>NC_138599.1:3987220-4587220 GCF_964289735.1 Phaethon aethereus
AATGTTCTCTCAGGGCTTGTTTTAGGACTTGGTCTTGTTGCATCTGAGGCTACTTTGCAGGTACTTTCTCTGTATGTCACTAAATCCTGTGTGCAATTCTATGTATAAGGATTGCTTTATCTGATGACAGCTTTATTGCACCAGTTGGTAACGTGGTTCAACTTGTGCAAGTTGCTGCTGTAGACTGTATTGCATCATGCTTCTTAACACTCTGCTGTAGACTGTATTGCATCATGCTTCTTAACACTATATGTAACTGTTAAATTTAATTACTGTGAACTATGATTTAGGGTGCTGTTGCACTAATAAATAAAGCAAGGCAAACCTCTGTAACCTGAGGCACTTCTCTTAAGGTTTCATGAAATCCCTGAGACTTTTGGGTGCCTGACTCTGGAAAACTGATGTTTCCGATTTTTAAGAAAAGTAGTCATGTGCTGATTGCCTGAAAATGGGAGGCCTCCAGCCTGTTCAAAAATGACTGTGTCGTTTATAAAATGCTGGCTTTTCAGTATGGACTCTTAATGAGTTTGGGTTTGTGCCCTGTATATCTATATGCTTCAAAAAAATGTTGAAGCTTGTCAACTTGCCTGGACACACTTACATGTGCAAACATGTTGTACACTCCTGCATATATGAGCTACATAATCTCTCAGCTTCTCTGTTGCAGTTTGCTTGAGGCAAATGTCCTGCGAGGTTATGTTTAAATAATGCCATCTTGGATAATAATTTAATGTCTATTACTAATTTAATGTGAGCTGTAAGGAGTGAAGGTTCCAAGACCTGTTCCTTCAGCTCCTATTAAGATGCCAGCGTGGTCACTGAGGCTATGACGCTGACTCTTTATGGCTGAAAGAGACTCAGAAAGGTTTACTGCTCAGTTGCGAAACCTTTTCTGACAGTCCCTGTTGCACCAATCAAAGCCATTTAAACCCCAAGGCCCAAAGGAATCTTCTGAGAAGTGATAGGAAATCTTGAACGCAGGCAAGAGACACAGGCCATGGGAACCTATGATGCCAGTGCAGGCAATGTCCTTAAAAGTTCCTTTTACAGCTCTGCCTTTGTTACCAAGTTGTAACTGGGTGAAATCCACCCTGTTCTTCAGAAGAGCTCAAGCAATGAAGTAAAAAAAAGGCAGTGGATGCTGCAGGCTAATGGAGGAAATGCCTTGGCTCTTTCCTTGTGGTCCCACGTTCTTGTCTGGTGGTCTGAGTGATGGTCAAATCCTTCAGGCATCGGTGGGCAGCCTGGAAGAATCGGGACCATGGTTAATAGGAGTAATTTGATAACTGCTGAGGCCAGTACATTGGGGAGCAATTGCTTTCTGTACAAGCCAGCTGTCTCACAGGAGGCAGTACCTCAGTAGAAGCTGTCTCTCTTGACCCCGCCTTAGCTTGCTGAAGTGAAGTAAGGCTTCCATCTCCTGTTATTTAATAAGAACTTCCATTCTGATGTCTTTTCTATTTCTCTTTTTGTCTCCTTTGAGGGTTTATAGCCTGGTTCCTGTTGGAATTTTGTGTATAGATGTTAAGATCTGTGTGTTGGACTGACTTCATCCAGGACCGGTGGAGTTTTGAAGGAGTCTTATTCTCCCTTTGCTTCTTAATGTGGGTCTGATAAATCTCACTTAACAGCTACTGTTCTGTTCTTCACTTTCTTCTACCTACTGTGACTCTTCTTGGGAGATGGCATGGGTTTAAGTATTTGGAAAAGGCTTACCGCACATGTACTGTGCTGTGAATTAATCATGTTATTAAATGAGTAATCTTTCTCAAAGGTATTTCTGGCTACTTGAAACTGGATTTCTGTTGATTACAAGGAGTTCTAGTTTAAGGAGAGAGGATAGGCAAGATGGGTTTGCTCAGGTTTCTTGAGAGATGAATTACAATAGCCTAGCATCTCTAAGGAAACTAATTTTCATGGTCCCAGCAGTAAGGAGAGAAGCAGAAGGATCTCCTTCCTGTGTGCATAGAAATATTCATGAAGATGTTGAGATTGCTAGGCTGGAGTAAGAGCACTCTATCAATAAATAAAGAACATCTGTATGCCATGACATCAGTGAAGAATGAATGACATCTCTTTCGCTTTTAATTCCTTCTATTTTCGAACAGTCAGGTTATAATAATCAGCTCAAAATGACACTTGAAGTGAGTTTCTGAGGATTTGATTAAAAAAAGAAGTACTTTGTGTTGCACTAAAGGAATCCATTAAGCTCAGTGGGGGATGAGCAGCTGTGTAAGACTTCCCAAAGCCCTCTCCATGGGGGATCTCTGAGATAGCTGGCTGGCAGGTTTGAATGCCCTGGCTTCAGGCTGGAGAGATCCTGGAGGAATATTAGGAATGCAGGTTCTCCAATAAGCATATGTAGGGAAGGGAGCAAGCAGAGTGAGCGGGTGGATTTTTGGTATACTGTCAGGGATTGTAACTGCAGCAGAACTTAAATCCTATTTTTTCAGAAGGATCAAGTTTTCTTTAAAAGTAATTAGTCCTGTACTAATTAGGCGATGAGCCCCTATCTAGCTACTTTGGTATCTGGTAAAATCTTGCTTTCATCATGTCACAACTTTTGTCTCTTAGATAATGAGAGAACCCTTTTTAGACTGTTCATGAGTCTCAAACTTCAAGAATTCCTTGCTCCTTTCAAACTTCCCTGTCCAAGCGATCTGCTTATTGGCCATTTACTTAAGATTTAGGCAGCCTGCAGGCTATTGTGTGAGTCCCAATCTGAAATGCATCACCTGAAAGACAGTATTATTT
The DNA here is from genome assembly GCF_964289735.1 of Phaethon aethereus. Taxonomy (NCBI): domain Eukaryota; kingdom Metazoa; phylum Chordata; class Aves; order Phaethontiformes; family Phaethontidae; genus Phaethon; species Phaethon aethereus. The sequence goes on from NC_138599.1 coordinate 3,989,975, forward strand.
TCATTTGGGATTGTGTGATTTTCCTGTATAAAGAGCTTTACTACTGTAGATTGCTGGTACCACCTTGCTGATTCTGTATTATGTAGTCCCCTTTTAAAGAGCAATGCTGGTCTGTTGGTTCTTCTCTGTAGTACTTCCTCTACTGGGCTAGAAATCTTGATCGCTGAGAGGGAATTTGGGGGAAATCCAAGTGTTTCAATGTGATTCACTTCTAATGTCCACATGTATTTAAACCTAAAGCTGACCAACCTCCATGCAAATGTTGAATATGTTGGATAGTCTTCTGGCTCAAGTAAACTCTCGTAACTCTTTATATGCCTGTTTCTTTCCTATTTGCAGCACAGAAATGCTCTGGAAGTACTGACGTATAGCACAGGAGGGGGCTGTTCACTTAGTATAGATGTAGCCTGGGATGGGAAGAGATAAAATATATAACTCTATAGGTTTTGGAACAAAACTGAGGTTTTCCAGCTGAGAGTCTCCCTTTAAAGATTAGTATCTGGGAAGCTGGAAGTTCCTACACTGCTAACTTCTGGCATTTCTTCCAGACCCCCAAATGAACTGGTTATTATTGTGGAAGAATTGCAATGGGGACAGCCTGCTCCATTCCTGCAGAGAAGAATTTCATCAGGCTATCATTAGAGTCCTAGCCTCAGAAATACAATCCGAGGCAGCAATCCTGTCTGTGTGCACCTCCCCTGTACAAGGCTGCCACTGAAAAAGTGTTGCTCAGCTTAAGTACATGTGGCTGTTCTAGTACATCAGTGGAGTGGTGAAAGAGGAGGGGCTTGGCAGACAAAGTCCTGTTCTGAATGACTTTACCTGGAGGTAATCTTTTCCGCCAGGCTGAGTCTGACATTAAAAATGGAAGAGGCCAGGGACATTTTCCACCCAAAGCTCAATGGAAAGTGGCAGGTGTCAGATTTTTGCAAATTTCTTTCTCTTAATTCACAGGCTTCTGCTGACAAAGACTTGAAGGCTCCAGCCTGGAAAAGCTCCAAACTAGATTTCTGCAACTAACTTAAAATACAAAAAATTTTTAAAAGTTGCAGGGGAAGGGGAAGGACAGAGAGGTTAAAGGTAGAAATGGTAAATCTTCAGCTTGGAGCAGCAAGGTGGGGGAGAAATCTCATTTGTACACTGCTAGTCAGCTGAAGATGTTCACTTGCATGCTGATTTAATAATTCAGAATACTGTGCCTTTGCCAGAAACGCTGAATTTGGAACAGGGATTTTCTTGTCATTCAAGTACACATGGAGAAACCTGATCACCAGTCAGGTCCTTTGGCTAACCCTTCCTGGGTTACCAGCTGCACCTTCTTTTGTGTATGAGATTCAAGTATGTGTATCCTGTGTGTAAGCTAATTCTCAATATGATGCTACTTAGTAGTCTACCATCAGATGAGGAACAGATGCTTCCAGAAAGTAGATCCCAAACGTAGGTGACTCATTTCCTGCTTCTAACAGATATGTGATAGATCTGTTTAGGGCAACACTTGTGTCTTTTGTCATGGCAATACATTTCATGGAATTCATCAACCCTGCTGACTGTGACTTGGATTAGATGCAGTCTTAGGACTTGAGGCATATGATAAAGAGAATGCACTTTAACCAGTTACTGTGTGTATGTTGCATTGTGATAGCTATTCATACTCTTAGGCCCCTATGAGTATGCAAGGTTATGCAGCTCAGTTTAGATTGTGATGGGAGAGATTCAGCATTTAGGCTGTGGTGCTTGGGAACCTCTGTGTTAAGCTGGTGTTCAAACCAGGTCATGCTTAACGTCAGCTTTCAGACAGCCACTCTGAAGTAGTGTGTAAATTCCCACCAGAGAGGGAGTGCTCTTCCCTCCGTATCTGTGCTTTCTTAGAAGAATAAAGTAAAACCAAATACCAAACCTTTGACCTAAGATATGTTAGCCTGAGACATGCAGTCTAGAACCTGTCTGGGCTCCACTGGTAGGAAGACTCCTGTGTATTGATTGGTTGGAGGAAACTGCTTTGCATAATCAGTTCAGTGCACAGCTGGGGGCATTAATCTGTGTACAGTACCTTAGGAGATATTTACTTGCTTGCACTTGGATGGAAACTAGATGGAGCAACTTGCTTTTGGACACTGTCAGCTTTGGGTTACTGAAACAGAAGAAGGTTTGAAGTGAATATTCTGGGTCTGTTAGACCTCTGAATGAAGGACTAGTGTTAATAAATATAGGAGATGTATTATATTCACAGAATGTCAAACTGTTCCTGGTTGGTTTTATTAGGAAGGTTTTCCAGGTATGTAATAGGGTAGACTTGTGCAAGAAAGGGAAGCTTTGCTGCCTAACTGACAAGGAGATTAATCTGTTTCATGTGCTTTTAGCTGTCAAACAACCTGCTACACTTATTTTTTTGCTTTTGATTTGTTCATTTAATGAAGTACTTCCAACTTCAGTTTGAACCACTACAAACTTTTCTGCTTCAACTTCTAATTTCACCTAGCTATGCAGGTGGGCTTTCTTAAGGTATTCTTAGCCTAGGATTAGAATTCACAGTCCAGGATGAACAGCAATGTTAAAAGAAAAAAAAAATCTGTATAGAAACAAGCAGCTAATAACCTGTGCAAACTGGAATTTGAATTAAAAATTTTCTTACAGTAACATTCGGTGACATCACTGTTGTGAATGAGTGGTTTAGGCTGCTTAAAGAATCACTGCTGAAGATGTTAGAAAAGAAAAACGATTTTATTATAAATTTGTAAAAAGTGCAACTTAACAGAATTCGATGGCAAGGTGTTCAGTTAGTAGAACTCCTAGGCAATATTGCTGTTCTGAAACACTAGAGTTGAGGTTTGGCTTCTTGCCCTTTGATCTAGTTGTTCCTCATGTGTTGCTATTCTTGTTCTTTTAGATTCTAATTATTTCCTCAAAGTCTGGTAACCTGAGGATAAGAAGTTGGAGTTGGGGGAAGAAGAAAAATTAGTTCTTTCCTCTTGGAGATATGTTTTTTGTTGCTTTTGTGATAAATGATTTGGTGAACTTTTAAACAAGTTGTCACAAAGTGTTGCTGTGAAAATTAACAAGTCTCCATAAACATGTTGTATAGCGATAGCAATGTGAGACATGCTGTTACTTTGACAGTGGCCCAAATATAAAAGGTTTTTAACTACATACCCATCCAGCCTCAGACCCAGAGGACAGCCGCTAGTTGAGAGCGCACAAGGTAGCAGAAACCTTCAGGTGAAGAGTGCGTGCATGTGTCCTGGTAAGGATGATAATATTTCTGAAGCATCAGCAGTTTCACCATTGTATCATATCCTATTCTGCTACTGCAAGATTACTTATGAATCCAGTCTTAGTTGTGGTTGTGGTAATGCAAAAGAATATTCTCCCTGCCTACTGGAAGATAAAATCTAAAGACTAGAACAACTGTACGTGATCAGAGTGGAAGTCCAGAAATTATATCTGTGTGATGCTGGTTGGTAGTAAAAGCTTAGTAGATCAGTATAAGAAGTAGACAAGCACAGTATGACCTTCTCCTTTGCATCATCCTGATGTTTTACAAGGAGTGATTTGGAGACTCCTTGAGCCAGAGGCTGTAACTGCCTCCCAATGTTTGACAGTTGAAAAAATAAACTATTTAAAGTCAATGGAGCTGGGGGAATTGGAAGAAGATAAGATCTACTGTTTTAATCTAGTCTATTCATGACTCAGTACTGCTTCTTACAAGTATATGGCTCAATGCTTTATCTAGCATCCCGTCTCATTGCTTATGTGAGATTTCCAACAGCATAAACAGTCTTAGGCTTTAATGTGAGTCACTGTATGCATGCTTAGTTATGCTTATAACTATGCATTTAGATAAGATGGTCTATCAACATCTGCTTGTGTTACAGGATAAAGCATGCCTGTGCATTACTGCAACTGCGAATTCCTTGAAGAAAACATCATGTGTTTCTGTACTTAGTGCTGCATTATTCCTATGCTTAAATAGATTTAAATATTATATGTAATAGCACACAGATTACAACATCTATGATTCCCTACTAATGGAAAATTGGTCCTTTAAGTCTAGTGTATGTAAAAAGTTCCGCTTCGTATGTTCTTTCAGCATGTAGCTCTGAATTATTTATGTCTGACCTTCAAAAAGCAAGGAAAAAAGAAAACCCAGTTAATGGAAATGCTTTTAAAATGTAAATATCTTTCATAAGTACATTGTGTGTCTGTTTGGAACGAAGACAAAATAACATGTCTGGGAGATGATAAAGTAAAAGCTTTTTGGAACATAAATTGTAGGAACTCGTGACCTGATGTCTTTGAGCAAGGGGATGCTGGGTGGTCTGTCACTCTGGGTGGGGGACGATGCAAGTTCTGGTATTATGAAGCATATAGATGTAGCTTTTCTCTTATGCTGTATCTCATTCTTCATAATGAAGCAAAACAGTGAGAGAACACTGAAAAGTTTATTTTCTGGGAAAAGGTGATACTTGATTACTTATACTGCTATAGTTACCCAAACAGGGGCATTCCTGGTTTTGCTAACCAGATGGAACAAGCCTTGTTGTAACCCTTGCCTGACATAAGCATGGTGTTTAAATAGAAGTGACCCTGGCCTTTCAGACAAGAGGATATTTCCATTATTTTTTGGCACCAACTTTTCTATCGCGTGTAGTTGGCTGTTGTGACTCTTAGCTTTTCCTGCACCACCACCCTTTGTTTAGTAGGAGAATTTTGATCACTTCACTGAATAACTGGAGTTGTTAATCCTCTGGTTTTGCCTGAGTTTCAGAAGGGAAGGAGATTGGGAGCAAGAGTGCTACTTTGGCTTCCACCCGCAGTTACTCTGCTGGACTGGATAGGCAGAGAAAGGTTGCAAAAAAGCTGACATGCTTGCTAGCATCTGCTGGGCATTGCAGTCTATGTGGTGGGGGCCTAGCGATGTTCTGCTGCTGAAACAACATTCTCCTGTGCAAGCAATAATGAATGTTAATAGTACCTTCTCTGTTTATGCAAGTCATTCTTCCTTTCCCCAGCTTTCCTGAGAGCTGGCCCACTCCAACTGCACCTTCAATGAGTTCAGGTAGGAGTGCTGAGTAATTAGAGGTTGGGGATCAACAGCTGTATCAGTGTGTGAAATTGGTGCTATTTCCCACAGTGTATATGAAATCAACTTGGTGTCAAGGACAGCAGTCAGTTTGTATTCTTCCTTTCATCTTCATTGCAAGGAGCCCCTGAGCCACTTCCCAGGCTGTCCCATCACTGTGTGAAAAATTATTTCCCCCTTAGTCTGTGGGGGACAGTGGTGGGAGGGAACACTGAGGGGTGGAAAGGTTGATGTGAAGGGAGCAGCAAATATCCTGATATCTGAGAATCAGAGAGGCTAGCTATAAAATGCACACTCTTCTCTGCACTATCCAGATCAAGTGATTTGCTTGTTTTGTTGACTGATGCTTGATCTTGAAAGTGGATGTTCATTCAAAGTTCTAGAGTGACAGCTCTGCAGCCCTCAATTTATCCATTCCTCAGAATAACTTGGCAGCAGATTTGACATGACCTCACTACAGGGGAATGATTGGATGTCTGAAGGGAAGATAGGGGATTGATGCAGTTACGTAATAGAGAAGGAAGATTAACTTGAATGTCTCATCTGCTGATCAAAAGTGTGATCTCAGTGTTGTCATGTGAACTTAAGACTGGATGTGCACTTCAAGAATCAGATTCCGTGATGCTTGCTGAGTCTTTTGGGCCTGCAAGCTTCTGACATGGCTACACGGACCTTTTGGGAGTTGTGCCTTGACATCTGAATGCAGAAGTTCCACACTCTACTGAAGATAACTAAAGGCTGTTAAAAGGAAAAATATGTTCCATGCAGATATGCAAGTTGTTACAGATACTGTGTTTTTTACAATGTCTAACCGCAAAAAGGAAAGAAAATGTTGCTTAATGAATAATTCGCAGATAACGCTCTATTAGGATTACTTCTTCTAACTGGGCAGATGCTTATCAACATTCCTGGTTTTCTGTAGCTTCTGTGTTGGAATCTTGGTTACTGGATGTTAATTTTTAGAAGTTGTAGAGCCAGATGGAGGAACAAATTACAAGAACAATGAGGATGCATTGTTGTAACCCAACACATCTGCCTTACTTTTCTAAAGGAGCTGGGTTGTTATAGTGAAAGGTAAAAGAGCTGAAATTGCTTTATCTTTCAGAACTTTGTTGAACAGATCATGAATTGGAGAATTGTGGTAAAAGCCACCCATTAATGTGGCATAACTTCCATGCTGACCAGTATCACCTAGGGATATTGTTGGGTGCTGCTGCTTGTTTTAATTGGAATTCCCAGTTTTTACAAGATAATCCTCTCTAACTTAGGCCAGAGGAAAATGTGGTTTCCCATTTGGTTTTACTACCCCATGTTTGCTTGGTTTGGTATGAGAACAGAACTAGAAGCTGCTGTTATCTAGGTGTGTATGTGTCTTGGCACTAGCTCACTCTTGCTATGAGCGTACATATAGATGCCTGATCAGAAAGGACAGGTAATTCTTGGGACAAGGGCAGTGCTCTTGGGACTCCTGCAATCGGTGTCTTATTGCCTGGCTCTACTACAGAAGTTGTGGGTAATATGGAGCTATTTGCATGATCTCTCAATGCCTAGGTCACCCATCTGTGAAAGGAGGGCTATAATTTCTTAGCCCATTAGTATTTACAGAGCAGAGAATTCATAGCGGGTACATGGGTAGTCCCCTCTTGAAACAGAATTTTTTGGCCTGTCCAGGGACTCTTTTCCACAGGACCTCAGGGAAAAGCGACTCCCAAACTGGAAAATGATGGTGAGGAGAGGACAGAAGTGAGAACAATGCACTGGAGGTGTTCATAGCCTGTGTTGCTTTCAGGGATAGGACATGAGATGAGGGAAGCCTTACACATGTTTTGTGGCTTTAGTGTTTGAGGAGTAGAAACTTGGCTTGTATGGAGAAAAATCTGAATAAATTTGGGGCCTGTTATTTGTCATTCCTCTGGCAGCAAGGCATGCATATCCACCATCTTTCAGAGGGCTTCGGCTATTCATGCATGTGTGCACACACCACCTACAGTGTGTGGTATTTGTCTAACTTTTTTCCTTCAGCTGGGAAGATGTTTGTGATTGCTGGTAGTTTAGGAATGCAACCTACTCCTACTTTGTATTTTGCACAGTGAAGTAGAAACTATCACCTTGTTTCAGATTCTCCTGTCACGTTGATTACAATGATCTTAGAGAAGAACAGAATGATCTTTAGCAGCAGAAACCCATGATTCTTGCAGCTTTCATGTTCTGCAGGAAATGCTAGAAATTGTTCAGCCTGGCTATCAGTATCTGATGGAGTTGGAAATAAAATAAGACAATTTCTTATTCCTGCTTACCTAGCAGTGGGACTTTTAAAATTAGGGATACATTTTTCCTTGTTTTGTGCCTTCAGTGTAGTATTGATGATGAAATCATCTAAGTAGGTGCCACTCGCACCCTGTGCTCAAACAGGTGAGGTAAAGGCAAGGACCAATTTAAGTGAACTTGGATTTCAGCTTTGTGTCACCTGAAGGCTTTGAAGATGTGAGTTGATTCAAAGGTGGTATCATCATGGCTAGACTGTGTTCTGGAGTTAAGACAGGGTAACATGGGATGTGTTTACCTGTGGATCATCCACCATAGCTAGATGTGCTACTTCATTCTGTAGCCTACATTGATAATGTAGGCTTCTAACTTTGATCCTTATCTAGTGGTTTGTGGTGGGTACAATTTTTGCTTACATTAGATACCTGCAGTATATAGTTTGTGGGTATTGACATTGAGCATTTGTTAAACTGCTACCATGAGAAAGGAAAAAAAATGCTGTCATGTTTTTTGCTAAGAAGTATACCTGTATCTTTGAGCTAAATGGAAATGCAACATTTCTCTACAGTTGCTGGCCCACAGCATTTTAACAGCAATTCAGAGAATATTTATCATTTGAAGGTGGAATAGGAAAAAATACCAGACTTGTAACTTGAAATCACAGAATCACTAGGTTGGAAAGGACCTTTAAGATCATCAAGTCCAACCATTAATCCAGCACCACCATGTCCCCTAAACCATGTCCTGAAGCGCCACATCCACACGTTTTTTGAACACTTCCAGAGATGGTGACTCCACCACCTCCCTGGGCAGCCTGTTCCAATGCCTGACCACCCTCTCAGTGAAGAAATTTTTCCTAATATCCAATCTAAACCTCCCCGGGCGCAACTTGAGGCCATTTCCTCTTGTCCTATCACTGGTTACTTGGGAGAAGAGGCCAACACCCTCGTTGCCACAACCCCCTTTCAGGTAGTTGTAGAGAGCGATAAGGTCTCCCCTCAGCCGCCTCTTCTCCAGACTAAACAACCCCAGTTCCCTCAGCCGCTCCTCATAAGACTTGTGCTCCAGACCCCTCACCAGCTTCGTTGCCCTTCTCTGGACACGCTCCAGCACCTCAACATCCTTCTTGTAGTGAAGGGCCCAAAACTGAACACAGTATTCAAGGTGCGGCCTCACCAGTGCCGAGTACAGGGGCACAATCACTTCCCTACTCCTGCTGGCCACACTATTCCTGATACAGGCCGGGATGCTGTTGGCCTTCTTGGCCACCTGGGCACACTGCCGGCTCATATTCAGCCGGCTGTCAACCAGCACCCCCAGGTCCCTTTCTGCCGGGCTGCTCTCCAGCCACTCCTCCCCAAGCCTGTAGCATTGCATGGGGTTGTTGTGGCCAAAGTGCAGGACCCTGCACTTGGCCTTATTAAACCTCATACAGTTGGCCTCTGCCCAGAGGCACAAGAGACACAGAGATATAGATATAGACACTATAGAATAGACAGTGGTGTATTTCAGTCATTAAATACAGGGGCATAAGTCAAAACCAGTGAAGCTGAGACTGCTTCTGTTGATGTTATGAAAAATAGAACTGGAGAGGAGATGCACAACAGGATGAAAGCTGTGGGGCATGACAGACACAGGTTTATTAGAACCAGAGTCCAGACAGTAGCTGTTTTTAAAACTAAAATTTATACTGAAGTAAGCCTCCGTGTCTCATCCTGTCCCTCAGAGGGGGTGGCTGAATGATGTTCAACTCGGCGCTGTTCATGTTGACAGTAGGTTGCACTACAAATGCAGAACAGCTATTATCTCTGACTTTTTATTTCCTTCTCAGTGTTGGGCTAAGGGGAAATTTGGCCTTTAAAAAGCCGCTGTGTTTCATGAAAATGCGATTTCCAACTTCAAAGCTCGTGTTTTTGTATTTGACTATTGGTTAATGGATTGTGAAATAATGACTTTCCGGGCTCTTATTCTTTTAGTAACGATGCCACCTAGTGGGCTTGATCGGTGGGCAGGATGGTGGGCTGTGTGAAACGGTGGGGCCGGTTAGACTGAGCAAGGCTGGAAACGGCAGAGCAGAGCATGTACCCAGTGCTTTGGAAAGGCTGATATGATTTGCCTTTGTCTATGTTCTACTTACTCGCCTTACCTAGCAACAATTTTCCTGTTAAGAATTACTTTTTACACTTAGTTACTCCATTGATACCTGGTTACTTCCAACTTCTCACTAAAGAGAAGGCCTATCTGGTAGATTTTAATTTGCAGTTTTAAAACCAGCGGGTAGTAAGTTTGAATTTCTGGACACCTCTATCTAATACATATCAAAGAAATATAGGGCCAACAATAGCTTATTAATTGGAAATTGTATTAACTTTTAATTCCTGAACATTGCTCCTTTACTCAAGATTTCAAAGGGCTTAGCACACAGGTTGGTTAATGTAGTTAAATCCCACATCCATCTGAGATAGGTGAGGCATGGAAAAGTAGCTTGAAAGTATTTCTAGTATCTGGGGCTGTTGTGCAACCCTTCCACTTACCAATATTGATGAGATCCCTTTAAGAATGAGATCAATTGATTTTTCTGTGCTGTTCTCATGTCCTAAAAAAAAAAAAAAAAATCCTGTTGTGGAAAGAGTTGATATACCTTTCTTCTTCCTAGAGAAAACATCTGGCACCTTTTCAAAGGCAAGCGTGGTAGAGAGAACAGTCAGACTTTTTGGCCTGTGGCATCAACAAAAATAGTGGTTATTACATGCTGTGGTATCTTATGACAGTGATGGACAGAAGAAAATAATTCTGGTAATAGTAGAGCACAGGGCAGTTGCATGGATTTGTTCTACTTATTTGCAGGAGGTAAAAAGAATCCTTCTCACCACTATGACTAAGTGTCTAATTATTCGGAATAAAAAAAATTTTTGAAAAATCATCTAACTTCATAAAATGGCTGTCTGTCTTGTCAGAGCTAGACTCCCAATGCTTTGCATGCTGGCAGAATGCTTTACTGTTCAGGCTTAAGCCACGAGTCTCATGTTGGAGTTGATATGTGCAATGGTTTAAAACTGGTGGATCCCATCCATGAAAGGAGCAATGTGTACTTTTTCTGTTTTCAAGGGGAAGTGGTTAAAAAAAGGGGGCTTAGCCAAGAGGCCTGGGCTAACAGTCACGTGGGTTTGAGCCATGTGTATTACTAATCTGGTCATTCACACCTTGTCCTGAGCTGGAGTGGGCTACATGTCTCCAGCCTCTTGGCTGCTGTGTAGCAGCTGACACATGGCAACTTGTTACACCTGAGTGTACCAGGTGTAATCTACGAAAAGTCCCTGAGTATAGTTAAGCTTAAAGTACTGTGGACTGTGGCAGTAGTGTAGGCAACACCTCATCTTTCCACCTCTATTCCTTATGTTTGGTTTGTTAGGAATCCATCTATGCCTTGCTAGGGATGAACCTCTTGTGTGCTGGGTATGTGATACACATGGGCATTTTTTGCAAGCTGGGTCTATGTGGTTCTCCTACAAGATGTCAGTAGTAACTTGTAAATTTCTTTGTGCTAACTATGTTCTTGCTGTAAAAGATAATCAAAAGAGTTTGTGGCCTGAAAAATTTGTGTACACATAGCACTATTTAGGTATTTTCTTTAGCATTTTGTATTTTTCCCATTGTTTCAGTGTAGAACTACCTGATTCTGAATGGGAGAATAGATGCTTGAACATAGCATTTTTAACTAGATGCCTGCAGAATCTCACCAAGAATCCCCTTAAATGTAGAGGGTTGGGAGGGAAAAAAAACAGAAATGCCTGCCATGGAAATACTAGATTGCTTTGTCCCAAGAAACAAGTGTGTGCGAAATGAGCTTGTGGGTTGCCTGCAAACCAGAAATATCCTCTGTTTCCATTTCATGACAAGCATTCCTGGGGGAGACTGACAACAGTTTTTAAATTACTATCTTGATATACAGAATAAGCACTGTCTGACAAGGATGTGGGCCTATCAGAAAACATACTTAGCATAGAAACTACAAATGCTAAAAGTGAAAGTATGAAGCAAAAGAAAACAGAGGAGGCTAGCTGGCTGGGAGAGATTTGTGCTAGTTTAGAGCTGGAGCTTCTGCTCAGATGTAGCCCTTCTCAGCAGGGATTGGAAGCCACACTTGGCTGCTTTGTGAAATGTCTTTCCTTCCGTTCGCAGCTCTCAATCATAATTACTCTGGGAAGCATAGATCACTTGAGTCTACTAGACAAAAAGATGAAAAATGAGTTTTGGTACAGCTCAGAATCTGAGTAAGTACAGGACATCTAGTTTTTGTCTTGATCGGGTGTCTGCCTCTTGGATTTGCAGCTATATGAACATACTGAATGCATGTGTCAATGCTGTGACTTTCAGAGGCATCAAAACCTGCCTGTTAGCTCTTCATCCCCTGTATTGGGATGAAGTGCCACCAGAGCCTGAGGCCTGCCCTGTGTCCCAGTAGATGGAGCACTTGCTGAACGTTTCAGTTTTCAGTTACTGCTACATCTGCTAAACACAGCCTGGTAAGCAAAGGGTCCGGAAACAGTTGCAAGGCAAGGGTTAGAGGGGTAAGGAGGAAAGAGCAAGAGTTGAAGCTTATTTCTTCGCATGAGCTGATCCAGAAGATAAAGAAATTGCTACACAGGATAAGCAGAGGTAAAAGAAACTGCCCCAGTAAACCCATTGCACTTAACTTCAAAAAACTGAAGTAGTCTTGACCAGAGCCTAGCGCTTCCTCCCTGCTAGGAATTTAGGGAAGAGGATGCAGTAGGTTGAATCATGATCTAACAACAATTTATTAAGTCTACTCATGTCATACCACATTAAAGCTTAGAGTATGTTTCTCCCCAGGCCCCCAAAGAAACTTGGTGACTTTCCCTAGTGCTTTTATCTTTCTTTTCCTTGTACTTCAATTATAAGCATGGTCTTTTGCTGCTTTGCGCAGCAAATTTTTTTTCTAGGTCATGACTTCTGTCTGGCATTGGAAGTTAGTTAGCCTCGGTTAACATTTGAATAAAGAGTTTTAAATAAAACCCATGAAGTCTGAGGAGAGATTATTTATGATGGGTTTTTTCCACAGTACTTTAGTGGACAGTGTACTACAGGAGATGCCATTGTGGTGTGAAAGAGTAAGGTCCAGATGGCATATGCTTATTGGTATTTAATAGCATGTGGTACTTCTGTCTGAAGTTATTCTTGGCTTTATTTCAAAGCAGATAATATCTTGTCTTGCTTATTCCATCAAAAGAAAATACTGCCTGATCCCTCTTACAGTCCTACAGTGTTCCTGTCACCTGCCCTGGTGGCTGCTTTCCACTGCTGCTTAAAAAACTCCTTGTTAGGAGTGATATATATGTAAAGTGTGCTCTTCATTGCGTGACAACTGCTCCAGGGAACAAATGTTTTTTTGGTGCCAAATGTCAGGGCTTGCACATTGAAGGAAATTGCTGAATCATGTACACTGGCAAAACCAGGATGGTCTGCAGGTATGTCTACTCATAGAATGGCTATTTCCCATACATGTACATTTTGGTGGGCACTAACAGGAATATAATAAAACAGATGGCTGCTTTGGCTGTTCACAAATGTCACAGCAATGTCCTAGCAATTTTCTTTGCCAATACCTGTGTATGCTTTTATCTGTCACTGGATGCTAATAAAATCCCCTAAAGGCAAAATGAGGAGCCAGGATGTGTGCAATTATTTCATGCAATAATTTGGATTTTGGGTGAAAGCCCTTTGTATAAGACTGGCTGGGAAGGCTGCTATTTAGCATAAGAGGAAAGCAAATTCAAGCTGCAAGGTGCTTATCAGGCAATGCTAATTAAGAGCTAGTCTGTGTTGTGTGTTGCTGGTGGGGAAAGGACATTTTACTATGGAAAGGAATTTCAAGCAAGCAAATGTATGCAAATATGTCTTCTGAATTGCTTAACATCAGAAGGATTCAAGAGGCATGGCTTTTGTGCTCATAATAAGGTGTAAGAGGGCATATAAGGACTGTGGCTGCTTCTGTATGACAAACACAGTTAGGGAGTTGAGAACTTACAAAATGAGGGATGTGGTAGAGAGTACACTGATAATACAGGGTGTTGGGGGAAGAGGAGTGTGAGGCTGTTCAAGTCATGTTTTGTTTGAAATAGTGTTGTTTGAGTTTGCTAATCTATTTACCTCACCATCATAAGTGCCAGAATGTCAGCTTCATAACAGTGGTAGTCAGCAAAAGGCTTTGTATCACTGAAACAGATGAACTGTCTGATGGGAGCTATCATTACAATTTTCCATGTGACCTCAAGAAAAGTCTTTCAAGGATAAATGGTTAAAAATGGTGTCTGTCTTCTCACTCGAGAGACCTTGAAAGACCTCACTTCTAACTCTCCTGAGGTACTGTATTAATCCCCCAGGCCAGAGATAGTTCAACAGCAGGGTACATAAATGTATTCCTGTTAGCCTTTAGCATGCGGGACCCTTAAGCATGGACAAGGAGTCTGTTTTGCTAGTTACTCTATAAACACTGAACAAAATATAGTTCCTGCCTTACAGAGTATACAGATTGCAAATTAAGTCAATTACAGAAAGCTTAAAATAACTCTAGCAATTGCTGGCGTGTTGCAAAGAGGCTAGGCTCTTCCACATCCTGTTCACGGGAGCTTTGTGGTTGACATCTAAGCAGCTTTTCCAGGCTGAAAGACATAGGCAGCTAGGGAGAAAATGCTGGAGTTACTTTTTTGGAGGACAATGCTTGTTTCTCAAAAGGGAAGGTTTCTGCTTTTTTACAAGGGAGTAAAGTTATGCTTCCCACTAGAGCTTTTGAATCTTCCCTGATGTCCTGTGGGAAGGGTGGTCAACCTACTTCAAAACCAAGGTGTGCTGGAGTACTCCTTAGTGAAGGGACTATGCTTAAAGTGCTTCTCTCTTTTTTTTTTTTTTTTTTTCCCTGTATGGATGAAAGCAGTGGCACAGAAGGAGCCAAATAAAGCCAAAACTTGTAAAGGGCTTTGACATCTCTAGTCAATCAGTGCTATTGATTTATGAAGATAGTCTAGGCAGCATGAGCTAAGATGTTAAGCAATTATTTCATGCAGGAATGCATGCGTGCCTGCACAATGGTGCAAGCTTGTATTTATAGCATCATGCTCTTGTGTTAAGTGGTATGCTGCCTCTGTTCTGCTCCCTTTGCTGTTCTGCTAGCTTCTGGTATTCAGTCCTGAAATCTGACATGCCAGTTGTCAGCAGTGTCCTATTGGCATCCCTAGAGAGCAGATGATTTATAGTAATCTGTGTTCTCAGTAACAATCAGTCTGCCTTTCAAGTGGTTAGCAATTCAAGCTGCACTTTGAAAATGTTAATTGAACATGGAAGGTAGCATATATTCTTGATGGAAGTAAGGAAGTCAAAGGCTTGCTCTGAAATTAGGTGGTTTGTAAGGTTAGCATGGCAAAGCACACATTTCTGCAGCCCGGCACATGTGAGGAAATGCTCTCTAGGATGGAAAACTGTAGACCTGAGCACAACAGACAGGAATTAGAGCATGCCTTATATGTGGAGTAAGGTTTGAGTGAAGATAGAACCTTTACAGAGCAGCTTTTCTTGACCAAAGTGGAGGTCACAGTGAGTGAGGTCTGACACGGCCAGCTGGTCTGAAAAGAGGAGGGATTTGTAGGTGAAGTGATGATAAACTTCTATTTATACTGACCTTGTCAGCTAAATGCAATTCCAAAATACTTTGTAGAAGCATCTTTAAACTTAAGCACAGTGACAGCCACCTCTGGGCGGCAGCTTCTGAATGCAGTGTGGCTATGCCACCTGACAGTTCGGGATGGGAAATTCTGGATGTCTCCTGGGGAAATAACACAAACTACTGCCTGTGTGGTAAGTCTATGTCCTGGTGGAGGTCTCTAGCTCAGTTATAGCTTTTATGTTAACACTTTGTTATGGTAAGGACAGCTCTCCACTCCCCCTTTTGTAAGCAATGCTTGTCTTGCCTCAGTTTTGTACGGTATGATGTTCTGGCTTATGTAGCAAAGCTCATGCCTTTTCCAGTGTACATAAATAAGCTTAAATCAGGCATGGATTTACTGGAGGAGGCTAGAAGGGCTGAAGCCTATGACAGAACTGTTAGGGCAATGCATATTCTCACTTCACATGATGTGATAGCACTTTTCCACCACTCGGATTGGCATCTGCCACTGCCTTATATAAAATGGGAAATTTAGCCTCTGGGAATGCACTTGGTGTGGTTGTGTAATAAAGCCTAGCAGGGAAAGACTGCAGCAGGAACACGAGCCTGGATAATACCAGTAAAAAGAATTTATCCTTCTATATTTGATACAAACCTTGTAGCTATGGAAAAATGGTTTTGCATGAAATCTTCATATGGAGGTCCATAATTAGCCATAGTACTGGAAATAACTTTGTTCCAGTCTGGCAGACCTGCTACTGCCATAACCTCTCAGTATTCAACTTAAGTAACATGCTCTTGGTGTTGCCTGCTACATGTTCTGACCTGCAAGGCTCACAGTCTCCTACTAGTTTTCTTTCTACATACTGGAGACTGGCTGAAGACATCTACTTTCCAATTCCAGGAGACATGTTTTTATGCTTATTGCTACCCAACCTGTTGTCAGCCGGGAAGCTGTTCCAATTCTCACAAAGCACAAATCTTGAAGGAAGGATATGCTAAGAAAGTGAATTGCAACAAGAAGTCTTAGGAGAATGACCCCATCTTTACTCTCTAGCTCTACAGACAGCCTACACTTGTGTTCTTTAGAGCATTTTACCTTAGAAAATGATGATGGTAAAAGATCACTATGACCCAAGTGTACATACATTTAGGCTCCATTAACAGTACTTGTACAATTGAAGTAGGGGGTAAATAAAAAGGTGCTAGCATATCTTGTGTGGCACTTGGTTTAGGTTTTCTTGAGAACTGTGTTAAGAAATGAATAGACCTTTTTGGCTTTCCATAGAACTAAGGTTAGCATGCCCTTCTCTTTGTTTCAGCTAGTAAGTTTAAAAGTTCAGTCACAGAGTGATTTATTTATTTTCATAGTATGTCTCACAGGGATGTTTAAGCTTGCAACAGTGGCAACAGATTCACTCATTTGACAATAGGTATAAAATTTTGTGCCAAGGCAGCTTGTGTGTCTGTATAAGACTACACAGAGTAGAACTGAGAGTTAGGAAGGCTTGTGCAATGATTCTCATTCACTATATTCTCCTTGTAATCGAAGGGTGGTTCCACAAACTATGTTCCTAGTGAGGTTTACAACTAAGGCTCCAAGGATCTAGAGTAAAACGCTCCTTGCTTTACCCCTGCAAGGGCCCTTTACCAGAGAAGAAAGGAAAAGCCAAGCTATAAGGAAATGAGGATCAGAAAGGAACACATCATCCTTTGTTTCAGCTTCCCTAAACTTAACCAGTACTACTAAGAAACAGCAATGGGACTGGCTGCTGCTTCACATAGTGGCATCGTGAATCTGCATCTAGCTGTGAAAGAAGAAATTGCCCTTGCCTAGTGGAAGCAGGCTGTATTTTACTGTTGATTTGAGTCTACCGGAATAATTGGAAAGCTCATACTGTCACCACAACAACATAGGGTCACAGGAAAGGTATGACAGGGTAGTCTCTTGCTAGGATAAAAAGCATATATGCTGCCTGTTGTTCTAGCTGAGTTCATTTGCGTACCAGACACATGAGACAATGTATTGTCTGCACCTTGAAACCAGTGATAAATATGCTTGATGAGGATTTGGGTTCCATGATTAGAATCACCTCTATTTGTCCAGCCTTCTGTTCTCTGGTTTGTTCTTAATTCTCTCTGCCTCAATGGAATGAAGTCACAGGGAAGGAACTTTGTCATGTTTTAAATAGGAACTTGTCCTACCCTTCAAAAGGGAAAGAAAAAGAAACAGTGGCTTAATAGCTCTGCCCTAGCCCCTGGCTGGACACA
This sequence comes from Phaethon aethereus, assembly GCF_964289735.1. Taxonomy (NCBI): domain Eukaryota; kingdom Metazoa; phylum Chordata; class Aves; order Phaethontiformes; family Phaethontidae; genus Phaethon; species Phaethon aethereus. The sequence continues at coordinate 4,007,272 of NC_138599.1, forward strand.
GCTGTATTACTACTTCCATGAATTGCAACAAGTTAAAAGCTCATGGCAACATAGTCAAGCAGTTAAAGCAAAATCTTAGGGATTCATCTGACCTCTATTTCTGGCTCTGACAAGGCTCCCCAAGTGGCACACAGCAAATAACTTAACTTACAGCTACCTTACAGTATCCTTTCCCTAAAAATGATTCCTCTCTGGGCCCTTTCTGGTGGCAATAGCATCTCTGACTTAAATAAATGGGTGTCTCTGAATACTTCAGTTTGCTTGCAAACCTACTGGTCTTCTCTGCAGGTGCTCTGTGGGCCTTGAAAAGGCGCTTGTGGAACTGCAGGCTTGGAGGGAAATTGGTATAAAGCAAGCATTTTTCCTCACTTGTATCTTGGGTATGCTAGGTCAGTACTCACTTGAAGTTAGTTTAGGCTTCTTGATGTGGCAGCAAAGGCAAAAAACCAAACAAAACCAGGGAAGAAGTTTCTTCATTTGGCAAATAGTCATCTAGTGCAATGCCAAATTCAAAGAAAAGAAACTTTGCTACTGAAAAAATACCATAGGAGTGTCTGAGCAAAGGTATTAGCAGTTGGAATCAATATATCTATTGGAAACCTCCCACAAAATGCTCCTCATATGAACAGTCAGTAGGGCTTCCTGTAAGATGGAAGAACAGGGCCTGTCAGACATGCTGAAGCAGAGATTCGCTGGACTGCAGTGGTCAGCTCCCCCGAACTGCGTGTGAAGCAGTGTCACTGTCTGAGGGAAAAATCTGGCTGTGGGGAATGGTGTGGGGTGACCAAAGGCTGAAGGGGAGGTTTCTGAAGCCTTTCCTGCCTTCCCCGCCCTGAGCAGGGAGCCTGGGCACAGCTGTGGGGATTCGGCTCCCTGTGATGAGCTGAGAGGACTCACCTGTGCAGCCTTGCCTGGCTGAGGAAAGGAAGACTCCGTGGGGGTCCTGCAAGTCCAGTGCCCTCTCTCTTTTGGGGAAAGAAGCTGTGTGGCTGTGCCTCCCTGGGAACCAGGTAATTTTATACCATTTAGCGGAGAAAAGGCAGGAAGGGCCGGGGCAGCGGGAGCAGGCCCGCAGCGGCAGCCCGCGGGCGGGGCGGCGGATGGGCCTCATCTTCTGGAAGGTTCCGCCCGCCTCAGGTGACCCGCGGAGCCTCGCGGGAGGGAGGGGCCTCTCCCAACGGCCGGTAACGGTCGCCTCGCGCCTGCCTGTCTGCGGTCTCTGCGATCTCGGCGTAGTTACGCAGAATGCAGTATCTTACAAACGGGTAACTTTTTTTTTTTAATCCGAGTCTGTCCTGCGTGGTGAGGCCCGGGAGTGTGTGCGATGCCGTCTGGGGGTGAAAGTCCCCCAGACTGGTGTGTGTTGGAGGGCTGTCTGCTGAGGCTGTGGCTTCACTGCTTTTTAAGAAAATAAACACATGAGGGGATAAAGGAGAGTAAGATCCTTGCTTTTGGGGGTCAGGAAGCCTGAGATGAAGTCTCTGGTTCTGGTGGTAAAGAATTTATTATTGCTACAGTTCTTGCTTCCTTAGTGTCTTAGTGACCTCTCAACTGTCTCTGCTGCTATGAATAGCACTTGTTACTAATGCCTGGCTTTTTCCCTGTCCAAGAAAGCAGGAGTGTGAAGTGGTACCTGTACGGTTGTGAGAAGGGGTAGGTCCTTGAAAAAAGAGAATTGTTTGAGTGTCTGAGGTACCTGATCTTCTGCACATCTGTTGCTCCCTTTGCCTCAGGCTTGGTGATGCAAATAGTCGTAAGTGTCTACATGGGGAGGAGAGACTTGCTTGTGATTATGCCTTATGATTAAGGGTTAGCCCTGACTAGTAGTATTCAAGTGGAGTTTTTGCCTCAGCTGAGTTGTCACATTTCAGGTGGGCTCCTTTTTTTGCCTGAGTTTCTGGAAATTAGTTGCTTGTCTAGTTGCTGATACAAAACCTAGAGCAGATGCTGTAAATCTGAGTTTAAGTGTTCTGGTTACAAATGTTGTAATCTTTGAGCCAAATAATTCAGTCCAGGTTTTGAATTGTATTAATTTATTAAATGATTTTTTTCTCCCTTCTGAAGCTCGTGGTTATTAATGCATTTAACAGCAATAACTGGTTGTCTTTGTTAATCTCTGGAACTTGAATTTGCTTCACAGCTGCAGGGTTCCTTCTGGGCAAGTACTTGCAGCATGAGACTTAAACAGCAGTAGACTTAAACAGAAACTTCCTTCTCATGGAGAAAGAATGGATTAGTCTTCAAAGAAAGTTGTTTTCCGTTATCATATATTCTGTACATACCTGCATGTTTAAGTGTTTTACCGAAATAATATAGTAGAGGAACACAAAAGTGAACCATTGTTAAAACATTGCAAATCCCCAAATGTTACTGGTGCTAAAGTTAATCAATCTTCTGGTGACTCTGAATCTGTTATAATACTGTAGTTGGTAGTGTTCGCTTATAATCTGGGCAATAAAAATAGGGGCCAAAGTCAAGAAATCCAAGGAGTCCTTTGCTCCCTAGCTATGTTAAAGCGCAAAAATTTTTAAGTTACATTTGTGAATATCTATTTGGAGAAGGCATGCTTTAATAAACCCCATGGCAGAGGCCACAAGAGTTGAAAAATTTTATAATCAGCTGTTTCAGTGACTTCATTGAAGAGGTAGGAGATGCTATGACTTCATTGCTGTGTTGTGTCAACTTCACTGTGTGAAATGCAAGTTGAGTGCCTTCTGCGTAGTGTTAAGAAACTGCCTTGGTTTGCATAGGTATCAAAGGCCTCGTTTTAGAGAGGTCCAGGTACCTGAAGCACATACCTTGAGTTCAAGGCATAATGAGTTTAAGGGTGGTGGCTTGTGGTTTGGCTTCTCTATGTAAACCAGTGACAGTCAATAGTGTTCTATGCTCCCTAGGTCAGCCTGGGGAATGCTTATTTTAGTTACTTAGATTCCAGAAAAAATACGAAAGTTTGAGCTTTGAAGGCAGATGCTCTCCCCATATGCTCAATACAATTTCTCTTCTGGTATCACACTGGAAGCTTTCTCATTAGATTATTTTGAAGAGGAACTGTTTTACTGTTTAGTAGGAGTAATGCCCTTGATATACTGGTGATTTTTCACTGGCTGTGGTGTTCTCTTTGCTGTTTTAAAGATCTTCTTGAAGAATGTGTTATGTGTGGAAATGCTAGAAAGAAGGGGAAATTAAAGAGTTAGATTTGGACAATGCATCTGTTTGTGTGCAGTGTTTTTTGTATGGAGCAATCATTGTGAATATGCTAAATGACTCTAATAGAACAGGCTCAAGCCCTGTCTTTTTCCCTGAAGGCCTGCCCTGGTGGTTGAGAGCTATATTAATCTTGCATTTATTATTAAACACCCTGTCCTTGAAAGAAGCCTTGAGGCCACAGTTTTCTTCATGAACTTTTATGTCCCTGTTATTTATTGTCTACTGCTGCCTGTCTGTCTCTAATGTAATCTAGCTTGTCTTGGCCTTGATGGCAATGACCACTGGGTTGGGAGGGGGAGTGTAGTGAAGATGTCATGACTCTGCTGTGCCTGGCTTCTAACCTTGAATACAGAAGTCTCTAATTGTGGCCATTACTCTGGCAAATGACTTGGATTCTGGCCCAAGAGGGCACAGCTCCTAACTCTGCCCTAAGGTTAACAGCTGATATTTATATGATCCCCCACCGTGGCCCCTGCATGGTGAGCTTCTCTAGAACCAACTTTTTGCTCTGAGTCTGAGCACTGAGTCTATATCTGAACTTGCATAAGGCTTTTATTTGTGCAGAACTTGGTTCAGATTTGCCTCTCTACAAAAAGTAAAAGTCTAAGTTGCAAGGTTGGAATTGCGGTTCTAAACCTGCCAAAATTCTGATGTGTGTTTGAAAGCGGTATTGTTGGAGAATAGGTTTTTGTCATCTGCTTGGACAGCTCCAGATAGCTTAACCTTCTTCCCTGAGCTGTATTAGTTGCCAGTTGTTTTATTGCTGTAGGTGTTGCAAGGCTCTGGCTGTATTACATGGTGTGCTTGATCTTTGAGTCTAGCATAGCCTAGTATCTCAGGAAATGGGAGAGAGTGAGAAGGTTCCTCAAGAGTGTATGAGGTAATGCATAAATTGACTTAATCTAACAAATAGTATTAATGAAACTAGAAAAAAAAAATTCACAGGCTTGTTAATGTTGATGAAAGGTATTTGGGTTGGTAACTCCAGTGAGTTGGGACTACTCATAGGCATACCTAAAGTCTATGGAATCACTGTATCTAAATGAAACTGTAAAATGTGACTTCAGGTTTTTCCACTGTTCACAAATGGTATCAGAGGCTGAAAGTGGGTAAGTTAGCCATGTAACAATTTCAAGATGGGCTGTGTCAGACAGCTTGTCAGGGACTCGATTGTCTTAATATATTTATTTCTTCTCCTTCTTTAAGTGTTATGGGATGCAGCAGGAACTGATACTTGAAAAGTTTCACTGTTGTGTAGTTTTGCTAGAAGTCTGCCAAATACAAGATAGAGTCATTTTACAGCATGCAAGACTTAGATAATAGGTTTATTTCCTCAGAAAAGGAAGCTCAAAGCTATCACATTCTTTGCTGCCATGTCTGTTTTGCCCACCCCTGTTGTTAGGGTGCTCAGGCCTCTGAGGTTATATGTTTTTTGCATCCAATTACTCATCTGTGCTTTTCTGTTATTTTAAGCGGGTATTCTGAAGTAAACATGTGTTGAGTAGGGTGCAATGATTCACTGAAGAAATTCAGTACCTACAGCTGAGCATTTCTGCCAAGAGTATTCGGTTGGAGAAAAGACAAATATGTTTGAAATATTTTTCAAATCTGGCTTGAACTTTGTAACTTGAGGAAGGTCTGGTTCTTCTGGTGTAAATAGCTTGTAGACCAAGAAATCCTCGTGGAAATGCTTCAGGCTAACTAATACTTCTATTTTCAAGTTCTCTGTGGTCTACGTGTGCTTTAATTACTCCATTTCATCACTCGTAGGTACTAAGATGGCTTTTGTCTTCTGAATTACCTGATGACTTTATTTGAAACTAGATTTGTTTATATAGAAAAAATTACGGAAGGTAATTAGGTCAAAACCTAGGACCTGCTTCTATGATAGAAGCACTAGATCTCAGGAAAAGATCCCATTTACTGAAGGAAGTCCTTTTATGTTGGTATAGTATTTATTAGCTGACAAATTGTAAATTCAACCTTGTGATCAGCTGACCAGTATTTTTTTCTGGTAAGTGTGTTTGAATAGTTTAAACTTGCATAATATGGGCTAGCAAATGGTAAGCTTTTTGCTGAAACACTTTGTGAGAGAGGTATCTGAGTGCACTATGGTTTCCCAAGAGAGAAAGTGAATCCATCTTTGGTTGTGTCCTTTCACATTAAATTCTCCTGAACACTGGATTATATATTCTATCAATCTCCAGTGAGGAACAATCTTACAGAATGCCCAAGGGGACTGAGTAGATGTGTAGCAACCTCTTAAATCATGTGAAGTCACTCAGATCCCATACTCTGGCTGCCTTATGCAACACCAGGAGCTGCACAATTTCTTCTTAAATTTCCTGTCTCTAAGTAGTCTGCCTTCCTTTCTCACCGCCCCAGTTCACTGGTGATTGGTTTGCTTTCAAATTTGTGGGTGGTGGGAGGTGGAATAAATTCCACTGCTCTGGTTTCTGTTGGAATGGAAAGGCCAAATTTCACTTTCCTTCAGGTCTCCCCTAAGGACTTGCAGATGAAGAACGAGGGGGATTTTTGGCTTCTCTATAACTGGCAGCTGAAAAAGTAAGGGCTAATCACAGCAGTTCCTAGCTGGATGGAGCCAATTGGAGTTGTGAATGATTTAGGAGTTATACTTGCAGTACTGAGTTTCCAGCTGCTTTCTCTACTTGTTTCAGGGCAGAAATGAACATGTGGTCCTGAGCTAATGATGTCTGCAAAAAGCAAAGAGATAGGACAACTGAAGGAATTCTGTAGTGCGGATAGGGCTTTGGTCCTAAATTCTAATCCCATCTCTGCTGGTCTTTTATTTCTCATTTTGGGATTGAAGGGATACTACTGTAACGCTTTGAAAGCAGGGAAGACTAAATAAGTGCTAAATCTAGTTCTGTGGTTTATTTCTCTAGGGGAGAGAGAGAGGTGCTGTCTGTGCCTGCTCAGAGGAAAAAAGAATACTGTATTTTTGGAGTAATAAAGCAGCATTTGACTGACTTTTTTGGTCAGAAACCGAATGTTCGGCAAAAATTAAATCCTGATTTTACCCTTGAGGCAAGTCTTAGTGGAAAACTTCATATTTGGGGGGAATAAATAGGAACCTGTTGTGCAGTTAGACTCAATCCCATGTCTAGGTGGGCTATTTTAAGTGTTATATTTCTTGTTTGTAAAACTGCTTTTCTTTTGCAGCTTATCAATGTCCCCATAAAGTCTTTGAGGTCAAATTCCATTCTCAGAAGCACTGGGTTAGCTTTGTGCTGACTCCCTGCTTGCAGAAGGGAGATTAGAGGCCGTGGGAGGTAAAGCAGTAGAGTTAGCTGTAGGGGCACAAATTTTTTCTCTTCCCAAGGGAACAGATTCAGATCAGAAAATAGGCAGGTGGAAACCTGATGTCCAAGTGCATAATTACAGTAAGCACAGGAAGCATGCTTTTTGGTAGTATTACTGTGTTTTTTTTTTTTTACCTTTAGAAGTTACCATCTCAGCTTCTATGGAAATTCCTGTGTAACTTTGTCATCTTGATAATATTTTTAAGCTGTGCATTGACAGCTCTGTCTTCAAGGATGCTTTTCTGAGCCATCAGGTGATGCATGAAGGAGTAGGTTTCTGGGAAGGGTCTGCTTTGCTTTTTATAGATGAGCACTCAAAGCAAGAGATACGAAGATAACCTTTACATCACACTACTTGTTCAAGGGCTTTGTTTTAATAATAGCTGTATCCCTCAAATTTTGGCTTCTGAGCACAGAGCTTTTTCTTCAAGTCTGGATAGACCAATGCAAGACACTGATCACAATGTGAAGTTTGCAGTGGGGCTGGGTGGTTGCTTGCAGACAGAGCAGTGCTCATCTTGCTTGTGCTGTCAGCCTGCGGAACATAGTGAACACTGCTTTACTTGGGTGTACCCAGTTAGCTGAAGAGCAGTGGCTTTGGTTCTGTGCTTGCTTGTATGTCGTAAGGACTGTTGGCAAAACAGTTTCCTCGGTAAGAGGTCAGGGGATGGGGTACTTCATGCTGTGATGGGCTTAAATGCTGGCTGTGCTCCCAAGCGGAGAATGCGGATTGTGGAAAAAGTTGTGTGAGAAAATTTTCTTGCTTAACTTCTAGAGAAAAGCAGTTAACTGGAGTTGGGAGGTGGCTTGTGTTCCATGTTAACTGCTACCTTATATATAGATGTTGCTACAACCCAGTGGTAATCACAGTAGTGGTGCATCTTAGCATGTATAGTACTGCTTTTCTGTATTAGATCAAAACAATGTATAAGCTGCACCCTCTGTGAAGGGGGACTTTCATAGTGGGAATTAGAGGCAGATTGTCTTTTCCATTTGAAGGAATTGGGAGGTGTCAGAGCAAGTAAAAGGAAAAACTATATGTGCTACTGTGTACATGAGCCAAGTACTCTCGCAGCACAGTATGGGTCTGCCGAATAGGCTACTGCACCCTTCTGCTCTGTCTCTATTTAGATGGTATCTTGATATCCAAGATAACCTGGCTACCTGTACTGCACTATAGGCAAACCTTTAGTCCCTGACTACAGTCTTGTCTGGCTGCTGCAATACCCCTTTATGCTAGATAAGGTTATCCTCGAAGACTACTTGCTCTTTGGCTACAGTCTGTTCACATCCTGGCAAAATGTGATTCCACCCACTCACACCTCACCCTCTTTAATACCCTCACAGGTATTAAAGAACAAACTCTGAGTTTGCCAATGTCTGACTTAAAACTATGATAGGAAGGCTGAGGTTTGCTTTGAGAACAAACAGTGTAGAAGCAGCCCTGAATTAGACTGTCTTGGGACAGGGTGGGGAAAGGCTGTTGGAGATGGCTGGGTTTTGTTTTGTGGAGGTTTTTTTGTAATACGCTGTCTACACCATGTGCTAGAAGCTATACTTAATTTCTCTGACAACGGTCTGTTTGCAATATGTGTTTGGTTCTGAGTAAATGTCTTTGAAGAAATGAGCTTTTTTTATTTTAATTTTTTCTTTCTCTGATTAGGGTGGGGCATGTCAACCTACTAAAAAACAGTCCACCATCTTTCTCTGACAGGCATTGTAACAAGTCAAACTGTGCCCTGAGACTTGTCAACCACAGGATGGGATCTAGTATTTCTATCAGAACTGGAACTCTTAGGCGCTGTACTGAATTTTGGGAAAAAGTAGGCCCAGGTATCCGAGTCTCAGGCTATGCAATGGAATTTGACTTGATTACTGTTAATGAGAACTTGGTGTCCAAATCCCTAGGGCATGTTTTTAAGGAAGGAATATTTGGCTTATGGTCCCTGAATAAAAACAATGTGCAAAAACTAAGTAGTCATGATCAGGAAAAGAAGATCACATCAAAGCTGTGAGCTTGTTTTGGCAGAGAAGAGGTGGTATGTTCTGCTCAGAAGTGGTGTAGTGTTAGAACAAGCCTGATTACCTATTAACCCGCTCTAACTCAGTATCTGTGTCTTCTGTATGTCGTTCTTGTCAGGTATATATAATCCTAGTGCCCTAACAAGTTTGATTCTGTGAACAAATAAATACTTAAACTTCAAGAACTGTATTCTTTTTGTAGATGGTGGGGACAGATGCACAAAACCTCTGACCCTCTCTAAATCCCTCTGTAAATGGAGGAAGTGTAAATATTCAGACCACTCTACTGTAAGATTCAAGCTGCTTTGTATCTACCTTCAGCCCTGTGTGTTTGGTAACAATGTGGGATTCAGTTAGTCTAGGCACCCTCTTTCCATAGCAGACCCTTATTCTGTTGCTGATAATGGGTTTTGTTTGTACCTTCCACATCCGCAGCTCCTTTTTTGGATTTGTGTTGGTTTGGCAGCCTATTGTTGTTTTTTTAAATCTCTCTCTTTTAGATTATGTAGCAAGATCCCACGTGGTGTGGAAGAGGGGTTTCTCCACGAGGGGCTCTGGGAGGATGGATTGGAAAGCATGGGGAAAGGAAGATCCCTTAAGAAAGCTCCTGCTTCCTGTCCTACAGCCAGAAGAGGGTTAACAAGGCGCACAGCTCCAGTGCAGGCAGTGTGTGCACTTGGCAGTGAGAGATGTGCTACGGTGTGAGAGTGGAGCAGCTCTGTTCGGTTTGCCGGCTGTCAGACTGACCCTGCGTCTGCAGAGCTGGTGCCCGGCTTGTATTGAAGGGTCCCCGCCTCCCAACTCTGCATCCCGCCTCTCCAGAATGGGATCTTCCCCTCTTCACACGCTGGCGTCTGACCCGGGTGTGCTGCTGTGAGGTGCTGGCTGGCTGATGAATGAGTGCCCCTCCAAGCAAAGCCAGGTAAGACAGCTTTGCCTCTTGTTCCCGTTCCAGCTGGGAGTCAGTGGCAGTATTGGGGGCACTGGGTTTTCATGGTCTATGGGAAGCCAGGCAGATACATCATGGTGTGGGTCTGTTAGCATGGAATAAAAAGTACGGGTCTCTGGGAACACTGTTCATATTGTCCCCTCTGGAGGTGTCTATGAGGGGACTTGCCTTGTCTTATCAGCTGTGTTTCCCTATTTGAAGCATTGAAGTTACTGTGAGTCAATAGTAAAGCTATTAACATGGACTGTTTGAAAAGGCTGTGATGGGAAAGATTGGCTTGTATTTTTAGAGGAATAAGCAATTCTGTTACTTTTCACTTGTTTCATTTGACAAGATTTAAATGCCTCTGAGATGGGTCTTTGGGAGTCACAGTACTAAAATACTACACGCCACGTGAGAATAGAAGGCATGTGCACAGGAAGGATGATATGTTCAAATAACTGTATACTTAATAACATAGTATTTTGAGGACAGCCTGGATATCGCAGAACACTTGTGCAGATATTTCTACAATGTAAAAAACATGCTTTTTGTTCTGTTCTCATCTCATAATTCTGTGGGTTTTTCCCTCTGATTTCTTAGGTTTTTTAAGAGCTTTTAGGTCTGTCAACACATATTCCTAGTTTGCCCATTTAAGTGATTGCCTTGGAAATAGCATGCTAAATGTAAGTTAGCAGGCTACTGAGCACAGCATGTTAGTCTAGCCTTCTCATTTGAGTTGTCAGAAATGCTATTGCAACACGTTACTATCAGTCTGACCACACTTTGTAGCAAGTTGTCTATGTGCTTTTAGAATGAATTTAAACAAGGCTTCTGAATATCTTATGTAATTCATACATATACATGTATAAGGAAGACAGGAGGCATTACTTAGCTTAGTAAACAGAGTTGCCAAAAATCTTTGGCTGGATTAGGCCTAGGGGTGATCTAGACAAGGATTTTGACCACGCATTGATTATTCTGTGAAAAAACTCAACTCATAAACTGTATACCCACCTAATCTTATTACTAGTGATCCTTCTCAGAAGCAGCCTTTAGGCCCTTAAAAGAAGACACTGTTAATCTTAGTTGTTAGCTGGTTGTGACTCTGAATGTTTGACAGAGAACATGTATAAAATACTAGTCCTCTATGTTTACATGTATACAGTGAATGGAGAAATAGCAAACCTGAGAAGTCACTTGAATTCTCATAGAAATGTCAAACTGAAAGAAAAAAGGCAGGTGGAAGCTTGAAGTAAGGTCTAGGAAGCATGCCCTCTGTTTGTTTAGTCTTTTCCACAGCTGCTTAGTGTTCTGTTGCTTATAGCAATTGCAAGCATGTAAACTGGAATGAAAGAATGCTGTTTGTGACCAGAGCTGATCTGCTTGCCTTTCATTTATCTAATAACAAAATGTTGCATCGTGTGATATATAATCCATTGTGCCTGTGTGCATCTTTCATGAAAACATGCTGAAGCAAATAGGGAAAAAGAAATTTTAAGGTCAGTGAGGAGAGATCACATGCTGTTACCATTGTCTGCTTTTGACCTTTCCCATATAAGAAGCCTGAAACAATTGGGTAAATGTTAAATAAGGGATTTGTTATGGAATTATGTGATTTTTTTTTTTTCATGTATTAAAAAAACCTACTGATTTGGATCTGCTTTGTCTGCATTAGATGACCTCTGAATGGTTTGTGTTTCCCTTTGCAAACTGTATTCAGTGAATACTAATAACAAGACTGGAGCTCAGGTCTTGGAAAATCAAAAGTTTAAGGCTTGAAGTTCCTGTTGCCTTTTTCTTCCCTAAGCAGGGGAAGGGAATACCTTAGTCTTTGGCCTATCCTGGAAAGAACATGGTCTCTTAACACTTCATAGTATCAGTTTTCTTTTGTGAATGTAGGTGTTTATCATTAAAATTCATCTGGCAATTTATCAACTCCTTGCTATGAAGTCAGTGATCAAGAACTAGACAAAAGAATAATAGGACAGAGCACAAACAGTGCATCACCTAATGATGCTCTTGAGGGTCCTGTGGGTGCCAAGGAGGCACATGGTTGAGGTTCCCTGGAGGATGCTTTAAAAAAAAAAAAAAAAAAATCTAACACCTTGGGTAATGCCATGTGGCTGGAGTGCCTATTAGAACAGGAGCTCCTGGCTTTCATTTACTGACCAGCAGCTAGGAATGTGTACTACTGAAGTACAAAATATTGCTGTAGTTAACATTCCCTGGCTACCTTGGAGTAATCCATACAGGCTGAAGAAATGTCTGATGGAGTTTCTCTGTTTTTGAGATGGCCCTTGCTATGGAAAAGGGAGAATCCCCTTGTTAGCCATTAGCACTGTTTCCCTGGGGTGACAACAGCCAATTGCATCTGTCATTGGATCTAATGTGTATTCCATCTATGAAACTGAGTGCTAGTGAAGTCTTGGGAGAGATGGTGTTGTTGGACTTAGAGGAAATGGGAGGTCTGTGCAATGGCATAAAAATGTATGTATGTGGCACTGGTGTGGAGAACAACCTTCCAGGGTTGAAAATATTAAACTTTTTGTGCATGTATGGGTTTTGTCACACACCTGTGCTCCCCTTCAAACACCATGTGTTACTGTTGGCTTAAAGTGTCTTTTTCATGTAAATTTCACAAAGGAAAAAGTATTCTGCTTATTCAGTTAAGAAGCAGGAGTGTATTTTGACCTCAATGATGTGTACAAGCTGGAATATGTACCGTGTATAACTAAGAAGTGATTTGTAGAGTGAAGAGATAATTATGGAAAGGCTGTGCATGCTGCCAAAGCGCAGACAATGCATGAACCTGATTACCTTGCGTCTTGAAAAAATTCTGGACCTTGGAGACTGTCATCCCCAGGAAGAACATGAAGCAAGTAATGTGTACACCGGACAGGGAATAATATTATTGTATGTCTGGCTAAACTGTCTATAAAGGTTCCATTTATAAAACACAAGGAATTTATAGTTGACTCTTGCCTGGGTAATTCTATGTTTGTAGCTAGAATGTGATGTGCCTGTGTCAGAGGTGAATTTAAGCAGTGAGTCTGAGAACTTGTTCAATTCTACATAGAACTACTGTTTACTATTTCTAAAGCATTTGTTGCTTTTCAGTTACATGAATGACTTATAAATGTCTTATTTAACATAACTATGATTATTCACACTCCATTGTTTGTTTTTGCAAACAGACTTCTAAAGCCAAGCTTTTCTCTTGAACCAAATTTGATTTATACCGTAAAGGATGAGTTCTGGGCTCTTGGTTAAGGAAGAACCTTGAATTGATTTGGGGACGAGCAGTAATGTGAAATGGCAGTATTAAAAGGCACTGTAGGAGAAGAGGAGGGACAAAGCATAAGGAATACAATATATTTTCAGGAGCTTCCATGGCATATTGCAATTTTTGATCCAAAAAATAAAATTGCTGATTAATAACACTATCTTTGTTAAGATGTGTTTGGCATGACTGTGGTTAGCATATTCTTTTAGTGCATCATGCTTAATAAATGCTTCTATATGCATTGCTTGTGTGTTGCAGACCAAGGTGCCACCCCACTTTTACCTATTGTCACATTTGTCATGCGTGCTGCAATTGTGAACTTGTGACCTGCGTATATATTTTCTTGATATTGATGCTTGCTTGCCCTATGTATTCTGTGTCTGTCCCAAGCTACTTAATGCAGGGGCTGTGGTACGCAAGCTTATTAGTAATCTACTCTGGAAATAGAGACTTTTGGGTCTCAGAACAGACTTGTATACTGCAAAGAGTTTCTATGGTAATGAAATGCAAATAAGTAACTCTCCTGTGCTTCCATGTTCTCGTAAGTCTTTATTGGGGAGGCAGGTGCAGGGTGAAGATAAAGACATTGTTTCAGTCCTGTAGTCTTTGAAATAAGTTACTTCCTTGTAGGAGATCAAGTCAAACAATATGCAAGCTCAACTGGATCAGGTGTGCAGTCAGCACCTTACTGTGTACATATGGTGAATTTTGTTGCATTTAATATGTACAAATTAACAAGTGTGAAACTAACTGTCCTTGATTTTGGAGACCTTGGGTTTGTCTATGGTCTAGCTACTCATGAAAGGCGGGATCAAGCTTGCTGTTCTTGGATGGCAGGTGAATGGTAAGATCTATATTTTAAACTGCTATTTAAAGATATAATGACAAGTTAGTGACAGAGCTAACATAGGACACTTGGAGGCTTTTGTCCCTGCTTTGTAGACTCTTGGAGTGACAGTAGATAGGTCATTTAAGGTCAGCCATTTTATGGGTATACTGCTGTTGATTTTGGTATCTGAGTGTCTAAGTAGTATTGAATGACTGAGCTGTGCTGGCCCTTAGCCTCTGGAAAGGATGATGCCAGCATCATGCTAGAGGATGGTGTGATCATAAATACAGAACAAATAGAGAAATGGTCTATAGTTGTAATGGGAACCAGATGAACATCTTAATTGATAGAATAGTTATCGTTGCTTCTGGACTAGCACTACAGTTTTTCCTTTGGCTCTCTTCCAGACTGCCTAGATTTGTTTCTTTTGGAGACAGACTCTTCTCTTGCTTGTGGTAGGTATACCAAAGACTGCTTACAAGACCTCACATGTCCTGGGCCCCTTGATTTAGCTTTGAATGCTCTTGAGACTTCTGTGGCGTTCCCCTGTCTGGTTATGGGATTTGGCTTGAAAGCTTGATGTGAAACAAAATGGTAGCTCTGTTGCCTGTGGGGTGCTACGCTAATGTTGCTGTGGGGTCTCTTGAGCCACTGAAGGTGTATGCTGTATAATCAAATTGTGACATTCTACCACTACAAGATTGTCAAAACGTGAGTGGTGAGCTATGTAGTGTCTCCTGTCTGTGAACCAAGAATAGGTGTTATGCTTTTCGGCTGTTCTGCAGCCTACCTAGTTCCTGTTGATCCACAGTTTTATTTCTGTTATTGGCTTTATGCTGTTTCCAGCAGTTCTCACACATGCCTCCATCTTCATGCATCTTTTTTCCACTCTTCCCTCCTCCCTTGGATGTCTGGTAAGATGGACACCAAGGAATTAATTGGGTTTTTATAAAGATGATACTTGGCGTTTTAAAACAGTTTAAAATGGAGTGACTTTTGTAAGAGATGGAAGATGTCATGCTTCTGGCTATGTGTCTGCTGATGACAAGGAACAATTTGGGAGTGAGGACAGAGGTGTTACAGACCTGGCTGTAGAACAGCTTGCCCTACTCACAGATGAGGTGGGAATAATAGATGAGAAAGACTGTGCTATGTTCTAGCCTTGTAGCTGCCAAGCTTTGTGTTGTAGTGTTAGGCTTTTCTATGACATACACCCAAATTCTGAACAGTTGCACTGTATTTTTTTCCTACCGCGTCTCTCTTGTGAGACAAATGGCTCATATAGTGCTACTTATGTCCTATGCATACTACATTGGAAGGAAGAGGGATTGGAAGTGCTAGTCAGAGGATTATGACCATCTTCAGCCCTTCTAAGAGAAGCTAATATATTAGCTGTTGTCTCTCCCTGTGGTGTGACACTCATCACTCTGACACATGACGCGGTAGAAAGGGCAGAGGCCTGCAGGCTGTAGAACCTTGCTGCCCTCCAGCCTCCTTAAGCAAGTAGGGAACCCATCCAAAAAGGAACAGTTTACCTGACCTGACAGGCTTGGTTTTCAAGTTAATTGTATAAAATGTGGAACAGGGCATATACAGGAAATGGAAGATGTATCTTCCCCTGTGCCTTGCTTGTCTAATGCCAAAATAACCTGGTGACTCAGAACCCAAAACTGTGGCGTTCGGCAGGCTCTTTACTTTTGGTAGCACAGCTGGCTAGGGAAGTGAAACTAGAGGCTCATGTGTGCTGGTGTAGGCTGTAGTGTTGATTGAGTGTGAGATTTCTGCAGCTTTCTCTCACACATTTCCATTTCTAACTAGGTCATTTACAGTAACTATGACTAGCTGGCAGACCTGATGACTGCAACAGAGCCACATATTTTTTCGTTTCCAATTCTTACTTAATGAATAAGGTATTTATTCTAAGCAGCTTGCATGTGAAAATCTGCAGAGGGGGGTCAGGAAGAGCAGAATCGGTATGCTTGCAGGTCCCGATACATATATTAAGTTATCTGATGATACCATGGGGAAAAACTCACTTCTGGACCTGTGTGTTACTCTTCTTTACATTTTTAATTAACTCTTGGCAGGGAAAGAGGACAAATAACCTCAAACACTAACAGATAATCTGTGTTGAAATAAAAAGATGAATCAAGGAGCAGCTCTGCTGCACTGCTGTGATCCTGGAGGTGAAACTGCAGAGTCCAGATAATGACTTACTAGTTGGCAGAGGCCTGAGTCCTAGGAGAGAGCACTGTTGGGTTAATATTCCTCTTTTTTATGCAAGTGCTTCGTGATCTTTCACCTTGCAGTATTCGGTGGTAGAGTGTTTGTAAGTACTAGAAAGGGAGATGGATGAAGTATACTTATTCCTTATGTATACTTACATCTTAAGTTCCTTGGAGCAGTTATTTCTATACTTGCAATTGTCTACATGCAAGGAACCCAACTGTGACCTTGGACTGCAGTTTCTGGAAACTACCATGGTACAATTAACTACTGCAAGGGAGAGTGCAAGTTCAAATAAATTACTCTGCAAAAAGGTGGCTTCTTCTAAACTATGTGAAACAGCCCCCATAATGGCATCTAGCATGACGAAGGGCTAGCAAGATGGCCTTCAAAGGTATCTCAAAGCATTGTGTGCCAATATGCATATATTTGTCATAAGCTTTTAAAAATGCAGGGATGTGTATTGTGTCCCGAAAAGAGCTCCTGTTTGAAACACCTGCTAACTGTTACGTTTGTGGTATAGTAGATTTCCTTAAAACATGCCACTGCATTCAAGAAAATAGAGAACTGGCTTTAAGGGACTAGTCACACATGGAACAAGACATGATTTTATCCTGAAGTTAAAAAAGTTCCTGTGGAGAGCCAGATATGGTGATCCTCTGTTTTAAGTTCGTCTTTTCCATATGAATTATCATTTAAGCCTTTGGGTTGCTGATCAGGATACAGGTATAACTATGTTGTAATCTACAGAGGCAGGTTTGATCAAGTGTTTTTAAACTGTAAAAGAGGATTTGCATTTCGAGGTACACAAACTAAGTACTGCCCCTATGGCATCTGTGAATGTACCATTATGTATATGTCTGGCTATGAAAACAACTTGATCAAATCTGATACTCTCATGTACACATCAAAGAGCACAATCCACTTTCTTACTTGCATGATACTATTAAGGATTTCGTTGGATGCATTCTTTGAATACCAGTGCCTTGCACTCCAAGTTTGCGTGACATTCTGTATGATACGAGTGTGGGAAAGCTGCATTTCGGTAGCATTTTGTGATATGACCTGTAGTGGCTGGGTTACACATGATGATGATGATGATGTACTCCAGGAGTTGTGTCTTTGGAGCAGTGACTGGGAGACTTGAAGGGATACTAGTGTTTTTTTGGTACGGCTTAGGCAGGCTAAGACCTGGCACTGTGGAGTTGGTGTGATGAGATGCACGGGGTATCTGTCATGCTAAAAATAGTAGCTCTGTGCCCAGTAAATAATGATTGCAAGCAGAGAAACAACTGGGCTTGAGTCCTAGGTTGCGCTGAACTTTTTTGACAAATACAACTCTAAGGGAACAAAAAATACTGACGCATTCATCCGGAGAAGGCAAGCCTCATGCAGATTTCCTCCTCCTGAGCTGCGACTTAAGTAATGTATTCATGGCAAAGAATGAGAAACTAGCCAAATCCATTTTTATCACCTGGCCCCTGTCTGCTGCCTGTTCCCTTCCTTTGCTCAATTTTAGGGCAGCTGAAGGGACGAAAACTTTCTTTGAAGTCAAGCACACCTTTTCTCACACTTTAAATCTGTGTGGTCTGCGTTTGCCTGCTAGATACAAACTCATTTTGTGTTACTGGTTTTAGTCTTGCAACCTTAAATTCCAGGGAGAGAAGTGAGAGCTCTGTTCGACTTGGCCTGGATTAGCTATTGCCTTTCAGTAATGATGCTTTGCCCTAGTACTACTTAATTTTTATGGCCTCAATGCTTTTTATGCTTTCCTTCTTCTGTGAGTGAGGAAACTGGTATAGAGAGTGAGCAAGTAATTTGTGTAATGACAGGCATGTTTAAAGGTCCCATTACAAAAACAACTTGGGCATTCTCCTTTTGTTGACGGAACTTTTGGCTGTTACTTGTAAATTACTTGTAACTCCTTGTAGCTTCACATTAAAGTGTCCAGAGCTGTGTTCTTTGCAGTGTGTAAAGTTTGTTTGTAGAGGCTCCTGGGTCCCTTCCCTTGTAGGGTTCCGAAGAAGCATTTAAAAAATTAAAAAGGCCTATGGGTGGTTTTCATCAACTTGCTGTGACACGCACACAAAGGAATTCTGTGACATGCACACTTAGGAATTCTTACCTGCCTTATTGTGAATTCTGAAATTTCAGTAGAGTAGGAACAGAACTTGGACTTGCTATAGACCCATCCTAAGTCTTTAGAGCACAAATACTGGAAGGGCCTAATTTCTTGACTAAAGAGCAACAGATTAATTGAATTCGAAGAGATAAAAATTAGTATTTTGCTGACAGTAGTGCTCAAAAACCCCCAGCTAACCCAGGCAGGTTTACCAACAGTCTTTCTGTAGAGAAGGTTTTAAGACTTGGTTTCCTGACTATGCCAGGTCAGTGAGCATGCTTAGCACTCAAAGACCCTGTGCTAGAAAATGTTCTTGAAACAGGACACCTGGCAAAGTGGTCAGCAGGATGGAGAAAATAGGCAGCTTGTTCATAATGCCTGTGTTACTGTTTGCTGTGGTGTTTTCCATGGTTATGACTAGTCCAACCCTAATGAAAGGCATGGGAAAGATGGCTTCTTTCCATAATCAGTTCCACCCTTTGTGCTGGGAAATGGTTACAGAAGAATCTGTTTCTGATCACTATGCTGGCAATTGCAAACTGTATCTGGATATGAGTTTTACGAATGGCCTTAATCCTTAGTTGTGCCTGAACCCACACCCCTTGCCTACCTTTTAACTCCCAAGTTCAGCTGTGTTATGACTGAAAGTAACATCCACATCATTGTCTTGGTTCATTTTTATCCTGTTATTCCTTGCTTCACACTCTGGAGACCTCTTTAAACAACGCGGTTGGCTGTGTAATATTTTACTGTATGAGTCACTGCAGCTGTCATCCAGCCAAGATGTACGCATACGAACTTTTTATTCTAGCCTAATTTATGAATTTTTCCTCTACTCTTCCTGATTTTCTTTCTTTGCTTCTACCAGTTTTATTTTCTCTTCTGATATTTAGCTCTTCCTGGCTCTGGGGTACGCAATAAGTAACCAGTATTTCACACTTCCATTTTGAAGTCTTATCAGTGGTTGGCAAGATAAAATCGGTAGACTGGAGACACAAATTCCTCAGGCCAAGGGAATTTTTGTAGCCAAATTTCTTGGTTCTGTCACATTTTCTACTTAGTGGCATAGCTGGCCTATTTTCCGTAATTTTTTGTTGAACTGCAGAATTGGTTACTGAATCTGGGGCTTTCATTTTATTCTCTATCCTTTCTTTTACAGGATAGGGAAACCAATATGCAACACTCATCTTTAATGTCATCTGAACTGAACATCTGCTCTTTCTTGCCTTTGCCAGAGAAAGCTTTGGGGATGTAGGCTAGGTAGGCTGGGGGACGCATGGATGACGTAATTACTAGTATTAAAGCAGTCTAACTGTCAAGACTTGCTTCCGCCTTGTGTTACAAGGGAGAGAGGAAGAAGACTAGTCTGTACAGAGGCTCTGGGATACCTTGGTAGTCTGAGAGAAGCTCGTCATTTGATTTTACAGTTGCCTGGGGTACAAAGGCTAATACTGTCAGTAACACCACCTGGCCTACTCTGTTCAGTCTCAATTTCTGCAATTACCGGTCAAAGGAGACAATGAATGAAGAGATGTGGCTACATAAAAGCACAGACTTGTATCTGATCTGTCACTTGGCAAAGATGGAAGAGAGCAAAATGGGGCAGTGCCCCTAAAGCTTTTAACTTTGAACTTCTGCAAGGCAGGATGCTAGCCTGGACTGGGAATGTTTCAGCCTCTGCCCTGCTAGGACATCACTTGGGTTTTGGCTGGTTTTAAGCTGTCTGTGCAGTGCTGTATGGGCATCTCAAATTTGGAGATATTCTATCTCTGTCTGCACCAAGTGCTGCCTCTGAGCTAACAAGTCCTTAGAAAACTTGGGGATGTTTGTGCTCCCTTTCTTAAGCCCTTGTGATCTTATGGCTGGAGTGAGCAGATCAGGCCAGCTGTATGTTTACTATTTGTGTAGGTAAGCCTTTTATCTCTTAATGTATCTTTGAGGAAGGTCCTATCTTTTATGAGCAGTTAAAATTTGAAGATATAGGCCCCTGGCATCTACAGGAGCTCCTTGGCTCTAATGCTGTACAAATAATAGGATTGTTCTTGTGTGGATATTATCCCTATGTGTGTGATGGGGGAGATGGATGCGAGGAATTTAGGGAACAGGAAATTTAACTGGAGCAAGAAATATAAAAACGAGCTTTTTAATCTCAGTGGTGGTTTATATGCCAAACGGTTGTCTTTTCCAGTGGAGTATGCTTGGTGCCAGAGCACAGATGATATGGATTACAGCTGGGGGGGACATAAAGCCAAGCTCCCCACTGCTCAATACTAACTGATGCAGTTCTATTGAAATCAATGGAGCTGGTCTATTCTATGCCAGCTAAGAACTTTTGCCTGGAGTGATTTGCTTTTTAGTGTGGTCCTGCAGGGCTGTCCATGTCGCTGCAAGTCTGTGCTTTTATGTAGCCTCATCTCTTCATTCATTGTCTCCTTTGGTAATTGCAGAAATTGAGACTGAACAGAGTAGGCCAGGTGGTGTTACCGACAGTATTTCATTGGGTGTGAGGAACAAAGTGTGTGTAAGAGCCTTCCAGAGAAGGAATAAGTGCTTTTGGTTTTGTTTTGCAGGCATTGCTTTTGAAGGCAAAATTCTTTTTTAAACAGGTCTGGTGCTGTTCCCAAGTTGGCTATGTCCTTTGACTTGCTGAAATATTAATACCAAACAAAGCTGCTTAAATTTGGATGTGCAAAGGGAGATGGCTCAAGATCTCTCTATTAAAACACGGTTGAGTACTCTCAGTTTAAACACTATACAGTAGAAGGGTTTAGAGTGGCTGTGGATCTCTGCAGTATATGGGCAATGGAAGAAACCTTTCGGATGCTTAAAACGTGTTGTGAAGACCGTTTTGCTGAGGCTGATGTCATCAAGTAGTGTGGCTCAAATTCCAGGCCCTTGAAAACCACTCCTAACCCAAACGGGGCACGGTGACTGTTGCTCTGTTTATTTCTAAATGCAGTTTAGTTTTAACACGCTTGTTACTATGAGATCCTGCAGTGGCTGCTTTAACCTACTTGTTTTTAAGAGGTAATTGAGTTCTGCAAGAAGGGCTTTTAGGCTTGTTCTGCAGCTTCTTTTCCACCTCATTCATGTGTCTTTTACAAAGTGTAGGAATCTGAGTTTAACACTGCTCTGATGTCAGCCTGTCATTCTTCTATGATTTTTTTTTTATTGATTTTTTTTTTTTTTTCCCTGTTACTCGGCAAAGGCCTAAATGAAATTATTCTGGGCTATAATGTAAATGTCAAATGTAATTATTGCTGAAATGATCTGCTTACTAGTGCCCTTCACTCTCCGGAGGCATCCCTTCATCCTGAAGGGTGAACAGAAATTGAGATGAGATTGCTTGAGGCCAAAGCCTGTAAACCCTGTTTGCAAGAGAGAATTTTCTCTTGCCCTTTTTGCAATGTGGTGAAACTTTATATAAGAGTATGTAATTTATGATTAAAGGGACTATTAGGAGTATAGCAGTAACTCAGTCTTTCTGATCTCTGGCATAACCCTGAACAACGGCTGAGGTTAGCTCAGTGTAGTCTGGGGTTTATAGCAGCAATCTAGGAGTCAGCATCTCCTGGGTTATGCCCTTCTGTAGATGAGCACTGGCTGGATGATTCTGCGCAATTCTGCACTATTAGTTTAGAGCAGATGTTTTTGGGATTTTTGCAACACAAGTTTGCTTGAGAAAATTCAAGTTCATATGTCTGTCCTATCCCTTTCTGCTATGGCAGCTGTAAGACTACCAGCTTTGCTTTCTCAGTTTTAAAAAACCTCACTACTCGAAAGCCATGTCGCAGGCTTTATACTTAATAAGCATGTTTTAGTATCTTGGGTAACATTACTCATGAATCTTACAGTGTATTGGTGCAATGGAGCAGGATTCTGCTGAAGTAGTTTAGCTGACTGCAAAACCGCCAGAGAGGATTTGAACCTGTTTTTAAAAAAATGGGAATTGGGCTTTTTCATCTGCTACATGGGTTGGGAAGCATGAGAACGGCAAAGACCTCATTTTTAATCTCTGTGGTGGATAGAGAAGGATAAGACTCTTGGAATTGTTTCTGTAAGAACTTTGATAAGCTGGCAGAGGCACCTAAAGGTCACTTCAGTGTCCCCTTCAATGAACTGGGAGTAAGAAAAGTTTCTGAAGGGATCTGTTCTTTTGGGTATCCTTTCATGGGTTTACATATTGCTTTTGTTTTTCCACTGGCTTCTGGCTCCCTCCAGACTCAACAGGGAGAAGAAAACTTATCACAGCAACATAGCAAATCCATGTTAATAGTTTTACTATGAGTATGCTCAAAGACACGTGCTGCATATGTGTTTAAACATGAAAGTAAATGGGATAGTTTTGATGGCGAGTAAGCTGCTCTGAGTAACAGCTTGGTGTATTCAAATCCAAATGTGCTGCTTCCAAAATGTCACAAAATGTATGTGTAGCATTTGACTGTCTGTGTGCCATCTGTGTGTTTTCTAGTAAAGCTCTGAATAACTTGCTAATCATTACTGAATGTTGTTCCTTTCTTTAGCACCCTTGGATCATAAGCAGAGTTGCTGAGATGATACTTTTTTTCGTAGGGGTTGAATTCAGATGATTATTTTGCTTTACTGGAACTGTTATCTGAGGCAGAAATGAAGTCAGGAACTCCTACACCTACTTGAGCGTTTTGGATTAAGGAGTGACCCCATTAAAAAAAGCAAAAGGCCCTCTCTAAAATGGGGAGGGCTCAGCTTTTATATGCTGAGCAACAAAAGATGCAAGTTAATGCATCAGTACCAGACAGAAATGGAAGTAATAAAGTGATTTAAGGAGAGAACATCATGTAGGCAGTTTGGAGAACATAGTTTCAGAGTAGAACAAATAAACACTTGAGCAGTCTGTCAAGGTAATTCTGTTCAGTGGTAGTAGTAAATCTGTTAGAAATGCCCCCCTGAAGTGTGGTTGCTTTTTTGGTTTGAAGTTTGATTTAAGTTATTGCAAACCTGTGGACAGTGTCCCACTGCTTATAGTTCTAAACTGCCATCTTCATGGTGATAACGGCATATAATTCTGCAGTCAAAATGCTACAAACAAGCTATAAAGTCAAGTTCTCCTGTTATGGGAATACTTGAATTGCAATGGTAATGAAACTATGAATTTTGAAGAAAATAGGTGCTTGGGTAGGTCTCGGATGTCATAGTATTGGCTGGGAGATGCAATTAAGGGATACAAATACTGTACTTCTGAGATTGGGAAGAAAAAGAACTTTGTGCATGTATTTCTTTCCAGAGAAAATTCTGGTAGATGTTATCTGTAGATAGCATCTTGCCTGAGGCCCCCTCCAGTGCTTCACCCTGAGTGTTGCTCTATATGCTGAATTTTACATTTGGGAAGATTTACATTTATGTAGACAAGATAAGCATACTCTACTATCTTAAATTTTCAGAACTGGGTAGGCATGAATACTTGGGAGAAGAATATTGTATGTTGAGGATTGGGGCAGAGTAAGCAGTACTTTAGCTGTTGTCTTAAAGCTGTTTAAAGCTAATTAATGGCTAGAGTTTTGTACATTGTAGGAAAAATGGAAAGGAATTAGTGAGTAAAGTTCAGACAAGCTGAAGAACCTGAAACACTTCACTGGGGAGCCCTGCAATGTAAACTCACGGTAGGCTTAGGACTACAGCTGTGTGCACATTTTCTCATGTGTAACTGAGGCTGGGACATGTCAAAAAAACCTTATTCCTCCTTGTGAATAAAATAGCTTTATGACAGCGTCTGGACACTTGCATCTGAGGTCTTGAATGCAAACCAAACTTGAGACAACAAAATGAAACACTCTCGTGAGATCCTATTGGTACTTTTAGTCATTGCTACTTGGTGTATTTTGATGACATGTTGTCCATGTGAGTGGCTTGCTTCTGAATTAAAGCAGCACACAGGCAGTTATCCCAACCTGCTTATTGGTGGATCCTTACCCTCCAGTAAATGGGTGCTTCTACATGAGCTTTTTGATGTGGATCAGAAATATACTTCTGAATCAAAATGTCCAGTCTGACTCTGTGCATTAGAGAGCATGCTATTTACATAGACTGGATAGCTTTCAGACGAAGCTAGATTATAAGATGTACTCCTTACAGTTGCAGTGCATTCAATCTACAAGACCAAAATAAAAAAAAAAAATTAATCTGGAATGTTGTTGGGTCCTTGGTACCAACTGTTTGTAGAGCTCTCTTCACCTGTGCTGCTTGCAAGTGTGAATGCAGCCAGTGAAATAACCTGTGTAATGTAGTTTGTGTGAGGTTTTTCTGCAGGTATGTATCTGTCTTGTTCTTTCACTGGTGTCTCACTGATTATTTTACTACAATTTTTTCTTTGAGAGAAGTAGAGCATTTTCATAGAAGAAGAGCGTTTCATTTTTGATCCAAAGAAAACATACAGTCTTGCATGGAATTTGCTTGTGACTGAGAGGAAGCTTGTATTTGATGAAGTCACACAAGTCTTACTGCAAACATATGCATTAAAACTATATAAATTAGCAAATGTGTGCCAGTGTTCTTAAGGTCTTCCTTGATGAAGGAATAAAAAGGTTGCTATAAATGCAAAAACTATGAGAAAATCTACTGATGATAGGCACTGGAAAGAATCACCTGTGAAGATTTTACCATTGCTTCAGCCTCAGCTGTAGCGCACTTCTGTTCATCACTTCTTGACCCTGTAAGTCATGGACCAAAACCTTAAATTAGCTAGAACCTTATCTTTCTGCTTCGTCTCTACAAAAACAAAGTTACCTCATTCTTCTTCCTGTTCTGCTAAGTTCCTGTAATACACCTGGA
This sequence comes from Phaethon aethereus, assembly GCF_964289735.1. Classification (NCBI taxonomy): domain Eukaryota; kingdom Metazoa; phylum Chordata; class Aves; order Phaethontiformes; family Phaethontidae; genus Phaethon; species Phaethon aethereus. Next base: position 4,032,022 of record NC_138599.1, read on the forward strand.
TTTCAAGGAAGGCTGTTTATGCCATGCCCTCACTTTTTTCTGGCTCTTCTTTTGTCCTAATTCCCCACCAGGAATCTGTTTGTGTGTGAGGCAGAAGCTCTTGTTTTCCATGCTTGTCAGCTTATTTGCAGATACATGACACTTCTGTGTTGCAGACAGCTTAACTAAAGTGCATACCCTTATAAAACCAAACTATCTTTGAAATGCTTTCGAACTAGTATGCTAGCTGGTACAGTTGCCATCAGTCCTCCTTCCTTTTGTCACTTCACAGCACAACTGTCAGCAGGCTTCAGATAAGCATCTGTTCAACAGATTGGGTTGGTTCACAGTAGGACTCCTTCCCAAAGAAAACTTTGTATGGCACTTATCTTGTTAATGATGCTGGGTGAAAATGGTTCCTTCAAATATTAGTCAACTTCTTAGTTTTCATGACTGGATATGCAGTTGGCCTAGGTGTAAAGTGACAGTTGTAATACTGATGCACCTCAGTGTCTTGCTAGAAAGAAAACTATTAGGTAAACAAACAAACAAGTTGCAGCTGTTTTCCTAGTGTTCCTGGCTTAGACTTGGTAGAAGAACTGCTTGATGATGCTGTGCTTGTGCTGGAAAAAACCCAGCTCTGAGATGAATTTGGAAGATGCTCACAACTTAAAAGTTGTTTAAAAAAAAAAAAAGTTTCTTTAACTTGTGTTAATTGTGGCAAGGAGAGAAGCACAATAGCCCAAGAACTAAGACTGTTTTTCATCTTCGGTCTGTACAACACTGATACCTCTTATGCCTATTTGTACGATCCAAGTAGAGGTATGATTGGCAGTCCAAGATAAGCAAGACTTGTTTGTGCTTTTGAGATGTGAAAGAGCAGTTATTAGAGGAGTACAGGTGTCTATTGAAGCTGTACACAGCATAGTTTTATTTGGAAGGTGTTTACTTAAAATTGATTTTACTGACTTATGTATTTGTTCCTGTTGATTTCACCAACTCATTATTAAAATGGTTTGTCTGGATGAAACCAAAGGGTCTAGAAATTGATGATTTCAAATTGTAAACTTCCTTTGAGTCTAGTTCTTGCTGTAATAATGCTAGCCTTTCACCCAAACTTCAGTGCTGATTCTCTTCATAAGCATATGGTGAAAACAAATTTTGAGCTCCAAAGAGGCCCAATTCACATAATGTTTGAGTTGTGATGATTCTGTTCCAGTGAACGGAAACTTGCTCTTTGAGTTTGTGATGCCTTTTTTCCATAGATTTAATTTAAAATTTTGCAGTGGAGAAAGTAGAATCTTCTGGCTGTAAATAGCAGACTTGTTAGAAGGGCCAGAGATGGTTTAGGAAACTGGATTCCTGGTAAAAGTAGACAAGTGAGGCTATTGCTGAGCCTTGAAGAGGGGAATTTTTATAAGGAAAGTATTATGTGAGTTAGGTTTTGGCAAGCAATGGGGCGGAATGTGAAATCAAGCAGGGCAAGGAAGTTTGAGAGTTGTGGTGTAAGGTTGCAAAAACAGGAAATAGCAGGGTTTGGAAAGCTGGGGGCGGAGCAGTGTATTGTGTGTGCCTTTTGAATTCTGGGCTTCAAGAAAAGTCTTGCCTCATGTTAACTTAAGGAAAAACAGGAATAGCTTCTGTGAGTGCTGTGTACGTAGTGTGTCTGGCCATGACCCGTGACTGTGTGTGGTTTCACAATATTTCACAAATTCAGGATTGTGAACTACAGCTGTGAGTTTCCAAAACAGTGTTTAAATGCAGAGTTCTTTCCAGGTAAATATAATCAGAGAGAGAATGGAAAAAGGAAATGTGGAGTGGAAAAAACTGAGAAAAAGGCTGAGACTGTAACTATCTTGAACTCTGTGCCTTTTGTAACTACACAAAATGTTTCTTCTCAGATCGGTGACAAAGCAGCCAGATGCTGGAAAAGCACTGATTTTTTTTTTTTTTTTTTTCCTGGCAAAATTTGAGATGCTACCGTATCTATTTGGATGTTTCCTATGCTTTACTTACGCTCGTCAATATTTAATGAATGAATCTGGTATTGGCTGAGGTTATGTTCCTGTTCTGCAGCTAGGGAATGGAGGTGCAGATAACCAGCTGCTCAGATAGTTTCAAATAAACATCACTAAAAAATTTCACTGAGGTTAGTGCACTAGCATGTGCCGATTAAGGATCAGATTTGACTCATTGCTGTAGGCTTCTGATCTATTTAAATGCTTGTTTCTCCATGAGCTAACTATAGTTTTACCTCGGAGTACTGTAGAGGGAGTTCAGAATAACTGCATCAGACTTGAATGTTTAGGGTAGCAGACTCCTAGCCTCAGTGATGAGAACACAATCCAACAATACTATGCATTGCTATGGTTCAGTCTTCTGCCTTGTGAAGAAAATGGGAATTTCCAGAAGCTTTCTTGCTGTTTCTTGAATTAGACAGTGCCTGTTCCACAGTCTGCACTTCCAATATTGCCTCAAAGGATAAATACCATCATTTTCAAAAGATGATCTGGTGATATTTGTAGACAAGCAGGATGAAAATTTACCAGGAATGTCTCCATATTTTTCTTTCAGAGCAGGCTTGTATATTTGTAAGGCTGAGAATGGTTGGGGATGTGTGTGAATTTATGGACCTCTCCTGACCTTTCTTAGCTTGGATCATATCTAATTATGCCCGGTTACACTGGACTGGCTCCTAGGTTTAGTAGTGGTATGGTGTATTATAACCCTATAGGCAGGTATTTGTACACCTCCAGTAGCTGTGAGCACTGGAATCACTGGCCAACGCCAGACCTCAAGTATGCCAGGAGTCCCTATGCCATTTAGATCTGTGTCAGTCATGAAGTAGGCAGATACTTGAATGGCAACTTGCCCGGTTTGCATGGCTCTTGTTTTATGTATTTAGATGATCATCATCTTGGTGTATTCCCACATAACCCCCCCTTCCTCTCTTCCGACAGGGCTTGTTTCCATGGAGCTATTTCATCCATACCTTAGGAAACCTTTTTTCTGTTCCCCTATAGACATAATTTGAGGTTTCCATGGCAACATGTGAGAAGGGAAGGCCCATGGTGTCTAAGCAAGTAAGAACTGATTCTTGGTAAGCCCCAAGTAGGGTTGTATGTTCGCAACACACATGATGGGAGTTTAAGTTATTCTAGCTTATGTTAAATATGGTGGAAAAAAGCCTGAGGAACTGCCTGACTTAATAAAGCTCAAACTCTGAAAGTTACAGTGTAAAAAGAAAAAAGGAATTTTGAGCAGTTAAGTGTATGTTGTGTCATGCTGTGTATAGCTGTGAAGACATTTGAGATCAGAAACGTATGGTGTAATGTAACTTCATTCTATGTCAGTGAATTTTCCAGAAGGATAGCAATAAGTCCTGTAAACTTGTAAGAATTCTTTTTCAAATATTTAAAGTAGTTGTAAAAAAATGTATTAAAAGTTAATTATTTAAACATAATTGAGCTGATTGTACATCTAGAGGAAAAAATAGGTTCTCCTTTAAACTTCCAATATTTATTTGGGGGGGAAGGAAGTAAAATAATTACTAGAAATTACATGAAGGCCAACACCAACAGCATTGTGTAATTTCAGCAGAATGAGGAAGCGGAGTTCATTTGTGTTGGAAGCAGAGTAGAGATCAGGAAATGACTGTAGTTGAAATAGCAAAGTCTGATCAGAGGCTCCTGTTTATGGTGGGGTTGATACAAAAAGTCTAGACTGGAGCTGGTTAGAAAAAGATACTAAACATTTTTTTGGGAAAACATGAAAGCAGGACTTGAGCTACTGGAAACAAGAGTTTTACCACTCTCCTACAACACCCCCTTCTCCCCAGCCAGCTATTTGACCTTCAATTTGAACTAATTGGAGGTGAGAAGAATATGTTTAACAATTAGTACTGATCTCTTGTGTCACTTAAGACAAATACTCGAATAGGCGTGTCCTTGATATGCCTGCATTCCACTGCACTTCTAGAGATGTTTTACTTGGTCTGATCAAATCGATTAGAGGTTTTGCTGCTTGTGGTGATTTCTGGATCACATACTGTGACTTTAATCTTGAAAGATCCTTTGAAGAATCCTAGAGAAGGAAAAGGTGCCAAAACTCTCTTTAGAAACTGAGCCCTGGGTATGTACGTCAGTTCAGTGACTCAGAATTGTGTTTCAGTGGTATTAACTGTGAGGGAGAAGGCTCTGCTAATGACTTGTAAATAGAGGGTAGACTGTGGCAAGTTTTGTGAGTTTGGCTGAAGTGCTGTGAGTGTCTGGAGGTGGATTAGTGACTATTGTATTAAAGAAATGCTGAAGAAAAATGATGTGAACCTTGGAAAACATGGGCCTTGAGTCTTCTGTTAGAAAACCATAGCGCTCTGTTGTCTTCTCAGTTGCCTTTTCTTGAATTGAAAGTTACTAATACGGAACATGTGGTAGTAAGGGGTCAGTTTAACATTAATGTGCATCCTTGCTACTTGGATTACTGACAGCTGTTGTTTCATGCTGTGAGTTTCAGTTCACTTTTTGCTCCTGTTTGTATTTTCATAAGCAGCACCTGAGTGAAGAAACTCGCAGTCCAACGGATAATTCTTGGGAGTGAGGAGAAACCCCCACAGGCATACCCCAGTATTTACACATCTAGTCAGACTGCTGACCTCTTCTAGAGGGGAAAAAGGATGTGTGGAATTACTCCTTCCACATTTCTTGCTGCCTTCTGTCCTAAAGACAGATGCTGCAGAAATGTTGCTGCTTCTTCAGAAGCACCATGTTGAGGGACAGAATGTCATCATCGGTGTATGCCTGCAGGCCCCAAGACCCACCTGACAGCTGCTCGGTTTCCTTCTGGTCCTTGTGGCAGCTGCTGTAGTAGCAGTTGCTGCTTGCAGTTGCTTTCTGTGCTTGCTGAAATGCTAGAGCAAGCTGTTAATTTACTGCAGTTTCAGACGGATTAGGGCCAGTGTTATAAATGTAAACTTAGTCGTAGTCTTGTCGTTTGCTGCCTCTGGCTTTGAAACTGCTTTTAGGATACCGGTGGGAAGGGAGGGGAAGAGAGCTGTGGAAGATCCTGCCTCATTCTCATACTTCATTCAGCAGGATTTCCTATGATCTGGTCATCCTCCCTACTTTCCCCCACCCCCCCTTTTTCTGTCCACATACAAATCCATACAGTGTGCTTTCCCTCCAACACCACTGCAGCTCCCAAAGATGCTGTGTTTTAGAGGTTTCCCTGATGAAGATAACCACAGAAGACTGCCCGTGCTCTCTGCTGTTTGTTTAACCCCGTAAGTGCTGCACTACTATGTGCATTTTGTACTGGCTATTTAAAATGTATACTCTGCTGAGCGTTTAACAGTTAAAAGTTAGGCAATTTTAGTTCAAAAGAAGTATGAGCTGCCAGAAAGGATAAATGTGTGAGTAGAGAAAATGTGCAGTAGTGGGTATTAAACAGGCTTGTTGATGTAGCTTATGTGTTTTTTATGTGAGGCCGTATGGAACAATAGCAGCTGCCTTGGTGGATTTGTAGAGGAGTTTGCTAGTGGAATTGGAGTGTTGAAGTGCTATATGGAGAAAGCGTTATGATGTTAAGTAGGTCGATTTTGTAAAATGGTAATTCTTGACCATTTTACAATTAGTGATATACGGGTGAAATGACTTAAATACCATGGTGCATACTATAAGTATTAGTCTGTAGTAGAATTGTATTTATATGAATGTTAGATGTTCTGTTATCCTCAGAAAGATGAGTGGTGAGTACTTCTTGAGATAGATGGAGTTGGTCAGAAAAGTGTGAAGGGATCTCAAGAATCTGGTGGTTACTTAAATTGCTGATTAAGTCTTTTAGCTCATCAGTGGCCTATTTGAGTGAAATAATGGATCTTGGTCCCCTTTTCTACTATGTCTAGTTTAGGTTTAGTTTTGTTCTGGATCCCAGAAGTTATTTACCTGGTAGGTAAGTATGACTTTCTACACTGTATAGAGACTGATGGCAAAGATTTGACCAAGGATATGCTGTAAGCAGAGACAGAGCTATGCACAAAACCTGTGCTTTCTGTGGTTCATTTTGGCCCCCAATAAGCTGACCTCATTGACTGTGAGACGATCCATATTTCATCAAGTATCGGGATTGGTCTTGGTGTGGCAATCTTTGGAGAACTATGATTTCAGTTGTCATTTTGTCCTGAGTTAATCAGCCTTGGTTGGAGTGTATCAAGTATGTAAAGGACAAATACATCACTGAATGCTTCATATATTTGTTAAACTGCAGTATAAATAGGAGAGTCAACTGCTGGTGAAGTTGAAATGTCAAGGTGCTACACAGCATCAAGCTGATCTAGAGATCCATTTTGCCTTCATCTTTTGGAGTCTACCCTTTTTGCATGTTGAATCATGAACTGTGTTCCACTGCTTAGTTTCTGGATCTAAGCTCCCTTGACTGGAACTGTTTAAATCAAAGGGTTGAAAAGACTCATTTCAAATGTCTGTCCCAGAGACAAAGTTTTTCTAGAGCTTTAGACAAAAAAAAAAAAAAAAAAAAAATCTTACTTTCTGGTAAAGATTGTGGTAATAATAAGACTTATACTTTGGAGCAGCTTTTAAAAAAGGTTAAATTTGATAGTGGCTATGTATTTTGTCAGTACTTCTTATTGAAATGTTTCATTGGACAAATATTGGACTATGGGGAAATGGGAAAAGGGGAGAGTAAGGGTAGGAACATCCTGTTACTGTTAAGGTATCAGCTGTTCTAGAACAAGTTGCAACAGCACCAAAATATTCTGTGTGAAATCTCAGAATAGAGTAAGGAAAAGCATACCTAGGTGGGCAGAAGATAATACCTGTGCTGACATGCTTAACACTAGCAAGACTTGTGTGGAAAGTCCAAAATGTGAATCACGAGCCACAAATGGTCATCGCTTAGTGTGACATCTGCTTCTAGCCTGAGCAAGGAAAATGATGAAGCAGTTGCTGCTTCAGCTGCACCAAAGCCAAACTGAGCTTTGCTTAAGGATTCTTTTGAGATAGTCTGAAGTGTGAAACAGTGCTCTGAATGTAAGCATCTGCAAGCAGCAGAGTCTTAAGCACACATTGCAAGGCTTGTGCGTAGTGACTCGGAAGGAAGAAGGCCACGTACTGAGTCTTCATTGCCATTTCTTGCAGAAGCATGGTTTTTCTTTGGCTTTTTTTTTTTTTGGATAAAAATAACTCCACTCTTGATCCAGCTCCTTTACAAAGCTGAGACCACAGAAGAGATGTTGAAGCAGAAATTAAATCTTCAAAAGTAGCATCCTAAGATTTCAAGGTATTGTATGGGAGTAAATCTCGCATGTAAGAAGTAGTTGTGGGCTGCAGTAGTGCAAATGAATGGTGAAATAACTGTTGAAGAAAATAGTAGAATCATAGAATAGTTTGTGGTGTTGTGTGTTTATAAAATGTAACCCTGGACACTGTTTTCACTTTAATATACAACTATGTTCCATATGGACATAGAGTTTTCCTATAATAATATAGCAGATGTATGTTCAAGATTCCTAAATAATCTGACTTGTAAAGTACATTAGCAACATTAAATGACTAATTCTTATTATGCTTACGTTTTCTATATATTGTGTGGACAGCTGATTTAGTCTCCAGTGTCAAAAACATAAAATGCAATTGTCCGCTGACTCTGAGGGCTGGGTAACTGCTTAAATATTTTATTGGGTCTTAACAGTTGATATTGGTTTGAAATGTGTTATTTCTGATCCATTGAGCTGTTCTACATGATAACTTTGCAAAATCTGAGATGGATAAGCATGTTCAAATTACAGTAAATGAATTTCTTTAAATGTTCTGATGAAAGTTTGCTATCTTCCTGTAGCTGGAGAATGAGAAATGTAAGGGAACAGGCTGCCCAGGGGAGTGGGAGTCATCACCATCCCTGGGGGTATTTAAAAGATGTGTAGATGTGATGCTTAGGGACATGGTTTAGTGGTGGACTTGGCAGTGCTACGTTAATGGTCGGACTTGATCTTAAAGGTATTTTCCAATGTAATTGATTCTATGGTTTGTGGTTTTCCCTTGTCTTGTTCTTAATTTTTTGTCATAGGTTCATTTGAGAAAAAGGCTTGTGTAAGCACCTGCTGAGAAAGTGTGCTCCTACTGTGCCTACTTCAGTAAATAATCTAATTCCTGCAGTTGTCACAAGCTTTATGTGGGGGAACACCAGCCAGCAGTGATATGAGATGTAGATTCCCTACTCCCAGGGCAGTGCTGACTTGTATGTTTGTAAGTTTGGTGCAACTCCTCTGGAGAAGGACTCGTGTTCCTAGAGCTGAGAATCTCAGTTCTTCAGGCATGTGAGTTTGCTTAAGTGATTTGAGACTGACAGATGATGATTATTTTTATTTGTATGACAGAAACCTTCTGCATGTCTTGCGCAGATGCTGTTGAATCCTCGCTTCTTGAGGGGGAGAGACTCAGCCTGCTCAGCCATCTGTCTGGGCTTCTGCCTCACTATTAAGTGCTCTATATTTTAGACTAAGTGGGCAGGTCATTTTGATCTGAGCTGTTAGGAGATGTATTTTTGTGTCTCAGGTATACAGGTCTTTGTGTAGGTATTTGTATACCTGAGTTATCCGTCCATCTAAGATTGGAAAAATGGAATAACGTCTCTTGCATGGCACTTCACTCCACTGAGCGCAAGCACCTTGTAAAAGGTGCATTAGCAATTATTTTTAGCCTAAAAACCAGCTTGGTATGGGAGTGCAAATTTCATTGAAATTTGGTGAAAGTTAGTTTTAAAACATGAAAGTATTATCTGAAAATCCTATTAAACTATGACTGTGCGGACTGTCATAGCCTTTCCCCTCTACGCCTTAGTTTGATTAGGTAAAAGCTGGTAGTAGTATTAATTACTGGTCTTGTACTGGAGATGAAAGCTTAATTTGCTATCTGCAAACTTCCCCTGGGATTATAACGGTAATTTTATATGAAGGCCTAAGCAAATGCTTGAAGCTCACAAGCTGCTTTCCAACATGCTTTTAAACCAAGGGATAACTTAAAAACACACTCATGTGACTTTGGACACAATTTTACATCTTTATGTGAAGATCAGAGATGCGACAGGTCCGATCTCTTATGGATGAAATTTATGATCATTCTCTTTGGAAGCAGACTAAGTTGTACTGGAAGACAAGGAAGATCAAGAGGTCCCAGGCCCTGTCCCAGAAAGATGGAAAGAGGTTTGCTGTGTTCTTGGTACATTCTTAGTATTTAAATAAAAAGCTTTACTCTGCGAACTCTTCAGGAAGTGCATCAGGCAATTGGCTGTTGTCCTGCTGCTATCAGTACCTTTTTAATGATGCCTGAATATAAACCTCATTGGTTATTTTAGATCCAAATCAACCTCTTAAATAAGCTCTGTGCCTTAGATTTAATTACTAGATGTTATTCACATCAGGGACACTGATTCATCCGAAGTAGATAATTGCCACATTCCAATGTATTAAAGACATGTATCTCGTGCCTCGCTAGGCTGCTGCTTACCAGGGCTTTTTCTTTCCCGTTTAATCTGGGCCTTTGTTTTTTTGACAACTTCGTAAAGGTGGTGTTGTGCAATTTAGGCCTAGGCAGACTGGTGAGAGGCCCAGAAATGTAGTTGAGAAAAACAATCTAATAAGTGTCATTGTTTGCTTGTATCGAATACTGGTTGGCTGGGGAAAAGTGTCAGTCAAATTGCATGCAGGCAAGAAAGAATGGCAGATATATTTATAACTAATGAAAAGATTCTACGAGGAATTAAGTATTCACTCCTGCAGAGGTTATTGACTCAGATGCTGAGTCTGGGCTGAATAATTTTGTAACTGAGAGTCAGAACTTTGGAAACTATAAATTAATGGTTCAAAGATTCCCTCTCTGCCTGCTTTCCAGTTCTGTTCCAAACGTAGTAACATTGTTTGCTGGAATTCCTTGCCTGCCGCACCCCCCGCCCCTGCTGGAATTTGACCCTGGGAAAAAGATGTTGTTCTGCTTGTGAATTATTAGTTCAGTCTTCACAGAAGGCTATGCAGTACATTTTAGAAATTAAAAAAACCCCACAAATAACACAAACCCACAACCCCCCCCACAAAATTTTAAAGACAAATAGTTCAAATTCAAAATGTCTCGGAATGACCCGATTTCCACACACACATCCACACACCTTCCCTGTGTCCTCTATCCCTCCTACTTTATACACGCTTCTAAAATTAGCAGCAGTTAATATTTTAACATCCAGGAACAGGCTGCTCTGAGAAAGGAGCCCTTGACTTCTAAATGCAACAGACTGGGCAAAATGCGAGATGCAGATGCTTTTGAAAGATCTGATTCAGTTGAAGGGATTAGCCAAAGATTATTTAGCTAGTCTGTAGCAGATGCTGAAGTTAAAAGCTTAAGTCCTGATTTGCTTTCCTATGTTTTAGTAATTGTTTTCACATGTTACAGTGCATGTGTATTTTCTTACTTGTTTAGCACAACTATGAAAGAAGGAGCAACTTTACCTCTAAAAGTTTTTTGACACCCCCCCCACCTTGGGTTAAAACTGTGGTATCCTTTTGTTTTTTTCTTTGTTTCTGTTTTTTGAGACACAAAAAGCTTACTGAGGGGGAGGAAAAAAAGGATAATCAAGTCTACTGTTTGATCTCCGTAGAATTCAATTTTGTGGGAAAAAGAGGAAATAGTTTTAACTCTGTAAAAGGTAGTGGGTGAAGCAGCTAAAATCTGGACCTGAATCTTTCCTAGTGTAATTTGACTTCATTGATTTATACCAGGGGTTAATTTGTTGCTTAGCAAAATGTGATGTACTATGTCTTGCGCACCTGGCTAGCAAAACCTATCTGCACCCAGCTAGGTCCTTCAGCTTTTCTTTGGAATGCCTGCCCAGGAAGAGGTTTTTTACCCTAAAGATTTTCTCAGAATAACCCTCTGAACCAGAAAGAAAAACAAAGGTCCCAGGCTGAGCTGGGATATTTGGCTGATTGTATCTCCTCCTCCAGTGCCAATTTGGTCCTTGATCTGCTAGTACCTGCTCATAACCTTTTCTTCATTTGTATGCGCATCTGACATAATTTCAGAACATCTTGTACTTTGAAGCAAGAACCATGTGAAAATCCTTAGTTTCTGCATGAGTGAGACCACTGATATGGAAGAAGGTAAGATGAGGAACTGGAACATTGGAAGAAAAACCTTTTAGCTTATGAAGGAACACTAGTGCTGAGGAGCTCTCATGCAGTTTCCAAAGTGGATGAACAGGATCAATAGGTAATCGGAGTTCCCAGCTCTTGGAGAGATACGCATTCTATAGCTTATGGGTGATATGTCTGGCTTGCCTTAAGACTTTGCACCCCAGGGCTTTCTGCTATTGTCCAAGGAACAGTTTTCCTGGGGTTCAAGAAATGTTTTTGTGGATGGCTTATGAATTTATGGGCACTGTTAGGTGTGCAAGTGTTTGGCAACATTTACTGGCAGCTAAGGACTTTCAACACAACCTTGCAAGTGTTTGAAGTAATTCCCGTGTACTTGTATTTTCTAGTATCTTAGAGGCAAGGAACCATTTTAAAAGCTAACTCATGCCGCCTGTATGGTACAAGTGAGGCTGTGCTACTGCCTGCAGCTTGTCGGCCGCTAGAGAGCAGCAGGGACCCGTTGGTACAGGGTCCCCTAGCAGCTGTTTTTTTCTGCTGTACTTGGTCTTCAGAGAATCTGTGGGGCTGTGGACTTTGGAAGGCAGGAATAGGAATCCGAACCAAGTGGAAAATGCGTCTTGCTTTAGGGATTCATGACACATCCAAGAAACCTCAGGTTGAACAAGTGATCCACCATGGATGCTCAACTTGCATCACAGTTGAGATGGTGAGACAAACAGACTTGTAATGGGAATTCAAGATGCTATCTTTTCTAGCATTTAATTAGGTGACAAATACAAGCCCCCTTTAGTTGGATGAAGGAGAAAGCGCGTAGCCCCTGTACCAAGCAGCTTGTACCTTTTGGTGCTGCTATGTGTAGCTAATTTTGATTTGTTTTAGGCTAGCTGCTTTTAGTCTCTTCATGTAGACAGTGTTGCATACGGTAGTATCACATTGCTGTCATCTTGGCCTCTGGTTTAAGGACTTTGAACATAAATTCACGTCCTTGCATTTTGGAACTCGTCCGTGACTGGAGATTGTAGTGTGAGGCAGCGGTTATGAAATTTGGTAGGACATGTAAACAAAAAGCGGAGAATACAGCAGAGGGTATGTTATTCAGTAGTCAGCATTCCATTTAATTGAGAATATTTTCCTGTTGTTGACAGTTTCTGAGTTATAGTTCAGACATGGTAGGACATAAATTGGTATCACACATAATATAACTGGAGATGTTGACCGAGAACTAAAGGTCAGCAAATAGTAGTGGCACCCCCCTGCCCAAATTTCCAAAATAAACCAGGACAGTAAGACTGTCATTAATTATTTGCTTTCAGCCAAACAGATTTTTCTAGTTCACAGGCAGTTGGATTCCAATGCATGCTTTAGTTCTGATCAGGAAGGAGGCATAATAACAAAGTACTTAGTTTTCTATTCGCCACCTTGAAATGGATGTTTGTTTTGTACTGGAATTGCCCTTGTTGGTGACAGGACAGGAGTTTTCAGCTCTTGTAGCTCAGATGAACACTTTGAGTCTCCCGGACTGTGCATTTTGACTGTCTTCTGAAGATCGCCATGTGACTTAGATACTTTCTCAAATTAAACTTACAGAGATCTAACGCATGAGGCAGCTATCTTAATCTTCATTTTTATCTGCAAGGAAATCAAGACAAAGTGTGAACTGGTTTTCTCTGAAGGACAAAAGTGAAAAGTAGGATTGTATGCCAGGAACCTTGATATCTGGTCTCAGCAACAATCTCCCTGGCTTTAAGGAAAAATAAAGCCTTTTGCTTTTAGTTCTGCTTACAGGAGTCTGTTAGACTGGTTGCAATCCTGTGAGAATTGCTGAGACTATTTACACGGTAAAAAAGGTGATGTTTGGTGCAAACCCTTTCCTCTGATCACAGATAAAGATAAAACCTCTTAGTGATACTCAAATCTAACATGCTTTCTGGGTGAAAATCTTGGTATATGAGACTAGAATTTATGATAGTTCAACATTACTTAAAAACCCAAACAGCTAAGGTCTCACCTGTTTGCTTCTGTTGCTACTTCAAAGTTAAAAGGCAAAGAAAGGAAATAAAGTATCTTGTAGTTTGTGGTCATTACTGGTGTTTGTAGCCTTGGGGATAGATGAAATAGAGCACATGCTGGGCATTGGTAGTGTAACCTTCCCCCCCAAAGCACTTGACTCTGACCTTGATTGAGTGTTTCTGCAGACTTTAACTTTGTTGTCTCCAAGAGTTTCACAAGGGTATAATAATGATAATTTGGAGGGAAAATACAGGAAGCGGACTTCTGATGATTGCAACATAACCTGACGGTTCTAACTCACTTCATCAAAAGATGACCGTTAGACTGAAGATCCTCAGCAACTGTTTGGAGTTTGGTCAGCGAGAGACTTTGTGGCACTTGAAATTGTGTGTGTATGTTTAGCTTATTTGCAACCTATATTAGCAATGTAACCTAGTCTGTCACAGCAAAAGCATCACTAGCCTTAGCAAATGAAAATGTAGTAAGAGATGAAGGTGTAAGTAGGAGGGTGGCATTTTGTCATGTTTGGGCAATAGCTGTAGTGGCTGTTTCTAAGGTATACAGGATTTGCCAAGTTCCTTAGTGTATTGTGGAGGTGTTTATCAGTTGTTTCACAGCTGTAGATGCATAATCAGGTAAAACTTCTGCCCGAGGGGCGTATTCAATGCGTTCTGCTGAAACATTATAAATGTAGTGGCATTTACTTTGTGACATGGCATGTGATGATGCTTTGTGATCTCGATGTATAGAACTCTTCCATACTCATTGACTGTAGTCTGTACCTACTGATGCTGCAGATGGGGTACGTCTTCTGTCTTAAATGTGCTTGGTTATGCAAACAAGAAACATGGGTATGAGTTGTATAGTCTGCATATTTCATGCATCAAACACATTTATGGCATGTAATGCACATCAGTGGAGGGAGATTTGTGTCCGTACCATATGATACGTGTATGTTGAGTATGTGCTGGGGGGGATGCATTTGGTTGGCTTCATTTCCATAAGAGCAAGTGTGGGATTATAAGTGTGAATAGCAAAGCCAGCTGGAGGAGACATTTTTCAACTGTCCTTGAAGCATTTTCCAAATAGCTCTCTTTCAGAGATCATGAAGAAAAATGACAGTTGTCCTCAGGCATTTGTCTAATTGAAGGAATGGGCTCTATCAGCCTTACTGCTGCAGTTATGGATAATTGAGGTGATGAACAGGAATGGTATTTATAAAGCAATTTCAATATGCTTATTACAAAAAAAGTTCACTGATTATAGGAAAGAACCTTTGCTGTCCTTCTGTCATGTTAGTGACTCTTGTGACTTCAGAGCTAGTTTTGGTGACTTCCATTTGGCCTTGTGAAGAACAAGACTCGAAAATCTTTTTTGACAGGCCTTCCTTTCCACGGTATTTTTGTAGGCCAAAAATGTTCTGCCTCTTCCTTATTCCATAAAGAAGAAAGGGGGGAAGATGGTTGTTTCGGGATTGCTTTTAGTTGTTCTAACAGAAAGCAGCAATACTTAAGACTATTCCGCTTCCAACCATGCTGTTGGTACAAAATAAATGATACTGTTACCTGTAAATCATTAGATTCAGTTTTAGATTCTTATACTTCCTATATATGCAAACAGCATGCAAGTTCTGAGCTGGGAACCCCGGCTCTTAGCCAGATGTAAATGTAAATTGGAGTCAGGCTACCCTAGAAAGGACAATGCAGTACTTGCTAAAGCATTTGGTGTTTTTGTTTTTGAGTTAAAACAAAGGCCCAGGAGGGAAGCAGATCTACATAACACCTACCTACAGGAAGGGGCACCGCATGTATGTAGGAGTTTGAGATTGAAGAGTTCTTCTGACTAGGTAAAGCTGTCCTTTTCCAGACTGACTGCTTGTTCTACAAGTAATTAGTTGCATCTTCCTTGAATGAGAAGAAAAAAGACTGGTATTGTGAGACTTTCCAATCACTGGACTATAGGCTATTCTGTAACAAAACGTGGTTCCTTCCTTTTTGTTTTGTTTGAAAGTTTTTTTTGTTTTGTCCATGTGCAGAATGGAAGCACATGCCAGAACCATGCTGTTCTTGTACTTTGGCTTGTCCTATTCTCCTTTCAACTAGTAACGCCTCGCACTTTGTGGTGTGTGCTTGCTCAGAGGAACTTTTTATCTGTGGAAGTTTCTTCATGCTTTCATGCAGATACTGTGCTTTTCTTCAGAATGGTCTGCTGGGTGCTGATTTTCAGTGTTGAAGGAGAGGGGCTGCTTCAATTTATTTGAAAACCACAGGTTGTAAAAATGCCAAGAGCATTGTGCTGGGTCTTAAGCCACTTGCTTAATTTTGAGGGGCTAAATGGAAGAGAGGAAAGAGTCAAGTTCCTACTGAAACTGCTTTGTGAACGTATCACAATAAAGCAAAAGGTTTGGTTTTTTTAGAGGGTAGGTGTTTACATGGCAATATCCAGGTGAGCATGTATGTGTAAACCTGGGAGAACACTTATCCTGTGGGGAGCAATGCAGGATGCTGCTTAGCTGTATGTGTTTGTTCATTCCTGTTTTCAGCTGAGAGTAACTTCTGTTGCTTGCGTTTGAGTATTGGCTGGGTTGCTCACAAATGCTACAAGGCCTAATTGCTGCTATGCTGAATGCTTGTTAGGGTGTGATTTGGAATCCAGTGCTAAATGTGGTTTAGCAGAGGGAAGCAAGGATTATTTTAATCTTAGTTTTGCTGCTTTTGGGGCAAATAAAATTAGGCATATTCAAATTTTTTATGAGAATTGTGAGAGTTTGTCACATACGTGTAGGCAATGGGTTTCATCTTCCCAAATAGTTGAGTGAAGTTTTTTGGCATGCCTGGGGTCCTTGAGCTGGTATGCATGTTTCTGTGTGCGGGTCTGGGTTAAATATAGCAAACTTGACTGACCTGAGCTATTGAAGCAGGTATTTTAACTGGATAGGGAAGGAAAGTACTATTCGGAGACCTTTTGTACTTACAGGCTTGTTCTCCCGTGGCTAATGGTGTGTGCTGTGAGCTATGACCTATTAGGTTAGTGCTGTATGGGTAGAGGAATTCCAGGGAATTTGGACAGAGTCCTCTTGCTTCCTTTGTATACGATGTGTATATAGTGCAAACCAAATGCCAAGCTCCTATGGAAACGACTTCTAATGGGTCGCCCTATATGTTTTGGGGGATGGAATTTGATCTACCCTAGATCCCCTCCATTAGATTTGTAAGAAGAGATTAGCTTCCTCGAGTGAGAGGACTTGAGCAGTGTAAATAAGAAGTGCCAAATAATTCACTTCAGTTCTAAATGGCAAAGAAAACTCAAACTGTGAAGAAGGTCCTAGAACCTTTACCCTGTTGCCATCTTCTGATGAATTATTATTGCAAAGTCATGACACTGATTTGTTTTGCATGCTATCTTTGGCTCAACTGTCCCCTTTAATCAGGAGGAAGAGCACTCCCTGAAGAAAGTAACTGTGAAAATATTGTCTTAATGTTGAAAAAATAGGTAATGTGCTGTGCTGTTTGAATCATGTTTGACAACTTCTGGAGTTCTGGATGGTGTCTAAAGAATCTGGGGTTTGCTACTGTGTATGAGGCCAAAATTTAAATGCCTAATTGTGTGGTACTCAGTTAGTAAGAATTCAGAGAATGAAGTCTTTAATGGTTATTGTTGACATGAGAATTATTTCTTTTGGAAGGGAAGGCACAAACAGATATAGGTTAACTGCTAAGCAGAAAGCCCTGTTGGAATCGGCCTTCTTTTCAGCCTCTTCAAGTACTGTTATAAATGGCCAGCAACTGATATGTAATACAACATATATTCCACAAGTTTTGTTTGCTTCTGGTAGGAGGGATTGGATACAATGTGGTGAAGCCTATTGCAAGCCCTTTCTGTCCTGTGACAAAAACCCTCATTGTTGCTGATGACGATGATGTGATTCTGGTAGGAGTTGAGAGTTACTGCTCGTACTTTTTGGATCGGGTAACCTTCTGCAATGCACTTAGCACATGTGTAGGCTGTGCTTTGCACTGTGAGTACAAGGATGCATACACCTGTGTTTTAACTCAGTGGCCAATTATTATTGACCAAAATGACAGACATGTTAAAGTCCTCTGGCAGAGGCTGGTATAGTTTATGTAATTTATCCAAAAGCTGATTTCTCACTGACTGGAGACTTGATTGAAAGCACTTATTTTTGGTCAAACTACAATGAAAGCTGTTCTGTTCTTTGGTCAGCTGGCACGGAAAGGACATCCTGAGCCCTTTGGGGTACAAATGTGTTTATGTTCCTTCACAGCATGTTTTTTGGGCGATGAAGGAAGAGATGCTGAGAGAGTGCTTAACCCAAGTAATCGGGATTTGTGGTCACTAAATGTGCAAGACTGCTTTCTGAACTGAGCTCCTTGTGGAAGAGATTGTGGCAAGTTCTGAATAAATGTACTGAGCAGGGAAGAATTGTGGCATGCGTGGGCCATAGGAGTGCCTCCATCTTGCTTTGTAATATACTGAGGTATGAGCCTGTTGCTGGTATTTCTTGCCCTGCAGGCTGTGAAATTTGTCATCTGTCCTGTAACATAGTCCTTGGGTTTCAGAGAACAACACATGCAGGTATCCGGTATCGCGTATCCAAAATAAAATTGACTGTATGTTCAAATGAGAGCAACTGCTGGTTGGTAGTGCATGATTTAAAGGGACAGATCTGTAGGGCACTAACGTGAAGTAAGAGTGGTTAGCCAATACATGCTCCTTGCATGTATATAGTCATAAATAGTCATATGTCAAATCGTAATAGGCCTCATTCTGATTTACTATGCAAAGACCAAATGGTGGCTCAAGTCCTAGTGAGTTCCAAAGACAACATGACTGTTTTTGCAGAAGACTGTTGGAATGCAAAAGTAAATGCAGATAAATATATTTTTCATTTAAACTCACAAAATTACTCCAGAATTTTAACAGGAAAAAAACCCATGCAAGTTTTGGAATCTGAAAATCGGTTTTGGCCTAGCAGGCGGTTGCTCTGTTGTGGACATGGCAGGTTTCTCATGCAGAAGCTGCTCTTTCAACTGTGTGTGCAGAAAGCAAAAGAAGCGGATTTCAATGCCGTTGAACTGTACGAAAAGGGGAGTTTGAATGGGAAAATATGGCCTGAATTTTTTCCAAGACTGTAAGTGCAATAATCTCCCTGCCTGACCTGATGGAGTTCTGTAGCTAGATATTGTGCATTTGAATGACTTTGTTAGTCTTCTGAATAAGTTGTGTGTATTTCCTGTATTTAAAAATAGCTGCTTTTAAGTGATGATTTTTTCTTTTAGTTTACTTCCAGTGCCATATCCTACTCTGTGTTCATCTGCCAGGGATGACATTTTGCTGTCCCTCAAATGCATGGGAAAGTTATTATGGAAAGGGCTGCTAAAGAATCTGGGCTGGCATTAGTTCATGTTCTTCATTCAGGGAAGGGATTTTTAGTTTTTCAGAGGATTTTTCTCCTCTTTGGTTAATTCATAAGTCCTTTTCTGAGGACACTGGAAAACCCAGAATATTTAAGTAGGAGAAAGGCAGAGATAGTTGATCAACCTGAAGCATTGACAACCATTTGCTGCTCTACTGAATCTGTCATTAGATAGATAATTAAACTACAATAGTTGTCATTAAACAAGGATCTAGCAACACACAGGCTATCGTGGAAGCAGTCAAATTGTGCTGTTGTGATTTGTACAGAAATAGTTCTTGATCATGGTTGGTATTTTTCACTTTGTGGGTCAGGTGTTTGAGCTGTCTCTCTTATTACATAGCTTCTCTTTTTTCCTAAGAGCATCAGACAGGTGGCCAGCATCCTGTCTCCAAAATAAAAATGTGCCGAGAATGTTGGAGTGCAAATAAGTGTTGCTTACTAATCAGTGAAGTACTTGGAATTAAAGGGATAGTCCCCATGCATGTGTACCCTGTCCGAAGTGGAGGGATTCTCACGGCACAGACTGAGAGAATTATTTTCAGTTTTGTATATGTGAAGGGGGTAGCCAAGGATCTCGTGTCTTGCTGAAGTGAATTCCACTAGTGTTCAGTGAGGTTGAGGGTAAAGGAATTGTACTGGCATGGCCATGGTAACAAAAAAGCAGACTGGTGAATGGGGCTGCTTTTTCCTTGCTGAGGAAAGTGATTAGCAAATGCTACTTTTTCCCAGAGCAATGTAGTATGAGTTGCTTGTTTAGGTAACACCTGTGGGATTTTGAGAGTTTGCAGTGTCCACTGTGCAATTTATTACTAAAGAAAGCATGCAAAAGTGTGAAGTTTGACCCTTCTTATTTGCACTTATTTCTGCAATTAAATGAGAATCTTGCATAGTTGATAAAAGATTCCACAGGGGATCAAGCTCATTAATACATGGAGCAAAACTTTATGATAGCCTCCAAAGAGATACTAATCTCTTCCCCCTAAGCTGCATATACTCACTCTTGGTTAAAATGTAGGAATGATATTGTGGTGTTTTGACTCCCAGATGCCATGGGAAGAAGATGAAAGTTAATTTTGTGCTAACAGGTAGCCAGTAATGTTATGTACAAGTGGCTTGTGAATGTGTGGTGACATGATGGAAATCATGGCGACAGGTGACTGAAGTACTTGGGTTCAGGTTTCTCCATATTGCACAGGAGTAAGAAAAGGTATCGGCTCTTGGGAGGCAGAAAAGATGCACAGCTACTTGTGCATGTCTTCAAATAATGGCATATTAGCGTTTTGTCTAATCTGTAGATTTTTGTTTCTTGGAGTTGAAAAAAACTGTTTTATTTTACTTTTTTTATTTAAGTGGGTGTTTGTAGAAGGCATTCTGATTGTGTGTGTGTGTGTGCACCTGATGCATAGACACCAAGGTGGCAGGAGCTCCAGAAATTATCCTGAAGAGGTGCTCAAGC
Source organism: Phaethon aethereus (assembly GCF_964289735.1). Taxonomy (NCBI): domain Eukaryota; kingdom Metazoa; phylum Chordata; class Aves; order Phaethontiformes; family Phaethontidae; genus Phaethon; species Phaethon aethereus. Next base: position 4,052,062 of record NC_138599.1, read on the forward strand.
TATTAACTTACAGGATGAGCAGAGCAAAAAGGACTGTGTAACAAAGAATACAAACTTAAAGAAAGAAGGAAGAAAACAAAACTTACCCCCCTTCCCCGCCCCCCCCCCCAAATAAACACCACCACAACCCAACAAAAACATATTATTGAAATGTTTCCTAACCCCTTGCTCCTGCTGTTAGAAATCTTCCTTTTCTGACATGTTTAGGTATCTATGTCCTAAGTGGTAGTTTTTGATGTTCAAAGTTCTTGTGAAGTTTATTTTCAAACAAAACTGAGGCAGTCCATGCAAGAAAAAATATTTTGATTTGGGTTGACAAATGTTTTCTAACCTGAAGCTAATATTTTTGAAGGTTCTGACTGTTGAACAATGAAGACTAAAGCTGTGTCAGGTTGATTTAGAGTTTTGTGGTTTTTTTCTTCCTGACAGCATGCTTGAGATTCACACAGCTAAATTCTAGTTGCTCCATTCCAGAACTTAAGTTCTGTGTCACTTTTCCACCTGAAAGTACAGCTTCATTCAGGTGCATTCAGTGAAATTCAGGGGGCCTTGGTGGAGATTCTGTCACACTGTTTTTCCCGATTTGGTTTTGTTACCAGAATTTTGCAAGGCTTGTCCTGAGGCTGTTATTCTTCCCAGTGCCGGACCCTTGGCAGAGCTTCCTTAGTGTATTAAATGCCTGGGAATCTTCCATGTAGTATGTGTCTCTCGCCCGGTCTAAATTCTGTTCCGCATGACTGTCTGTATGTGGCGTCTTTGTTGGTTCCTGGACCTAAGACCATCCACCATCTACTGTCATTTTGGAAGCAGCGTTGCCCTCCAGGAACTCTTTTTATCAGCTTTCACTTGTGTGAATCTGAGCTAAAAAACCAGTTTCCCAGTTCTGGTGCCACCTGTTGCTACTGGCTTTTTAGCTATTCCTCAGTCCCTCTCCTTTGCCTTCTCTGTGAGCAGTCAATGGGGACAAAAAAAAAACGAGTTGTGAAAGACTGCTGAAAGTCCAAGCTTGCTTGCTCCCTCCCTCCACAGGGTGGGCTGTATGAGCACGAAGGTGGGACAAGGGGAAAGCCTGTCCAATTGGCTTCCGCAGAAGGCTACTATCCCTTCTTACCCTTTTTCTTTCGATTGATTTGTAGCAGCGGCATATTTGGTAACATAAACCCTGTCTCTTGGGATTAAGAGAGCAGTTACACTTGCAACAGCTGCCTGCGTATGTCTTACCCGCTACAGAAAAAGAACAAGCTGCTCCTCCTACTCTTTCTCCTGATTTTATCTAGTATTGTTGCTTCCCTCCCTCTCTTTGTTTCTCTTTCTGACCTCCTCACAGCTCCACGCCGCTCCACTCCATACTTGCTTCATCTCTCGAAGACCACAGCTGAGTTTCCTAGCACAACCGTAGGAGATTTTTTTTCTTTTCTGAGCCAGCATTATGCAAAGAGGACAGAAGGCAAAGGGGAGTGGGGGAGAAGCTGAAAGTGAGCCAAGCTGTTGTTGGCAACCCTTGTCTTGGTGCTAAACCTACTGCTTTGAGAGAGACCAGGCAGGGGAGGGACTTTGTTTTGTGAAGAGGAAAAGGAGAAAAGAAACTTGAAACTGGCTTCCCTTGTGACATGTCTGTGTCCTGAACATCCCCTCCCCACTCTGCTGTTTGTTAAATGAAAGCACGTGAAGAACATGAGGTTTCCTGCTTGAGAAGGACAGCAGTACTGGACTGGGTGAGGGAGGAGGAAGGCAAGTTGTGGTATTGTGGTGTGGTTTACGCCGCCGAGATCAGAGCTAGTGTGCCTGGGGGTGGGAGCAGAAAGAGAAAGGGCATCTGATGCCAGCTGCCAACATGACAGAAACCCTGCAGCTCCCAGCACTGCAGGTCCCAGAGCAGCAGGTGGTGGAGGGTGGCAGTGCCTGGTCCAGTTCATCCACTCCAACCCTGCGCAGGAAGCGCTTCAAGATGAGGCGGATGAAGAATGTGCAGGATCAGAGCCTGGAGGCCAGCAGGTATCCGGATTCTACTTTCTCCAGCAAGGAATACCTGCAGCTCCCATCCATTGAAATCACCCCCTCCAGTGATGAGGATACTCCCTGGTCCAACTGCTCCACACCCAGTGCTTCCCCGCGGCGCAAGCGCTTCCTCCTTCGGAAGTGGCTGCGTGTGAGAGAGAAGAAGGAATGCAGTGAGAGCAGGTATGTTTTTGGCTGCTTTCCCTTCCCCGCTGCCAAGAAGATCCTGTCTGCAATAGGTGGGTAGTGTCTCTTGTTCCCCTGCAAATCTTGGCCTGCTTCTCCCTGGGACTCTGTCCTCACCTACTGGCTGGAATGAGTAATGTAGTTGACAGGACTTGCTGATGCCACACCAAATGGCCTAATCCTTATTGTGCAACCACTAAGCATGTTAGAAACAACAATGTTAGGATTTGTCCATGTTGATGGTCCTCTGCATACCTTCTACAGGTAATTCAGAGATGAGTTCTTTTCACTGGCTCTGTATAAGGGAGACTGTCCTGAAAGAATGGGTGATAAGACTTAACTTCATGAAGGTGTCCTGAAGAGACCCTTGAGAGAGAGGAGGTGACCTTCTCAGCTGGGAGCACCAGGACAGGAAGTGATGATGCCAAACCTCTGTCAGCATTTTTTTGGTGGTGTTCATTCCTACTGCTGAGACCTGTTCTAAAATGTTTCGTTCAGTAGCTGATACTGGGAGAATGTGAGGATAAGAGAGAAATAAAGTAGCCTTGTGGTTAGGTGGGTTCTTCATGTCAAGATGTCTGGGTTCAGCTCTTGGCTACTTTACAGACTTGAAAGTCACTCAGTCCTTTGGCTTAAAAGGGCACAAAAAATTCATAAAGACCTCCAAGACCTTGTCAGCGCAGGAAAATTAATGCCCAGGGAGTTACTGTGTGGACATACAAAGAAAAAGCTATACCTTATGTAACCCTCTGCGGGTTGCAGTCAGGGTCTACGACATGCAGTGTAGTTTACCTTTAATGAGAGAGTAGAACAATCTACCTTTCCTGAAGGCCCAAAATACACAAGACACTTCAAAGGTTTCTCTGAAAATATGATGCCTTATAAATCCTTATACTACCTTAGCATGTGCTAATTTTTCTTTTATTGCTTTGCAAATCCCATGCAGCCTATGTGTGTGGGTTTATGCCTGAAAGTATGTACCGCACTTCCATGAAGAGAAACTTGGCTGTTATTGTTTCTGCACTCAGCATACCAGATTGACTGCTGTGTTGCTTGAGTGTTTATAGGACAGAGCTTTTTCTTCTACTAATATCCACTGTGATTATGTGGTAACTCCTCTTGCAAGAGGTCCCCTTTAGCAAGGTCAGGCTGTCATTTTTATTAAGTTCTGGGGAAGTTTGATCAATAAAATGCAGGCCATCAAGGTTTTGATAATCCCTCTTTTAAAAAGTTGACATTGAAAAAGATCTCTTGGTTGAGAAACGTTACTGATTTTCACTCAGCTGTGGTGGTACAAGTAGTGGTTCAGTTAAAGCACAGAAAACGGGAAAGGTAATGCATATGCTACAGTGTCAGAATCGCAAAGTTCAGGTCTGAAATTCAACGGGGGATGGCTTCTCAGCTGAAGGATTTAATCTGCATTTATTGATGGTGAATGCGTTTGAGACTGAGGCCAAGACACACTTCTTTTGGTGCGAATGGCTAAGAAAACTTAGTTCATTCTTGCACACAAGATATCTCCATGGCTGTGCTGCCAGATTTCTGCTTATTCATCATTAAGACATTTCTGCCTTAACTCCAGTTATGTTTTTGAAGTAGTGACTGGAAAAAAAGCTGATGTGGTTGATAGATTAGGTGGTGGTAGCATACCAAAGCCAGGATGGCACCTCCTTTCTTCATATGTTGCAGGCTCCAAATCTATTCCTTTTGCAATGAGAAACATGATGTTTTCAAATGGATTTTTCCCTTTCTAGTCCGGGGGGCAGGGAGGAAAAACAAATCAGTTTGCCAGTTACTTTGTGCTGATCCTCTAGGCTTGCAGAATGCAAACATCATTGTTGGGCTTTCCAAACTCAGCAGGCATGGAAACAACACAGAGAAAGCAGAATCCGTGGGGAGCTAGTCACAGAAAGTGATGAACCCTAAAGGATTTTGTGTTATTAATTTGAGGCTAGCAGCTAGTGCTGTGGGGTAAACCTTTCCTCATGTCGAGGCTGTTGCATGTGAAACCCTGTTCTAAAATAGCAGGGCAGGAAGCTGGCTTTCTGTAAAGCAGATAGATCCTGCCTGTCTACTTTCCAGTACTGTAGGCTTGGTCATCTAGAGCACTGGCTCTTTCTTGCTGCTGATGTTGCTGCTTGTAACAGATGCTAGTAATGTCATTTACTGTACTGTGCATTTGTTTAAGGGCAACAGGGACTACCATACTAGAGTAAAGGCTGAAGCATTTTGTCCAGCGGTTTTTCCATCAAGCCCTGAGCTACAGTGATGACGCTTGAACTGTCCAGTTGGTTAAATGTAACACTATTGTAACAGGGATTCCCAACATGGTCAGTGTGCCCTAAATCTGCTAGGAGCACAGGTATGCTATTAAGTACGCAGGTTCCCAAATTTCACCCGGTAAAGGGGGCAGCCATCAGCATGTGGTTCCCACCAGAGAAATGAGTGCAGTTTGCTTCCAGTAACTCCTTCTTTCTAGTTAAATTGTTATCAAGCTGGTTGAATTCTGTTTTTGGAAACTGGTAACCTTTACTCCCATTATGTGGCCACATATCTGCCTGTTTGTATGGCAGGGTTTTCCCAGGAAGGCTGGTAGTTGAAGGCAAACTGTGTACCAGCTGACTTAATCCAGTGATGCATATGTCCCTCCCATGCCCCTGAGCAAGAGCAATAGCTCTGTGACCATTAGCATACAGTAGCCATCCAAGTGAATAAACAAGTGCTTTTAGGACTCGAAATGCAGTCTGTAATGCTCCAGGTCTGGTGAAGACTGGCTGCTTTTTTCATCCAGAAAAGCCAGCCTACAAAATGTTCTGTATCACTGGTTAGTTTTTAACAGCCTGCATTAATTTTAAGGTTTGTTTACCTCCTGGTTCACTAAAAGCTGTTAGGTGGTGAGAGCAGAAGAGACTTTGTTTCTTTTCAGTAAAGAGCGGAGATCGCATGTAAGAGCCTTGCTTGCCTGTGACACGGTTTTGTTCCAGGTGAAAGAGCAGAAAGAAGCTGTTTCTCGGGAGTAGGAGTTTCCCTGTAATTTGTCCTTGTACAAAAGCAGGATGAGTTTGGTGCTCTGGGGGCCTATACAGATGATAAATAGGTTGATTTTATAAGATATGCGGAGAGCTTCTTACCTATATTCCTCATCCGTCATTTGTTAACCATGTAATGATAGAAGAATTATTTACCTTCATATGGCTTTATAAAGGATGAATCCTGTCCACAAGTGCACAAACTTTTTTATTAAGGCATGATGGTGTGTCTTCCCTCACAGGCTGGTAGATGTAATTTGTTAGCATTTTGCTATGCATGTAATGATCATGCATTACTGATGTGGGGATGTGAGAGTGTATCTGCTTTAGTTTATTATTTACTTTTTAAAGCCACCCTTGCTAGTAATCTTTGGAACTGCATGTCATTCTTGATGTGTAAGGCCAGAACTGCTGAGAGGGTGCATCACTTAGGCTCAAAGGACTGCTCTCCTTTTGGCCTCATCAGTATTGGAACAAGATCCCGTGCTTCCACCCTTGGCAAAAGCTGAGAGTAAATAGTAGGCCCTGCGCTATCGTTGCCTGACTCTAGGCTCCTGTGTGAATGCTCAACAACAGTACCTACGTAATAGTTGAGGTATGGTAAATCTTCTGTTCTTGAACGGTTTCCCGTGAGGCATGCAAGCTAGACAAAGATTATACTAGTGGTACTCTTGAATATGCTCCCCTGATGTGGGAAGAAATAAGTCACAATGCCAAGGCTGGTAAAAGGTTTGAATCATCTTTTTTTTTTTCTTCTTGTTATTCCTTGCTTAATTTGCTCTTGCAGGAGGTTCTGGAAGCTGTTGTGTCCTGATGCCTGCGGTCCCTTCCCAGGGCTCCCTTTCCCTTGAGCTCTCCCATATCACCTGGTTTGTCTTCTGTTAACGTTTGTCCGAAACATAAATTTGTTGGGTCAATCGCAGCATCCAGACTAGTTAATAATGAAATGTTGGATCAATGGGGAATAGACTGTGCTGTAGCTCTTTGACACTTCTAAAGATGAACGTACTCAGTTTGATCTGCTGGTAACTCCCACACTGAAGTCTTAAATGACAGGTTCAGCTAAAGGGCAAGACTCACCTGTGTCCTAAAATGCCTCTAACATAAGGTGTTGAAATATTACTAGAAGCATTTGATCTTATCTTGGAAAAGGATATGTGTTCAGGAGACAGAGGTTTTGTGAGTTGCCATAGAGGTTTTACAGATGAAAACTTCATAGCTTATCTGATAGCATGAAACAAGTGACATGTTAGGAGAATCTTCAGCGCTATTCAGCAACGTGCTTGGTGGCTGCTACCACTCGTGTTCGGTGGCAGAAAGAGGTAAAATCTCTTCCCCCCCCCCCCCCCCCTTGAGAAAGAAGCTGACTTGAAGTCTCTTGGTCACCCTAGTGAGATATATTGGTTAACAGTGAACTGCTGATTTGTTGGAAATATTATTTACAAATAAGTGTTTTTAGATATTTTGAATTTTCTTCTAAAAATAAATGAATCCTTAATTTCAAGGAGTTCATAATGCTTTTGCTTCCCTTAACAAAATGGAAATTCATGCTGAACATTTCTGGGAATAAATGAATGCTTTGTTCACGTTTTTCTTCCTTCTGCACCTAGGAAAAATGTTGTGGTGTGTTCCAGAGGAAAAAGCTCTCATGAAAAGCCTGAGAGAGCGATGTGATTTTTCTCCCTTAAGTAACTACTAAATGTGAAAAACCAAAAAGCTACGAGAGCAAAGGCTATAGAGTCTCTCACATTAAGGAAATGCAATTCAAAATGACTATTGCCTTCAGATAATATCAGCGGCAGTATTCACTAACCTAAGGAAAAAAAAAGTACTTGATCAAAAAAAACCTTAAAGCCTGTTAAAGCCCTGTGCTGGTTGTGATTAAAGAGGGGACTAGAAAGGCTTGGTGGAACAAGGTTTTGTTCACTTCAAGCCATACAATTCCAAGAAGCTGCAAAATGAGTAACTCTGTAAATTTCGTACTTCTTGGTTTCTCTGGCTTTCATAAACCTTCATGTTTCAGTTTTAAGTTAGAGGAGAAGTGGGGCTTCTCCTTTGTTAGAAATAAAGCAAGCTGCAGCAGGAAGTGGTAGACGTGTGCGCGTACTGGCATTGCCAGTGCATTTTTGCTAGTTGAAGTTTTGATAAAATTCTTGTTAATCTCATTTGTGTGAGGAACTGGCAACTCCATAGGGATTTCATAATGGAAGAGGTGCAGGAGTTGCGTTTTTTTTCATGTTCTGCTTGTAGCTGGAGTTGGTTAATTCAGGTTTTTAGGAGGACGAATGTCAGACGTGGTGTGTTTTGAAGTGTAGAGAGGTGTTGGCAGAAAGGATTTTGTTACACGTTGTAAGACTGTTCCAAGGTAATCTTTTAAATGAGATTAAAAGCTTTGATTTCTGGAGAAAATTGAAGCAGTGTGAGTGGCGTGTGAATATCTTCTGGATTTAATTTGGGACTTGAATACATAGCTGGGTATTTAGCTGATATCTATGCTCTTTTGCATCTTTAAAGCAAAACCAGGAGAAGTGTGGGGTTTTTTTTACATAGATCTTTGTGTAGTAAGCAGCCCATCTTCTCTGTTTTTGGTGAGGAACTGGCTGGATGGCCGAGCCCAGAGAGTTGTGGTGAACGGCATTAAATCTGGCTGGCGGCCGGTCACAAGTGGTGTTCCCCAGGGCTCAGTTCTGGGGCCGGTCTTGTTCAATATCTTTATTGATGATCTGGATGAGGGAATCGAGTGCTCCTTCAGTAAGTTTGCAGATGACACCAAGTTGGGAGGGAGTGTTGATCTGCTGGAGGGTAGGAGAGCTCTGCAGAGAGATCCGGACAGGCTGGATCGATGGGCAGGGGTCAACTGTATGAGGTTTAATAAGGCCAAGTGCAGAGTCCTGCACTTCGGCCACAACAACCCCATGCAACGCTACAGGCTTGGGGAGGAGTGGCTGGAGAGCAGCCCGGCGGAAAGGGACCTGGGGATGCTGGTTGACAGCCGGCTGAACATGAGCCGGCAGTGTGCCCAGGTGGCCAAGAAGGCCAACAGCGTCCTGGCCTGTATCAGGAATCGGCCAGCAGGAGTAGGGAAGTGATCGTGCCCCTGTACTCGGCACTGGTGAGGCCGCACCTTGAATCCTGTGTTCAGTTTTGGGCCCCTCGCTACAAGGAGGATGCTGAGGTGCTGGAGCGTGTCCAGAGAAGGGCAACGAAGCTGGTGAGGGGTCTGGAGCACAAGTCTTATGAGGAACGGCTGAGGGAACTGGGGTTGTTTAGTCTGGAGAAGAGGCGGCTGAGGGGAGACCTTATCGCTCTCTACAACTACCTGAAAGGGGGTTGTGGCGATGAGGGTGTTGGCCTCTTCTCCCAAGTAACCAGTGATAGGATGAGAGGAAATGGCCTCAAGTTGCGCCAGGGGAGGTTTAGATTGGATATTAGGAAAAAATTCTTCACTGAGAAGGTTGTCGGGCATTGGAACAGGCTGACCAGGGAGGTGGTGGAGTCGCCATCTCTGGAAGTGTTGAAAAAATGTGTGGATGTGGCGCTTCAGGACATGGTTTAGGGGACATGGTGGCGCTGGATTAATGGTTGGACTTGATGATCTTGAAGGTCCTTTCCAACCTTAGTGATTCTGTAGTAAGCAGCCCATCTTCTCTGTTTTTGGTAGCTTTGGAAAGTCCATAAGCATGGACTTCCATTTATGTGGTGTGTTTTCTAAGCGGAAATGTGAAAGTCCATTAACAATGGCTTAGTAACAACTTTGCTATTAATGTAATCTTTTTCCTTTTTGAACCTGCAAGTTCAAATGAGGCCTGATTTGTGTTTCTGGTGAACTGATTTTTTTTTTTTAAATTGATGCTTGCATATCTCTTATGAAGAGTACTGGTGTACTGTTTGCTGCAACTACAGGTTCTTTGTCATTTGTTCATGACAATGTGTGCCAAGTGCCTGTGAATTCTACCAGCTCTGTCTTGTTTTGGTTTTTGGCTGAATCTTACTGCCTTTGTGCAGTAGTTTGTGGATTTTTAAAAAAATATTTGCCTTTCAGTATTTGTGTGGTTTAGGATGACCAGTCATGCAAGAGTATCAAAACTAATTTACAAACAGCCTGGAATGTAAATGCTATTGATCTTACCCAGTCAACAAATATTTACCATTGGACCATCTGAATTTTGTGTCTTATACAGCACTGTGCCTGTCAATGGTATTTAACAATTAATTGTGTTCATTACCACAGCTGTTTTCCACTGGATTGTGTCTTGAAATCCGAGATACCTGTTCGTTGTTGAATATGATGTTGATGAAGGGGCTTGCCAGCTGTGAAGGTTGATGCTGATGCTGATGTTTTCATTTGTGAAATGAATGTGGTGAGAGGAGAAAACTTGCCCATCCTGCCCCTTGTAACCCTTTCCAGCAAGGAGCAAAGATGACTACTACAGATTCAGATTCTGGCTCTCCAACTCTGAATATGACTGCAAAGGACACAGTACTAATGATGATGGTCTATATAATACATGCAACTGTTCACTAGGGCAGAGGTGGTTGTCCCTTATCTTTTTTGATTATTACTAATGGAGCAGGATTGTGTACACGGAAGGGCTGCTGTGATCCTTAGAAATGTTGATACCTGACTCCCATGGGGCTTGGTATCAGTGCAGTAGTTACATTTCACTGAACATGAATCTTAACTTTTTAGATTAAAGCCTGATATTAGCTTGCTGCCTTCAGTGTTCCGGATATGTTTCCTCTGATGACTTGACACTTGCTTGTGGAGGGTGGGAAGTTGTAGCACCTGTGGAAAAGCTGTATTGCTGAAGGTGCTTTGGCATTTAATTCACAGACTGAAAGCTTTAGGTCTATCAAAGGACAGCGCTTCTTGATGTGTGAGACTCTTATCCCTCGGAGCTTAGGTCAGTGATTTCTGATTCATGTCCCTTATCCTCCTTTCTTCTTTCCCTCCACCTGGCAGTTCCTTGACACTTGTAATGGCAGTGTCATTTACATATCTGTGCTACCATAGTAACACAGTGCTTTTGACAGGAATTTAATTTGTTGAGGACAATGAGCTGGTGTTAGGCAGTGGGGACTGGGAGGCCTTATTTCTGCTCTTCCATGAGAAATATGAGGCGGGTTACATTCTGGGAAGGGTGAGCAGAGCAGGAGGGTGAAGTTGAAAGATGGGAGCTTGTCAAAGACAAAACAATTTTAAAGCTCCCTGTGGGAAGATGCTTGGAGTGAACTTTTCTGACACACCTGAGGCTTGAAGCTCAGTCTAGTTTTATTGTCCTGTGTTTATGACGCCAAGGAAAGATGGTCAGGAACACTTATCAGGGAAGTTTTCAAATGAAGATTGTACATCATGTAATTGTCTAAAATATTCCATTTTCATTATGAGTCTTTTAGACTTAATGAAAAGAGTCTTGGCATAAAATAATATGGATTTTGAAAATATAAAAATACCATTCACAAGGCATGGTGTATTAATTTCTTTTGCCAGCTTGGAAGTAACCATAACTTACACCAGATACCGGTACTGCTATATCTTTTCTGATAGCAGTTCTTCAAAGTTCTTAATTTTGTGATATATTTTAAGGCGGGTACATTCATGTCTTTGTGCTTGCAGCTGCGAGGATTGAAAGAACCTTTAGTTGTTCAAACAGCCAAAAAGCTTTGTAAGTTTTAACAGTAACCTTGATGCAAGTTTACTGTTCTACTGATTCTACCCTGCATATCTTTTAGTTCCCAAATCTATGTTGATAAAAATATTTGTGTATTGTGAGATTTCATAAATAGTACCTTTTAGCTCCAAAAACTGTTGCCACGGTTGCTGAAAGCAATTGCAGAATATATGTATATCTGGTTGTCAATTGTCTGTTATTCTCCTTTTTGAAATGCTTACTATTGAACTCAAAGCCTATGAATACAGGGATTAATTAAGCAAAACGAATACAAAAATTTTTGGGTTCAGACTTGAAAATTTCACTGATAGCTGTGGATAACAATAGCCTTCTGAAGGCCACAGATTTTTATGAACATTTCTCTAAACTCATTAACTGATTCTATCTTCCAAGATACAGCCATTTCTTTCCCATTTCTTTGCATGTCACATTAATTCATCACTGTTGAAAGAATTTCCTCTGAATAAAAAAACCTTCCAAACACACCTGTAGATAAAACAGTATGGTGGACTTATCACCCGCATCTGGAGGGTGTAGAAGTCCCAGAAGGCTCCTAGTGTGCAAACATTAACCTGAGAATCTGAACTTTGTGAATCTGGACAAATAACTTCAGCTAGACAACCTGTTTAGCTTTAAAAGCCTGTTCATGCATAAAATGGTAAGATACCTTCGCTCAGCCTTGTTGTTCAGAGACTGAAATTTCAGAATAAAGTGAGACTTCAAAAAAAAAAAAAAAAAAGCAGGAAGATAAGAATAGTAGAAAATTCTAGTTTATTACTAACTTCCCAAGGCCATGTGTGAGAGAATCTTAAATATTTAAGACACAAAAGCAACTTTTGCACTCTTTTTAGTACCTGCAGTCTGTTCAAGTTCACTTCTGGCAAGATTTGGAAAAGATGGTTGTTTTGTGTAACTGTCTTGTGAGTGTTCATCTAAGTATGCGTGTGTATATGGGTCATGAAGTCAATAAAAACTGTTTAAGACTTGTAACAAATTACAGATGGTAGAGAAGAAAGGTAACAGATCAAGCATGCTTAGGAATGTGTTTCTTCTGTAGAACAGTGCTGGTTGGGTCTTCTGATGGGGTGGAAAGATGAACTGGCAACTGAGCTGATGTTAAAATAAGAAATAGAACATTGAATACAAATTTGAAGAAGTTCGAGGATCTGTTTTCCTTTATACACTTATCAAGATACGCTGCTCAAACAATATAGAGGTTCTTCCACTGCAGAATTGACTCTTACTTGTTTTTCTTCAGCATACAGAAGTATTGAAAATAGTGCAAAATTGAATTTTTTTTTTTTTTTTTAAATTTCCAGATTCAGACAGAGTGGGGTGTGTGAGTAATCAGGACACATGTTTTTGAGCCAGTAGAAAAATGTTTCTTTTGTATTTGGGCTACCTGGGTAAATTGTTTGGGAGCAGTGAGATGGATGAGGAGTGTAAGTAGACTCTTCAAAGATTTAATTGTTAAAAGGCATAGTTAATCTGTATTTAAAACTCTTCATCAGTTTCTAAAACAGTAAGTAATGTTAGGAGCCTGAATATTTTCATGAGAATTGAGTAAAAGCCACAGGGTATAAGCCTTAAAGTAATGTGCAGTGTCTTTGAAGTTGTAAGAAAGGGGCACAGTAGGCCTGTATTCCCAAGGATTTAAGCCTTGTCCAAATTCAGGTTTAGCATTGCTGAGCTTTGGAATGAGATAACCTTGCTTTGCTGATTTCCTGAGATTTTTAACCAGCTTTTAGTTGTCTATGTAGATACAAAACTGACATCACTGTATCTAAAAGCTTCCCCCGTATTACTTTTCAGTACAAATCATACCTTTCTTATCTCCCCTTATATTATCTCCAGTTTAACAATGGTAATTTGTGCTTCTACTCTCTCAAAGGACCACGGTCATCTGAAAAGGTCAACTTAAAATGGACTGAAAGGCATAACAAAACGATAGGCTCTGCATTGTGACTTCTCTGTATGTTTTAGGGAATTTAACAGCTGCACTGTCTAATATTCAGAATGTTGAAATGACTTTGTGTGAAAAGCTCACAAGCTTTTGCAAAGTTTCGATGCAAAACACTGTTGTGGTGAAACAGTTTACCCATCAAAGGTGGGTCAAAACTAATTTATTTCTCCTGATCTGAGTTTGCTTCACTGCTTGTAATCTTGTGTTCACTAGAGACAAGGGCTTAAGATGTGCATTGCAATATGTTGCAATATCTGGATTCCATTAAATTTTAAACTTTGATTTGGAGGACTTCCTGAGTGAGAAATTTAATGATGGGTGGATGAGTATGAAAAGGTCTAAGGTTCATCTTGTATAGCTGTCCAAAAGTAAACTTTCACATGGGATTACCAGCACTGCAGTTGCTATTGTTGGGCTGTGATATATTAGGAATTCTCTTTTGGTAAGTTTTGTTATACCTGCTCTATCTGAATTGAAATGGCAAAGTTTTTTTGTGGGAAGGTTTTTATGAAGAAACAAGTAGTTCTAGAAACAGTCCCTGCTGTGCTATCTCATAACAAAAGGGTGACAATTCCTTTGAATTAGGAGGGAAAGTGTGGTTCCTTTTGCGCTGTTTCCCAATGAGATCACTGGTGCATATTTAAGCTCAGAACTGCACGAAAGATGCTTCTTTGCTTTTTGGGGTATATTCTTATCCAGCTGTTGATTTATAGCTTGAAGCCAATATAGAATTCTTATTCTCCGATTATCCTTTCTACAGTGAGACACTTAATAAGAGAATGACTAAGTATGTGGATGTGGGAGCAGAAAATTAAATCTGTCCCCTTGCTGAGAGGCTTTTGCAAAAATGTTTACCTGTCTTGGCTCTGATGGTAAAATTATATACTGTGCAATGGGGAAACAAGCAAAGTATTCTCTCTGGGTTTGTGTGTACGTGCCCACACGATGCATGCTTATGACTTCCATGCAATGTACATACTCTAAATCTGTAGCTGAAAGTCAGGAATATTTCATCAGTTTTGTGGTTTTGTATGTCCAACCTCAAAGGCTGATCTCTCTATATTTTTTTGAGGAATTTATAAATACTGGTCGCTAATTACTTTTTTAAAACTTTCAGCTGCTCTCCTTTATCTTAACAGTAAGGAACATTTTTCTGCCTCATGTTCTGAACAGTCAGCAAAAATAGTGGACAGTGCCAGGTGTGTGTGATGCCTCTCAAATGCTGAGTGGGTCCCCAAGACAGCTGTTGGGTTTTTTTTTTCCAGAGAAGTCATGTACAATAAGATGGAATCCTGGAAGATCTCAGAGAAGCAGCTGGTCAAAATCAAGGTGGTTGATGAAAATATTAAATGAAAATAAGACTCACTGGATTTTTACAAGCGGAAACTACAAACCTCTTTGGCAAAAGACTCTGATCTCAAGGAGGAAGAGAAAGTCCCTGCCCTTGTCTTTTTTTAAGGATTAAAAAAAAGCCATGTTAAAGGATTGTGATATGCTCACCTTAAAACTTATGAACAGTTTTCCAGGAAAATAAACAAATTGAAAGAATGCTTTGTGGTGAGGAGGACAGGAGTTTCAGGGGTTCGGACCCCTAAAAACTGAACAGGGGGGCTCGTTAGAGCCATTTATACAGATTTGCTGAAGAAATTTTGTTTAGTACCGGAGTGTGTACTTCTCATATCTCACAGAAGTACTTGCTGGTTCTAGTTCCTCCCCAGCCTGCTTGGCTGTATTTTGTCATTCCTTGGAAGTATGAAAACTATAGCTAAACTGCTAAACCTTGCCAAGTATTTTCTCCATTAATATTCTGTGGTGGTAACAGTAATCCTTTTTTTTTTTTTTTTGAATGGGACTTAATTTATTCAAGTCAATACACTTGTTACCATTCGAGGTATCATTTCTGTAGTTGTAAAGCATAAGTAGGTGTAGGTAATTAGTTATAATTTCTTTATGCAAGCATAGAGTAAATGTACAGAAGAAAAATTTCTGAGGGTTTTTTCGAGGAATTAGACGGAGAGAGAGTATTGCTGAAAAGGTAAGAAGTTAGAGAAGGCTTCTTGCACAGAAGCAGAAAGTGTTTTCTTCCAAGAGATAGGATCCTCCTTAAGCGGTTAAAAAGGTCAAGGCCAGGTAAAAAGCAAAATGAACAAGCAGACTTCTTGGAAGATCCTATTGCAGTGTTTTGGTACCATGTTCTGGCCCCCCCACCCCGTAGGTATTACTGCCTGAGAATTATTGCTCCTTAGAATGAAAAGATGCAATTTGGTCCTTTCTGATACTGTATTTGTATTTTTGTGCCTTTGGGCAAGGTGATGTGCAGAGCTGTGTACAGTGCAGTAGAAGCTGTGATTGCAAGCATGTGTATGTATACCTGGACTAGTTTTATTGGAACAGTTTAGGTCCTACCAACAGTGAAGCTGCAGCATTTTTAGCACTGCCTGTGTGCTCAGGCAAGTGTACCCAGTGTTCCAGGTGGGACTGTGCGGTTTGTGCTAAAGCCATGTTGCCATGACTCCATAGCCAGTGGTACTGAGGTGAAGTAGATTAAAGCTAGCTCAGGAACATCTACACTTTGTGTTGCAGTCTGTTACCTGAAGGCACAATCCAAGCTATCTACTGCTCAGAAGGAAAGCTCTTACAAAGAAATGAAGCTATAGAAATGAGAAGCGGGAACCCTGATAAGTCCCTGCAGCAGGTCGAGGCTGGTAGAAGAGAATAAATCGAACTCCATACAGTGTACACCGGGGGGGCCGGGGGGGGGATCGCCCCCAAAACACCCGCTTACAGGGGGAGAGTGACATCTTGTGGGCTCAGCATGAAATTCTCCACCAGAAATTTAGTGTTGGCCACTTCGTCCTTAGTAAGAGTTCGTTTTAACTGCTGTTTTGTCCTGATGCCTAGAAAAGGGGGGTAGATAAATATTGCAGGGATATTAATATGCAAAGCTTTTAAATGTTAAGCTGCATGAAACTGTTCTGGGATGACATGATGAAACTGCGTATAGGCAATGTATAATGTCACTTCAGTATTTGCAAAGTTCTTAGGAAATTGTCGCTAAGCAAGGTTAAGAGGCTTCAAACCAGTCATGCCTGCTGTAAATCAGATATGAACTTACTATCTTCTGTTGTATTCTCTCTGCACCCCCAAACATAAAGTATGAACCTTGCATTTTCTTGTTCTGGCCTTAAACCAGGGTGTTTCATAGGGACTTACACAAATCTGTCTAACTGCTGCCGTTTTCCTGTTTTACATTGCAGCAGTCAGCAGAGCAGCCAGCAAAGCAGCCACGATGATGACTCATCCCGGTTCTTGAGCCCTTATATGCGTGACGACAGGTAAGTCTGTCCATGGCTGAATTGGGGGAGTGCCTGGAACCATTCAGCGGTTTCACTCAGTGAAATTAAATGGGCTGGGCTGGCTGACATCCTTTTTTATTTTCCCTGTACTTCTCAGAGTTGTTGAACAAGAAGTGTGATTTGCATTGGTCTTATCAATGTCTAAAAAGATGCATTTTTCGTCTACTTTGAAGTAGAACTTGTAGGACAAATGGATCTAACTCCTGAAGTAGCCCATGTTTTCTTTTCAGACTCATCCCCTGAAACCGTAGCTGGTGTAGATAGCTTCTTCAGACTTGCTTCGTATTGATCATTAGTAGCTCCGATGCTTAAAAATAAGCATGTGAGATTTTGTATGTGGCTGTTGTTCTCAGAAAGACAATGTCGCACTTGGCTGTTGTATTTCACTTCTGATGTGCTGTCATAGTCCTGAGGTACCTAGAGCTCACATGTAGCAGCTGAGTGAGAACTGCTATGAAGTTCCAGAAGAAACTTAAGTTTCTTATACTTTGGTTTGATTAATGACTGCTTCAAACTGCAGCATTGGCACAAAAGCTGCTGAAAAAATTAATGCTTATTTTTGTGCATGCTTTATTACTGTTGCTTTGCTCAGAGCCATATGATTAAGATATTTCTGTATTTTACAGTTCTTCTTTTGAGCCTGAATCTGCTTCATTTGCTTCTGTTGTGCGTGAACTATTAGCCCTGAGCTACTACCACCTTTCTAACCCATGCCAGCTCCTGCAGGCCTGTTTCCCTACTAACATCCTTGGATCCAGTGTTACATCTGGACTTTGGTTTCTGAAATTCCCATTATTTTGTTACTGCAAAGTATAGTGGAATTATGTTTTTTTTTACCTCACTGATCTTGTGACTGTGGGTTATAGTGAGCTCACAGGAGGGCCCACGCTGAGATTTGGGAACCGCTTCCTTTGCGCTGCTGCGAACTGGATTACGAGAAGCATCTGAATGTGGCGTCTTCCACTCTGCATGCTTGTATCTGGGTATGGCCCTTGAGAAGAGCATTGTTTCAGGTCTGTTGGTTATTCCACATAAGCGGTCTCTGAGGTCAGAGGTCTTTCTTGCTAACTGTGTAGTAGGGCAAATGCTTACTGAACTCAGACTCTCCACTATGGTGTCAAAGACCGTTGAGTAAGAACTGAGTAGGCATTTGAGGAATTGACTCACTTGAGAGAATGTCCTGACCCTGAAGAGCTAATTAATATCCCAACAGAGACTGGCTCAGAATTAACACTTGGTAGTTGTAGTTAAACTTCTCCTCCATATGTTTCACTCAATTATCAGTCTCTCTGGTGCTGTGGAGCCTGGCATAATTGACTAGTGGGGAGCAGTGTTTGCAACCAGGAAATAAAGAATCTGACAACAAAGCAGATGGGTACTTGAGTCATACCTAGACTTCCTCTGTGTAATGCATGCTGTTATACCATTTGATCTGGGATTTCATAGGTTAAACAGGGTTAGGCTTCATTAATACTCAAGGGATTTCTGGGCATGGCAAGAAGGGAATCATTTGGAAGTGCTGCCTGTTTCAGATATAGGCTAAACTGGAGCCTTTAGACTAGTGCTCAGACTATCTTCCTGGCTGGAAGGGGTGTGTTTTAGGTGCAGCACAATCGGATCTCAGACCTATTTATGCAGAGCCAGGGTGATGTAGAGCCTGCTGACCTCTCTTACTGGGGACCTGCAACATTGCTGCTGCCCAGATTTAATGATGAGTAACTTCTGTTTTCATGGAGGATGCTGATCCTAAAATGATCCATACAAGTGCTATTAAATTGCCTTTGCCGCTTTGGAAAAGGAAGGGGAAAAAACCCCGATGTAATTGCATCAGGCTTTGCTGGAATAGCCTTCCTTTGGATACCGGTGCCTCAAGCTCATGAAACTTTACAAAAAAAAGTAACCCCAGTGCATTTTGAGTTTCATGTAAGGTGTGAAGCTGGCCATGAATTAGTGAGAAGGTGAACGAAAACCTTTGAGAGCTTGCTATGTACTATTCCTGTTAGCAAAGTTGAAGGTTGTTTCTGAGGCATCTTGAATCTGCCAGACTCTTAAAAATTGGATGAGGAGAGTCTGTCTTGCTGCTCTTATGGCATTTTTGAAGACTAACAAAAGGTCCTCCACCCCCAGGTTTGGAGCTCTCTGCTTGTGTTACAAAGACCTAGAGGCAGTTGTGTTCACTTGATCGATTGACTATTGTACAGCTGCTCTTTAAAACCCCCCAAAACAACAACAAGAAAAAAACAAAGCCCCCAACGACCCAGGCTTTCAGCAGCACTGTAAGTTGCGACAAAATTAAGCAGAGTAGGGCAGAAGAGGAGCGAGCAAGAAACCATGTGGTGTGTACTGAAAGGTGCACCTTCTCTTGACATGCTGCCTCTGATATCACAGGCAGGAGGAGCCTGTCCTGCACTTGAAGGACCAGAGCAGAGAGCAAGTGAGGATCTGCACCAACCTCAGTACATCTGGGAAAGTGCTGAAAGAAGCTACCCCAGTCAAAAGTAAAGGGATGCTGAGTTGCTAAGTTGCTGCTGTGATAAAAAAAATGGAGAGGAATAAATAGCTGAGGGTGGCTGAAATCTGGACTAGGCATAGCCAAGATCTTAACTGTATGCCTGCTCTTACTGCAAAAGACGGTACCAGGGGGTGCTGCTTGGTGGAGTTAACTTCTCGGTGATGGATTGCCAAGGACGGTGCTCCAACCCTCATATCTTTTCAGAGAAGACTGAGAATTTTGTTCTGCTGCTGGCAGATGCATTTGGTGGTCTCTAGCAATTCTTTTTTTGAGGTGTGAGCGCTGCTGTGGCTTGTGCATTGTGAAGTACAGCCATGGTCCAGAACTCATACCCTGAAAAGGCATCCTGCAGCACAGCAGTGAAGCAGATCTGCCAGCTGTGTGTATCTTCTGAGGAAAAAGCCTTCCTTCCGTAAAGTCATGTCAGTTGTCATGTGGTTATCATGCCTGGTTTATGCTGAGAGGGAGCCTATACAGATTTTACTTTGTCTTGCGGTAGCTATGTGCTTTACAGGTGTTTTAGAGCCACAGAAGGGAGAATTCAGTGGGACAGGCTAGAAAGAGTCAGAGTTTATATAAACTTAGGGCTCAGCTCCTTGCTCTCAGATTGCCTGGGTGAGTTTGGGTGAGTCATTGCATGTCGCTATTTATGAGATAAGGAGAATTCCTTTTTACCTCACAGGAAAATAGAGGTGGTGAATTAAGTCTGAGTTGCTCAGATGCTGAAACACAACTGTATAAGTACAAAGATAGGCAGAGCTGAGTTGCTGAGTGTCCAAATAATTAAGCTTGCAATAGCAGCTTGACTTCAAGTAATTCAAAGGGTGGATAAGGTTGGGATGGAGACGGCCAGAGACTTGGGTGAGCTATGCACATATAACGGACTCCACAATCAGTGTAATGAGACAAGGTTATGTATGAATTGCCTTGAGCTTTCATCTCGATGAAGTCCAAGTTCATGAGCCTGCTTCTGCTTGACTTGTTCTTTGTCATGACACTGAGGCACCCATTAGGTTTAGGATGCAGAGCATGTTTCAATTAAGAGCAAAAGTTAAGCTACTGAACCAGAGCAAAAATCAGTCCTGAGACTCGTACTCAGCCTAAGGAGGAGAGCATTGAAAGTACAATGATGGAAAGCAATAGGCTATGGGGAACTGGAGGGGAAAGAAGTGAGCGGTAGTTTACAAGAGATCATACGAAAACTAAATGTAAATTGGAATTATTTATGTTCGAGATCATATCAAAATGGAGGAAGTGGGGAAGAGCAGTTTTAATGTATCTCAGTTTGATATGTCCTACGTCTTGGCTACAGTTTAATTAGCCCCATAATCTGTGTAGTACCCTATTCTGCTAGTTCTAGAGCTACAGGGCTTGTTTTTCCTTTGTGTAAGGTAATAAGGGTTTCTCAAATAATGGATGAAAATTCACAAAAGGGAGCTTGCAAGGAGATTAGGGAACAGCTTAAGACATAGACAAGTTTATGAAATTCTGTTGTCTGCTTGAATTCCTGGGAAGTTTTATAAAAATTGGAAAAGAGATCATACATACTTGAAACGGTGCCAAAATGACATCCTTGGGGTATGCGTAAGTGGTCAGGATAAATTTCGTATTTTATTTATGTACCCAGGGCTTGCTTATGCTGCATCTTCCTAGCCTGTGTCCCTTTCCCCTTGACACAAAGAAGTTGGCACTAACATACTGTGCCCCTGTTTGCCTGCAAGTGGAGGCACAGCAAAGACGGCTACCTCTGCAGCTTCAGGGAGAGTGGAAGGTTTTTTCTATTGCTTGGGGCAGCTGAAGATAGGTGAGAACTGAGAGCAAAATGTGGCCATGTGTGCTGGACCTGTTCTTGAAAGGGGAGGGTAGGGGCTAACAGCGCCCAGGGACTCTTGTTTGTGTGTCTGGATGTGATGATTCTGCAAAGAACAGAGTGCAGTAACTCTGTCACCTGAGCTATGCCAAGCCAAGCAGCATGGTGCAGGCCTCCTGCTTTATGAAGGAGACAAGCTTATTGCAAGGGAGTGGATGCTGTTTTAAAGGTGGTGATTGAGTAGAAGCCAGCTGCCGCTTTCTAGTATGAGTGTAAAATTTGGGCAGACTAGTTCGCTGCTCTTACCAAACATGCTAGCTGATGCCTGAATTTAGAGTCCTTGGTAGGAATGGCCTTTAATACTAGTCAAATCCCTGAGTAGCTTTTATCCATCGCAGATGGATACCTGATGCGTCATCTTTAAGGAGGTTTTCAGAAGTGGCGTGGAAGACCTGGTTGTGGTGAAGACTTGGAGGCTAATGAGCTCTCAGACGGTCCCAGACCAGAACTCTGGTGCTCTTGCAGTAACTTTAGGGTGAGTTTGGATTTGGATCTAGCTCCAGAAAGTTTAGCCAGAATGGCACAAGTCTCCTTTGTAACATAGGAAAGATGGTTAATATTTAGATTTGGACCTAGTATCCTTTTCCTCTCTCTCACCTTCTCTTGGCTGCTGCTTCCTGAGCCTCAGCATTGATTCTCTGCTGTAGAAGATCAGCAGCTCTCTTCCACTTGGATTACCAGATTTGCTACTGTCAGCAGAGCTACTGTGAATGGAAATATCGCCTGCTGTCTGTTCCTTGTATGCCAACATTGTTTTCTCTTTTGAAGATGGGCTGTTGTTAATTACAGACTATGCCTATGTTCTTCTGTCAGTGGAGGTAAGGCTGCTCTTTTTGTCAGTATTGGATTTGATTCATCAACATTTTGCTACACTTGCAATCTCTTGCATTCTTGTTCTCCTTTTATCTTAAGGAGACTGAACTGAGAGTACTTTGGTTTGAAGCAAGGGCGATAGTTCCTGTTGTCCCCTGCTCCATGACTGTGAGGGATATGGAAGGACAGGTACCTTTCCCCTGTCTTACTGGGGCCAGAGACAAGGAGGAGACCTTGCAAGATTAGTTGGCTTCCTTATGCCTTTTCCTGTACTCGATGGTGGTTGCTGCTCAGCACGTGAGAACCTGGAGCTTTGCGGAGTTCAGCACAAACTTGAGAACAGGGTAATTTTATGCTATCTATAGTAATGTAGTAAAATATCGCACCTCTGGGCATTAGCTGATTGCCACTTGTGAGACAGGTGCATTGATATCACGGTTAGTTTTTGTGCAGACAGTAAGTAAAATAGATGGTGTGAATCCCCACCATTGGTAAAAAGAAATAATTCTTAAAACTTGGCCCTCTGTTCCAGGCTGTCATGGCAAAATGATACCTGCCTATTTCCCTTCTTAAAAACGTTCAGCACCGAGGCAGAGCTTGTAGTGTGCGAACCTCCATACAGATCGGTAATGTAACTTCATGAGAAAAGGCACGATCCCACACCAGATGTAACAGCAGGACAATCCAGGATTTGGATCTTGCTTCTCCATTTCCTGATCAGTTTTCTCTCTATTGGACTAGTGTTAGTTAAGAGTAGATAAACCCCGGTGTGCCTTGCATATCATTGAATGCAGAGGAGGTTTGACAGACCTCTCATGGCTGTGTCACTAGCTCGTGATGCTCGGGAACATGAGGAGGAGGTGACGAGGCATTTTAATGTCCTTTTTCCTTATCTGAGACACTGGGCAGATTCCTTACCCTTCCTTCCTGTTCCTAAGAGCAGAAGTTTAGTTGTGTAACTGCACTTTACTTGCAGACCTTAAGTAACGGTCACCCCATCAACTCTGTGTTCTCTGGGAGCACTGTGATTCTCAGAATATTATGGCAGCTATCTTGAAGCATGTGGAAAAGCGGCAGAGAAGGGGGTAGGAGGCTGGGATGCGTTATAATTAACCACCCCTTTTCCAAGGTGTGCAGTTCCATATGTAAGCCTTCTTCACCCTTGTCAGCAGGCTTTTTTGTGTAGTGTGCTGTCAGCTGCTGAGCAGTTTGCATGGTTTCACCTTGCAACAAAGCATTCACTGTGCCTCGGAGCCCTCCCTGTGCTGCTATAACAGCAGATCTGAGGGAGTGAGGCTACCAACTGGATGCTGAAGAGCATGCTGGTACGTGTGAGCTAATCGAAGATATTTCCCTGTGCTCCTTGCACAGGGTTTCCTGCTATAACTAACCTGCTTAGAAGTACCCAGGTTTTGCTAACTCATCTCTACCAGTGAGTGCTGCAGTCAAGCAGTGGCTGTGGTGCAGAATGTATTGCACTTTCAGCATTGTTTACCTGCTTGCATGTTCTACCCAGGACTTCTTTTCAAGTAGTCATTGCTGTGAGATGCCAACTGGCTGTTGAGAGTGAGACTGGTTGTTCAGAAGACTAATTTAGGAGGGCGTTCGGAGAGCGAAAGTGTTGGCATTAAGCCTGTTTTAGGGCCCCTTGAGATTGTCTGAAAATGGTCCAATTGTTGACCAAATAAAGGGCAATATCAAGGAGGAGAGACAAGGCCCTCGTGGGCTTCTGTTGCAGCACTGAAACGTCAGTTCTGCTATAAAATTCGCCATCAGAGAGTCTCGGAGAATTTGACTGATTTCAGCCTCTCACAGGCAGAGCTAGGAGGCTTCAAAGGTGCGGAGAAGTGAGGGTTTTTCTAAGGAGCCAGATGCTTAATTCTGTTAGCATGTGGCTGGGTTTATGCAGTGATGCTGGGAGTGACTACTATAGAACCTGTATTGCAGACTTTTACTTTAAATCTCTAGGCCAGAGTTTCCCAAGGTGTAGAACACATATCTTTTGATGGTGATGCCTTTTTTTAAGCTGGGGTGTGGGCTGGGACACACGTAGGGGCTATAACTCTCCTTCCATTTCTATTGCATGTGCCCAAACTTGAAGGGCCTGGGAATTTTAATGGTACCAGTGATCTGTCCCCTTCTTGATAACATTTGTAGAAATGAATTAATGCTGGAAATCAGTGCAGGGTTTGCTCAAAAACAGCACTGTGTAGGCAATACCTCTTTGTCTCCCTGTCAGAGAAACCCACCTTTCTTCATGCTGGGAACATTTTAACTGAGATGTCATCAGAAACCAAGATGTACCTGTGAGTCATGTCGTGGATGTGCCTGGTGCTCCCGCTGCAAAGAAAAGCTCTGGAAGTATGTTGTTCCTTGCTTCCATCTTATGCGGTGTGACTGGTTAATACAGTGCAGTAAAACAAAGGTGGTGTTAAAATAAAACGGGGTGGGATGGTGTACAGTTCTTCAGGTCTCCTTTCTCTGATCTCTTTTCCTTGTGAAGGGTAGGGAATGTTTGGGGAAACAGCTGGGCAAATGCCAAAAAGTACATCTCAAAATATAATTCTGGAGTTCTGTGTTACTTTGTCAAGCCCGAACCAGGTCTCTTCTGCTTTCTGCCCCCCAGATAGAATAGCTGCAAATCTAGTTTGTCATGTGCTACTAAAATCTTTCGGTAAAGATTTGCATACAGCAATGCCTAGGATCCTCAGTCATAGTCTGGGACCTGGTATGCTATTGAAGTGGAAGCAGAAGGTGATCAGAGCTGCACAGAACTCTCTCTGTAAATCTAAGCCAACAGTCAGTTGATAGAGAAGACGAACAGTATGGGAGAATGTAGATAACAGAACTTGTCCTTTAACTTCTCCATGGCCTTTGGAGCCAAAAAGCCAGTTTGGAAGGGGCATTTCCCTCTTCAGAATACTGTCTGAGAGGTGGAAATGAGGCCTATGTACCCACTTAATCAATAAGAAAAGACTAAAATGTGATGCCAAACAGACGTCCCAGCTGAAGAGGGGACCGTACAGTGTCTCAGCTTGTGCTACTATTGACTATTCACGTTCGCAGATTGAGCTGCTGCTGGTGGTGTCTGCAAGGACCACATAGCATCTCTTTTGCCATCCCTAGTACAGGGGTTTGTAATTCCAAGCAGTGGTGCAAGAAGGGTATATCAGGGTAGTAGCCACTCGAGCTGCTACAGCTTTAATCTGCCTTGGTTGTTAATAAGAGCTCGAAGCTTTCAAGCTTTACCTAATAATCCTGGAGATGAGAAGGAGCAGAATATCCTAATTCATAGTGACTTGTCTGACATGCAATGGGCAATTTCTATTTTCAAATAGAAAAGATGATCAATGCTCAGGTGACTAGGTGTGGGGAGAAGTATTGCAGGGATAAGCAAGTTAAAACCTGCTTGTTGAGCCAATAAACTGACAGACAGGACTGGCATATGTTGAAGGGCAGAAACTGAAGGTTTATTTTTACAGCGTTTTTTTTAGTTCTTCCACCACATTTTTTGAGAATCTGGGACTGTATCTAGTATATGTCTAAATCAGAGCTGACATCGCTGTTCACAGCTTGGGTTTCCTAGCTGATTGCTTAGGGAAGCTGGATGTACAGAGGGAGCTGATCATTCTGCCTAAGCTTCAGACTGGAAGAGAAAGTGCTGTTGACCCACGATACTGCTGCCTCAGCTTCCCCTGAGGTTATATGAGTGGTGGAAGGGGATCTGGGAATAGCAGGGTTTTGGGTTGTGGGTGTTTTTTTCAGCTTAAATGCATGTACTTCTGTCCTTATGGAGACCTTTACGGGCCCTTGTTTATAGTGCAGTCATCAGCTGTTTCTGAAACCTAGCTGCTCAGCGTGGGATGTTTCTTCTTACTTTTCTGTAGGGACAGAAAAATTCTCCCAGAATCTACGGGCACTCATCTCAACTGGGAATTCAAGTTCTTTTGGATTTGCTTAGTGAAACATCTTCCTACTCTTACAAGACAGCTGCTCTCTGTTGTACAGATTGCTTTCAGTGTGAGTCCCTGAATAAACCAGCTTTTTCCTAACTTTATGGTCAGCCCATAAACACTTTATCATGATCTCCTCCATGTTTTTAGTGCTATGTACCTTTGGTGTATGCAAATATTTGTAATGGTTACCTTAGAAAATATGTGCATCTTTATAGTTGGCTGTCTAAATGGGGAAATACCAAGCATTCAAAATGAGTTGTAGTACAAAATAAAGAAGCAGAAACAACACGGAATGGGGCTCATGGGGTAACTACATACTTAATTCTTGCTGCATTCCATGATCGTAATAGATAAGATGCTGTTTGGAAACACAGTGTGCAGGCAGTTAAATGTTACCTTACAAAGAGATCCCTGTAACTATTTAGTCTGTCTCTCTTTATATACCTTCTCTGCACCCTGAGATTCCAACTCCCTTTAGCAGAGCATTGGACACAGTAAGAGGACTTCATCTGTGTGCTCCTGGGGAGAAGTGTTGATCGGTGTTTGTTGGTGGGAGAAGCCGGGGTACATGACATGGGACACCTCAAACATAAAACAGAATATGTACAGCTGCTCAGGCTGCTCCCTTTACCAGTGCATCAGAGAGTCCTGACGGAAAAGGCAAAGAGCAGAGGAAGTTCCTTGCAATAGGTCAGCTGGGCTTGGAACATCTGTTTATTTACGGACTCTACCTCTGCAAGCCGTACTCTGGCTTCCTTCTGAGCTAAACACCCATGCTTTTCACCAAAAAGAAAACTGGTAGTGATGTTGATGCTCAAACCAGTTGTTCTCCCCTCTGTTTCAGGAGACTTGGGAAAAGCTCTGTTAGCTTCTGCCTGGTAACAGAGAGTCTAATTCAAGAGAAGTGGTAGTAATTGTGGCCTTGAGAATTTCCTTCTGGTTATTATTAACCTCAAATTATTTTTGTTTCAGTAGAGAATTCTCAATTCTCTTGGGTTTTTTGCATGTTATCCCATAGCAGCAGCATCTCTGGCAGAGACTTAAAGGCAGCTGTGCCTTTAAAATTGAATTGCCTGTGGTGGAAGAAATCTGAGAGCAGACAAAAGAGACCAGTGCCTCTTGCGCAGATCAAGCTCTTTGGAGATCTCTCCAAAGCTCTGCCTTCTCATCAGCCTAGCCACTGCTTTTTCCCTCTGGGGCTAAACTGCAGTCACTACAATAATATCAATAAAAGTCGTCCTAGAACTGCCTCAGTGGTGGCATTACATCTTTCCATGGTGGATTCTGAGGTCACCGCTCTGTGCTGCTTTTTCCCCAAAACTACCGTCTGTGTGTAAACAAGCTGGGATTCTATCCTCTTCCGATTCAAGTGTGTTGCCCCCTTGCTGCTGAAGTGACGCTTCCTCAGACTGCTGGGGAGCACATTGGCACTTGGACAAGCTTCCCCATTTCTGCAGATGACTGTAACTGTGTGAGTGCTCACTAGCTTCTGCATTTCTTCTTTTCCTTCTCTTTCCATGTTCTTCTTTCCATCCATTTCTTGGCCTTTGCAGCGTATTTGTTGTGCATTTCGGTGATAAGATGGCAGCATGCGTCTCCCCGCTGCACTGTGCGTTGTAACAAGCTCAGGCATTGCAATGGTACTAGCCAAGGCCTGTCCTTGAGCCTCTCTGCTTCCTTTTTTTCCCCTGTTCTCCTGCAAGTTTGACCTAATGCTTTTCCTTAAGCCTTCTCTGCTGCTTGTTTTCCCTTCCCTCTTAAGTACCCTCTTCCAAATCTTCAGTTGTAGTATGGTCTTTTATGTGCTCTCTCTCCCTAACCCCTTCCTCTTGTTGAAATGGCAGGCCATATATAATATGGGCTTGCTTGAGGGATATGGGTCTAATGAAGTTTCCAGCATTGTAAGATTTCATTGTTTCTCTAGTTGGGAAAAGAATCTTTGCTTCAAGCTCAGACATGTAAGTGCTCAGACTTCTTTATGTGTGCTTGAGCAGGCTGTTGCTTTGTGTAGCACCCTGCCATGCCTCAGTCCCCACAAACTAGGAATCTTTATTCTGGGTTCCCCAATGAAGTGTAGCTTTGTGGTAGGGGAAAATGAGCATCCTCTGTATTGTATTTGTATTTGCAGCCTGCCATCCTTTGTTCTACCCTGTTGCTGATGCCACTGCTACTGGAAGACCCCTTGAATGTGCATGAGGTAGTGAGTGACTTTGGCTGTGGGAGGCTTTCACTGCTGATTTGAAATGCCTCTCTGTCTGCAGACTGGAAGCTTATGTTTAAGACCTGAGTCTTGAGGCCCTGCTTTAGCTGCTTTCTTCTGTCTTGGGTTTCAGAAGTGAAGGATCTAGGACCTTTCTCTTACTCTCAGGAATTTGCAATCATTCCTCTAGGGTTATCATTCTGAAAGCCAAAATACTGTGGTGTATGTTCTTGCTACAAGGTTTTCATCCCTTTATCTGAAACATACGAGGTTATCTTTTTGCCCAGGATAGGATATTGTATTGGACACACCACAGGTCCAGATGAGTACAGAAGGGTTTGTTTCTCTGGGGTGCTAGGGATTGTCCCGTAGGTAGTGCCAGCCCAAAGACTGAAGGTTGTTGGGCTCCATGTAAAGATTTAGCTCCATGTACTTGAAAGACTTTTAAGTTGCAAAGGATCCAAAGTGTCTTGGCTGGTAGGCACTTTAAAGTACTCTGATTTTGAGACCCCAGATGTGTTCAGCGTTGTCCTGAGTGAAAAATCATGTGCTGTTAAGGTTTTGGGCTATGGTGTGATGTGACTTTGTGCCATGAGTTATTTGAGAATATCTTGACCTAAATGAAAAGGGTGATGATCAGACCATATTTTTTTTTCCCCAATGAATTCTTACTGCCTTTTCACTGGTGGCTGCAAGTTCTTTGCAAGGGAGGGTAAAAACTAGAAGATGGCTTTTCGTTTCATAAGGAATTCAAATCAAGGAGCCATTTCTCCATGAAGCATGCCATGAGTCATGAAGTTGTCTGTTGTTAGCCTGCCCTTTTCAGAGTGGATGAGTCTCTTCTGGGGTGGGAGAGGTTATTGCACCGTCTCAAGCAAATGGAGGGTTAAGAGTTCAAATGTGGAAGACAATGAGGGGAAAAAGAGCCAAAAGACTCTGAAAGCAGCAGCCCTCTTTTGTTATAATATTGCTTAAGAAAGAAGCAGTAGCAATCTGAATCATCCCAGTTTCTCCACCCTCCTGATACTGACCCTCTTCCTCCTTACACAATAGTATTCTTCTTCCTCCAAAGTCTCTGTAGGGAATTATTTTTCGTTACCTTTTGATGTGAGGGGAGCTTCTCTCCATTCTCTTCTTCCAAGACAGCTGAAAGTACTACTCTTCTGCTGTAATGATGTTCTACCTTTCCATCCCTTCCAAGGCCCCAAGTTCTAACTTGCATGCCATGACAAACACTCCATTCACATAGCTTAGAAAGAAAGGGCTTACGGATACTTTCTGTTCTGTATACAGTGTGACTACAGCTCCCATGATGCCAGGAGTGTGAAATGCATATTTTCTCTCTGGAAACGGAGTCTCACGTGACTTCCCAGCTGCTGCAGCAGACAGGGAGTCCCTTCTGAGATTCCACCCCCCCCACCTCCCCCGGGAAATGGAGGTGTGCCCTAGCTTGCAGATGCTGTGATTGCATATGATTTTCTCTGACAGCAGAGGCTGTAGAGCTGCAGAACGCTGACTGCGGGAAGGATTCAGCAGCTTATCTGGCACATTTTCCTGGGGATCTGTACACCTGTACAATAAGGTGCATAACAGTTAAAACTCTCTCTTCCTTACATTCTGGCATTCTTTGTAGCAGTTCTCTCTCTCCCCCATAAAGCTTCCTGATTTGCTTCTAGTTTTCTCTCCTGCTATTCTGTTACTAACACGTTTTGTTTTGCGTGCATGTTTTAGAGGGGTACAGGGTGTGTGGCTTTTTACTGTTCCCCCAAATCCTACAGACCTTCCTTTCTTGCTATATGGGAGAACTAAACTGTAGCTGCGGTGGTGCCTCCCAGGTAATGTTTTGCATTCTGTGCCTGCGAGTCATGCGCCTCTTCTTGTGGACTAATTTGAGCCTTTTAAGCCCCTTGTTTCCATTGAGTGTGTACTTGAATAAGTAATTTTTTCAGTTACCATGAATCTTTCAGAGGTGAGTCTGGTCTGGTTAGTGTGAAGCTAGAACTGTAACGATGGGCAGTAGTAAAGCCGCAATGATGTATCTATACAGAGGATGCCCTAATGGCAGCGAGTGGTGACTATGTTAAGGGGCAGTGACATTTGCAGGTAGTGCTTATTACAAGCACTGTTTTTTAATTTGGAAGATATCTTTTTGGAGGCAATTAAAAGCTCAAACCCTGAGCTAGCATTGCTGCAGCTATTTATAGGGCTTCAAATTCTTACCCAGACCTAAAGTGTGTCATAGTGGGTTGTTCCCTTCTGAAAAATGGACTTCCTCAGGAGATGTTTCCTGTTTGCTCTTAAGTTGACGAGTTATTGCACCCTGCTGGAACTACAGATAGCTTCTGCTGTGGAGAGACTGCAACATGGAAATGCAACATTTTCTGAATTGCAAAGTCAGGCTTTACTGGTTCTCTAGCTTAGGATTTGCTGAAGGTCCTTCATGAGGCTGTTGTGTATGCCCATCCCCCTGAAGAGTTTGGGTTGGAAGGGACCTGTAAAGGTCATCTAGTCCACAGCGTGTACATTTGCTGTTCGTGTTTCTCTGCACTGGGTATCTTACGGTTACTTTTCAGACTACTGTCATCAATGTTACAGCATAGGAGGCATTTGGAAATCCATCTAGTGTGCAACAGGGGTGACAATCCTTATCGTAGGGAGTGTAACTAAGGTGGTGAGGTGGTATTTTTCCTGTGTGGCATTGGATTGGGATGTTGAAGCTACATTAGATGCACAGCAGCGCTTTGGATGGAGACTGAAAAATATGTGTGTTCGTAAGATGGGGCTGTATGTCCTTGATAAGCATGAGGTTGGTGTATTTGAATATGCTGAGTAAAAAGGTCAAGTGTGCCAGCCTTGGTCTGTAGACATGGGTGACTGCATGAATGCGTCATAACAGAAACATGTATCAGAAGTACATGTTTCTGTATGTCAAGACAGGACTTGGTGGGAATGATCTGTGTATGTTGTATACCAATGGACCTTTTCAGAGGCGGTTTGGGTGCTAAGTGTTGTCTGTCTGTGGACTGCTGGGCCCTCCTTACTGTTTATGGCATGCACATCTGCATGATAGTGATATCTGTTACATATATTCCAATGCATACTAATGGTGGGACTGAAAAATACTTAATATAATAAAACCCAGCAGGTCTGCTCTGGGGGGAGGGGATGTGTGTGTATACCTGTGCAGAAGGGAATAGTAGTGGTATGGTTTTGCAGAGGTGACATAGCTGCCCTTCAATGTGTGTAAACTGTTCAGTGTGTTTGTGAATTATTTGCCAGTGCCCCATGTCTTTGTACTATACTGTGGTGCCTGCTGTGTGCCTGTGCACAGCATGCTGCAGTGTTGTATGAATAAGCACTTTCAAGCAGTGGTGTTTCAAGCCCCCGGAGGCTCTTAATTTGACTAAGCTCTGCAGTGTTTTTTCTACCTCCCTCCCAGCCAGGATTGCTCATGTCTGTCTGGTTTGCCAGTGCCAGAGCACTCTGAGGAGTTGCGTACAACGGTTCCTGGGCTGGCTAGCTAACGTGCTCCAGACGGATTTACGGTCGTGAAGTAGGCCAGGAGGAGCCTGCAGGACCGGGGCGGGGGACGCTGGGTGATGAATGGGGCGGCATGAAGTCATTCTGCTCAGCCAATCAGGGCTGGCCTCGGCCAGGCAGGGCCGCGGCAGCTACGGATGCCTCTCGATGCTGGGACAAATTTTACCCTAGATGATTTGGTATTTTCAGTCTGAGCTGAGAGTGTGTACCAAAGAGTTCCTAGTTTAGGCCCAATCATTTCTGAGTGGTATTCTGAGGTGAGTGTTCTCAGCAGGGCGCAGATGACTAGCCTCCACCTTGCGTTTTTCTCTGCACGTGTAACTCTCTCTTTAAATGGTCTGTCTCTGGTATGCTTATTTTGCACCATTGCTTCTCTACCTGTCTGGCTGACTCTTTTCACTCTTTCCTTTCAGCAGCTGCCTCTTCCTTCCCTACTTCCATCCTTCTCGTGTCTGATTGCTCCTCCTTTACCTGTGCACTGCCCAGAACCCACTTGCTTTCCTCCTTTCTCCTGATTCCTAAAGTACCTACCTGGGGGTTGGTTGTGTCACTCTCCCTTCCCAGAGAACGAGATGGAGAAAGAGCAGCACATCTGGAAGATGGTTGATTGCCTGCTCCCTGCAGAAGCTCAGACTTCAAAAGGAAGCTGGGAGGAGAGTCCTCTCTGTTCCTCAGCATCCTGCTAGACCTTTGGGTGGTGGCGAGGAGGAGGAGGAGTTGGGGGGTGGGGGAGGCCATGGC
Organism: Phaethon aethereus; assembly: GCF_964289735.1. NCBI lineage: Eukaryota > Metazoa > Chordata > Aves > Phaethontiformes > Phaethontidae > Phaethon > Phaethon aethereus. The sequence goes on from NC_138599.1 coordinate 4,083,898, forward strand.
CCAGGTCTTGTGCTAGACTCCAGTCAAGTATCTAAACTGGGACCATCTGCTTGAGATGCTTTTTCTGCCCATCTCTGGGGGCAGGAGGGAAAACTTGGGACTAGCTCTTCAGTGACTTTCCTATTGTTCTCATTCTCCTGTCAAGTTTTTTGTCTTCTCGTCTTCATTCTCTTTTGACTTTCCCTTTCTCTCCCCTCCCTTCTCCTTCAATGCTGCTCTTTACTGATAGGCCAAGCAGAAAACATGGAGACGTCTGATATGGCGACAGCAAAGGTAGGATGGAAATGCTGCCGGCCTCACTGTGCGTAAGTGGTTTCGCTTGGCAACTTTTTACTTTGTCTCAATCTTCTTACTTTCTCCTGACCCTTTTCCCTCATGCTGGGAGCGGTATTAGAGATGGGCTTCGGGTTTTGGGAGGAAGTTACATTGTTGCTACGGTCTCTATATGTTCCTTTTCCTGGAAGATTTAAGTAAATCTTGACACGTTGATGCTCTAAGGCGAAGGCCGGGAGTGTGTGGGAGAGAAATAGGGGGAGTCTGTGTTACTGCCAGTGGCAGTTTGTCCGTGAAGCCAAGGAGGGAGCCGGGCTGCTGGCAGAAGCCTGCTTTGCTGCTCTGAGAAAGTGACGCTAGAGGGTGCTTTAGGGGCAGGTTTCCTGCTCCCGGGGACGGCTGCGTGAGCAGAAATGCCTTTTGGCAGCCTGATTTTTTTTTTTTTTTTTTTTTTTGGAAAGGATCTCGGGGGAGTGCTGAGTGAGAAAGTAATTCGAGCTTATAGATGCATCCACCCTTTTCTGTGAGGCTTCTCTGAAGCCTGTGCTGCTTGCTTTCACTGGGCTGCAGGTTCTGCTTTCCTGTGAGTTGACAGGCTGGAAATTTGTGGGAATGGAACTGGATAGATCGAGATGGGCTTGTGAGGTAGAAATGCGTGGCTTCAGCATGGTTTGCTGAGACTTGGGAAGCACAAAGACTATCTCACCACTGAATGGTTGTGCCTCATGGCAGGGACCACTGATGATGTCTTGATAGAAAACTGTTTTCTAGCGTGAGCCTGCCACTGGTGTGACTTCCTTTGGCATCAGAACAAAGTTTAAAGTGCAGAGAATGTGTCTGCAAAATGTATCTTGTGCTCTTATCTCAGCAGGGTGTGAAATTAAGCGTGGTTGAAAAGAACCATGGCTTGGAAAGAGTGGGGAAAGACATTAGTAGTTATAAAACTCCTGCTTTTGAGCTTGCACTGAACTGGATTCTCTAGCATGGTGATACGGTGTGTTGTGTTCCAGGAGGTAACTGTTCTACCTGGGGTTAGAAGTCCATGGTTAAAAAAACCACCACACCTGAGATGCTGTTAACAGATTGTAGGGCTTAGTATTATGTCTCTAGAATTCAAGTTGAGTTTGTTTTCCCTTCTCACATCTGTTTCTGCTAAATACTATTTACTTTCCAATTCTGTTTCCCAGAAGCTTGGATGACACTAGTGAACAGCTGCCCTGTTTTGCCCCGGGACTGGGTTGCATGTCAGTGCAGGTTTTGAGTTTTTAGTGTCTGTCAATAACTTGTATGAAGTACTTCTGGATAAATGTTGCTTTATAAAGGTGAAATCATCCTCGCTATCAGGTTTGCTCTAGCTTCAACTGCTTGTCACTGCAAACCCACTTACAGATGTAGTGCTTGAAAAAAATTACCACTGAGAAAGCTGAAGGGCCAGTGGCATTGGAGCCAGTTGAAAATGACACTCCATTTCAATTAGCTGTTGTGGCATTTTGGGGGACTCTCGCTTTTGTCTTGAAAAGCAGACATTTTCAAAGACAAGAACAACAAAGTCATTTTAAAATTCTTTTTGTCTGAACCCATTTCTTAAGGTTTCTTGGTTTTAATTAAAGGAAATTTTTAAAAAAAGCACCATCTTAGTGTGAATGTACTGAAGACCTAACTATCTTTTCTGAAAAATGTATCTTGAGTGAAAAATTGAATCTAGTTTGAACCTTCTAAAACAGACACAACTTGGAAATTAGCTGTGATGTAAATATTGCTTGGAATGTAATATTATTTTGGACTTGCACCATGGCGAATGCTGATGTGTAGTCCCCTATTCTTTGCTGAAACTCAAATGCCCTTCCATGGTCTGAGTTTGGGTCAGTTATCCATCCTCCAAGGGATGCTATTAATTTTGTTTAATTTCTGCTGGGGTTGGCCTGGGCCCTGGGCTAGCAAAGAACTTGTGATAAGGTTTAAGAGATTTCCCCCCTCACCCCCGCCTCGGTCTGAGATGATGACAAAAGGTTCCATGGGATGTAATAGCAGGATGTCACTCCCACGGCTGCTCTCCATTGTATTACAGTGTCGCTTCCTTTTCTGCTGGGGCACCTTTCAGGGTGTCTCAAGAACTGGCACTTCCTGACGTGCTGAAGAATGGTCCTGTATTTAGTGCATTAAAAATAGAGAGGGGTGCAGCTTTTCTATTTTGTAGCCTGTAGTTTTAATCCCAGGGCAATCAATCATTCATCCTCATCTTGAAGCTTCTCAGAAGTGTGGGTGGAATGAGAAAACTGCCCCTGTATGCTGTGGGGCACCTTGCTTTCGGATCGAGACATGGTGCTGTGTCACTCACAGGGTGCCCTGATAAAAGTAGGAACCCAGATTGTTTTGTCCCTGCTCCTTGCTGAGTGCCAAGGGGAAAAGTAGTTAACCTGTTAGAGAGGGGGAGAAAAAAAAAAATCAGGCCAACATGGAGCTAGAATGCTTCATGGGAAAGCATGAATCACTTTCCAGGTAATCAACCAGTGGAAATGAGGAACATAAATCAGTGAGCTGCCCTTCATTGCCTTGACACTGAAAGGTTCTTGTTCTCTGTATCGCAAGTACATACATGGAAAGTCCTCAGAACTTTTGGGATGGGGAGTAGGGAGATATTTCAGCACCTGATTTAATTGTTCCATCGTGATGGAAATGTGTTCCCCTTATGAGCTGTAATGGGAATGATGAGTGAAGCCAGAAAAGATGCCTATTTACACTACTGCAGAGCTTTTGCTTAGAGATTATTTCCTTGGCTTTTTATTAGCTAGCACTTGCTCAGGCTGGGATTACTTGGAGAACTATGCGTAAGGGGAAAAGGACAATACAGTAATGCAGAATAGCTGATATGTGAATAAAAGTACTAAATACTGTCATATGACTTAAATTTCTGTAGTTGCCTCCATGCTTCCAGCTTTTATCCAGGCTCCAACAAGGGAGGTGACAAAATGCTGTGTACAAATTGCCTGTTTCTTGCCATCTGACTAGAATGCAAGAGAACACCAAGCCCTAGTTCATTACTGTCTGTCACTTTGTACAGAAGTTCTTGCCAGTGCAGAGGGCATGTAAAGCACTGTCCCATCTGGACTAAGTACCATTTAGTACTATTTTCATCCAAGTAGGAGGTAAAAAAAAAAAAAAGCTCTGCTTGGGTCTGTGTATTACAGCCCTAACTTTTTTGTAATTCATGTGGCCTTGACAGTTTATAGTTACAGGTCAGGAAAACATCCGGTCTTTTTTTTGAACTCCTTTTTTCTGCTACTCAAAATCTCCAAGTATTTTCTTCAGTTTGAGAAAGTTCTGCATGGTTTTTACTTTGTTGCTGTTTTTAGCGTGTGTGTGTGTGCTGTTTGACTTCCTCATCCTGACTGGTGGTGGAAGCAACCAGAAGCCACAAGGGAGGCTGTATTCATGCTATTCTTGCTCTGGACCCGAAGTACTCAAAATCTTACTGGCAATAGGCCAAATTATTTAATCCCTATTCAAGTTTATGAGAATTTTGCCTGGGGGCGGAGGAACAAGTGATGAGGTGGGACAACAGACACCATGTGAATGTGTCTTACTGTTATTTGTTTATGTTTAGCAAATGATATACCTAATATTTTGCAGTTAAAAAAGGAGATCTGTTTCCCAAACAATCAAAATTCTATTGCAATAAGCAAATACTTAGATTTTTTTTTTGTCTAGAAGGGAAGGTTAGGAACATCTGATCTAACATCCTCTATGAAGGGTGGTGGTTGGTGAAAATATAAATATGGCTCTGTAAATAAGTCAAATACAAATGAGTATAAAGAAGAAAGGAGACTGGCATGTGAAGAAATAATGAAAAAATACCAGGTTGGAGGGAGAAAAGGTGATCTGACAACTGCGATATGAAAGGGAGCTGAGAACAGAATGCAACACAACACTGCAAGACGTGAAGGCAGTCAACAAAAGTGTTACGAAATAGCTGATGGAGGAAGGCTATCAAGGAAGGAAAGGAGAGGAGAAGGAAGTTAGGAGCAGGTATAGAGAAGCAGCATGGTGTTTAGGAAGAGGTAGAAGATGCCGTTTTGATATTGGCACAGAGGTGGCAGTCAACAGAGGGCCATGAGGGCCACAACTGCAGCATTTTGTATAGAGACAGGTATGTGGGTGAGGGAGGAAGGACTGTGGCTGATGAGATGTGGGTTACAGAAGTTGTAGGCACTCTTAAGTGATGATCCTGGTGCTATGGGTAAGCATTTGTGCTCCTGAGACTATTGACTTTCTTGGAAGGGAAGGGCGCCTCCATATGTTTCAAACAAGTGCTGTTGAATTTGGAGATTTTGGTTAGGTGAGGGGAGAGGCCATGGTAGGCGAGATGTAAAGGAGACAATATTGTTGCAGTGTTTTCAGGATTTTGTGATTGCTAATGTTGGCCAAAAAGACACCTGCTCTCAAATCTCTCGCTGTTTTCACCTATCATGCTTCTTTTCATGAAACATGAAAACAAACTATAAGGAAAAGCAACATTTATGCTTTTATTACTATTTTTGCTGTTTTTTTGCTATTTGAATGGAAAAATAAAAGAATTTTTACCAAAATAACAGTGGCTTGGGGAAAGCTCTTTTGCATGCAAAACATGATCGTTGAAGATAATTTGTAACTTATATTGACATTTATACAACCCAAACCACTCTATCATTGATGCTTATTACAACAATGCAATGAATGTCTCCTTACCACATGTAGTTACACAGGCAAGTGAGAAGACATGGGTTATAGGGCTTACCCATTTTCGAAACAGAGATCTGTAGCAGAGCCAGAAATGGATTGGGATCTCTCAGGCCTCAGTTCTGACTGTGCTTTTTTCAGTTTTCCCATATTCCTGTTTTGTAGGATGGATGCTTGGGATGGAGTAGGTAGATAATTTATCTGGAATTCAACTTGCATGTGACTTCTAAGTATTCTTAGCGCTGCGGAGGTGGACAAGGTGGCTGTGTGTAGCCTATTTCTCTTGATATCGACATATGCCCTTTTGTTACCTTATTTAAAATTTAATATTTTTTTCCCTGCACTAGTTATGTGCAGATGATGGAGGAAAGGGCTTGCCTATGCAGCATTAGCTGACACAGATGGACCAGTCAAGTGAATGTGGAATTGAGACTGTAAATAGCAGTGGGGTCACTGAAGATGGTGGGTGACCCACAGTCATTTCACCAAGGCCCCTGCTGCAAGGATTTTGGAGAGCGGATCCCAGCTGAACTGTGGCAGAGGTGGCTGTGCCTGCCAGCCGGATGCTTAAACAGACACTTTCTTCTTCTAAGTGGTCTATCTCCTTTGATAATTTCCAAACCCTCATGTTGTTTAAAAAAAAGTACATGACTGCTTATCTCTTAATACCTTTCTTGCCTGAGCTTTGATTTCTAAACATGTGACTCTGCAGCATTAGTCTGTCCCAGATTTGCCAAGCTTGCAGGTCTCCTGACCCATTTTACAGCATTGTGATTTGCTTCCCTCCTTGACAACCTGCAGGCCACAGATGCAAAGCATCTCATGGTGAAAAGCTGAGTCCAAACCAGGCATCCAATACAGGTGGGACCTAATGAGGGCTGAATCTGGGATTATGTGGGGTGATATTTGAATGTTTCTCCCATACTGTTCGTCATCTGGAAATGCATGTGCCCAGCTTTATGGCAAAGTTGATGCTTTTTGCCTAGAAATAAACTAAAAGGCATGTTGAAAAGTTTGTGTAGGCAACAATTCTCAAAGCAGGTGTTGCAGATCTCTCTGTTTAGCATGGGGCTCTCCTGCAGAGTACTATCCATTACTTTACTTCACAAATGCAGTGGCAGAAAGTTTTACACAGGATGCAGTTTCACACTAGTTGCTTCCTCCTGCAGCAGGCACACAAGCACGACTGTATTTAACAGCACCACAAAGAGTGCAGCATGTCACAAGTGTTTGGGAAGCTGTTTTTCCCTCTATGACTCAACTCTCTGGATAGACATTTTGGTGTTACTTGCACAGTTTGTGAAATTTCAGCCACACTGCCATGATCCTGTTTCCTTTCACCTGCTCTAGAATGACCAAGGCCCTCCACCCGTGACTTCCTGCTGAATTCAGAACTGGAAATTTTGCTTCTGTCTCTCTGTTCAGGATCTGGGAGAACCTGTAAAAAGAGCTGCTACCTTTATTAAGCCAACTATGAAAGTGGAGAAGCACATGTTTGTGATGTGGGCATCAACAGTGTCAATGTTTCCTCAAGTAATAAAGACAAATTTCACAGAAAGCTTTGTGAACTACAACAGAGATGTTGAACTGGTCCCCCCACCACCCCCTGCTGGGTCAGGGGTGATTTTACAGGTCAAGATTTTTGTATCATTTTACTCTGAGACATCAGCTGCAGTCCGTGGGGTAGGGGGTGTGTGTGAAATGTGTGAACCTCAGCTTTGCATGAAAAAATGACAAATAGTATAGAAAAAAACCACCTTACAGATAGTAGAACCTTTTTGTTTCTACATACCTCGCTCCTGGCTTTCCTCTACCACCACTGACATTGCTGAATGAATTCCTGCAGCGCTCTCCATGCAGTGTGAATGTGTGCATTCACCCTTGGGCAGTCCCAAGCTTAAGCTTAGATAGATGATCCTCTATTAAGAATCTGTAAGTTATTTGAAATATACTGTTATGTTCCCTGTGCTGTGGGAGCAGTAGGGTGTGTTTAGATCCTGCAAGATAGATAGAAGAATTCCCAGGAACAGTGTAGTGTATGGCAAGAAAGGAGGGGGGTGATGCAATAACTGGCCCTTCTTCCCTAGTCCTGTCAGGCCCTGGCCCAGCCCTCTCAGTGCTGTGATGCAGAACATCTTTATGATACGGTGTGAGGGAGGAGGTCTTGATTCTAATATAAGTAACGTTAGAAACAACTCTCTTCCGTTTGTGCAAATGCTGGCCCGGGCTGTCACGGGATAAGCTACTAGCAGGCACTCAACTCCTGCCTTTCTGAGTATTAGGTGCTCCCTTTGCCTTCTGTCGCGGCTGTCACTCGGGTGCTGCCTCTGGGCTGGTGGGTTGATGCAGCCCCCGGCAAAGGCCTGGAGTGAGCCCCGGGGTGCCGGCTGTGCCTGCCCTAACTTGGCGGGGGACGCGGGATGAGAGGAAGGCGCCTTCCCCGTTTCCTGGCTCCTCGACGCAGGGAGCTGTCGCCCCGAGCACGGCGGTGGGCGGGGGCTGGGCCACCCCCGGCAGCGCTGCCCCGCGGGGCGGCGCGGCAGGCAGGCAGGCACGGATGCCATGGCATGCTGCGCGCCGCGCTGTCCTGCCCGTGCTGCACATGCTCAGCAGAGCGCGGGGCGGCTCAGCCCCTGGCGGAGCTAGTGCGGGGAGCCCTGTGCCTGTCGGCGGGGGTCTGGGGGGGCGCCGAGGGCGGGAGGCAGCCGTGGCCCGGCGCGGGGGGCTCTGTGCATGGGGCTCGGCGCTCCCCGGGGGACGCTCGCCGGCCGGGTCTCCTCCAATATGTCCTGGGACCTCTGGAGCTGTCAGTGGGCAGACAAGGACACGGGCATCGGATTATCGTGACTGTACTAATGAAAGGGTTCAAGCTCGCCTGGTAAGCAGAGCGCTGGGGCAAGGGGGCGACGCGATCGCCCCCCTTCCCGAAATATTCCTCCTTCCCCGTCCTGCTGCGCGCCGTAGCGGCGAGCGCGGCGCTGGAGGCGGCGGGGCCGGCGGAGGAAAGAGATGCCTTCCGCTAAGTTGGCCGATGCCTGTGCTGCAAAGCTTGGGCCACTGCAGCACCGCCGAGGGGACATCTGTGCGGGCTGCCAGGGGCAGCGCCAGACTGCGGCTGGGAGGGAGCCGCCGGGGAAGTCATCGGGAATAGATGCAGCGACGGGCCCTTCCTGTCCGGGCATCTCTGCATCAGGACTGCGATGCCGTGAGCCTCCCTCTGGTCTGGCTGCATCTTCGTCCCTGCTGCCGCCTCCCCTTCTCCTTCTCTTCCCAGCTTTTGCTATGGTTGTGCATGAATTCGCGTCTGTGTATGCACACACGTAACACCCGCACACCTGAGCGTCTGGACTCGGTATCTATTTGTATACAGAGAAAATAAGCATGTGCGGTTTTTTCTGAAGAAAGGTGGAGAAAATGTTTTGAATCCTATGTGCATGCAATGGCTCCTGCTCAGCTTGTCCTTTAAAGAGCTGCTTTTGGGGGTGCACCTGGCGTGTTTCTATAATAACGTATTAGAGCGGGGAGTCGCGGGAACTAACAGCTTCCTGGAAGGTACCAAAGTGCTTGTTAATGCTTTGATTATTCCTGGATGTTTTGGGGGGAAAACTCTCCATGTTTGGGCAAGTGGGCAGTGAAAGAAAATGTGTGGGTGAAAGCCAATCAACAAAGCTATGTGTGTATAACTAAAATGTTTGCATGTAAATATTTTTGTTGGTCGAGTTTGTATTTTATATGGGTAGGTAAGTATATATGTATGTAATATACGTGGATGCTATTATATACATACCTAATATAAACTTGGCCAGCAAAGATTATAAAATCTTGAGTATATAAAAACTATTTTAAATCTCTAGTATGTCAAAACTACTTAGTTGGAATAAATAGCCTTTGCATTATTGTGATGAAATTGATTTAATCAGAACTTTATCAGATGAGAGTGGTTCCATAGTTAATAGTGGGATGTGACTTTGTAATTTGGATTGAAATTGAAAGTGGATGACAAGAGCAATGTGCAGGCCTGTTTCTTTTTCTTAATCCTTTTTCTCTGTGATGAAGAAGGAAGTAATCATAGAAATAACAGCCTCTGTCTCAAGTGTGCTGTTTTGCATCAGTATGAATTTAGTGCTTGGACATCCTTACCTGTAAAGTGTGAGAAAATAGTGAAGTTATTTTTCATTTATTGTATTATTTATTGTCCCTGTTGTTTTTTTTTCCCCTAATGTAAAAATAAAAGCATTACAGCACAAGCGCTAGGAAGCATCTTGTACTGGGCCCCAGGGGACGGACTAGAGCCAGGAATGACTCAATAGGTCGTATCTTTTTCTAATTTCTGTAATTTTGTCTTTTATTTAATTATACTGAGAGCCTTTGAAATTTTCCTATGTGCATGTGGGCATGTGTAACAGACAGTACAAATGATATAGCCATTAGCATTTGAAAATCTTACACGAATTTTTTTTTCTCTCTCTTTTTTTTTAATTAAAAAAAAAGCCCAACTCGTGCACTGATTTGCTGTTTTACATGGTATGCAGTTGGCCTGATGAGTTGCATAATAGCGTAGCGTACTACCAGGAGAGCAAAGCATGTGTTATAAACGCCGTGATCATGTGTATCTGCAATAATGTGGTACCCCACCACATTCATTTATCTATCTATCCATGAGCAACACTGGACGTTTTTGTTAATTGTGTAATTGGAAAGCTTTTGTGTACCCGGTTCTATCACGGAGTTTATAACAATTAAGGTTGAAGCCGGTCTGTTAATTTTGTCAGACTTCGGAGCTAAGCAAGTGAGGCTGGTAGATTTGGGAGCCTGGATGGGGGGACATAAGATTACTCATGTGTTGGGTGAAATGCTAGCGGTGTTTCAGTAGGTGACGCTCTTCCCCCTGAGTTTCCTCCACCTCAGGCTCCGGGCAGGGTCCTTAGGGGCATGGTGCTGTCCTGGATGCGTGTGTTCTGGTGCGGAGTGCTGTCAAGGTCCTGATCAGTTCCTCTGGCTCTCCTGGAAACACTTGAAGAGTGCTAACCAAGCCCTGCTTGGGCTGCCTCTTCAGCATCCCCTCTTCATCTTCCTCTGAATCCCAAAGAGAAATAAATATTCTGATTGCTTGCCTGATTTAATAAAAGTATATAGCATTTTGGATCTTTGTAGTAGTTACTTTGTTTCCCCTCTAGGGTGTTTACAGGCAGTTTTATTTGTTTGATTGTGCTGCAATATCCAGATATAGAAGGGTGAGTTAAAGATGTTATTTCAAGTCCTGTTTCACCTAAGTATATGTGTTTGTCGCTACTGGGCTGATGGGTATGGTTCTAGAGGAGCACAGATTGAAGTATAGAATACGGAGTTCCCCGCCGTTTGTCAAACTTGGTTAGGGTACTTTAATGCGCGTTGTACAGCCTTCAATATTTGCAATGAAATGGCTTTACAGGGTTAGTATTTGTCTAAAGAAAAAAAAAAAAAGTGTTGAAAAAACCATGTAAAAAACCCCGTGGCATACGAACAGATCTTGTGGTCCTTGCTGTAGAAGTGATGATTCCAGTTTTAGATGGCACTGGTGGGGTTAATGCAGATTTCCTTATGAAGCCATTCTCAGAAAGACACATGATTTCTTTCTGTACCAGGAAGGGCAGTAGCACAGGGACAGAATGCTCTCAGCAGGAGCAGCCCTCTCTGACCGTTAGGAAGAGGACTTGCTCTTGCCTGTTTTCAGACCACCCGTTCATTTTGTGCTGTTAGATTGCACAAAATAACGTAGCACATTTTATCAGGGAACCTCTGGCCACCTCTGAGCTTGTTTTGCACATCAGACAATGTGCTGATCTCTAATACGATGTCAAGCTTTTTTGCAGTACGCCACCTAATTCTGCCCCAAACGATCTCATCGCCATCTGGTCATCACATCACAGTATAGCTACGTACTGTGGTGTCATTAGGTGGTCACAGTACACTGCAGTACAGCAGAATCCTGATGTATATCTGTCGTAGCTTTATGACATCAAAACATGACTGTATTGTATCATGATGTAAGGCCCTGATGTACCAGTGCAGCATCATACTGTTACGGTACAACATCCCGGTATCAGAAATGATACTGCAGTCCCCTAGTATGTTGTTATGAGCATATGACAGCATACATTTGTCTCATCAGGGCCTAGTATCTTGGTTTAATAGGTCACCTTCATGTCACAGTTTAATATTTTAGTACCGTTGCATACGTCTTTATGTTGTGACAGGGTATTGCGAGCTAGAACTTTTGCTTCCAGTCTTAAATCACCATTATCTTGTAGATCCTTAGGGACTATAATGAGCCAGGCCCCGAGCTTTAAATTTCAGAAAGCCGGAACTACAACAACAGGGCAGGCAGGCTTTCCCTCCCCTCAAATCTCGGGCAGTGCTGTATGCCGCTAGCATTCTTCCTTGTTAGGAGGTTTGGGGAGCTCACAGTCCAGCATAGATGGATACTGATTTGGATCTTTTAGGAAAAATGAGAATCAAATGATTGAAGAGTCTTGTAGGGGCAAAAGCAAACTGGTAGCTGAACTTGATGACCCATAAATGGGATACTGAAGAAAACTTTGCTCATCTGATTTTCCTCCTTTTGTGGCTCCTTTTGCATTGCTTGTGCTGATTTGTTGATTGGAATATTTCTGAGCCACAAAACCTGCTAAATGGAACCTACAAGAGAAAATAAGGGCCAAAGGCTCCATCTAAAAATAAATCTGTAATTCGTTTTTCTGCTAGTGCCTGTGGGTGAGAAAAAACCTCTCAATGTTCCAACACCCTACTTATCTGAAGGAAAGATCTATTATGTAGTTGTGGGGGTGGGATGGGAACTAGGTAGGGTTACAGAACAGCAGAGCTAAAATTAGAAGTTGTTTCATGTCAGGGAGTAGTGAAGATTAACATTAGGCAGTTTCAGTTATGCATGCTGTAAGGCTGCGACTTCAGGAGTTCTTTGTACCTAGACCAGGCTAATGACACCTGCCCTTTCAATTGTTTTGTCAGTGTCTGGGGTCCACAAGGATGTAAGAGGGAAGGAGGGGGTTCATAATCTGTCACACTAGTCCTGCATAGCTCTGTTCTTACAGTCTTGTCTCGCGACTTCTTTGAAGTCTAAAATAGCAGGTAGGTGAAAAAGGGACAGGAGGAATGCGTTCTGCTCTCAGTTGTAGAGAATTGGTACCTGCTGTAATACAGAAAGTTGACAAATGTGGGTGTTTGGAATTCTTGGCTCCTTAATTTCATAGTGAAATGATGAGGCCATTTAATCACTTTCAATTTCATATCGATACTGCAGATACTTAAGAGAGCTACTGTGTGCAGTGAAAATGAGCTTTGTTCTATTGCATTGCAAATGAAAGATGAATTTCCAAATCAATCCTTCCTCAATTTTTTGGAGAAGGCTAGCAACATAGTTCTGTTGAAGTTACATAATTATGCTGTTGTGAATATTGTGCTGTTTGACCTCCTCATTACAGGTTAAAATGTTATGGTTCAGTGTTCTTTTCTCCTCTTCCTGTCCTCATTGATTCTTCTGCGTCTACATCTTTCTTCTTTGTGTTTTTTATTGAAAAGGAAGAAAAAGGTGCTGATAATCCTCTGCTAAAATCCATCAAAGATGACCCACAGACCTATAAATATGGTTCTAGTGTTTTGGAAAGAAGAGAGGCTTTCTCTGCTTATAAAGTCTGCAAATGGATCTTAGGAATCAGAACGTTCCCATTTGCTGTCGATGTGGTAGGAAGAGGAAACCATGTTAATAGGTCACTCGTCTGTCCCTGCATCCAGAATATTCTGAACATTTTGACTGAACCTCTGTACATAAAGTACAGTTTCTATCCTTTCTCTCTCAACAGGAAGAAACATTATGATGTTGTGCAAGGTGACTCGAAGAACAACTTTGAGCAGTATTGTAAATGGTTTTATAGTACAATGAAGTGGTTAGTAGCAGGTTTCGTGCTAACTTATCTGGGCTTTTCAGTAGTGAGAAGTAATAGTAAGCAGTTAGGAGCCTAATCCAGGTGCGCTAATGTAAAGGAAAAATCTCACACGCAATTCCCTTGGCCAGACTGTATTCATAGTCCCTAACTGAGCCAGAAATAGAACCAAGATCAGCCCATTACCAGTTTTTGTCCTGGACTGCACACTGCCACACTGAATGAATACCTTCAGTGGTAATATGGTATAAAGTACAAGTGAAGTGACTATTTTAGTTTAAAAAAAAATTACAGTGGAAGGAGACTATTTGAAGAAGAACTGACTGAGTCATTATGAAGCCCTTGATCTGAGATTCGGTTTGCTGAAGCTCTGTGTGATGACAGAGTGCTAAAAGTGCCCCTTTAGTGTTTTTTGTTTGTTACGTGGTATGCTTTTGGCATCAATTTTTGATTTAAAATTGGATAAACACCCACAATTTTATTGTCTAATATATACGTGCTTATTGAAACCACTTTGAGGACAACTTCTTTGACTTAGGCCGTGAGGATGCTGTGCTTTGCAGAGCTTGCTGCCGACACCCAGAATCTCTCCTTCAGATGTCTCCTTGGGCTGCAGATTATTTTGGCTAATTGAATCCTAATAATTTGTTTTGCTCTAAAATTGCCTTTTCTGCTTATCAGATGGTAAAATTACCTTGCGCTCTCTCTCTCTCTAGTCCTTCAGCAGCCTTACAAATGTCAAGTGAAGGGCAAACTGTTCTGGAATTCTGTAGCTGTTGCCTGCTCGGGGCCTTAAGTTGAGGTGAATGAGGCTGCAGTGAGGCTTCTCCAGAGTGTCTTTTCCTTGCGTATGCAGGAGGAAAAAGCATGGAAAGAGGCAAATTCAGTCAAGAAGAGGCTGTAGATAAAATTTAGCAGATACTATTTATTTTTCTCTCTCAAAGCTGAAGTGTGGAGTTCAGACTGCTGTGTGCTGTTTAACTGCTTGGGCCCTTCAAATGAGAAGCAAAGTCCTGGCTGTCGGAGCTGGAAGTCACGAGAGGCCAGTTTTATGCCTGGATCCGTCACTGACCAGTCGTATCATGATCCTGCCTCTGCCCCGGTTTCCCTGTCTGCAAAATGAGGCATACCGTTCGTCTCTTCTTTCTCCCCTTGTGCTCCCTCCCACTGAAGCAGTTTGCTGTTTACATGTGGCAACTGCTAGAAGGGGTATGTTGAACGGTATTCCACAATTTGTAAGCACGTGACTCACGCTGCGTGTGTTTAATAGTTCTGTGGAACTAAATGGAAACACATACTTAAAATTTCTGCTTCATCAGGGCTATTCTACTTAGCAAGTGGGCATGGTCAAGGTCTGAAGAAGCCAAATGTTGCCACTGAAGCTCTTGTGGCACATTATGCAAGAATTGCTGTGTCCTGGTCAAGATCTCTTTATGCTTAATCACGTTTGCCAACTGAAATTCCCCTTGGGAACAGGACTCTTTGTCGCGCTCTGTTCTAAACTAGTTAGTGGTATTCTTTTGGCTGATTAAGCAGCTGCTGTGTTTAGGCTTGAACCTTCCCTTGCGTGCCTCTGATTTCAGTCCTGGTTAGAAAGTGCATCTTAATGGCAGACTGCCATTATTATTGTAATTGATACTTATTATGAATGGTAACTGCTAATTTTGGTATTTTGAGCCTGGTGAAAGTAAATTATATAAATTGAGATATAATAGCAATAATAGCATCCAAGTGTAAAATATCTAAGTTCATGAAATGGAGACACCGAAACAAATGCTGCACATAAATCAGTAGCTTTTCTTTTCCTTCTGTAATTTCTGTATGCTCTTGCATGGCTATATGCTGAATATAAGGTGGTGGAATGGTCTCTGAGCTTCTCCCTTACTCAAGTTTTCCATTTGGCCAGCTTTAGGTCTGTGCTGTTGATTGTACTTTACATTTTCCAGTGGTTTATTCTCCGTAACTAATTTTCCTGGACAGAATGCTCTCTGTGGTCACAGCCAAGTGACCAGGGTTTTTTTTTCAAGTAACACAAGATGTAAAATGCTGCCATTCTCATTTGACAATGTCACAGCCGCTCTATGCGTATGGCAAAGAGCAGAGAAGGAGGAATTTAGTTTGGGTTTTTTTTTGGTGGGAGGGGGAGATATAGATTTGGGGTATATATTTTGAATCATTTTCAAACCGCTTGGAATACCAGGTTTGGAAGAATGTGGCTGGACCACACCTAATTTCAGGCCTTGGAACTGGAAGAAAGAAAATGGAGGAGAAAATGAGTTGAATGAAAAAGACTTGGGGGCAAAGAAGGAGGTGTATATTCAGGAGTATCACAGATTGGGTAACAGAAAAAAATGGCCTTATATGCACATAACATAAGGCACCAAATTAGGGGGGGAGGAAGGACAACTTGTTTATTTTTAGTGTAAGAACAGCTCTCTAACTCGAATCGTTCCTTTAACGAAATACTAAGCAAACAAGCCTGTGTTTAAACGACAGGAAGAAGAGATGGCAAGGTCTGAGGATTCCAGAGAAATCGTTTGCAAGGTCTCATCATCTCATCCCTTACTTATGTAGTGTTGACACATGAAGTGCTGTGAATTAAAAGGTTTGCACTGGAGACAGAGGCATTTTTTAGAAAGCTGGTGGAAAGTTAGAGCTGTAATTTTGGTGTATTTCTGACCCTGTAGGAATAGAAATTAAGCGGCTATAGAGGTCTGAAAGAAGCACCCTCTGCTCGTGAGGAGATTGGTTTGTGGCTGTGCAGCCCTCAGAACTGGAATTCACTTTTTTCAGAGCTGTCAACTATTAAGAGATGGTGTACTCATGTGGTGGCCTTCAATCTGATGTACATTTTAGGAATGTGGTTTGGAAGGCAAACTGTTGCTTAGCTGTAGGCCATGAAAGAAGGTATCTAGGTGGTTGGAGCTTACCGAATCTGAGCAATAGTCAGTGACTGGGTTCAAGGCAGTAAAACTACGTTGTTGCTTCAAATGCCTGTTACGTTATTTTCCCAGCCTTCCCAACACAGGAATAGCACAACTGATTTTTGGAAATGCATCTGTTTCTAAGATTGTGTTGTTTTACAGTGAGAGGCTCAATTGTCAAAACAATTCTCTAAATTGTAAGGCTCAAACAGCTGTAACACCAACCAAATGTAAACCTTTGAAGAGTTTTGCACCACTAGCAAACAGTAGTAACCCAGAAGTTGTTGGACTGGGCTGCTGCCTACTATGAAAATTACGGAAAGCACGACTAGAGACAGAAAAAAACTTGACGGAATTGAGGCATTGATCCATGCTCCTGCCAGTGTGGGACAGTTCCGTGTTTTGTCTTTATTAGTGGTTACCTAATGCTGTTTATAAACATGACAAGTGAATGGGTTTATACCACTTCTCTCATGCTCTTGACTGCAAGGATTTGACTTCAGCCTCATTTTTTTCCTCAATATAATCACATTGCTCGTTGTTATAAAACCTTTTAGTACGGCTTCTCTTTCTCTTTGGTATTTACATTCTTCAAATATTTGTTGACCACTTCACTTTGTTTACCCTTCAAGTTTATTTTTATAAATGAACCTCATGAATATTCTGATGTTTTTGTTACTTTCCTTTGAACTTGCTCCTCTGTAAGAATATCTTTCTGGTTATATGGCACCCTTATAATAAAGTTCTTGGTAGAGATTAACTGATCATACAGAGCAAATATTTCATCAGTTTCCATGAGATATGATTGATCAGACTATGCAGCTCTGAATCACGTTAGTCTCTCCTGCTCCTATATCATGTTGCAAGAACGTGTCTAATTTGCTTTGTGCTCTTACCCTGCGCGCTGTCAAGCCGCGCTGCTTTCTTGCTTTCTCTGTTCTCTGAATTGCTGGACATGACTTTCTGTTTCCTCCGTTATACCTGTTTGGCATAGGTACATAATCAAGGACAGCGGCAGGGTAGCGTTCTTCATGCTTTGCGCAAAAGAGAATCAGTCATGGTCTCTGTTTATTTTTCTTGTGAGACAGGTTTTTGTATGTGTGTTTATATATACTTTCAATATAAGTCACATTATTACCTTCTGCATTTTATAACCTCTCTGTAGAAGATGGCCTCTCAAAGAGTTTATGTTTGGAAACACCCATGTGTTGAAGACAAATACTTCTCCGGTTGCTGGCTGTGCTGCCTGCTGTTGTATCAGGGAAGTGGACGCTTTGTGCTGTGTCTGTTAAGGTTTAGAGAAGGGTGCGTAGTCCCTCTAGCTCAGCAAGATGAAGAGTCTGTAGAAATGACTACGTAGTCAAGGAAGAGTGCTTTGTGGGAGTAAGGAAGTTGAATTTAGAGGTAATTGGGATGCTGACTGCTCTGCTCCTTTGTCGTCACGGAAGTACTCCCGTTTTTATAGCGGGGAGTACAGGGATACTTAATAAAGCTCTTCTGAAGTGCCCCTGCAAAAATGTTTGGGGTGCCAGGGCTGTGCAACAATGCGGAGAAGCTGTACCAGGGCAGTAGAACAGGTAGATAAGAGCAGAAGAGTAGTCCTGAAATCTCATAGCTGTCATCAGTGAGTGGAGCAAGGAGCAGCCAGGGTTAACTGAGCTCTAGTGATGTGGGCTACAGGGCATTCTTAAAGAGACAGGGGTGCTTTTCTTTCTAGTGGGCAGCAGCCAGTTCAGATGCCAGAGCTGGGTAGCAAGTTGCAAAGAAGGCTTTGTTTCAGCCATGCCAAGCTGTTATCAGAGCGGGGAATCTTTTGGTCAACTACGCTTGAGAGCATAAAATGCATCGGAGCAGTAAGATTCTTGAACAGTTTAATGATCTCTCCCCCAGCAGAATTACTTCTGTCTGCAGTTTAAATGGTGGTTTCAGAATCCGCGAGCAGAGGAGCAGGGAAGACACGCAGCTGCGCCCCGGGAAGTGCGATGTGGTAACAGGTGGCGATGCAATCATTTAGCTCTTCATTTTTCATCTCCCAGGCAGGCAGGAGGACTCTTTCCTGTGGATGCAGGTTCCTTTGTGTTCATGTGTACGTTGTGAGGTCAGGCAGTTCCTCAGGAAAAAGGATGCCCTGACGCAGTGCAGGGCTGGGATGGAGATACAGGGGGTTTGACTGAGAAATTGTAAGTCGGGGTGGAAGGAATGGGGCTGTGGGGGGAGAAGCTCAGCAAGACACTTATGGAGCAATGTTCTGTCTTCATGGGAGTAGGGGCTGGACTCAGTAGCTCTTTGGTGGCGTTAGTGAGTTTCTGGGTGAACCAGCAGAAGATTACAGGAATCTGAGACCATCCTGGAAGAAAGGGTCAAGCAAGGTTAAGAAAGTCAATCAGTGAGAGTGGGCATGAGTCTAGTGTCTCTGAATGGGTATTGGGATTGAAAATCGGAGGTGGCTCCAGAGGAGTCTGAAGGTAGAGACTGGGGTGGTGCTTTGGGGGAAGGCTTTAGGAGGCTGATTTTGGTTGGGATAAACAGATTGGAACAGTCAGGAATGGAGAAGCTGGCATAACTGTAACTGTATTATATGACGCAGAAGCACACACTGTACCAGCCGGTGTTAAAGAAAGAGACGGGACCCTTTTAGTGCCCTTTTCTTCATAAATCTGCACATGGGTCTGAGCTGTTGCAGCTCAGTGCAGCATGGAATAGGGAGTGGAGGGGTGGTGGTGGTGGAGGGGTTGAAGGAGTGGGGCATGTCTGTACCAGGAGACTGGGAGTAGCCCAGCCCCTGGCACAGAACAGCTGATGTCCATTTTGCTCTCTCCAATGGCAGCTATTGAAGCTTTATCCAGATGTCAGGGAATTCTCTCTTTGTGCTGAGCTTGCGTAGGAATGGCATGTATGAGGGTTGCTTCCCAATTACTGGGAGCAGAGGGAGATGTGGCCTTCTCATATTCCGAGTGGTATCCAAAGAATGTAATTTGCTTGTGTTGGGTTTGAGGTGAAATTTTGCTGTGGCTGCTTGTCTGCTGGTGGCAGGATACATAGATAATGGAGGCAGTACTGTAATGCTTCCACAGGGCTCTGAAATTAATGGGTGATCTGTTTCTGTTGTTACTTCTCTTTGTCTGTATGATAGTCTTCTCCTAGTCAGCCTGTTGTTTTGCTTTTCTCTTTATCCCCTCTTAACTTGGGCGCTGATCTTGCAGCTGGGATGCACTCAGACCCTGGTCATCCAAGGTGGCTCCCTTGATTGCACTAGGGTTTGAAATCAGTGCAGCCTCTTGTCTTCATGCCTTTCACAGCATGGTTGAAGTCTTGCAATGTAGGTTCCTCAGGGTGAGGGCCCTGTCTGTCTGCAAGCTGCCCAGCCCTCAGCATGATGCTATAAAACAAATAAATGTAGGAGTTACTTTTATTAGTGCTCGATCTCAGGGACATCTGCGAGCATTATTGATGTGCTTGTTAATCTTCATTTTCATGTACACTGACTGCTGTATGCATTATCTGTCAGTGCAGCGCAGGTGCTTCTGGGGTAAAATATGCGCAGCTTATCACCAGCACACTAGAACAGAACGTATAATGGTTTCAGAGGAAAAAAGAGATGGATTTAGTATCAAGTAGAAGTTGGCAGGGGATTTAAGGGTATGTAAGTGTCTTTGTAACGTATGATTAGAAATTCGAGACAGAATTTGTGGGAGGTCAGCTCAGCCAGCCTTTTCCACTGCATCATCCCGAACCGGTGGTTTCCAGGTGAGGAGCTATTACCTGTCCATGATGCACGTGGTTTGTGCTCTCCATTTATCCTGACCAGGATGCAATGCCTACCCATGTTGGGATGTGATTCTGTCGGTCTCAACCTACAGGGCAGAGTTGGGCCTACAGAGCAAAATTGTCTGCTAGCTTCCTCTGCATTTTCAGAGATCACATTGAATTAAAGAGGGCTAAAACGGCATGAAATGTCCTCATGGATAATACTGTTTATGAAAGTGATAGCTGTAGTTTCGGTAGGGATCTTGGGCAATTCTACACGTGATGGCAGTGGCTGCTGAAGAAACTGTCTAGAAAGATACTGCCCATGCTAGAAATGCTTGTCCTGTACGATGCAGGCTCCAGCTCTCACTCAAACACTTCACTTGTTGATGTTGAGCCTAACTCCTTGCAGCCTCTTTCCTAACATCGTTTCACCTTTCCTGCTTTTGGCTTTCCACGTGCTGATTGTTGAAGCGTGATGTTGAGGACAACAGGTAGGGCTCTGTTTCCTAGGTGAGGTGGGATCTGCTACTTGTGAATGTCTTTAATTCTGTGTGGTTTCTTTTGTGCAATTAAGGAGAGCTAATTAGCTCCTTTTAGTGCAGTCTCCTTGCAGAGGTAGCTGACCTCTTATTAATCCTGGATTAAGTTCTTACTAAGAACTGGCTCTTTGTGTGTCCCAGTTAAGATGTTGACACTTTGTTCTCTCTCTCCTTGTTCTCCTCCCCCTCTTCCTCCCCATGCCTTTGAGCACATGATTGCCTGCCTCCTCCATCCCCCACTACTGTAGGAATCCATGCGCTCTTAGCAGCCACTGTATCCTGCTCCCTCAAAATGCCGTTGTCAGTTCAGAGTACTCTAAAGATTTTTGCTTGATCTCGTACCTGTCTAGGAGCCCACTTTCTGCAAGGGAGGAGGAAGAGTTTTGACAATGCTCCTTATTGCTTAATAGGGTGAGACTACTTTGGGGTTTGAAGAGTAGCACCCATTTTGTATGCTGGAGGCTGCAAGGATGTTTCATGGTCTGAGCAAGAGCTAGCAAACTGGACCATACGTCCCAGTCGGAGAACTCACCCTGCACAATGCTGTGCATTCAAAAGCAGAGTCCATACATTCATAGTTAAAGAGGGTGTCTAGGAGAGAAGCAGCTTCTGTGGTCCAACAGTGGCGTGAGCCAAAAAAAATTAAACGTGCAAAATATTCATTACTACCCAGATGCATCAGTTACCCACAAATGCTAATGACACTTGCAGATCTTGAGGTTCTAGCACTACGCTGAGTTTTCCCTGAGGATATGCTTTCTTGACATTTCTGATACGTCTTTTTGAAGTCAAGGCCAGAAGTACTATGAAAGTGTCCCCTGGATCTGTTCTGAACTCAGCTGAAAAGTAGAGATGTCTCAATGGCTTTAAGTTTTCAAAATAGATCATATTAAAAGTGGACAAAGAATTATCGGAGAGGGGGAAACGAGAAACCTTATGTGTTTTCAAATCTAGGTGCTCATTGTTCCTAGATATTTTGCAGACAGACTTTTAAAGACTTGTTTCCATATCACTGGTGTGGCTTACAGGGAGGGTAAGATTGTTCTAGCTGAATAGACAGTTTATCTCAAACCCACTTGTTGCTCTGTAGACCTGGATGTTCAGGCACTGGACTGTCTCGTGTGTATCTATTGTCAGCTGCGGGCTTTAATTACTTGCACTGTGCATTATTTCCTCTCACCTGAGAGATGCAATATGTACGAGTATGCTTGTGTTACGGCTGGGTCTGAGACAGTACAGCAGAAACCAGCCCTGCCACTCAGTGCAGCAGGCTGTAGAAGTACGGCTCGTGCTGTCTGCATGAACATGGAAGAGCCTGCCACAGATAGGCGTGATCTAAATTAGAGCATCCTTGGAGGGAGTCGTCCCGATGTATGACTTCTCACCTTTCTGTAGGGCTTGATAGTCCTGTGGTATTGGGCTGTGGTGCGTGACCATGTCGTGCCACAAAGAGCTCAGCAGTCAAGCCCTCCTAAAGCTGTCCTTCACAAATGAAATACTGCTCTGGTGCTTGTCGTGATTCTTTTAACACCAGTACCGGGGGAAGGGCTGAGACACATATGTGCAAGTAAACCCAGTCGACATTAAATGCGTTCTGCAGCTCTTGAACGAAACGGGAACAGGTAGCTTTATGTTCAGCAGAGCTTCCTTAAAGGCCCCTAAAGATCCTCTTCTCACTGCAGTATTGTCGAAGTATTAACACCATGAGACAAGCTGTCTTCATAGTGTCTTCTGCAAAGACCCAGAAATGTAACAAGAGTATTTGTCCTTGAGAGAGTTCTGGGTTGAATTTTGCAGATCTGATAAAGTTCGTAAAGCATTTGAGGTGTCGTGTGATTTTTCAAATTACCCCTAACCCATACCCATAACCCGTTTGCATGCCATCCCAGATAAGCCTAAGAAGCTTTCCTTTAAGCAACGCTTGCATTTTTACTACTGCTCTTACAGTGCTTTTGGAAGCAGAACTTCCATTTGATTCGTCTTTTCTCCTGACAGTCTGAAGAGTGGGTAGGTCTTAAACTCGTGTGTTGAATCTATGCTACCACTTCATGGCCTGCTTTGAGCCTTTACTTGTTCTCCATGGTTCCAGATATGAGATAGCCATTATACTGATTTTCATCAGAGCCTTTGGATCAGCGTAGCTCTTATGGACTATTGAAAAATAGTATCTTGTTCAAACCTTGATGGTCATTCAGACAAAAGAGACCAAAGTTTGTAGAGGCTGATGTGAGGAATGAGTGATTCGTGTAAAGAAAATCTAGTGAATATAAGCTTGAAGCAAATGTCATTTATATTGAAATAAAGGAATATATGTAGGGCATGACCATAAACAGGGGAGTGGTAGTCTTTATGTAACTTCCTGATAAGTATAGTTTGGGTAACTCCCTTGATATGTGTAGCTTATGTAGCCTCCTGATATGTATGTTAGTTCTTGACATACTAGTGCAAACCAGTGTTGTAGATAACTGCAGAAATGTCGAGAAAACGTATAGCCAAATAAGGTAGCATAATATAAGTAGAGTAACGGAGCGCCTGCGCAAACAGAGAGGTCATGTAGAGTGCACTGACGAAGAGGAGCATCTTCCTCCCAACAACCACCGGACGACCACCTAGAAAAAGATGAAGCATGCGCAGACCGGGGAAGTGGTGACGTACTTAGAGAAAGAGTCATCTTCCAAGAAAAAGGCGGAGAAAGGCGAGAAACGAAGCCTAGAAAAGTATAAAGGAAGGAATTGTAAGAAGTGAAGGTGTGCGTCTTGGTGGAGCGGAGACTCCTGGCGCACCCAGTGCTGTTTGCTTGCCTCTATTCGTTTAATAAATTGTAAACTTAAATTGGAATCCTGTTTGGGACTAAATCATTTATCACACTGAGAATTACACTTACAACTGTTTTCATACATCTTTGAAAGCCGTAGGAAAGAAAAAACACTGAAAGATTCATAGACCGTAAACCAAAATGGGACCATTCAGACCTCTCTTCTAAATCCTGTCGAATGCAAGGTGTAAGACTTGCTTTAATTGATTCTGGTTTGAGGTACAGAACAGTATTTAGGAAAACACAAAACCTTGCATAATATTGTTTGCCATGGATGGATAATCTAGCCTTGAATTAGTTACAGTTGTTTACTTCCAAAAATGTGTGTCACTTGTCTAGTCAGAATTTGTCTAGCTTCAGCTTTCAGCACTTGGTACTGTTGCACTTTGATCTGTTCCCCAGTATTACCAAACTTGTGCTCCAGGTGATCATTTAAAGCTTGTCATTCCTTGACCTCCAGCCTGTGTTGAATGGCTCCAGTGCCACAGCCCTTGTTGTTTGTTGCTCTTATCTGAACCCTGTCCAGTTTATCCACGTTGTTCACACGTTGAAACTTGATACAGTCCTAGAGGTATTGTCTGAGTGGGAATCACACCGTCCTTGGATATGGAGATATTGTTGCATTTAACACAGGGAATAGCAGAGTTTGTATGTTGCGTGCCATTTTCTTTAAACATGTTTGTAAATTCACCAGATCACGAACTTTTTGTAAGTGTTCTACACTTCTAGTGTTCACATATGAAAATGAAAAGTCAAGGTGCAAGTTATAATGGCTCTGCTGATCACCTTGGTTTTTCTGACTGGATAATGAGATTTTGCTGTATTCTTGTTCGTGCTTAGGCTTGTATTGGAGAAATACTTCAATGCTTTTGTTGAGGACCACAAGACTACTGCATGGGGATTCCTCCAGTTGCAAAACACACCAGGTTTACTCATAAATGCTGAAACATGGCCCAGTGAATAGAAGATTAAAGTCTTGAGCAGAAGGCATTGCAAAATTTAATAGAGTTCTTCGCTGGCAGAAGGACAATGTGTGTGAGGACAAGATGGTGTGGGATTTGGCCCTAACTCTTCATTGCCAGTTGTTACTTAGCTTTGCCACTTTACCTGCTAGAGACGGTGCATTTCCATATAGGTAGAAAGCTCTACCTATGAGCACAGTCATAAGTGTCCCTTATGGGGACTTGCAGATTTAAAGTCAGATGTTACTGGGTGAAGTGACAAATATTGTTGTCAGCTCTTGTGATTGCGTTATGGATTCGTTTTGTTTGGTATTCTCTGTAAATCTCCAACACTTGTACACATTGTAACTATATGGGAAGCTTTCTCCTTTTAAAAGACATTTCTCCTATGACTGCAGAGAAAACCTTGAGAACTCAACCTGAACAAATGTGGGTTAATGCAATTAGCGGATTAAAAACCAGGTTTGGTTTGATGAAATCGGATTTTTGTGCACCAATTTTATGTTTGGGGTGAAAGTTGATGTGTTTTAGATGCTTGTGATTGGCAGCACTGCAAATGGAGAAGGTGAAGAAAGAAGCTTGCTCACAAGAAGGATGTCACAAAATTGACATCAGGCTGATGGATCTCTTAATGGGGCAATGCATTTATTAAAATAGTGGCATATACACAGTGAACCCATGTGCATCTATGTATTCTTTGAGTAATACGAAAAAGATGATGGTACTGTTATACTCTCTGGGTAAAGACATGTATGGTGACAGCGTTTTCAATTTAAAATCATGTGCAGCATTTGAATTGCATAGTGGCATGAGCCTGCTGGAGCACTGATTCTTAAGAGCAGAGCACCTCCTGCTCCCACTGATTCTGGTTACAGCGAAATGACGGATAATCAGCTTTTTGGAAAGATGCTCTTTTGGGACATTAGCACTGAAAGCTGTGACTGATTGTAAAAGAGAAGAGAAAATGGTCAGCCCTGTGTATGGAACAGGTAAAATGCAACAAAAGAAAGCAAAGGGCAGAGTGATGACTATTTACATCACTTAAGGCACAGCTCCTTCTGTTATCACTGGGGAGCAGGTACGTCCCTGAGGGGGTCATTCACAGCATCTAAATTTGGCTGTAGTCACTCCTGACTTAGGTACTCTGAATCACACTCCGGAGTTGCCTGCCTGGCTCAGTTGATACCACAGGGAACTCTGAAAATAAACATCTAAGGTGGGTGATACAAATGTAGGCTGGAGACTGCTGAGGAATAGAAGTGATGTACGGTGTAAATTTTTAAACTACCGTAGCCACACCGGTACAGGAGCTTCTCTGGGTGCTCTTTAAGGCTTGTCTACACTGGAAACTTGTTTCACATTTAAAGACCTAAAAATAACCCAGAGTACTTCTACATGTGGACACTTGTGCTTCAAATCAAGGGTGTTAGTACAGGAAGCGGTTCCAGATCAGTTCTACGCTATTTCCTTGCATGGACAAGGTCTGATTTCACAGAATCACTAAGGTTGGAAAGGACCTTCAAGATCATCAAGTCCAACCATTAATTTCATATACTGGAAGGAAAAGTGCAAGGTAGTTGATTGTTTTGCTCTGTTCTTTTTTGTCCTTCAGCCTATGTTATTTACATTGTTGTGTGAGAGCCCTTGAGAGGGACTGAAACCCTTCTCCTTATTCTGGCACAAAGATGTCTGTGAGTGGGTGTGAAGGGATACAGTGGTGTGTATGTCCCCCAAAGAAACACCATGTACTAATGCTGCTGTAGAGTTGTAATCTTTGCTTGATAACGTTTCTTTAAAAATCACAGGCCTGTTTACACATGGATAGGCATGAGAAGTGAAACCAAATTAGCTTCCTAGATGAAGTAAGCTAAATTGAGTTGAGGTCACCTTAATTTTGAATGAGTGTGTCCTTACAGTGTTTAATTCAGTTTAGATAATCCACTTTACCAGTTAATTAGGGTTTAATTTTCCTGGCTGTTCTCGTATTGACATGCTTACAGGTTTCGAAACTTTCTCCCACATGTGTGAATGGTCTAGCGCGCACACAGGGAGGATGAATACGCTTTTTTCAACCTGTAGGATCTTAACTTGCAGGCTTTGCCAAACTTCATGAACAGCATCTAAAAGTGACAGGTATAATAATCAGGGGATCTTAGGAAAAATCGCAGGAGCTCGCCCTCCCCCCTTTTCCTCTGGCAGACGGGAATGATGAAGGCATTAAAGGGGTTGCATTATGTAAAGCAGCAGCCCACAGGCTGCGTGCATGCGCGCGCACGCGTGTGTGTTTGTGTGCGCGTGCAGCAGTGTGTGTGAAAGAGCTGGCAGCGAGGGGGAGAGCAGCACAGACCTCGATCGAGCCGCACAAACGATCGTAATCACAGAGAGTGGGGCGGAGGGGGAGAAGAGAGGCTGAGCAATGGCAGGAGCCCGAGCAGTGTGCAAGGCAGCTGAGAGCGCGGGCTCTGGGTGCTCGTGAGGAGCCCCAGGCACCCCCTGCTCCCTCTTCCCTTCGGGAAGGGCTCTGAGATGGTGCAGGAGGTGAGTACCCTCCCACCTCACCGCTGGCCCACCCTCGCTCGCCCCCCACCACACACAAGTGCATGAATGAATGAATTCCTAGCTGCTCCGCGCTGCACTACGGTCCCTAATGGCTACCAGGTTAGTGTTACTCTCCTGTTCCTTCTGCTGATGCCTCTCTTCCTCTCTGTACGTATGTGTGCTGTCTGCAGTCTCTGAACGCGTGTGCACGTGCACGCATGTATGCATGTATGTGTGTGAGAGACGGAGCCAAAGGGGTGTATGTGCTGTGCTCAGCACAGGTCTGCCGAGCAAATCTACCATCCGAGACATACGCTTTCAAGGCAGATTAAATCTGGAGTCCATGTTGGTTGCTGCTGCTGCTTTCTGTTTGGGGGACTTGAAAGCAGACAGCGTGACATCATGTTGCAGAGATGCTTCGTTTCTTTTCCCTTCCACAGGCTGATTCCTTTTTTCCCTGTTCTCCCCCATGCACGCGCCCTACCTCTCCTGCAGTGGAATTGCTAAAGCAGCCTTTTCAATTGTTTGAAACAACCGATGAGCAAATCTGATTGTTTTTTTCAGCTTTCATTCCCCTCACCCCTCCTCCTTTTCCCTTCACGCCTGCTGTCTCCCCCAACCCCCTCCCTCGAAAGGGCAGTTATTACTCTCATAACATCTGGGTACATGGAGAGAGGCAGAAGGGGGTTGAAGTTGGATGAACTGGCAATGCATCACAGGAGGGCAGCTGGAGCTGCTGCAAAAATATAGTGTATTTGTTTGCCCATGTGCTCCATTGCTCTTAAAAGGGCTCGGAGCATGCACGCTGATGTCTTGGTTCTGCTTTGCATTCCTCTCTGTGTTTATATATTTGCAGCGATGGGGAGGGACAGAATTTGTTTTGTGCTGCCTTTTCAGGCTGTCCTCCTGAGTCTATACAGGTGCCTTTTTTTTTTTTTTTCCTTCCCCCTGGCAGGGGAGAGGAGTAGGAAATGAGGACTCATTGCACTGTGTGTGTTTATAGGCAGTGAGAATCTGATGAACCACCATTCACTAAAACCCTGCTTTTTCTTAGATTACTGGCGACTAGCATTGTCCTGTCCCTCATGGCAATCGCTGATTCAGTAAAGAGGATCTATTTCTGTTTCCTTGCTTCATTAAGTCACATGCATTTGCAGGAGAACTCCTTTTGAAGCTGTTAGATTTAGGATGGAGCTTGTGATTTTGGCTTAGTAGGATGGAAGGAAACTTCAAGCTGAATCTCAGACATAGATTTTACATCAGTGCAATAACTTTGAATTATTGCACCCACCATTCTGCCAAGGGAAGCCCCCAACTGCCCGTGCCCCTGAAAACCAGAAAGCTGGATAAAGCAAGAGAGGATATGTCACGTGGGGGGACAAGCCTGAACCAGGTCCTTGGGACAAAGGATTGTGTGTGACTCTTGCACTGAGGGTGTCTGACTTCCCAGTATCAGCTGCAGTCCTTGGCCCTCTCTATTTTTAACTTTCAGCTGGACAGTGCTGCTGCATGATGAGAGCAAAGGAGAGAGATTGCATGGAGGATATCAGCGTGAGGGGACATGAAATAGTTGCGTTGTTGTTTTCAGAAAGGTAAAGGGATGAAACATCAAGGGATGAGCAAAAGAAATAAATTTGATCCCAGCATCTGCCATTAACTCATGAAAGCCGATGCTGATGAGCAACAGGAGTGGGAAGATGTAAAGCTCTAGCTTTGTCTCCTACTTCTTAGGTACACAATATCCCTGTCAACCCCTGCTTTGTTGCTGATAAGATGTGGTGCGAGGCTTCATTAGATGTTTAATCTGTGGTTTATAAAACCCCTGCCACAATATTGGAATGTGCTCAGGGGGACACTACCTGTCTGGGGATAAAGTCCTGGGATGCTCATACCCTTGCTGAAGTTATAGCAAGAGGTGGGCAGAAAGGAAGAATACTTGTGGTCTTCTTGAGGTAATCTAGGGACTGTATTGCACCTATGCTCCAAAAATGAGCATGGATCTTTATCGCTAGCTATTTAGTGCTATATTGCATTTTTCTCACTCTCACTTGAAAAGATGCACACGGATTAATCTAAGACAGCAATGTTGTGTCTCCAAACCATTGAAAGATTTTGATGTTAGCTTGGAAGTAATGAGACTTAAAACAAAGATGCTCAGATTTATTTTCATTTTATTTTTATTCTTTGAGCTGACAAGTTCTCAAACTTTTCTTCACATTAGAGGTGGCTTAACAGTGTCCTTCATTATTATATTTATTTTTTAAAAAAGAGTTGCAAGCTTTGTTCTGTCCCAAGTTCCAGGCTCTGAGATTTTGAAGACAGCATCAGATACTGCAATTCTTGCTTGTTAATTACAAGAGCCACTAGTGGTGCAGTGGGGAGGAGAGGAAACAAGACCCATATCTGTTCCTCCCTTGGAAGTACAGCTGTAGACTGAGTGACCTGCAGGTGCCCATGCTGGGGCTGTGTCTGAAACAGACACGCCATCAACTTCAGAGGGATGTGAAATTCTTATTTTGCATTGTTTCCCCTTTATTGCTTCCCGGATTTCGTTGTGTTCTCCATCATACTTGGTTCCATGTGGTTTGTCTTCCTTTGGAGCAAATGGAATTATATTAATTTGCAAGTGATGGAGGGGTTTAGTGTATGATTTGTAACACATTTTGGTTCTCTGGAGATTAGTGATCCTTTCTAAATAATGACTGTTGTATTATTGGACAGTATTATTAAGAATAGTCCTGTTCTATTTTGAAAGCATTTTCCAACTTTTTCCTTGGGGTTTTTTCAGTAACTCCAAGTAGGAAGGGAGCAGTGGAGGGGTTGTTTCAAACACAGCACAGTGGGACATTCTGTAAGACATCAGACCATTAGTCCACCAGAGTTGATAGTCTGTCTCTAGTGGTAACCGGTATCAGATGATTCAGAGAAAGACAATGACATTGTTAATAATACATTTGACCAACCTTGCAGTGCTGTGTATGTGCGGAAGGCAAATTCCTTCCTAATGCTTGCAGTGATTTGCTAATCCCCTGAAGCATCATAATTGCGTTAATTTTATCTCATGAATCTGTAAACATGCTATTGAATGTCATAGGAGGAGGACACCATTCTGTGAAATGTCAAAAAAACCAGAGTAAATCTTTGAGAAGGATGCACTTTTCTGTTCAAAACTAGTTGTTTAAAAAACATGCAGAAAGCATACTATTCCTACTGTTCTTTTTAAAGCAATTGTCATGAAACACTGCTTGGTTTCTGTACAGCCCTACAGGTGTCATTGCTTTTTAATGGGAGATGTAAGTATAGCATTTTGTTATTGCTTGTAGAGCAATGGCAAGCCCAGGGAATTGCTTGAGGATATATGGAGAGTTTCATTCTTGGATTGTCAATTTGAAATGAATGTAGGTTGGTGATGACCAAAAGTTGTTACCATCTGCTTGCTGTTTGGTAGACTGCATAATGAGTTTCTGAACCTCATCTTTTTCCACTGATGTCAGACTGTATCACAGAAAAGTATCTTTGTAGGCGTCTAATTAACCCCCTTACTAGCTATTTCTGAGGAGAATTAACTCTTTTTTTGTACTACAGCGAGGCTCGAGGTGCCTTCTTGACCTTGTAGCTCTTTCTGCTCTTTCTAAGACTATCAGTAGAGTTCTGTTTTATGCTTGAGGATCTTGGATCTTGTTTCAGTCTCCTTCATTCTTGTTTAGGAAGGCGTGTAAGCACAGGCTTGACTTTGTTTGCACAGCCCATAAGCTTAAGTGGGTCTACATACAGAATTAAATATGTGCTTAAATTCTTTGCTGGTTTGGGGACATAGTGCTCAGCACTTTCCAGAATTAAGGCCAACATTCGCAGTCCTGTCCGTAACCCCAGGTTTGGGCCTTGAAGGGCTTACTAATGGGTGCTATGGGCTGCAGGGAGGTGTGAGCAATGTCAGCAGATGTACTCTTGTAAAGCAAGTTCTTTTGAGAACTGTGGTGGACTTGGAGGCTGCCGATCAGCTTTCCAGATCAAGACTTTCTCGAGGAAGTCCAAGGGGTTTAGAAATCTACTGCAGGAAATGGTGTCATTGATCTTTCTGCCGCCTGAGAAACTGGTGATCACAACGAAGGTAGGGAGCATTGTGTGCCTGAAGCTGCCACTTGTTTAGATGAGCTGCGCTCATTGTTACCAGTTCTTTGGTACTCTTCGTAACACAGTGATTACTTCTGGTTAAATTCTAATTCACATCCAGCAACTGGCAGGTTCAAATGGATTTGCTGTGCATCTTCTTAATCTGTGTGTATCACTACCTGAGAGGAGAACAAGCCACTATTGTACGGTGTAGCCATGGGTGCTGCGACACTGCTCTTCTGCGAACTGCTGTGTCTGGAGGATGGCTGCTGGCTATTATAGGGGCACGTGTGTTTTGGGAAAGAACTTTGCAGGGTGCTTGCGTTAAGCCCCGGGCTGGCTGTGTTGTAGTGGCAGGCAGAGTGATTATTTCAGAAGATCTGGTAAGATGGACAGACTTTCATCTCAATTCAGGACTACTCGAATGTCATTCCTGCAGAATGTATTTAACGGACTCGAACAAAGTCAGGTTTCTTGTTGAGTTCTCCATTAGAGCATTGCAAAGGGTCCTCAGGGTTCCTTTAGAGCTGTGAGAATCCCAAATTTAGCTTATGGAGTACAGACTGTAGCCTTTCCCAAAAGATATTGCTTTCTGAAGTCTCTGTTCATTGGCCGCTCCAAAACTTTACAGGGAATACTCTGTTGGAAGAGGAAGTCTGGCCTTTTTGCATCTTGCCTTGTGTCTTTGGTTTGTGGAGTGTCCAGAGTAGGGTGTGACCAGGTAGCTTGTCCGTGCATTACTAAATGTTCGTTCTTTTCCCACCACCCAAAGAAGAGCTCAGTTCTTCACTACACTGCTCCGGATGTCGAGGCTTGCCCTCCATGTGACTGAACAAAGTTTGGCGTCTTCCTAGCCACGTCACACTTGCTCATGTTATTTTTACCACAGCTCCGATCGTAAGACGAGGTGTTTCTCTTAGGCGCAGCGTGAACATAAAGCAAGAAGATCCTGTGTTCTGTGCTTTCATATGCTCCATGCAGAGGTTTCACCTAGGACCAAGGGGCTGCTGCCTAGGTGGGCTTGTTTGTGTTCTGTCCCTGACTTAAATCTGTTGCATCCACTAAAGGCTACACTGCAGGGGTATGTGAGGCCCTGAATGCACTCTGGTCAATTAGGTCTGTAAAGCATTATTTATTACTATTATTTTTTTTCAAAGTGGGTCAAGCCGTTTTGGCATTTCAGGCGCTGATTCCTGGTTCAATTGCAGGCATTGGTCACTATGGCAACTGCAGAAAGCGTTCGTCATGGCTGTGCCTTGGGTCACATTCAAACTTCAGGGACTGAGCGGGAGCAGCGAGAGTTTTGAGGGGCTCAGGGCAGGGGGAGGCGAGTGGGACGGAGCTGCGGGCTTGTTTTTTGTGCCCATCCTCGCTGTGGTAGAGATGAAAGGCTGAATTACAACAGACTCTTCGTGTTCTTCGTTGTGTGCCTATCAGTGGAGTCCTTCATGTGAGAAATACTCATTGTTGCCCAGTCGTCATAGCATGAGGTGGATTCAGACCTCCTGAGTTTGATCAGCTCTCTGCTACTGACTGTAGGGAGAGTTTATAGACGCCGCCCTTGAAGCTATCTTTTTTTTTTTTTCCCCATCTCTGCAAAAGTGATAATCCATACATACCTAACACAATATGTATGGATTTAGTTTTTTAAAGCTTGCGAGAGATACTAAGTGACTGGAAAACGAACTTGGAGGTCAGTGTCTGCCTTGAGGTTGTGCTTGGCAGAGCTGGCACTAAAACATAGGGCTATGGTACTGTGAACTGAGCCTGGACATACACACATGCCATCTTTAAGCTAGTTAGTGCTGATGCTGCTCCTATGTAGCTGCAGCAGCATGGGTTACTCAGCCGTGACTGAAAAACTCACCTGAGGAGCTTTGTGAGACCTTGGGTGATTAGCTTGAATTGGCCTCCGTAGCTGCGCACTGCTGAGCAGTATCTGTGCTAGGTGTGTTAAGCCAGTTTTGGAGCATGCTGGTGCTCGGAGTGTGAAAACTGCGAATGTATCTTCCATGCCTGTGTGTGAGCGAGTGTATATTGGAGCTAATATTAATGTATTTATTGCCGTCCACAAGAGGCAAAATGTGTCTCATTTCTCATGTGATTACAATTTGAGTAAAAGAGTACCGAACATTTGAGTGGGTTTCATCACATGCACATGGTGCAGCTGTACCCCCGTTTTGAGCTGGTTATTTTGTGCATTACTTTAGAAGCAGTAAAAAGTCAGTGCTCCTTCGTAGCAGAACATTGACTGAATTTGACTTGGTCTTTGTAAGGGTTGCTTGAAGCTGAAACTCAAAGTGAAACTTATGAGTATGAACTCACATGAACTGAAAATGAGAAGGAGGTTGTGCGTGATAAACTCAGGTTTCGTAGAGCTGTAGGAGAAAAATGAGTATGCCTATTCAAACAAATTTAGTGCAGTGATATGGGACTTAGGAACGTTCAAATTCTTGCTTTGTATTTCTTGGGACCTCTCGCATAAACCAGTTTACGTTGAATCAAGCATGTTGGGGGCAAGATTTAGGAAGTTTGATGTAATGCCAGATAAGCAATAACATAGCATGAGCAGGAGCAATACAGCCTCAGAATTTAGAGTTCTTAACGGTAGGAATGGCAATTCAAAACCATTTCTGTCTCTGGAAGCATTGCCGATGAACTCCAAGTCTTAGTCCCATTTGCACAAGCACCTTCTGCAGGTGCACGTAGTTGCTGATTGCCATTGGTACGCTAGGTGCAACTATGCTCGGTTGTTAAAAAAGCGTGTGCATCTTGAGCTTAGCCAGGAGAAGTAGCAGCAGGAGGACAGAAAAGGTGAAATACCCATTTTAACTGGATCAGCTGAAAGTCTGTGAAGAAACCTGATACTTTTGTACATTTCAATAACCTAAAAAACCCCTGATAACATGATGTATCTGAACTGCTGCAGGCAAAGCTGCTGGGAGAACGGTCCAGATCATGTTTTGCTCAGTCTTTTGTTTTGTTTCAAATATGATTTGGAGGGATTGAAGCTTGAATATTGCTACAGTTATGCTGTGCATGTAGTTAGTGTTCAGCATTCCTGTGTCTTGCCCAGGGAAGGGGAGGACACAGTATGCTGTTGGCATATTTCACTCGTGAGGTGTGAACTGTGGAGAAACAAGCTAAGGGGGGGAATTACTCTGCCTGTCTTCGCACTGGAGCTCACTTGGGGTTTAGGTGGCAATTGAACAAGCAACTTTTTATTATTCTAGATCCATATGATTCTCAGTCCATTAAGTAAAAATAGGTAACAGAGCAGAGTCAGTAATTTAATCCATCTTTCCTCCTACTTGCAGAGCATCTTTCAAACCCATTTTCTCTAGGATGTTCATTTTCTGTATGGATTTCCACATGTTATATTCTTGGAAATATCTTTTAAGGGTTTTCTGGAAAGTGCCGTGCTACTGTTCTTGCCAATTGCACGCTCACTGCATGTATGAGTGTGAAATTTGTTTGTTAGCGTTTGCATAAGCAACTTTGTTGTGTGCTTCCTGCAAATTGTTTAGGGAAGTTGTTGCTTGTGTGTTAACACATGCAGTGAGCAAATAGAGGGTAATTTATGAGACCAGTTCATCCCGTACTATGCCAAACCAAACTAAATCTGGTAACTACGGAGGAGTGTGTTACATTATCTACCCGTAGGTAACGAACATCTGTAAAATGTTTTTGACATCTTCAGAATTAGGAGGTGGATATGATTTTTATTTGAGAATCAGTGAAACCTCAGGCATGTGTTCAACTTTTCTAGGTTTTGGGAAAGGAAGCGATCCATTTTAACTATCTCACTGTACATCCTATTGTGAGAAGCAAACTTCAGTTTGCTATATATAAGTGGGCTTAAATTATAGCCCTTAAGACTTTGATTGTACTAGCTTCTTTAATTCAATTCCTTATAGTTGTAATTCCCTTTCCTTTTTCTATAGCCTACTCTTCTGTCGCTCAGATGTGGCTTGCTTTCTAATGCTCAGAAGATAACAGGGTACCGTAACAACTCAGCATGGCAGAGTTAGCATGGAGTTAAGCCTTGGGTCAGCCCTGGTTCCACTGTAACCTGCACGTTGCAGAGTTGAACAGTACCAACTGGAAAGACCTCCAAGATGTTTGGGCTGGTCATAAAAAGATTTAACTGCTGAAGGAAATGAGTTATGTAGGGAAAAATGGAGGTAGCATGTGGTATTTTGAAGAGTCTGGCAGGAAGAAGAGGCATCAAAAGAGAAGAAACAGCAAGGAAATATGAGTTTTCCTGTTCCATATAAGTATGTACGTAATTGGCTTTCTGATTTAGGTGTTAGGGTATTTGCTGAAGATACAGGATGAGAAGTTCCATTCCCCTAAATGTTTCATAATTTCTGTAAAACTCTGAAAGGTCTTTCCCCATTATGAAAGGGGAACTTTTCTTTTAAATCATGAAAGCTTTTCTTTTTTTTTTTTTTTCCTCCATGCCCAACTCTAACTGGTATGGGAAAGGATGATTTGAAACAGGAAATGATGACTTCATTGTCTGTCATCATGACTCCCCTCCCAGTGCCCCTTCGTTTTTGATGATCTTTAATGTAGTGTTTCCTAAAAGATACGATTCCACTTTTGTGCATCCTGTTGAGAATAGTTATGTTTGCAGAAATAAAATAGAGGAACAGACTGGGACTGTATTGAGAACACACCGACGTCTCCCTCATTTTTAAGTTCAGGTTTAGGTTTTCTAAGCTCAGATCATTGTTTTAAACTCTCAGAGCCAACAGGAGAGAATGAGTTCATTCTCATAGCCGTTAAATCTGTGGTCAGGTGAATTAAAGAGTCGGTGGAGAAAGACACTGGTAGGCCATTGTAGTTCCCTCCGCTACTGGTAAATGGTAACTGTCTACAGCCTGATTTTACTGGGGATGAAAGTCCTAAGTGTGGCACTGAGTGCATTGCTTCAGGAAGCCAGATTTGTCCACTGTGCTAGTGGGTGGGTAATGCTCCGCTTCAAGGCATGGGTGCACTTGCTTTCTGTTTGAGCTGAAGATTATTAACCTTGCTCTTTCTTTCTTTCCGCAGTACTGCCAGTAACTCAAACCGCAGCACGCCTGCCTGCTCCCCGATCCTGCGCAAACGCTCCCGGTCCCCAACACCACAGGACTCCCAAGGAGACACCATGGTGGAAAAAGGCTCAGACCACTCATCAGACAAATCCCCTTCTACGCCAGAGCAGGGTGTACAGCGTAGCTGTTCCTCTCAGTCAGGCCGCAGTGGGGCCAAGAACTCCAAGGTGAGGAGCGAGCAAATGACTTTGGTCAAGATGTGCATGTATCAACAGTTCTAAACTCTCTAATGAGGTACACCGTCTTTGTCCTGTGCTTTTTTTTATGGCTAACTTCCTCCTTCTTCCCCCATCATACTTCTGAAAATTCTCCTAACTGGGAGCCATTTGCATAGGTCAGACTTCAGCACAACTCTATCATCCTTTCAGCGACCTGAGTCCATGAGTTGCTGACGGCTTGTACTGCAGTTCTGTGGCAGCTTATGTAGGCTAACCTTTTTGCAGTCAAGGCACCATTTCCTTGGGAGGCTCTGTGTTTTTGAGAAACACCTTGAAAATCAGCTGTTGCAAATACTTTTTATCGTCTGGATCATGAAGGGCCTTTGAACAAATAATGGTCCCTCTGTGCAGACAGCGTGTGAAGGGCCCATGCATTTCTCCAGTTCTGTCTAAGCCCCGTGTTGAGATGAGGTTCAAGTTGCACAAAACCAGTTTGCCAATCCTCTGCACATTGCCTCCTATCGGTGCAGTACTATGAATGTCTTGGCCAGGGTAGATGACATTTTCCCTAGAAAGGTATTTGTGTCTTTTGACCATAGTGGAAACAGCCTTGTCTTTGCTGTACTGAGGACGAGCGTTTCAGGTTTTGGGGACTCTTGATTTTCTGTGAGCAGAGGGACCTGGTGAAACACACAGGAGGGCCTTGGGAGCCAAACGTAACCTCTGATTACAACCCTAATGTCAGTGGTATATTATAAGATAGTTAGCTGTCAGGAGCACTTGTGTTTTTCCAGATTTTTGAAGTGAAATATTTCAGCCGGAATAACTTCAGGGTGTCACAGACATAATTGTGATGGCTTGTGTGAAATGAGTTGTTAGATCTTTCACCGATTTATTGCTGCATTGTGTCACGTACACAAGAAGTCTTCATCCACATCTCTTTGTGGTCACTGTCAGCAGAGGAAGCAGGATTCACTGGCCCACATTCACAGGGCTGAATTGATCTCTCGCCACTAAGAGGGGAGTATGCGAGTTCAAAAGAGGGGCTGAAGGGTTTTCTCAGGATGAATCATTTGAGCCCTGTGAGTTCTGAGGTTGCCCTTGAAGTCAGACTTGCTTCCTGTGCACCCAGTAACCTACAAACACTGCCCCAGGGTGGCAGGACCAGACGACACCCTCGTGCCTTATGGTGCCAGCAGTCCGTCCCCAAAAGAAAGCCATGCAGGTGGGAGGCAGGGCACGCTATGTTTATAGCCACACCGGGGGACACTCTGTCAGGGAAATGGCGTTCTTGGTAAGGGAGAATTACAGAGAGCCCATAAAGTGCTGTGATTTAAGGCCATGGGAGTGCAATTTTTCCCAACATGGTGACTACTGAAGCTTGACTTTAATTTGTGGTGCTTTCTACAAGGAAGGGGGGGGGGAGGGGGAGGGGCGCGTATAATGCTTTCTGTTGGGTTTGTGGGTTTTCCTTCTCTTGATTTGCGAGGTAATTTTTCTTCTTTCCTTAATTTCTCTCTTTTCATTCCTGCATGCTTTCTCTCCGATTAAGTCACACAAGCGCCTCTCCAAAGTAAGCCTTCTTTTTTCTCTCCCGTCACCCACTGTAGAATTGTCTCATCACTCAGAAACCTTCCCCGTGCTACGAGCGGTGACCCCAGTAAGGCATTCTCCTGGTGCGGCTGCGAGAATGTCAGCAAGAGCTGAGCCCAATGCCTGTAGCTGAGAAGCTGGTTTCACTTCTATCACTTGGATCTCATTAATATTTGCTCACATGGTGTGAGAACTGGCCTGTTCATCACACTCCTTCCATTACTTCCAACTGATTTTAGGTTTTAAGGTTTGCTTTCCCTCTCCCTGGAAGTGAGCTGCTGTCTTTGCCAGGGAGAAATCTGCTGGCTTTGGTAGGCTGAACAGTGCTGTAATCCCTTCTCTTTCCTCTCTTCTTACTTTATGCCTTTCAGAAACAAGAACTGATCTCCATAACGTCTTGCCTGCTTTTTATGATGGATAGTAGTTTTGTGGCCAGTGATCTTACTGCTCTTGCATGCTTCCCTGTGTGATGTAAATATTAAAGATCAGTGATTTCAAATGAACCCAGCTTAAACCTGTTAGAACAGACCTGTCCCAAATGAATTGTGAGAATTCATGGGCTCGCTCTGAAAGGTAGTATGTAGAAAATCCCTCTGTGGGTGCTTGGCTTGGAGATAAGCTCATTTGAGATTTAATCTCACATCTCTATGCTACCCTCAGACGAGTGTAAAAATCAGAAACGCAGATGGGTTGTTTATTAGACAAAGTGCCGGGCTGTTGGCATTTCTACATGTGTCTGAGTAAAGTTAAAACCAGAACGGCTTGGATGGCTTCATAATCTGTGAAATCAATGCCTTGGCCTTTCCCCAGTTGATGCCTTAGACTGAATTCTAGGCAAGTTCTCAGAAAGCAGTGAAGTCTACAGTGCTGGCTTCCTGTTTTTCCTTGGTCATAATGCCATTTATAACCAGCCTGACCTGGCAGGATTGCTGATGTCTGCTGGAAGCTTCTTTATGTCTTTTTTTAGACATTGGCTTTTGCTTGGTAACTGTAGCTTGCATATAACTACAAATGAGGACTATGGGACTAATGTCTCAGGGGAGGTGTGAAAGAAGTTCTATGGAAAATGCAGGTCTGGAGTAGCAGAGTCCTGAAAGGATTGCTGGCGACTAGAGGTGTATGGGTCAGGGCAGGTTGTAGCTAGACTATGGTAGGCTGGAGGTGCTTTGCCTAAGCTCTGGAGAGATTTGTTAGGAGCAGGACTGGTGGGAAGAACATCAGTAGGGAGTGATGTATGTGTAAAATGTATGCATATTGGTACTGTGACGTGCTTGCAGCCAGCTCCTCGCTTTTCTGAGAGAAAACAACCCCACAACTTTAAGGCAATTAGAGAAACAAGAGGGGAATGGACTTCAGGTGAGTTCCAGTGCTAGGAAGCCGGTGCACAGAGGGAAGGGAATCCTGGGCATGACCTCCACCAGCCTGTGTCAGAGCCTCCTGCCGGGCTCTCCCATGGTCTGTGCACACGGTAAGCCTAAAGCAGTGTGAAGGCTGGATCTCTTTTTTTGTGCTCCACAAGGTGGCTTTCTCTGGTACAAGTGAGGAATCTCAGGTGTCATAAGGCCCCTGATTCTCCTCACACAGATGATGATGGTATCTGGTCAAGACAGGGAGAGGTTAGGAACAAAGAACTTAAGGTCAAAGATTTTAAAATCTCCTTTCTCAGCCTCTTCTCTTCTCCTCTCCCCACCCGTCTTCTGCAAGAAGAATGGTCTGCTTTTCCAACCGGTCTTGCTAATGAAATGAAACGAAACAGCTTGAGCCCATGAGTTTGACGCTGTGTTTATACAATTGCTGACAGATCTGCTTGAAGTCCCTTGCCCTCTTTTGTCTGTCGTGTTAATTGTCGTGCTGCAGTGTTGCCATCAGAGGGAGCGCTTCACCAGGAGATTTAAGCACTGGATTACATCTGTAGGGAATCTTTTCCGGAGCTTGCTTTTCCATGCTGTCCGCCAGTGTGGCAGGGACCAAACCACCTATAGGCCTATGTCAGCCATAGCCTTCTAGTGGCAAATACTGCTGCTTCTGGAACAGCTTTCTGAACTCAGCAAAACCCCCCTTTTTGCTAGCAGCCAACAATGAAATATGTTTTTTTAACTCTTTTGCTCTTGCCCAAGGATAAAAGTGATTGCATTGCAAATCTCTCTATTGCAAATACTTCAGATTCTTGCCATCGTCTATCGTTAATATTAAATGCTGAGTATAAATAATCAGGTTGGGGAAAAGATGAATTTTGATGTAGGCCCTGGAGACTGTAGAACAGTTTAGGTTGGAAGGGATCTCAGAAGGTCTCTAGTCCAAGCCCCTGCTCAAAGCAGGGCTGATGTGGGTAGATCAGGTTACTCTAAAAGCCAGCCGCATTTTGCAAATATCCAAGACTGGAGATCCCACAGCCTCGTCAGGCCCCTGCTCCAGTGCTTAACTACTCTTGTTGTGAACAGGCTTTTTCCTTCTATTCGAATAGAATTTACCTTACTGCAGCTTATGACTGTTGCATCTTGTCCTTTCAGTGTGCGATTATGAGAAGAGTTTGGCTGTGTCTTCTCATTTACCCCTCCCATTTGGTGGTATAATCCCCCTTTAGGTAGTAGGTCATGAAGTTCTGGTTGTTTTGGACTGGGGTGAGGGATTTGGGAATAAATTTAATCAATTTCTTTGAGTTATTTGGCCCTGGGCCTTTAGAAGCCAGGTGAATAACATAGATTTTGGAAGTACATAGGTCAGGAGAAAGGGCTCTGGAATCAGAACCTCTGAGGCTCTGCCCTCACCCTAGTTCTGTGCCTCTGTTTCCCCAGTTGTCAAATGGACTTAGGGGTACTTCTAGAGCTCTATGGCATATTACACACTTGGCAAAAGGTTCCGGTTCCCCTGGAAGCAGCAGTGTGTAGGAGTGAGTTGTGATCCTGCTCCCAGTAATGCTAAAAGATGGAAAACTCTGTTGGCATCAAGTTAGCAGGCCGAACCTCATATGTGTGATCCACTGCTTCCCATCTGCACTGTAAAGCTGTAATCTTCCATAACACTATATGCAAATATGAGATCATTAACCCATGATGATTTAGAGGCAACACTATATTAATTAAAGGGTCAGGGAAAATACCCCATTTTTTGCCTTCCCCAAGTTCTCTTAAGTTCTTTCTGATTACAGCCACCATGTAACTATGAACTCTGGTATCTGCTCCTGTAGCATCGTCTCTGCAAATCGGTGACATCTTTTCCACTTCTGTATGCAACTCCATTCCTTTGTTACTTCCTTATTTTCTCTTTTCAGTTCTAATGCTTATTATGGTTTCTTTTTCCAGTATGACAGACTTAACCTGCTCAAAGTAAGAATATGTTTTTCCTTTTTCTTTCTTTTCCCCTCCATTATACAGTCTCTTGATTTTCACAGTTCCCGTCTCCCCATATTCTGACTCTCAGTGAGTTAAAAAAAAAAAAAAGGTAAATAAAATTGAAGATAAATTTAAGGACTTAGATAGTCTCCCTTCTCTCTGGATTACTGGTAGGTACTGCAGGTAGTCCGTTCTACCTGCAAAACATAGGGGTGAGGAAGAAGGAATCTCCTCATGTTTAGAACACTTGGTGGAAGCAAAAGATGAGGCTTGGATGTCAGTATAATTGTGTGGAAGAGCTTAAGAAAGGAGGAGCTGCAGAGATCCTTTACAGAGAAGCCACAGTTTGGGGAAATTCAAATGAGGGGGAAGAGTTACTGCAATTAATGCAACCGAGGGGAATGAAGTTCTGTTGCAGTGTGCTGATACCACATGTGAACCCTGCTTTAGAAGACACAGTGACAGCAGTGTTTGTGTTTTTTCTATGTGAGCAATAGTTTTATTATGAATTTTTCCCCCCCAGAAATTTCAGAGTTATGCCTTTTGCTTATTAAGGCAGTCAGATGGCAAAAGAAATCTGCAGGAAAATCACTCCATCTTAGACCCTGTGCTCCTGAGATCAAGGTGATGTGTACATGGATTAAGATTAATTCACCTGATATTTTTTTTTTTTTTTTTTTTTTTTTTAGTGTAGGCTGAATTGCATAAGGCCTTTTTCCATGTCCTACTTGCAGAGAAGGATGACTTCAACCAGATCCTTTAAGAATGGGAGGGTATGGCCAAGTATGGAAAAGTGTAGGAAGTAAGAGGAAATTCCTCTGGTTAGTCGATGAGCCATACTGTGTATTTAGTTCTTCAGTTCATTTCCTTTCCCCAGGATTTGGGGAAAGGC
Source organism: Phaethon aethereus (assembly GCF_964289735.1). Taxonomy (NCBI): domain Eukaryota; kingdom Metazoa; phylum Chordata; class Aves; order Phaethontiformes; family Phaethontidae; genus Phaethon; species Phaethon aethereus. The sequence continues at coordinate 4,125,545 of NC_138599.1, forward strand.
CGTAGGGGTGGTGTTCTTTTTTAATGTCAAACTTTTTTATTTTGGCCTGTGGCATACACTTATGTTACTGTGGGGTTCTTCGTTAGAGACCAGTGCAGTGAAACTGGCAGAAATGCCCCAGGCTGCAAGGGATCCTTCAGAAATGTTGGCTCTGTGCCTGAGATCCAGATGCCAGAAAGGTTGTCTGCTGGAGGGGCATATAGGGAGCATAGGAAACTGAAAGCAGGGAGGTGTAGGGAAAGAACAGTGTCAACAACCCCACATCTTCATAGAAATCTCTGATCCAATCTGATCTTACTAACACTTCACACTTTCCTACGGTAAACATCCTGTACGTCGTTGGTCCTCTTGTGGGCTATCCCAGTGCAGGTAGTTTCTGTGTTTCTGTGAATATGAACTTAGCTCTCTGAGCAAAACTTCCACAGGCTCTTCTACAAGCCGGAGAACGGTATGTTTTCTTTCATGTTCCAGACTGGGCATAAAGCTGTGAAAAATACTCCCAGTCCCAGGTCAGAAGCAAGAGGACTTCAAAGAAAGAAATGCAGTGAAATATTGCTTCTGTCCTTGTCCGTTAGACTGAGCTCCCCCAAGCGTAATGTAGCCATGCCATTGCTGTTTGGGAGAGGGGGACGGGCACAGCTGTGTGGCTGCTGACACACAAACGTCCCCGGCAATATGCACTGTAACTGACCACTGTTACTGGTGAAAGGCTACAGTGCCCCCAAGCTTCATTGCCCTGAGGAAAAGCCACCCTGAAATGGGGGATGCCTATACTTTCTCTCAGTTCTGCTCAGTGTTCTGGCATTGGAGAGCCAGGCTGGCTGGAGTGGGAGTGTGAAGGTTATTTCTTCCTCTCTCTGTGCAGATAAATCTCACCTCCAGCTGAAAATTGCCAAGTGTGACTTTCCAAGCTGAGCTCGCTTTTTTGTACGCTCCAGTGTGATGTGTCGCCTGTCCTCTCAAACCATCCAAAATGCCATGATAAGGACAAAAAAATCACACGTGCAGATGATGCAAAGCACTGTGCACTGTAATTAAAAAACCCCAAATAACCCAAAAAACAAAACAACCCAGCATTTTTTTTTTCCCTTAGCTTTTCTGTTAAATTTCTTCAGCAGTTTTCCTGGCTCTGTATGTGTCTCCCTTTTAAAATATAAAATACTATTGAAAGTTTTGCCTGATGGCTTTTGTGAGTGAAAATGTGTCCCTGCCTCCTGGTAGTTCTTCGAGGGCTTATTTGCACAGGGTCAGTTCAATGCAATGTAATTTTTGCAACCTAGCCAGCAGACATGGAAGAATGAAGCCTGTACAAGAAATGGCTGGCAATGGTGGTGATTAGCTCCTCCGCTGCTAGCGGGCGCTGCTGTTCTGCAAAAATGATTACAGCATGCGTGCGTGAGTGTGTGTGTGCGCATGCATGTGGACATGCACACGTTATCCTGAATTGTTTCCTATTATGGACTCATGCTTCTGGATTTGTTCTTTGTTCCTGTAACTGGAAATAACTGTGTTAGATCACACTGTGGAACCCATGGAAATCTTCTGTTTAATCCCACTTTCACTTCACTAATTACACAAACCAGACTGGACCTAGTTTCTCTGTCCATCTTTCTTTTTTGATCCTAAGATCTCTGTGCTAACTAATGCTTCTCTTTTATTTTGTCCTTACAGAAAAGCCAGAGTTGGTATAATGTAAGTACTCCAGTTTCTCTTGTCCCTGGGCGAGTATGGGCTGGGTACCTGGGTCGGGGGGAAGGTGCAAAGGGGCTTTGCAGTGGCACTGGGGCATACTGACCATTTCCAAAAAGAGGAGATGGAAATGGCTCAGAACTGGCAAAGGAGGACTGACATCCTGAGGGAAAGGATGCCAGAGACAGAGCGCAAAAGCTTTGTCTTTTCAGTCACTCTTCTGATGATCTCCACATCCTGTGCCGTCCGGTTTCCGAGCAGAGTTGGTCTTGATGTGGTGACGGACAGAGCTGCCACTGTGCAAACCCTTTGCATCTCTCAGGGTGGTGTGGGCCAAGAGAGGAATTATTTTCTGTTGACCTCACAGAAACACATATCATCTTTTGCTTCTGCCTTGATCTTATTTTTGTTCCGCAAGCACGAGCGGCAGTGTTTTTGGTACAAAGCTGGTGGTGTGCAGATTTCCACAGTCGATGCCACCTTTGCACGGTTGAACCCCTACCCTTCAAACACTCTAAAGTAGATACCAGCAGTACCATGATTTTGTAGGCAAATGCAGTAGCCACTCCATGTTCAGCAACATTCCTACCTTCCTGCAGCCTAAGACATTAGGACCAGTAATTTTGGCTGATACGGTCATGGTCAGAATTGACAGAAGCATGAGAGGCCGACTTATTTACTTGCTGTATATAATCGGCACCAGGATAGTAGCAAGGACAGGAAAAGACGTGATCTCTCAAGCAGAGAGAGTCATAGAGGCGATGGCATTAAGAATGAAATATAAACCGTGGTAGGGCAAACTAGTGGAGAAGTGGCAGATAAAGGAACGTGGAGTGAGGTGTTTTGGGCAGATGCACAGGCCCAACCAGGCTGCTACAAAAAACTTGAATCTGTGGCTATGGCTAAATAGGTAACTTTTGCTATTACACAAGAGCTGCTTCTGACTGTGGCTGCTCTGAGATCTGTATCCTGCTGCATGATGCTCTGCTGTGGTCTGCTTCTGTGGGTCTCTTGTGTTTTTGTGTCCTCTCTATCTTATCTTTCTGTTCTCTTGTTTTTCCTCCATATATTTTCAGCATGAGAGACAGTACATCCGGAGAGTAAGCACTGGCTGTATTTTTTGTGGTTTCCCCCCCAATTATTTTCCTTTAGAAAACAAAGCAAAACCATGTTCTAGTTAGTAGAGACATTCTGGCCAGATAAAAGCAGCAATGTGGAAATACAGATGGGCTGCAAACTCCAGGAAGGCTGTCAGTCCTACTTGGCAATATTACTACCATTAAACATTTGCTAATGATCTCCTTGATATAGTTTCCCTTCTTTGCCAACTCCTTCCAGGCAGGATTTTTCTGGCATTTGGACCATTCTGATTCTTCTATTCCTTTCCCCACTGAGAACAGCTGTAGAAATGAGTCTGTGCAGGCTACCCCTTCACAAAGCCTTTCAATTTCCTTTACGCACTTTCCCCCATTTTCATTTTATGTAAACTTCACTAGGCTTAGAGCAAACACCCTCCACACAGTTCTTTGTGTCAGTTCAGCAACCCTGGGTGCCAGGCAAACGGTACAAACACAAACAAAAAAATATAGTCCTTGCCTCAAAAAGTACACGGTCCTCAAAGATGCCCCTAGCGTCGGTGGTCAGAATGTCAATTTTCTAAGATGACTTCATTTTTTGCTGCTTTTAAGTGGTCTTTTTGTCCTTGTAGCACTGTATCCCTCTTTGCCAGTTGGAACTCTTCCTTCTCCCTCTCCTGGGTTCCTTTTTGTCTACTTTTTCCTTAAGATGCTACCCACCTCTTTTGCCTTGCATGTTCTCCTTTTGATCCTACCAATGCTTTTTGGGATTGACGTCCCTACCAGATTGGAGAAGTGAGAGAAAAGGGGTGAACCAAGGTCATGAGACCTGCCCTTTCTTGGTCTTGGTATGCTTTCTCTGCTTTGCTCTCCGGAGGACAAACGCAAACTGGTGTGGGTGTGCTGTGAGATTTAGAAAAGAACATCAGTTTGAGAACAAATATACTCAACTTTATGGAGTTTGCTTTGTGTTCATGTTCTTGTGGTGGAAGAGCAGACCATCACTGGGCTGGCTGAGTTCACTAGAAGTGGAAAGAAAAGGTCCCTGAGGTGTTTCTCGTGCCTTTAATGAGGAACCGCAGACATGGAGACTCTGGTTTACAAGAGCTATTACTCTTATGGAGTAAAACTCAGTTTGTTGGGTAGCTGTGGTCTAGGCCCCACCCATCTATGCTTAGCCATCAGTTGTGCAGCTTGTGTGTATCTGCTTTTGACTTGTGTGTCTGCATGTTGAATTATTGTTAATTGATTTATTATTTAAAAAATAATTTTAAAATTTATTAAAAAAAAAAAAGAATAGACCTCAAAATCAAATTTTCTTCCTAATTTTGTTTACTGAAATAGGTACGCGACTTACTCTCTAGACCTGACGTGCTTAGAGAGGTGGGAAGTTTGTGTTTCACTTCCCTGATGCCATGAAGGGGGAGGTCGCACTGGCTAGGGCTTGGCAGGAACTCCACAGTTGGTAAGGGAATTTCTCACCCAGCAGCCATCATTAAAATTTGAGAGAAACTGGAGATGTTTTGCTGCCAAGGGTAAAAGCTCTCTCGTTTGTTCTTCTTCTTCTTTCTGGGCTTTAGGTGAAGGGCTCCATTTCTGAGCATGGAGGAGCTCTCAGTTTTTGTGTCTTGAGGTCAGCATACAGTTGAGGCACTGAGCCTAGCAAGTCTGCCATGTTTTTTTCTGCCTACTTCTCTCTCAGTTGTACTGTCAATCCTTCTACTTCCCTGACTGTCCTTAAATTAGGATGTACGTCTCCAGTTTTCTGCAGCATTTCTAGCTGCCGCTCCATAGCAAGACTTGCTTCTGTAAATTGCCTGTGGTCCCTGTGCTGGTAGACACCCCGGCATCAGGAAAATCTGAGCATACTCTCAGAAAAAAGAACAAGATGGTCTTGAAAAGTTAGGGCAAACAGCTGATGCCAGGGAAGAAGTGAAATTTATCTCTGTCCTGGAGGTTTTCATTTTACTCTTTAGATCCCAAGGTCTGCCCTACTCTCTACTCCTTTCCTTTGGGTTTATCTATGAACATTCCTTTCGCTTGTCTTCTCTTTTGGAACCATGCTTAAATGTTTTTCTTCTTACAGCTTCTCCATATAACTGACCTGAACCACCCCCTCCCCACCTAAGTGCAGGATAGCCCCAGAGTGGTTAGTGGGGAGAAAAATTTTACAGTGAAAAGACACTAATTGTCTCTTTCAGGTGTTCTTTAATACTACTGGGAACATTTGCTGTCCTAATAAGTCTGAAAAAAATCACCAAGAGCACAGTTCTACCCACTTGTCTTTGGGAGAGCAAAGTCTGCACTGAGGATTGTACAGAGTGGGACGGGAGCCCTGCACCTGCAGTTCTGCAAACAAATGCTGTGCACACAAGGCAACTTTCAGCTTGGGTTGTAAGAGGTGACAGTCTCGAAAATAAATCCAGTCAAATGCAAGGAGGTAGCCATGTAAAGGAGAGAGTCCTAGGTTTTCCTTTGGGGGAACGCTGTGGCAAAAGCCTGTGCACTAGGAGTTAGGAGTTGGCTGGGAATCCGTGGTGGACTGTGATGCTCCAAAGGGTCTGTCTTTGTGGAGACCTTTGAGCAGCACTTGCAGCTTCTTAAGAACAACATCAAGCGATCACAAGACTGAACACCATAAGAAATCAGCCTTTGCTGGTCTTGGCATGCTGGTTTTTTTTTTCTTGCAGTGCCCTCTTGGAGGCCTTGTAGATACCAGAGCGGAGGGGGAAACTCAGATGATGGAGAGAGTAAAATGTTCCCTATAAAGACAAAGAGGGAGAAATTATGCATCATTTTAGGGGAAACGTCAGAAGCAGCTTTCCAATGGCTGGCAGTCTGAGTCTGACGCAGCAACAGCAATCATGTAAATGGGGGTCTATTGCAAAAAAGTCCAGGCCCAATGATGAGGTAGCAAGGTGTTGAACAAACAGCCTTTATCTCCGTAAATCAGTGCAATCATCTTTTAAGTTCCAGTACCCGTTTTGTCAAACTATTTCTGGAGCAATGTTAACTTACTGTCTTTCAGGTATTTTTCATCCCTTCAGATTTTCCATGATCTTAGGTGTATGGATTACTGGGCTGGCACGGTTAATGTGATGCAGAGGCACTAAATTAGAAGTGAGCTTTTGGTGCAAGCTCATGTGATGATGAACTCAAATCCACTTTCCACCCCAAGTGGCCAGTGATTACTTTGAAGCTTCTTCCTTTGCTGTTCATTCACTTTTAAAAGGAAGAAAAAATAGAGAGGAAAAAAACCCGCGAGACCAGACCAGGTTTGGAAGAAATGCTGTGGGACAGGTGGCCAGTTTCTGTGCTGGCATTAATCAGCATAGCAGTCCTGCTGTCAGTGGGGTCTAAACTCTCCCACACAAGCAGGGAATGTATTCTGTTCTTTTCCAGTAGTTTTCCTGTTCTGTCCAGAAGCAATGTAAGAGAGTTAATGAGTTAAGAGCAAGTCCATTACTCATGCAAATCAGATAAAATTTTCCTTCCCTCTTTTCTCTGCCTCCTGCCATCTCTCATCCTCACCTGTTTTCTGTGCCCCATGCTGTACAAGACTGTACCTTTCTCAGTTCTTGTGTTGTCAGACTTCCCTGTCCTGTCCCATCCCCCAGCAACAGTTGCTTTAAATTTTCTGTCAGGGGATTTGTTTGTGTATTAACGGGGAGATCCTACTGTGGGGAAGTCACCCTTCGCTCCCCATTTCCCCGCCCGCGCCTCTTCTCTCCACCCGTTGCAGGTGCCGTCCTGTCCCGTCTCTCTCTGTTTGCAGTCGAGTTAATGTTTGCTCTCTTCACCTCCAGGTTAGCTCTTCTGATCACTTGTGCCATTCATCTCTGCAAAGGGCGGTGGGTGGGTGTGTAGACAGAAGCGTCCTGGTGGGTTTATTTTTTGGAAGTAATCCCATAAGCAGCTTCCAGCAAAGAGGGCTATTCAGTAAAGCAATGCAGGTATCTTGTAGATGTCCGTAATCCTCATTCTTTGGCCTTCCCAGGCTACAGAAATTTTGTTTATTGTCCTAACATCTTGGGGTGGCAGATGGGTGTACTACTTCCTTCTAACAGGACTAAACGGTGAGACCTGTGTGCTGTCTAGTACCAGCACTGGTTTTGTGGTGCATCTGAGCGGGCAGAGTGCTTGCCAGTTCTTCCTGCAAACTGCAGTCACTGGCCCTGGAATGAAACAGTGGCTGTGCAGAGACTTGGTTGGTTGCTTGGCTGAGTTTTTTTTGTTTTGTTTTTTCTTTTGAGATATGTGTGCCCAGTTTTTTAGGAAGAATGAGGATTTTGGTTCAATATACTTTTTTCCACAGGCTCAGCATCATGGCAGAGCAGCACGAGTGGTGTGGTGTGGATGTGTACCTGTGCGTTTCTATGCTTGAGCAGAGAGATGGAGGAGAGGCAGGAGTCTTAAGGGCAGAGGGATACTAGGAGTTCCAGCGCTCCAAGCAATCTTCCTGGGACATGCAGGGAGTGCATTTGCTGGAGCCTGAAGGAAGGCCTTGCCCTTCATTTCCAAAGTGGCCTGACTAACGAATGAAACCTAGAAAGACATGCTTTTTGGGGGGGGCTCAGAGATACATGTAGGATTAGCAGAGGTCTTAAGATTTCTAACTGTGTGGATCTCACATGGCTGATTTCTCATAGCTATATTCTTTAGACTGGGCCCTCCTTTACTCCCCTCGCGCCTCCCCCAACACACTCTGTCCAGCAACTTTCCATTACAGGAAACATCTGCTGGGAGGCAGGGCTGAGCTTGGGTTACTGCAGGCCATTGGCCGACAGAATTACCCAGCTACAGTAACTTAAAGCATGTGCGAGTCATTTTGGTATCTTCCCCACCCGCTCCTTCCATGAGAAACGTTAACAAAGACTGAAGCTGCCTTTCAGAGCAGAGAGAGACTGGAGGGCAGAGCCTGAGGCAGGCACTGAAGGAATAAGAACGACTGCTTTTCTGGTTTCAAAGCGAGGGGAGCAGCTGAAGTCTCTGAGCTGTTTACCATCCTGCTCAATCCTGGAAGCTGCAGCTAGATCTGTGAATTACAGCTGGTCGGTGGGGTCCTGGCGGTCGGAGCTATTTCAGTTGTTAGCTCTGGCAGCCCTGGGCGTCGGGAGGTGCACATGCCTTGCGCAGCCGTACCTGGGACTGCTCAGGCTGTTGGCACTTTTGCAGTGCTTCTTTAAGGGATTCCCGCAGCAAGAAGCTGGTGAGACTGGAGCAGAAGAACACAAAGGTTGCCCGCCAGCACGCTTACCCTAATGAGCCCCTTTTTCCTAGTCCCTTGGAGGGCAAGTCTCCTCTCAGATCTACCGAGGCCGCTAGGGCAGACAACCTGAGTGTGAGCAGGAAAGTAGGGGAAGGCACGTAAACTCCTGCCAAGCTGCTGTATCTCTTTTGACTTTGAATCTAAACAAGAAGCAGTGACAGCAGGAACAGGAAAAGCAGAGTTTGACTGAGAACACGGGGAGCTGTGCAACTGCTGGGGGAATGCTATGGATTCCTTGCTGGAGTGTGGGGCTCTCTGGGATCTTGTGCTGGATCAAGAACTGCCATGTCTGCTGTGGGACCTGGAGGGGCATGTCGACTTATCGCAAGAAAATGTCAGCCGTGGATCAGATGAAATTCCAGCTGTGAGTGTCTCTAAACTGAACTGTTTGTCACTCTAACAGAAGTTCCGGTGCTAAGCAAGAAGCGTCTGTTGTAGGGCAGGTTTTAGACAGGTCAGAACATCCCTTACTGCCGGAAGGGAGGGGAGCGCCCCTCCACATGGAGACTGTACTGCTAAGTTGGGTTGCTGTAATGCATTGAACCCAAAGCTCAGAGCTGATTATAATCTCTATTCCCCCTCCTTTCCCATCCTGTCTGCTTGTCCCAGGAAATCTTGATCTTGGGCTCTTGCTGGAGCCCATCTCTGGCCAAAATTTTTTCCAGGTGTTCAGGCTAGAAGCTTGGTAATTAAAATTCATATTTCTGTCATCTGCTGGTTAGCAGATTTTACTCAAAAGTAAGGTACTTCCCTTTGGACCCGCAGGACTGGAGCAAGTGTCTGAAGGGCTGAGTTGATGTTAAAAAATACTGGTTCTAGTTCATTGAATTGGCATGAGGGAGTGGGAGTGCTTTTGGGGGCGTTTCTGTGTTTCCTTCTCTGATTTGACAGCATTTGACAATTTTGTAAGGCTAATGCTAAATAACCTTCGTATTCCTCCTGCAACCTCACCAACACCATTTGCAAACAAGAAGCTACCTTCCATAATCACTTTGATTTTTGCGGCCCTTGCTGGGAGGCTTTGAGGCGTGCCCGCCTTTCTGCTTTGGGAGATTTGTATTGCGCAGCTGGAAGAGACAGGAGAGGGTTGTTGAGAGGAAATGGGGATAGGGAGGGAAGAGGTTGTACCCTGTGGAAAAGGTTGCTTAGCCTTCCCTACATTTATGGGAGAAAGAACATGACCAGATTAGATGGGAGATACGAGCCTCTTGAATTTGCACCTGCCTCTGTTTTGGGCAACTCTTTCAGAAGCCCTTGTGGCTATTATGAGCAGCATGGGCATGGTGTGTAGGAGGTGATCTAATGTGGACCGCGTCACTTTATAGTTTAGTAAATACCAGAGAGAAGCCAGCTCCCGGTCTCCCTGCAGCCATCAGAACCATTTTCTCCAAGGCCTTCCATGAGGCCAAGTGTCTGCAGAATACGCACAAAACATGGTTGAGTCCCTGCGAGAGCCTCTTCTGAGCCCCACAGGAGTGTTCTCACTGTACCAGCGGGTAGTTGTGTGTTCATTGACTGCCAGGTGGAGCGCTTGATGGGGAGAGGAGCGGGGATGACTGCGTTCTTCCCGAGCTCTTGATGACAGTGATCGTGCAAGTTCCTCTGGCAGGGCTGCCCCTGTGCTAAAGTGCCTATTTTCTAGGGTTGCTGTGCTGTTCCCGAGAGAGCTGGGGACTGGCGACCAACTGATGCATTGCAAACAGAGCATGTGTCATGCCTTGTACAGTCTAAGGATTGCAGGGAAAGAGATTTCTCCTTCAGCCACAGCTTCCGTGCAATTCCGTTTTGCTACCTAGTAGATATGGGTATAGCCCTTATATTCTGTACTTGCTTTTCCAAGTCAGCTTCTCCTCTTCTTCTCACTTAATGCACTAAACCCCAAATCCTCCTGTCTGTGTGTCTGCTGTGATGGGAGCTCCTAGCCTCATGCTTTGTAAGTGCGTCTGATCCCCCTTCTCCTTACCAAGGTGTTCCTGTTTTCCCACTCCCATTTCTCTGTACTCATGCCTGCCCCTCTCTTTAACAGGCACTCTGTTATTTGCAGGTGTTGAGTCCAACATACAAACAACGGAATGAAGATTTCAGGAAACTCTTCAAACAGCTTCCTGACACGGAGCGCCTCATCGTAGGTAAGGTCAGCCCCTTGGTGCTGTGCTCTGTTGTGCTGGCCCGTGATTTGGGGAGGAAATCCAGGACACATGCATGCAGCTTTTTCCTCTTCAGAGAGGTTGCCACTAAGGAACAAGCCCATTGTGTCTTTCTTGGGCACGGACGGAACCCCTCCTCACCATTTCTAACGGTCTTAGGGATTTTTCGTTTTTGCTTTAGGGAGAACAATGCTGATTTGTATCAGCTATGTCTCTGTTCCCTCATCATTTGAGGAGCATGTTTTCCTCCACAGTGATCCCCCAAACCTGACAGTGTGTTAGTGTTTGAGCTCTTTCCTCATTTGGTCAGGGTTGCATGTCTCAACATGCATACCACCGAGCTTCCCTTTTTAATAACATCCCCAATGCTCCCTACTCACACGACTGCCCTTCCCATATCCATTTAGGATTTGGCCTTGCAACTGATTAGTGACTGCCTAGTGCATTGCATCTGTTCTTTTATCTTATGTAACTGGTGATCTCATACCATGTCTCATACTGTTGAAAGGTGCGCATCCTAGCGGAGGAATAGAAATTGTTTAGGATGCTTAAACTGGGAGAGAAATGAACAGTGGCACTAGAAAGCAAAAAGGAAAAGACAGATTACAATCTGGAAATAGTAAATAGGATGCTACGGAATGACCAGCTAATAAGTCAAGGTCATCAGTCAGTAAGAGAGATTGTCTGTGACATGCCCTTAGGAGGAAACATAGCCTAGTGGACAGAGCAGCAGTTGTGGCTCGGTTCCTTCTGGCTCTGCCTTTGACTTTCGGCAGGACTGTGTCGAGCAGTTGCTTCTCTTGATGCTGCTGCTTATCCTCACCTTTAGGCTGTCCTGTCTTCTGGTTTTGGTGCTGCTAAATTGTCATCTGTTGTCCACCCACAGATTACTCATGTGCGCTACAAAGAGACATTCTCCTGCAGGGCCGCCTCTACCTCTCTGAAAACTGGATCTGCTTTTACAGCAACATTTTCCGTTGGGAGACACTGGTAAGGCTGTCAAACTGCCACACTGAGCGTGTGTGTTATGTCAGCATATTTGCTGACATTGCTTGAAAAGCACTCCTTCCGTTGTCTTTCTCATCAGTGTCGCTCTTTACCCATGTTCTTTTTCTGCCTTCCCCTTTCTGCATGGCTCTGACTGTAGCTGACAGTTCGCTTGAAGGATATCTGCTCGATGACCAAGGAAAAAACAGCACGGCTCATTCCTAATGCCATCCAAGTTTGCACTGACACTGAAAAGGTACATCCTTGAAGCCTCCACCTCTGGGGCCACCCCTTATGGCTGTCGGGGCAAGGGAATAGGTGTTGTGGGATTTTTCCAAATGGACCGCTTGTGCTACCTGGGGCCTGGGAGGAAGCACCAAGGGCAAAGGGCTGGGTGCAGAGCTTCTGCAGACCTTGGGCTGAGTCTGGAACATAGGTGGCTTGTGTGGGGTGTGGGGCCAGGTAGAAGATCCGGGTTATATAGTAGCACATCTCCGACAGAACTGTTTCTGTGCTCAGACTTGCTCCCTTGTGTGAGAGGCACTCAGCCTCTCTGTGAGGCCTCCGTGAGCTTCAGTCTGTGCCCAAGAACCGAGCAGCTGTGCTGTATGGCTTGCTCAGGCCTCCTGTGAACTGTAGCTGGAAAGTGATTCAAACAGGCTTGTCTCTTCTTCTTCCACTTTTTTGTGCCTTTTCTGAACTGATTTTTCTCTCCATCTTTTCCCATTCAGCACTTTTTTACTTCCTTTGGGGCTCGAGACAGGACGTACATGATGATGTTCAGACTGTGGCAGAATGCTCTCCTTGACAAGGTACAGAGACCAGCATCTCATTGTTGGGGTGGGTGATGCATATTTGCAGAAGCATAACACCTGTGACTAATGTATATGCGTAAAAAGGAATAGGAACAGTAAGCAGATCTGTTTAGGCAGAGCCGGTACATAACTGCAGGTGCAATTCTGTCTTTTTGCATGGAATTCTGTCTCTGTACAGACGTGTCTTGCACACACAGCAGATGCCGCTGAGGTGTGGAAGCATGCGTCTCAGGAAGGAGTTTTTTTGAAGTCCGTAATTCAAGTGAAACAGCCCAGACGAAAGCAGTTCCAAATGCACCGGAAATAGCTCACTGCACAGGCAAAAGCTCTTAGTAAGTCTGTGCTTCAGAAGCGTAGAGTTCAAGATAGGACAGAAAAAGAGTATGTGTTCAGGGCACATACACTGTGGGATGCTCGTGGGTTGAATTTTAAAATAAAGCAGGGATGTGCACCTGCAATGCCAGAGGCCCCACATATCCTATATTTGATCTGAGTATCTGTTCCATAATCCGCTGAGCATTTCTGGCCTCGCTCCGGGAGTAAGACTTATGAACTGATGTTACGGTGTTACCAGTATTTTGCGATCTTCTGGCTTGACTTCATACCATACTGGAAGGCTTAAGTAATCAAGCACCCAGAATACGCTGTCCTGAAAATCAGGGCAGTATTTAGTATGCAAAAGGATCACTTTGCATTGAGCAGTTTGTGTTGCTACCATATGCTGTAATTTGATCAGCCTTTTGAAGTTCCCAACAAAATTCAGTGCCCTTGGTTTCAAGGTCAAAGCAAACGGGAACTGAGACATGGAGTGATAAAGACAGGAAGCCCTTCCAGAGCTCTTTTTCCAAATGTAGGATCCATGCGTGGCAGGAGAGAGGGAGAAAGAACCTAGTCCATTTTTCGGGGTAAGACATGTGAATTAGAATGCATGTGGGAAGAAGGTGAAACAGAGTTAAGACATTTTTCTGGATAAAAGTTTCTCACTGGAAGTTTTTTCCCTGTGCTTTTGATTGCTACTTTCGGGAGCTAGATTAAGAATTTTCTGCCATATCCCATGTGGTAACTATGGGAAGAAGTTCAAGCCAGCAACTTAGAAGAAGTTTGCTAGATTTGTTTTCTCTCATTACCCAGAAATCTTTGTCATTGGTCATAAATCTATTATGCGTAAAAATCCATCTCCTTTCATCCCTGTACCACATATTTAAATTACATGTTTTCCTGCCCCGTTTCTTAAGAACCTCAGAACACAGTCCTATGGTGATCAACTGACCTGCATCCCTGAAAAGCTAGGCTTTTGTGAACAGTCTTGATAATTCGTTTTCTCTTTTTAACTGGAAGGATGTACAAGCTCTTCACAATAGTATCTGGTGAGACAAACTCTTTTTGATTTTAAACTGCAAGAGGAAATGTTTTTCTTTGTCGCTGGTTTAGATCGTTTTCCCTGCAGCTGTAATTCTTTAGGCAGCGTTAATCTAAGCAAACTTGGAGGGGAAAAAACCTCGTAAGGCGCTGGGGTTTGATATAGTAGGAGACATTAAGTGGAGGCACAGCAGAAGAGGTGGGGAAAACGCGTGTGGAGGGAAATGCAGGTCTACTGCTTATGTCTTTACATGCACAGCAGTGTAGTAGTGGGAAATCTCATTTCATGTGCTGCTCTGGGTGTAGCCTTCTGTTGGCTTTCTGATGGTCTTAAGGAACATGAGATTGTGGCATGGAAAAATAACAAAGTCAGATTTTAGGGCAGAACCTGGGCTGACGGTGAAGGCTTACTTGGCGAAAGGGCCTCTTATTGCTTTACGGGGACAATCTCTAAGCCAGCTTGGCCTAACAATATAAGGATACATACGCTAAGGGCCCGCAGCCCTTAGCCAGCATGGAGCTGAGGCAGCCTGCCAGTAACACGCAATCCACCTTGTAGCATCACTGGAATTCAGAAGAGGCGAGCCCATCGGAAGGCTCTCACCTCCCATCAGGGGCTGTGTCAGAATCTCTCACTTCTCCTTTCAGGGCAAGGAATGTAATACTCCTGACAATTGTAGTTCCAAAAATTAATTATATGTTAGTATTCTCGGGTGAAAATGTATGCTGTTCTCTGTTCCCTCTTTTAGCCTCTCTGTCCAAAGGAGCTCTGGCACTTTGTCCACCAGTGTTACGGGAACGAGCTGGGCCTGACCAGTGATGATGAAGACTACGTACCTCCTGATGATGACTTCAACACAATGGGGTGAGTGAGGAGGAGTAAAATCTGCCTGTGATGAAGAAAAGATGGCCTCAGGAGAGCAGGAGTCCTGGTATATTGCATATGTCAAATTGCTGATTGTGCCTGGTGAGAGATTCTGGGTTCTGGCCAAATGTTTGCCCTGAGAGGTGTAATGTCTAAAAAGCTGAAAGCGTACCATTTTCCTCATGGAAGTTGGTAGGGGCTGAAATGCCTGCCCCTCTACTTGCTGAGCTAGATGAGCAATTCTGTAAAAGCCAAAGCATCCCAGTCACGAGGCCTGTCAGTGTGCTACGTGGTTAGAAATGCTGATGCTTGTCAGTCTGTGTATAAGTACTTGAAAAGTTTGGGCTGCTCTTCCCTGCACTGAGCCATTTCTGCTTCCGGTCAGACTGGAAACTTCATAGAAGTATTCTTACTTGCTCTGTGTGTCCAGTTGTAGCTGTACTGAAAGGGGTAAACATAAAAACCTGTGTTCTCTGTGGCGTCTCAGCTACTGTGAAGAAATCCCCGTGGAAGAGAATGAAGTCAACGACAGCTCCTCAAAAAGCAGCATGGAGGCCAAGCCAGAAGCTAGTCCTCAGCTGCCAAAGAAATCTGTCACTGCCAGCACATTGACATCTACGGGAAGCAGCGAAGCGCCAGCCTCGGTGAGTGTTCTGTCTGCGTTGCAATGGGAGCAGTAATCCTTTTCTCTGGGATCCAGCTGGTAGTCCTTGAATGTACGAGGTAACTGTTTACCCTGCAGCTCCTCTTCCACCGCAGCTGACCCTAGTGCTCGCGTCAGTGATATCTATGAGCATGGCATCTGGCCAAGCAAAAGTGAGCAAAGCATGCCTGTCCTAAAAAGCCAGTAAACTGGGACTCAGAGCAGCAAGTACATTTTCCTTTCAATACTTGTAGATGAAAAGAAATGGAGTGTTGGAGAGAAAAGGGTTGTTATTTCTTCTTTGCCTTCAGTTATTCCCTAGGAATAGCAGTATGTCAGAGTAATACCCTTGTTTGATGTTGGTTAGGTATAGCCTCAGATTTTCCTAGCTGTATAGGGCTTGTTCGGGAGGAAAACCGGTATTGTTTGTGTGCTTGTCTGAACAAACTAAAAGCCTTGTGTATGTCCCAACCTTGAAATGTATGTGGTTCTTCGAGAGGAGGTGATCTAATATGTCCATGTGTTTTACAAACACCGTACGGTAACCTTCCTCCTCTCTGTATTATTTGATTTCCAGACATGTCGAGGCCAAAAGTTCAAAGGTATGAAAATTGGCCCACAGATGTAAAGTTTTTAGAAATAACCTCTAATTTCCAGGTGCTGATATTGCCCTTGTTATGCTCTCTCCTTGCTGCAGTTTGATGGGGTGCTACCAGAAGAGGAGGAGGCTGTGGTGGAGAGTCCTGTGGAAAAAGACCTTGGCATTGCAAATATTATGGGAGAGAAAATAGAGATCATTGGCCCCGTGAACTCCCCTTCCCTAGACTTCAATGACAACGAAGACATTCCCACTGAGCTCAGTGACTCGTCAGAGACCCATGATGAAGGTATGCGGGGAAGGGCTGTTCCATCGGTGCTGTTTTCAGCCTTCTCCCGTCCTTCCCAGTGAGGGACTGGAGTGGCAAATACTGAATTCCTTTCTGGACCCTAAGAGTTCCAAAGACGCAAAGGATTCCCACCCTGGGCCGCAGGAGATGAATGACTGGGGTATTTGGAAGGGTGTCCCTAAAATAGTGTAGTTAATTACCCCATGGTCCAGCTATTGTCCTGGGATCAGTGGAGGAAAAGGGTTAGAAGTACCTCCTTTGTGCTCGCTCTCCACGAAGTAAAATGCTAAGGTCCTGGTACTATGAAAGTGCAGCTTCTGATATTGGGACAGAGGACCATGGCTGGGGCTTGAGGGCCTGTTTCCCCACAGGGGAAGTTCAAGCCTTTTACGAGGATCTGAACGGCCGTCAGTATGTGAATGAAGTGTTCAACTTCAGCGTGGACAAACTGTATGACTTGCTTTTCACGGACTCCCAGTTCCAGAGGGACTTCATGGAACAGCGCCGGTTCTCTGGTAAGCTGCTGGTGGGAAATCCCGGTCACTGACTGAGGCTGCGTTCCCTGCGAGGTACTGAGGCCTGTGCAGAAGGAAGGTCTCGGCACGTGCCTTGGAGGTGTAGCTTTGCCTAATGATAGAGGGATTGGGTAATATTCTGAGCAGATCGTGGGAGAGCTGTAGTCTGTACTGACAGTAATCAAAACCAGGTAGAACCAGCCTTGTTTGGCTATCTAGTTTTATTTTCTAAGAGCCAGATCTAAGTTTATGGAAGAAGCAGGCTCTTTTATTTTATAACATCAGCTACGGCCTGATCCTGTATTCAAGGCTTAACAGGGTGAGGAAGCAGCTCTTCTAGCTCGACACCAGACCCTGGTGCGGACTGTGCAGGTTGACGATGCAAAGAGAGTGTCCCTTGGCATGCTGTAGTCCTCCTTTCCTTGTAACTGTAGGTTTGCTGAAGGAGATATGCCCCCAGCCTCTCCCCCTTTCCCCGCGCTTGAAAGAGCAGAAAATGCTCACATTTAGGACAGGAGACCTGTCCTTCATACTCAGTTGAGCTCTAGTGCTTCTGCAGCCAAGCTCTCCAAGGGGAAAGAAATACTGTCCTGAGCTTGGTTATATGGTTATGCCTTTCCCTAGGGAACTGACCTGAAGTGCCTCTCTAATTACTTAACGGGATATTGTTTTGTCCTCTCAGATATTATCTTTCATCCCTGGAAGAAGGAAGAAAATGGCAATCAGACCAGAGTGATCTTGTACACCATTACCCTCACCAACCCTCTGGCCCCCAAAACTGCCACTGTCACTGAGACGCAGGTATGTGAAAGGGGAGTGGGGGTGTAACGCTTTGTCAAAACAGATCTGTGATTTATTTTCTTGTCTTGGGCCTGCTGCTTTGCACGTTTTTGTTCTCCCTATGCATCTTCTTTACACATTTTTCTTGTATTAACTTGCTACCCGGTATCACTGCAAACGTGAATAGCTATCTTAGACTCTCGTTGGATTGTGCTGCAAGGAAAGGACTATAAATTTTCCAGCAAAAGCAGATGAGTTTGTAAACAAACCAGCACATGGTAACAACTGGGTTTGTCACTCCTACTGGTGTTTTTTGAGCTGTGGTCAGCCCAGTGGATGCTACTTATGAGCAGGGCACAAGAAAGTCAGATGCTGTCTGGGCAGTCCTTTTCACAGCTCTCCATAGAGATGTCCAGACTTTCTTATTACTGGTGAGGACAATTAGATGACCTGTTGAAAAAGGCAAAAAAGGGGAGCGTGTGCGATGCACTGGGAGGAGCCAGGCTAGCTGTATCTAGTAGGGGCTGCAGCTAGAGAGGGAGGAAGAGCCTTCTTCCGTGTCCCGAGATATGTTCAAGTGGCCAAAGGTAAATGCTGAGAGTTAGCTTGAGGAAGTACTAAGAGGGAGCCGAGAAAAGATGGGGTGTCTGAGCGTTACATTTCAGGGAGAGGAGAATCCCGGTGGCAAGGTGTACCTTGTAAGGGGGGGGTGAAGCGTGCTGTTCAGAAGCATAGGCTGTGTGCAGGGAAGATAAGAGAAAGAAAAGGGGAGAGCAAAAGTGTTGGGCAAAGGGAACAGTACACTTTCAGGCGAGCAAGGACGTGGCCTGTTTTGTTCCGAGTTTGGGGTCAATCACCGAGACACACTTTGCTGTGTCCTCGCTGCAGGGGTAAGTGGAACTAGTCTGTAAGAAAAGCCATACTTTTGCATGTGGATCTGCAGTTAACTCTGTCTTGTCCCCTTTGTGAGGTTTGTTCTGGGGCAAAGAAGGAAGCAGATCAGAAGCACTTAAAAAAAGTAATTGACATGTTTTTATGGTGTTTGGAATTACAGAATAATCTATGCTAGAAAGGACTTCTGCTCAAAGCAGGGCTACCTCTGATTTTAGATCAGATGCCTTCCCTTAAAGGTGCGCTGTTCTCAAAAACATTGCAGAGATGGGGCTTGGGTCATGGGTGTGGTCTCCTGTTTGTGGTAGAGCTGTTTTTGTAGAGTGCTAGTGAAGGTGCCAATATATCAAAGCCATGTTCTAACCAGACTAATAGTTGCCTTGCATGCTGTCTTTTATGCAGACAATGTACAAAGCCAGCCAAGAAAGCGAGTGCTATGTCATAGATGCAGAGGTGCTAACTCACGACGTCCCCTACCATGATTATTTCTACACCATTAACCGCTACACATTGACTCGTGTTGCCAGAAACAAAAGCCGACTCAGGTACACTTCTTGGGGAATAAAGAGCTTTACTGACAACCAAAAGTCACCTTTGGGTGGGAGTTCTGCTGTTCGGTGCGTTAGAAGGGGCTGGGGGGAACTAAGCCTTCTTTCTTTGTCCTGTTGCCAGAACACACCCATCACGAAGAGTTACCCTAGGGTCAGCTGCCTACTGTGGTGACATTGAGCAAATGATAGACCCGATGCAGAGGAGTTACAGCTGGGTCGGGGAGAGGATTTACAGGCTTTTCTTGCCCCCTTCTTGGAAGCAGTGGTTTGCGGGGCCCGTTGTTCGCACACGCATGAAAAGCAACAGGACAATAACCTCCAGGGACTGTGCTGAGACATGCTTGGGGGGACAAGCAGAGGAATTTGGTACCAGGCAAAGCTATAGGCTTTTGTGTTTGACTTCAATAAGTAATCTGAATGTCTGCATGCCTCATGGCCAAAGGTTTCGGGAGTCCTCTTGGCGGGGAGGCTCTCTTGAGGCCTTCCTGCCACTGCCTTTGGAAGGACTTTCCATGCCACGCTTCTCCTCGAGAAGCATGAAGGGCTGAGACCATTCCAGAAATAACTGTGTGCATGATTATTTCTTCTCATATTTACATTGACAAAGGACTGTGAATTGACACTGTCTCCAGGAAGCAGAATGACCTTCCTTTCTTCACATAGGGTTTCCACGGAGTTACGTTACCGGAAACAGCCTTGGGGGCTGGTAAAATCCTTTATTGAGAAGAATTTTTGGAGCGGCCTAGAAGATTATTTCCGTCATTTGGGTAAGAGTGGCAATGACTGGAGTTGCGGTAATGACGCACAAACAATGGCACCTTCCATAGTTTGCGCATGCCTCCCTGCGAGCGGGCAGCATGACCTGCTGCCAGCCTACTGGGAATCGGACCTCGGAGTGGCTTATGAAAGGGGGCGGCCAGAGCCATTACCACAGCCTTGATAGCGCTTGGTGGAATTAATCAATCAGGTCATCAAATCCTGCTCTCTGGCAGGAGCGCAGACAGTCTGGGGTCAGAGTTTGGCAAAAGGTGTAAGGGATGTGTCCTCTGGCACCGGCCTCTTAGGCCCTGCTAGCTGGCTTGGCTCAGCAGCTGTGCCACTAGAGGGCTTAAGTGTGTATCTTTATTAAATGCTTTCCCTTGCTGTCTCTGCAGAGAGCGAACTGACCAAAACCGAGAGCACGTACCTGGCTGAGGTCCACAGACAATCCCCCAAAGAGAAAGTGAGCAAGCAATCGACTGTGCGCCGGAGGAAACGGGCCCATGCCCATCTGCGGGTGCCACACTTGGAGGAGGTGCTGAGTCCCGTCACCACCCCCACGGATGAGGATGTTGCACATCGAATCAAGCATGTGGCAGGTAAGGAGCTGGGGATAGAGAGCTGGGTACTTCTGGAGAAAAAAACGGAGCTTGGGTCATGGAGGGAAGAGGGGCCAGGGCTTTGCAGGGCAGGGAAAATGCATGATGATTGAATGAGATGGAGGGGTGGGTAGAGGGAAAAGGGTTGCCGTCCCCACCGGACAGCGTTTCCTAGCCTAAACGCATCTATCTCCTCAGGTTCCACTCAGACACGGCACATCCCTGAGGAGAGCCCCAGTGGCTTCCACCTGCAGAGTGTCTCCAAGCTGCTCCTTGTCATCAGTTTTGTGTGAGTGGGTTGGTTTTTTTTTTTTTTTTTTTTTTTTTTTTGCTTTCCTTCACCGTCAGCCTTTAACAACTTTGGTCCCTTTGTGCTTCTGGCGTTCTGTGCTCCCCTGTGCCAGTTTTTCCTCTCTGGGTCCCAAACTTCGCGCAGCACAGAGGAGAGAAAAGCAATGACGGGCAGAAAAGAAGGAATTAAGATTTCCCACAAATGCCCGATCAGCATTTTTGTCTGGCTTGATCCCAGCTTTTGGCAGTACTTAGCTGGCCACTGATCTGGCGCTGTGGGTTCTGGATCTTATTTTATCAGTGTCTCACCTTTCCCATCAGTTTTGGCCTTGTTTTAACCAAACGTGGGCTTCGCAGACCTGCGTGTTTCTGGGAGCCCTAAACGCAGGTCAGCTTTACTGTCTGGGACACAGACAACACAGATAGTGGCAAGCAGGCCAAGGGGTAGCCATGCAGGGAGAGGGGAGTCAATACTTAAAAGAGAAGAAATCCAACAAGTAGAAAGAGTCCTTTTTATTTCAGGGATTGAGTTCAGAGATTCTCAGTGACATCTAGAAACTGTGGGTCAGGGGGTGGGGGTTAATTGAAAATAAGTCATTTAATGTAATCTAACAATTCTCAATAATCAACAAATAATAATCAACAAATCTATCTAATAATAAACTAGCTGTTATCATGAAAGATGACCATGCAAAGCTTTCTCTCTGGGAGTTACTGTGCTATCACAACAGGGCTCAGCGTATCTATCTCGGAGTCTCGCTGTTACTTCTTTCCTCTGGTCTGGCAAAACCTATTCGGGTCCGGTCCTGGGCAGCAATTTTGATGAGAGATACCATCTCAGAAAAAAGCTGGACCGTTTAGGGATGATTTCTGCAAAGTAAGGTAGAAACACATGAAGCAAGAGAGATTGGCATGATTTCACTAGTTCAGCAGCAATAACTACATTTGGTTTAGGGTCCCTTTTCTGCCACCAGCTTTCACACTGGACGTGGCTGGATGCGTGCTCAAAGCGAGTTGGGTATGGGCCCCTCGGTATCCCTGTGGCTCGGTCTTTATGCCTAAACCCAGGTGAATCTACTGCTTCTCTGCCTCTTGGGCTGACAGTAGCTTTCATGTGTTCGTGCTGCAGTGGCTGCTGGGCAAGTGCTGTGAAGCAGTACTGTGTAAAAGAGCACTCCAGATATGGTGGCGGTGCTTTTCGTCGCTTAGGGAAACGGAAGCATATTGTTAATCCTGGAGGAACAGCAGAACTTAGGCTCATTCTTTTCTTAAGCTCTTCCCACCTTTAGTGAGGTGGGAAGAAGCCGAGATTCGTAGGCTGAGGTTATTTTTCAAATTGAGCTCCTTTCTGCATTTCCTTTTCCCGGTGGGGATAAAGACTGCAGAGGTTTGCAGCAGCGACATAGCTAGTTGCTGTAACGGTAAGGAAGGCAACGTAAGGGTGAGAAGATAGCCTCGTGCTATCTTGTGCGTCAGGGCAGGTGAGACGCAATTAAAACGTTGGGTGGGAAGGCGCAAAAGGTTTACGACAATGTCTCCTGACAGGCTACTAGCTTAGCTTAGAGTGGTCAGAGCGCCCTCCGTAATGTTTTCAGAACACTCTTCTGGCCAGTTGCCATCCGCCTGACTGAATTGGGTGATAGCGGGCCATTCTTCCAGCAAAATAGCTGCACTATTCGGAGAGGGGCACAAGAGTGTTCTTTGGGAACCTACTCCCCAAGCGTGGCTGACAGGAGGAGCAGAAACGGCAGTGGTGGTGAGGTGAGCGGAGCCGTGCAGTAATCTGGTCAAAGCACTGGTTTGCAGGGCAGCCTGCGGTGGTGCTCCCATTGCCCGGTGCGGCAGGAGCGGGTAAGGCTGGATGGGCACAGGCTGCAACATGCATTTATGTGTCAGACAGCGCCTGCGCAGGAGTGCTTTGGGCTTGCCTGCAGGAGCTGCACGCAGCTCATCTTTTGCTGAGCGAATTTCACCATTAATTGCAGGCACACAGTTACTTGTCTGTCCTTCCCGCCTCTCCTCCCAACTGTTCCTTTCTTCCCTCCTCCCCCAATATATCTTCTGCACTGTCCACGAGCCTTCTCTGCTCAGCCCAGTTTCTCCTGTTCCATGTCAGTCTGTTTCTAACCTGCATCTACTCCGTCTTTTCTCTTCCCTGCTCCCATTAGGATCTGTTTCAGGTACTGTCTCACTCTTTTTTTATCTCTTTACCTTGCTGTTTCCCTTCTTCCCTCTGTATTCAGCACGTCCCCTCATCCAACCGGTTCTGTCTGATCCATCTGTCAATGCCTGTCTTTCTGTCTGTATGTCTGTCCGCCTTGCTCACACATTTCTCCCAGGAGGTGGAGTTTTGGGTTCTGAGCACCTGGCCCTTACTCAGATGAAACTCCCGCTCACATGCAGCGTGGACCTGGGCCCCAGGCACCTTAAAGCCTTGGGCACTTTCCCAGGTGTGAGTGGCAGGCGGGGGGCTATGACATGCTCCTAGTAAATGGACTGTTTTCTTTATTTCCAGTCTGGTGCTGCTGGTCATTCTCAACATGATGCTGTTCTACAAACTCTGGATGTTGGAGTATACTACACAGACGCTCACGGCATGGCAGGGCTTGCGGCTACAGGAAAGGTACTGTCACACCTGCTTTGTCTTTGGCTGTTCTTGCATATTTCCTATGGATGTTAGAGGCTTTCCCAGAACGCCAAAGCCACAGGCTCGCTTTTAGATTGCTTCCTTTTTGTGCAAAACGGATGAAGCGGGTAGTTAGCCGAAGCTGTGGGGCCATCAGCATTTCCAGATCTGAAACTGCTGAAGCAGAAGACAGCGAGTTGAGGCAACTTCTGCTTCTTCCCAGCATCTCATGTAATGGAGGATGCTGTACATGAAGAAGTGTTTTGCAATCTTGGGTCAAAGTTGTCACCTCCCCTCCTTGGATGGCTAAACTCCCCTCTGTATGAAAAGCAGCATCTTAGAGAGAACCCCTTGTACTCAGAGGAGAATCTGGGCCTGTGACGCACAGAAATCCACTGTTAGGGGTGTGTTTTGGAAGGCGTGGGTCTGGGTATCAGCAAGTTGTTAGAGTGTGGGAGGAAGAGAGGGATCTCTAGGAGCACACAGGGCGCTTCTTAACAACCTAAGTGTTCCCTGGCCATCGTAGGTGATAAGCAGTGAAGTGTGAAGTGCAGATTGACTGAGCTGCTTTCATAAGTGGTGGCGTGAAACCTTGTCTAAGGCTTTTTGGACATCCGATTTATTTCAGTATGGTGTGTGCTGAGCTGCATAGGGCTCTTGGCCATACGGCAGCATTTCCTTTTGCGGAAAGCATACCGGCAGCCTCCAACCAGACTGACTTTACTGTTGGGATCAGTCTTTTTTATATACCCTGCCCCATCTTGTCTAGGGCTGAGGGCGGACCTGCCAGTCTGCATTTTCCAGACTGTGCTCCAGAGCACCTGTTTTGGCATTTACAATAGTGACCTGATGGCCGGGAGTTGTTTGTTCCTAACGATAGCTAGCAATTGTGTGTTTTGAATGCCTTCTGGCGTTTTTTAGACGAATGCTTTCTTTATGTACCTAAATGCTAGGTATCCTGCCCAAATAGCCTCTCCTCTATTTTCAGAGGTTGAGAAAATCCCGGGTCCACTTTGTTAAGGTGTATTTGTCCCTGCGTGTCTCCTTTCTGGCTGTACCTTTGTGCAGTCACAGTTAGTTATGCCCTTGCTGAGTTGCGTTTGACTTTTAAGCGTCCACAGCCATGTGCTACTGTCGTGATGACTTTTCTGCCTGATTTGTCCCACATATGCTATCTATCTATGGGCTTTCTCATTTCTCCTTGTTAGGGAAGGGAATTAGTATATTTTCCCCACAACAGCCCTGATGCTTTTCCCATGGATTACCACATTAAGTGATTTTGCCTGCTTTGTCTGCCTCTGGCACTCTTGGTAGTGATGTGGACCGCTACACTAGAGAGTTTAAGTGGAGGACGTAGGTGCTGTTTGCGTGCTTCTTGTAACGTGCATGTTCAGGAATTATAGCGGTAGCTCCATTTGCCCCCTGCCACATACAGGTAACTTCATTGTGTTGCAGCCGTGATTGCTGGGGAAGCAGACCGGACCCGGCTGTGCTCAGCAGCATTCAGCTGGAGGATCCAAACACATTTTTCCCTGTATCTGGGTCCATCGAGACTGAGGTTCTCTGTGGGCAGGGGCAGTCAGCAGTGCCCCAGACTATGGGTTCCAATCCTAAGTATGCAGCCTCTGCCCTTGGACACGGAAAGCAGTCTTTAGTAGTAGTAGAGGGTTGTTTATTAGAGGCTAGGATTATTGACCACGGGGAGCAGGTCCATTTTTTCCACTTGTGTTGGCTTTTTACTGTCATGCTTAATTATAACATTTCCTTGTTTTATCTCCAGGCCTGAAGCCAGCTGAGCAGGGCAGATGCAAGCACTCGAGGCACCGATGGGAGGATCACTGGGACCGGCTGCCCTCTGATGGGCCTGGGGCAGGAGGTGGAGCTTGGCTGGGCCAAGGTGAGGGTAAATGTCAGTCGAGCAGAGTGACGCCAGGAGCGGAGTCAAAGGCAGTTAGCACGGCAGTTGGCAGTGGCACCCTGCTCTGCCCCTTTCTCCTGAGCTAAGAGGGGAATGAGTTAGACTCTTATATCACATTGCCAGGGAGAAAGGAGGAACTTACCCAAGAAGGGAGTTGCAGCTGAGCTCTCACTAACTAACACAGGGGCTTGGAAATCTCCACTGTAGCCTGTGAGGAGGGAGTCAGCTATGTTAGAAAGTAGCAAAGCAAGAAGACAAAGCAGGAAAGACTGCTAGCTCTGCTAGAAACCATTAGAACCCAAAAAGTAAGTAGGAAAGGCTTCTTAGCTGCTATCTTGGAAACCAGCAGAGCCCAAGGAGGTAAGCAGAAGACAAAGCAGGAAAAACTTCTAGCTATGCTAGAAAGTAGGGAGACTTTGCTGTTGTAGCTGTGGGCATGCAAAAGTAGAGCGCCATGCCTCTCCTCAGGAGAAATGGGGCAGGGTGCTGCTGCCGCGCCTCCCTGCCGACGCCAACCGCCGTGCTAACTGCCTTTGACTCCGCTCCTGGCGTCGCTCTGCTCAACTGACATTTACCCTCACCTTGGCCCAGCCAAGCTCCACCTCCTGCCCCAGGCCCATCAGAGGGCAGCCGGTCCCGGTGATCCTCCCACCCGTGCCTCAAGCGCTTGCATCTATGCTGCTCAGCAGCCTCCAGCCCTGTTCTGGAGGATTAATTGGGCCTGAAGGGAAGGGATTGATACCTACGCTTCCCTGCCTTCAAAAAGAGAGCCAGTACTGCTATTACTCAAAATAAAGAGAAAGCCTTGTTGTTAAATAAAGACTGACACAGCTTGTCTAGGAAAAAACGAAAACACGGGAACTGCACAGGGCTACATGTCCCACAACATCACGTTGTGGTCTTTCAGTACACACGTCTCCCAGGCAGTGAGAGCACACGGCCTTCGGTTCCACCCACACTACAACAACTTCTGCAAAAGGCACATCTTTGCTATTAGTTACCACAGTTAAGACAGAGTAACACCGGTATCCAATTTAGGAAAAGACTAGGCACGTTTAAGTGCGCGTTTGCTCAAGAAAACCTGCACTGTTAGGATGAAGAGAGTAGACAGAAATGGATACAGTCTACACGCTCCCCCACTCCACTTTGCTCCCCCTTGACTTCAGTTTCCCTAGATTCACTCTTGCTCATATTCTGCCTGACAGGTTACCCCAGTCTCAGACAGAATGGGCCCAGTTACTAGAGTCTCAGCAGAAGTATCATGACACAGAGCTACAAAAATGGCGCGAGATCATCAAATCTTCGGTGATGCTTCTAGACCAGGTGAGACCGCACGGCCAGTTAGCACTGGGACCGGGGGGTCACTGTGTCCTCCCAGCCACTCGCTACACGCTTCTTCAGCCTTACCTGGTTCCACTGCAGTCCGTCAGGTGCCTCACATCCGCTACCGTCTCCCGAGGTAGCGGTGGGCAGCAGGCCCCAAGGGCTATTCGCCAGATACCGCAGCTTCTCCGTCACCTTGTAGGGGTCCACACACGTCAGGGAGAGAATTCTACAGGGCCAAAACCCTTGTGTTTGTTAGCACATCTCCTATGTAGTCTCTGACATCCCAGTTTGGAAAGCAAATTTCTTTACCTCAACCCTGGATTCACGTATAGCTTGCATGGGTGAAGGGGCACGTGCTCTGCGTGAGCCCTTAACAGCGCAAAGCTGGGGCGCTTCGGCATCTGCTGCCTAAAGAGCCGGCTGTACACTGGGCTGCTTAGAAGACAGTTCAAAAATGAAAGCGGCTCTGTCCTATGGAAAGAGCTGCTTGCCCCTTCTCTGTTATCTCAGAGGGTG
The DNA here is from genome assembly GCF_964289735.1 of Phaethon aethereus. Lineage (NCBI taxonomy): Eukaryota > Metazoa > Chordata > Aves > Phaethontiformes > Phaethontidae > Phaethon > Phaethon aethereus. Next base: position 4,152,054 of record NC_138599.1, read on the forward strand.
ATCTCTCACAGGCTCCTGTCTTCCCAGTCCCCATTTTCATACCCCAGCCCTGACATGCTGCTCCCAAAAAACAGATTAATATAACATTACACGGAAGAAGGGGGCACCGATGGGGAAAGAAATCCCTAAGTGCTCTCACCTCTAGGGTAGCATCACAGTGGGGAAATTTCTTGTCTTGCAGATGAAGGATTCACTAATAAATCTTCAGAATGGCATCGGGTCCCGGGACTTCGGGTCAGATCCAGAGGAGAAACGGAAACGTTTCCACTAACAGGCAGGAATGCAGGAGGCCAGAGGACGGTGTGCAATACGTGTAAATAGGATATATAAATATATATATAAATATATATATATACACAGAATATAAATATATATATTATATACAGATTTTAAGAGAAAAAAAGCCTACGTATCGAGAGGAAGGATTGACCTCCAACACTGGCTGAAATGGAGCGTCTCGGTGATAGCACGGTGTGTGCGTGTGTGGGAGGGCTGTGCTCTCCTGGCACTGAGGTGCGCCTAAGTGTGCTCCCCTGGGCCCTTGCACCACTCTTCTGTAATATTCCTGGCTGTTTGTCTGTCCGTCTGTTTTGTTTTTGTTGTTTCAAAGGGAAGCATCAGAGTGAGTGCCCCCCTGCCGCTGACCCCTGCGCACGAAGGTCCCCGACTGCCTGTATTTATCTATATGTATAAAGGGGACACTGTCAACCTTCCTACCTTGCTGGCTTCGGGGCAGAGAGGCTTTGGCAGTCGCCGTCAATCCCTTACAAAACTGTTCCCCATTTGGAGAGGAGGCCTCTGAAAGAATGGCTGTAGGTCTGCCGAGAGCGGGTCTCGCTGGCAATCACCTTCTGTGCTTCTTGGAGCAGCAGAAATGCAATTTGCTGTGGTGCTGACAGGCCTGGTTCAGAGAGCAAAGCACAGAATGTAAATGAGCTGAAACGCTTTCTCCAAATTCTAATTTGCTGCCTCCTGTTATTGATCGTTATCAGTTAAGCCAAGGAGATGGTGGGTAGCGTATCTGCCCTACAAGGTGCGTGGGTGGAGGAGAGCCATGCCACAGGAAGCATGCTTCCATTCCCTTTGACAGTGTCCCCTTTACATTTTCTGTAGTTCTCTGCTTTCTGCTTGCTTGGTCGCCTGCCGTTAAGCCATCCCTGTGCTGAAGACCCACAGCGGTGCTGAAAGGGATACTACCTGTGCGACTTCCCACAGTAGGGGGAGTACCCCAACTTAGAAAGAAAACCAAAACTAGTATTTATTTGCAAACGCTCCCGCCACTCTGCTCAGCAAATTTCCCTCCTGCCCCTGGTCTGTGAGACCATTTTGCTTGTACCACCTAGCCCTTACCTTGTCTTACAAACTCTGTGGGAAAACGTCAGGGAGAAAAAGAACAACTTCCTTTCCTTTGCTGGGGTATTTACATGACTGCATCTGTACTGCAGCAAGGCCTCTGAAAGTCCAGGAGAGCTTACCAAAATAGAAAAGAAAAAAGGGACCATCGGTGGGTGGCAGGCTAGATAGCTGGAGGGATTGGACTGCTGTCTCTCCCAAGCTGGACAGCAAAGCATTTGCTCCATGAGCAAGTTGGGTTGTAGAGCTGCATTAAAAAGATAATATGCATTTTTACTTTTTCTGGGGGATAATTCCAAACTCCCCTTAGCAGCCAAATGAGAAAGAGGGGCAGCAGAGGCTGTGCTGTGCAGTGTATCAAACGCCACTGGGACTGGGTGGGAAGCAGGGCTGTTGTTTGAACATTTAATAAATGCTTTCTCATCTTACCCAGCCAGGTAGATTAGGTGATGTGTGAGGCCCTCAATCTCCACCTTGTTCAACATCAGGACTTTTCCACCTTCTGAATTGCGGGAGGGAGTCAGCTGCATATTCCCCTTAATGCAAACGGTGCAGTTCTAGCTCGTCCGTTGTCTCTAGCTCCAATGGGCGCTGAAAGAGCGGGGGACATAAGGATGAGTAACTGGTCTTCGTAGCTCCGTACCAGAAACTCTCATCCGTGCAGCTGTGTGACAAAGTGCAGTCTAAGGAAAACCTTCACATGCTCCCGCTCGCGCATTCCAGTTAGGGAAAGGTAGTGTATGTAGAAGGAACCTGCCGATTTCTCCCAACCTGCCTACAGTTTTCATGACCAAGTCGTAAACGCCACCTGTCCCGCAGAAGATGACTCACGTTTGGAGTGTGGATGAAGGTGGGTTAGCAAAAAGACATTTAAGAGTGTGAAAGCAAGGTACAATTGAGAAAAACATGCCTCGGCAACTAGAGAGCGATGTGTATTTATGACTATTTATTTAATTTAATGCTGCTGACTACTGTACGCCTGCCTGACTTTTTTTCCAGGGAGGCTGCTGTAAATGACTACTGTACAATGAAACTGAGGTGCTAGTGCCTGGGAAGGGCATTCTGCGGCTCATCTCAACAGGAGGGCCCCGACCCCCGCTGTGACATGCTACACTGGCCAAGAGTCCTGTTTCCCCGTTAGTCAGTCCCACAGCTGCTCAGCACAGAAAAATCCCCTGCTGCCCATCTTCCCCTTTTCTAGAATTTAATTCCAAGCACCAAGAAAGACGACATGGAGGAAAGCCCTGTGCTTGCCACCTTGCCCATGCCACAAAAGAAAAAGGCTGCATCTCGAAACAGTAGCGTGGAACATGGGGTCTCTGCCACCTGGCCGGGAGGGTTTTGTGCATAGATGGACATAACCCGTTGAGAGGTGGAGAAACCCACCTGTCCAAGAGGGTTGAAAATAAACGCTAGTGATCAGAGTCGGTTTCTTACCAGTTTCACATTCTCTTGCCAGTTACAGAGACACCAAATCCATTCGCTCAGCCGCGTATCCTTCTTCCTCTGCAGCGTTCTTCCAGACTGCCGTCGCATTAGGTTCGGGATGTTCCTGCTGACACGGCGTTCCTCGGGCTTGGCCCTCGAGCCAGAATTGAAAAAGCTCTGTTAAATTGCGAGGCCGTGCAGAGGCAGCTCGAACAATTTCGAGCACCGCTATTGGTTCTGCTCGTGTATTATTTTAAACTGGGTTTAACATGTTTGACATACGTCCTGACACACAGCTATGTCAAGTCCTGCGATAAAGAGCATAGGGTGGCGGTCACCAAACAGAACCTTGTGCATGCAGTGCACTTCAGAGCGAGGAAGGTCTCTGTTTGAGGCATTAGGTGTCTTTTTCTCAGATTCCTAGTTAGTTACTTTCTCTTTTGCCGCTTGGCAGCAAGTCTGGCTTGGAGTTGGGTAGGATTCATGGTCTTTCATTGCCTCTTTATTTATCACGATAGTAATAAAAGGGGAAAAAGCAAGGTCTTTTTCTTATGGCAAAACCCCCAATGGCACTAAAGGTGAGGGCTTAAACAAAACCTCGGCGTGTTTTCACCTAGATGCCCTCCTCTAGAGAGCTACGGCAGGAATCATCTGCTGCTGCAGTCGAGTCCCTTTTGCAGCCACAGACAGTTTTGGACCCGCCAGTTTATGATTGCATTTCCTAGAGAAATTGGCAATGCTTTCTAGGAGCAAGGCCACGCAATCTGAATAGTGTTACAGGGGGCGGTACTTCTGCCTTCCCTAAGCAGTCACAGCCAAGCTGTAGCTTGGCTTCCATTGTCAGGGTTTTGCTTCTTTACTTGCTTGCCTTGCTTACCTGTGCCAGAAATCCCACGTCAACGGTAGTTTTCTTTATAGTGTCTCACAGACACATTTCCCTGCCAAGTCCTCCCTCTGACCCTTCTAACGCTGGTAATTTGCCAGGGGAGCACAGCTGGGATTTGATTTGCAGAATCTGAACAACTACAAAAGAGATTTTTTAAAAAGCATTTCTCCAGCCAAACATGCACACTGCTGCCCACAGCTAGTAGCCTAATTCTTGCCAAGCAAGGCACTACCTATCGGGAGGAGAGAGAAGAAGGGACAGAAGGCTTTTGGAAGGGACAGTGTGCATCTCACCTGTTCATATGGGAGAAGAATATCCTCAGTAATCCTAGCTTGATACGATCTCGCTTCTGATAAATGCATGCCTTCTAATGCTTACCTTAAAAGAGGTTTTTGGGTTACGGCACCCGGGACGAGCTCAAACTTAATTTGAGACTTGGGTAACTGCTACGCGATCACGCAATTCATAAAGTAGATACCAAACGTATCTAGTGCAGCGCCTGTGCGTGAAGTCTACGAAGGACTGAAAGACACAGGTTATGTCAGGTGGCAAGATCAGAAGCATGTGCCCAAGACAGGGGCACTGCTGGGTCTGCACATTCCACTTCACTTAAAAGAGAGATGGCTACCTGCAATGGTAAGAACAGGAGCTTAGCCATGAATTACCTAGACAGCCAGGCTTTTTGGGTGCTCAACAATTCACTGATCACCCGAGGCCTGCTTCAGTCAGAACAATATTAATTGATTAGTATTAACTGATACTACGCTCTGCATAAATCCTTTCTGGCTCCCTTAAGTCCTTTGGGAGAAGAGAAAAAAAGTCACCGAACTTTGATCTCCCCTAACGTACCTCAGTTGCGCTGCTGACATAGAGCATGCACTTACAGAGAGCTTATACCAGTCTGGGGCAGCAGTTTGCCATTTGACCACCTGACCCCACTTGTCTACTTTAGATCTAATAAAGGGAAACCCACAAGATCTGCAACATGCCTTTATTATAAAAATGACCCTGTAGTGAAAGAAGCAAGGTTTCAAAGCAGGATGCTTTGTTGGTTTTAAAGCCCCAGCACAAAACCACCTCTGAAATAACGATGGCAAACATTGCCATGTCCCCTCTCAGAAAGCCTCACATGCTTAGTCTGTGTCACCAAGCAGACCTCATTAGATTCAGCTCACCCGGGTGTAGATGGGGACAGACTTTTTAGCCTGCTTGTCTCCTCAGCACTAAACCACATAGCCTACGTCTATGCTTTTTCCTACCTTTGTATGTGCAACAAGGTAGACATTTGTTTTCTAAATAGTGGCTGGAGACACTTGGTCTGGGTACTTGAAATAATAAGACCTTTTTGATATGCTCTACAGTCATTTCTGTGCAGGTACGAAGGCAACGGGAAGGTGCCCGTGATACACCAAGGCTGAGTGAAAGACACACTTGCAAACCTCACGTGTTGGCTTTCTGCGTGTCAGAAGGGTGTGCGTACACACAGGTTTTGGTGAATGCGACACTTGTGTGTCAGGTGACCTTAATCCCTCTCCCTTTCCCAGTAGGTTTGACTTCTCAGGCATGTATTTCTGTCACCTTTCGGTGATCCTAAGGCACCTAAACAGAGGAGGCAGACAGTGGACAGCCTGCAGCTTTCACACCATTCAGCACCAAGAGTGGTGAAGATAGTCTCTAACCCTAGTAAGACCAGCACTGCTCACGTGGAATGAGCTGCAGAGAGGAGGTTTCAGGGGAGCAGATCGTTCCTGTCTGGTTAGACTGTGCTACTAGGACTAGGAAACACTGGGGACTCCTCTTCCTCTGGGGTTCGTTTACGTGAGCACAGTAAGCACAAAGCCAGCACATGAGTTAAGGTCTTTGAAAAACCAAGCTGCTAGTGCCCAGGTCTGCAATGCTCTAGGAAGAGGCTCCGTCCGCAGTGCGCCTCAGTCATAGCATGTGGCAAACGTGTCAAGTACTCCTCGAGTACCTAACTGGTGCGGAGATGCTACTCTCCTGAGAGGACTTCTCCACAGAAAGTCCTTGCAGCGTTTCTGTGATGTGTACTGAACTAACCATTTTAACCAAGCAGTGCTCGATCAGTCCGTGTCTGCTTTTCCCAACCAGGATAGAAGCGAACCACTTCCTAATCTGGTTCCACAGTACATGGAAAAAGCAGTCAGTAAAAAATACTTTAAAGCAACAGTGCCTGGCTCGTGGGGCACAATTCTGGCATGTTTGTCAAGGCATGTCAAGCTGCCGTCCCACAGCTTTTGACAGACCAGGGCTTTCTGCACTACCTGCTGAACTTGGAAGAGATCTTTCCGACAGATCTCCGCCAGGCTTGTTGCCACTGACACGTTTCATGGCGCAGCCATGTGGACTCTGGCTTAGTCATTTCAGACAGTCTCAGCACTAGTTAAAATACCCAGCAGGGGCTCGCTTAAAACAGTACTCGAAACAGAGACTCTTAAACCAAAGCATTTGAGGTAAGTGGCTCACAAAACATTTGTGTCGGCGTAGTTTCCGAGAGGCAACTGTGCTGACTTTCTGGCCCATTCCCCCCGCCTGGCATGCTCTGTCTCTCTACGCTTTGCAGTCTCTACAGCACGAGTCTCTCTGTGCCATAATACCTTTCTTTTTCTAGATGTGCACGCTGGCCAAATAATCTCCTCATGTCTTGATCAACTGCCGATTGAGATTATTTCCCGATCTAGCCAGACAGCATGGGCTTAACACAGTATGGATACGCGGCGTGCCATGCCCTCCTCTCCCACATACGTTTTGCAGCGCTTGCTATGGCTTTTCCCTGTCCCCTCACTCCTCTCCTGCTGGACAATCATTCCCGTGTCATAGGTGGACTGACCTGGTGCTGTCCCTGCTTGCCTTTCCTTGCCGCAGTCTGTATGCTCTTTAAGTGAATGTGTTTTATTTTTTTCAGTAGGTAAAAGGACTTCCTTCTGCTGAAGGAATTATATTTGCACATGGCTCAGGGAGGTACCTCCTCTGGCCGTTTCTGTTACCTCACTCATTTAGGCCAATTCCATTGCTAACATTAAATGGCCACCTTCCCCAACCCAAGCTCTGAGAATAGTTAGGGAATAAAACCAATGGCCAGCTCAGGTTCTAGAGCCATTGGGTCGTGTCCCAGTTGCGGCCCAATCTGCTCCAGCGGCATTAGGATTTGGGAGAGCAGCCGTTACAAAATGGCGACTTTATCCAGCAAAGAGGTGGAGCCTGTGCTACATGCGCATCATTCCCCATCTTCGCAAGCCCACCTCCCTTTGTAATAGCACTTAACGGCGCCGGTATGGAAGCACTAACCTGGCTCTTGGCCCGATGAGCTCAGGGGGGAGGAAGGAGCAGCAGCAGAACCGTTGCAGTGTTACAACCACCCAGGACTGTCATCGTGCGGCTGTGGCACGTCTGGGATGTTGCTGTTCTCATGGCAGTTCACCTCCCGTCACATGCTCCAGGGCTGGATAAAGCTGCTACAAACCTGGAGCGTGTTCTCCCCACCCGAGGCCCTGGATCCCACAACCCCACTTGCTGTGCATGACTGCAAATTAATGAGGATGGCCTCATGTCGGCAAGGAACGGGAGCGGGTCGTACAATCGCCCGCAGGCGCGCGCTTCCCTCCTGGATTTCACCACCAGAGCCCGGCAAGCAGGGGGCTGTTGGCCAAGGCCGACGTGCCTGTAGTGCTAATGTGAACTCTAGGGTGGGGTGGGGGAAGGAACCGTGGTTTTGTTTTAGGAGTTGTCTAACTGTCATAAACTTTGCGCTGTGCGCAAAATGCGGTAAAATGATAATGAAACTTACCTGCTAGAACCTAGGAATTGTAAAGGCTATGCAGCCAAAACTTAATGTAAAGTAGCTAGTACAATGGAAGTACGGTATAAATTAAAAAAAAAAATTCTATCAAACAAACAGTGCGACTTGTGAGTGCTTTGTTCTTTTATTATCCTGCTTATTCTAAAGTCCCTTCCGTCACTTCCAAATACAGAGAGAGTCTTTTCAGAAACCAAACGGGACCGTCTCCTCCAGGCCACAGCTTGCCTTCAATACCACCCTTGAAAAATCTGCCCCCCCCCCCTTTTTTTTTAAGCTACAAGAACATCGAGGAATATTTACACACCATTTTCTCCTGCCTAGAACAACACAGGGCAATAGTCATATCTGTCTGCAGGAACTGGAAAAGTGAAAGATATGTCTCCAAAAAAACATCTTACAATGCATGTAAGATACCGGAAGGTGCAGGACTAGAGGACGGCCCTTCTTTACCACTGAGGTAGCTCTCCAGAGGTTCTGAGTTTACGCCTTTATTTTTCACTTAACGTTATGACACCAGAAGGTTATCAATGCTTCACGGGGACCGAGGAGCAGAGCTGAAGTGGGAGAGAGGTTACGTGACCTTACCTAAAAATCACTGTGGGCGTCAATGCCGTGGTCAGTGACGGAAGCTCTGGAGTTGCAATATAGTCCCTCCTCTGTTGCTGTGGGTTTAGACTTAGGATTATACTCAAAATTGCCCCGAGGCCAGGCAGGTAGGCCTAGGGAAAATGAAGACATCCAGCTGAATTGGAAGAGGAGCTGCTTTTTCCCCTTTCGGGGATTAGGTTTTAAGGAACCGGTACCCAAACTACACGTGTGCTTTATCTGGAAAACATGCTTAAGTTGCCAGGCTCTGGACTTGAAAGCGATCTTACTGTGAAGATGGCCTTGTAGTAGTTTACACCCACTCTAAAAAAAGGAATTTTGAACAACTGCCAGTTAGAAATCTGGCCTGGGCCTGATTTACAAATGGAGTAACTTCAGCAACATATAAAAAGCAGCAGAACAAAGCAGAGGAATTTCCATAGGTGGGAAGCATGCCTTGATTCATAAGCACTTTGTAACTATTTAGAAGCAATCGGTGCAGTCAAGTCTTGCAAGCAGTATAGGCTCCATTGCAGCAGGGATGTAACAACATCTGCTATACGAAAAAAACAAACCTTCCCCCATTTTGTCTTAAGGTACAATTCCACCCTGGACAATGTTTCTGCCTTTTTTTTTTTCCTCCTCCTCGCCTTGTAAAACCAGTTGTTGAGCTCAACTGATCTACATTTGAGGCCAGAAAACACACTTTACTCTGCTTAATCCACTACAGTTGAGAGGTGAGTTTGCATAAGGGAACACCGAATTCACAGTGTGATTCCTGTGCAGCAGTGGATCATGTATGATGAACGCGGACTATTCAAACCAGTGACTAATTATCACAAGAAAGAGTTAACAAGTAACTAGGAAAAAGCGGTTTCTGTCTACTCCTCTAGGTGGTGCTACGCTACAGTACGAGAAGACTATCACAGCTACAAAAAGTACTACCGTTTTACAAAGCTGCCCATCCTTGTCCTGCGAGGGCTACGCATCCTGTTTAACTTTGCTTGCCCAATTGCATCAGGCGGTCTTCCTTTGGGGGTTTCCCCAGAAAGAGGTGAACTGCATACCTTGTCCTATGGGCTCGCCTGTTGTTGCAGAACATGGCTCCGCAGGTTATTCCTATCACTGGGTCTCTGCATACTTGAGGAGTAAACCTGCTATAGAGGGTAAACAGAAGGAACTAAGGATTTTGACACTTGCTAAATGAAACGTGGGGGGGGTACAGGGGATTCTTATACTTACGTATATTATATACTGCCTCCCAAAGTAGGGGTACTTCAGGATCTATACTCTCAGTTCCCTCCTTCAGAAGCAAGTGTGAACATGGCACAGGGTATTGTCCTTCCCACTACGCATTTTCAACAATTCTAATACATTAGAGTCCTCATGCGACTCTGCCTGTGCACAGGCAGCCCAAAGTCCAGAGCAACTTGCCAAGTAACAACTAATTGAGTAAATTCTTCCTGTTTTAACCCCGATAAGACTGCTTGGGCTGTAACATATGATGGAACATCACCCTAAGATGATCTCATTCCCAGTCCTGCAGGTCGGAGTAGCGTGACATACATACCCTTTACTTCTGCAATGGAGAACTAGCATATTTAGCAAAGAAAGGTGGTGGTGACAGCAGCTAAGAAATGACACTTAACATTTACAAAGCCATTAACGTGATGATGGGACTGAAACTGGGAAAGGAGCCGTGCTGCCCACACCCCTGTGCCCTTTGCTCAGCATGCTTCAAAAGAAGAGTCCTTTAGCAAATGGGCTGGCGGCTCAGAATGGAGTCATGAGGCCAAAGTCAAGGCTGTACAGAGTCCAAGGCAAACGGAAGAGAATTTACACTTCCCCGTATTTCCTCCCGACGGTGCAGAGCTCCCCCTCAAACCTGGCTGGCATGACGTGGTCCTTCTGTCTTCAGAGCCCCTGCAATTGAGAGAATTCCTCTTGGAGCGCGAGTCATTTGACCTTACTGAAGTGAGGATCGTGATGTAATTAGCATGATAACTGACAGAATGTGAACAAGACTTTAAAAGATCTAGATTTTGGTCTTTTGCACACAAAGTCAGTCCCAGCAGACGCTTCCTTTGGAGACAGCGCCCTTGTCTTCCCCCTGAGCACAGCTCCCGGTCTGGAGGGGACAGTGGCTATTCCCAGCTCCACAGGAATGGGGAAAGGAGGAGTAATTACACCATGGCCTGAAAAGCGAACGTGCGTGTTGATTAGAAGTTTAAAGTAATATGAGTACACCCAGCACCTAAAGATACCTATATTGCTTCTAAGGTCACTGGGGAAGCTCCAGAGGAGGAGCACAGCCAGACTCCAGCAGTCTCCCGCCCACTTTTTCGCCAGCCCCAGGCACGCCTAGCCTGCTGTAGAAAGGCTGAAAGGTTGACAGACACAAGCAGTGACCGACCGTTTCCTCATTGCCTACCTTGGTGCCGTTCGTTCCGCCGACGCCTCTCTGCTATTCCTCCACAGGCACGGCACAGTTTTCCTTGTTTTCTGATGGAATCGCAAGATAGTCTGTTCTGTGGTTGGAGGGAAGGAGGAAAGAATGACCTCAGGTGCTACAGTGCAAAAGCCAGGTCGGGTCTATTCACCCTTACAGAGAGATTGAATGCCTGTGAGTATCTCCAAGGTAACAAACGTCACCTGTAGAAGATGCTCGCAGTAGGAAACTCTCCTCAGCACAGTCAGGAGCAGACACCGAGTGTTCCCTACCATAAAGTCCTACGCATGCAGCCTTCCTAGCATGTGCAAAGAGCACCCTTATCCAAGCCAAGTATGTAGAAAGATGGGAATGGGCCAGTATAAAAATCAGAACCATCTCTGCTGTGTCAGCTGCATCTGTGAGTCAGAGCTCTGAAAGCAGCCCTTCCAGGAGAGCGTCTCTGCGCAGTTCAGACTGGGCCACTTTGCAATACCGCACACCACGGCCAACCCCCCTACCTGGTGCATTGTCCCTCACCGTACAAGTTCACCATCTTTTTTGGTACTCCTAAACATCACAATTATTCCAGACATAGGAAACATCAGCTAGAAACATGCAACAGCAAAGTTCAGTCTTCTTGCAGTCTGATCTGGCCTGAGACATCTGAAGAACCCTCGCAGAACAGCTCGCATCTTCAGAGATTTCACACTTACGCGTTTTCCTGGGCAGCCTCCTCTGCCTTAGAGACTTTCCTGTAGCAATAGACCATTTCTATCAGTAGCCACAAGGTGAGGAAGACCAGCAGAATATACATCATGATTTCAGAGATGACCGAGGTGAAGTCTTCTCCAGCTGTTAAGAAAATGAAACAATCTCTGCTCATTGATGTGCAGCTATCGGAGCACAGCAGCTCCACTGACGCTTTCCACCCTTGTGTCATCCTTCCTGACCCAGCTTGTCAGAGATACCCAGATGCCACTACACTTTGAAGGGGCAAAAGAGAGGGAAGAGGCGAGGCGGCCAACAGGATATGCCAGCAGCGATTCCTCTGCGTGTTTCCAGCGGAATCGAACGTGCACAGGCTTGCACGTGGTGTCCTGCATTCTCTGCCACCCACACATTCATTCGGATTGCTCACCGTTAGCCTATCTCATCTTCGCGCTCTGTTTCCTTTGTGCGTCCTACTCGCTGGTGTTACCTTGACTGTATTGTTCTGCCAGTGATTTGAAAGAGATCAAAATGCAGATACGCTCGTGGGGAAGAAGGGAAGGAAAGACACAGCGGAAACAGATGAGGGCTAAAAGTTCTTGTCCCACTCTGAAGAGAATGGCAGAATTCCCGCTGATTTCTAACAAGCCAGGATTTCAGCACTGAACTGAGCAAACCCAAGAGGAACAGAAAGACTCGGGAGCACTGCAAAGGGAAGGAGGGATTAGGAGAGGGTGGAAGCAAGAGACTGGTATCAAAATGGAGAATGTGTCGTTCCAAGAGGGAGGGGGCGGAAGCAAGGAAGCAGACGCTGTGGGTAGCCTGGCAAAGGCTGCGCTGTAGCATGCTAGAGCCACCGCGGGAGAAGCGAGGCTTCTGAGCGCAGAAACTGGAAACCTCCGCCTGCTTCCTGTGCCTGCCCAGCTGTTCCCAGCTGTTGCCCCAGCCTGCCATGCTCATTATACCTTCCCACATTCGCACACGACCACTCTGAGCCTAAAAAGAGGCTGCAGCCAGCAAACAAAATGCAGGTCTTTCCTCCTGAACCTCGTGTAGTCTTTGTTGCTGGCAAAGACAGACACAATTATCTGGCAGCTCAGTCTCCCCTCTCCTGCAATGCAATGAAAACCTGTATCCCCGGATGACATGGATGACAACACCCGCAGCGCGTTAAGGCACAACAGACTGTCTGCCAGTCCTTCATACCCTCCTCCACCACGGTGAGGTGGATCAATCTGGAGCTTGTGAAGAGAGGTCGGTGAATCTCGAACTCAAACTCCCGGGTGATGTTACAGGTGTAGATACCCGAATCGTTCAAGGTGACATTTAACACAGTGATGGATACGTCCTGCATGTCTTTACTCCCATTCCACTGTAACCGACCACTGAAGCGGCTTGGGAATTCATGGTTTGCTTTCCTGTACTCGTAGATCTGTGAGGAAATGTGAAAGGGCATTCTGATTAATCACTGACGCGCACCTCAGACAACACCACAGCATATGCAAGGGAAAACATCATCCTCTAGCTACACATGTGTATGTTCTGGCCTACGGTTTCCTTAGTAACAGCAGCTATTCATATTCTATATCATCCTTTACCTCAAAATCTCAGGCTACTTTACAAAAGACAGAAAACTGAATTATCTCCATTACAGAGGTAGAAAAACTAAGTCACAGAAAAAGAGATACACGTGCGGACAACGATGCAAAACATCAGCAATGGAACTGAAAACTAGGATCCTGCAGTCTACGTGCCTAGCCTGTCTGTCACTGCACATAAGATCATCTTAGGAAGGAACCACAGAGTATATACAGCAAAGATCAACAGTCATTTTTGGTAAGCCCTGGGATATTCAGCTGAAATGGGAGTGTTGCAGGATAAATATGACAGCGTGAAAACGGTACGTCAGAAGAACAGAGCTGGAGTGGATTTTGCAGGCCTTATCTCGTGCAAGTTTCTAGCCGACCGCAGACCCCGTCATTAAGCTGCTCGCCCCAGCCCGCTTTCATTAGCATTCTGTGGGTTGCCACTGGCAAACGTATCACGTAGGTCACTGGAAGTGAATTCCCATCTCATTCCCTTAGCGGGGTCCCTTTGGTTCTCAGAGAGTAAGAGAATATTTGCCATCTTGCCTGGCCCCGCTCAATCGCGATGAAATGCAACCACTGATCTAATACTTCATACTCAGATAAAACAGCTAGAAAGAAATGTGAGCGCACGGCCTTAATCTTACTCTCTGTTTTACTATTCTTTCTTGAATTCCAGTTGCCCCTTGTCTGTGCGATTCCCATTTTGATTCACTCTGAAAACAAATTTTACCTTTTCCTGACAGGGATCCAAAACGACTCACAGACATCCTCCCACAGTCAGGATACCACTGCTTTCTCTGAGGTAAAAAGAAGTAAATCCTGTCCTGCAGATTTGTCAGATCCCAGATTTAACCTCCAAAGAACAACTTTGGGATTCAGAAGTGTCCTAAGACGGGAGAGACTTGGCCAAGGGTACCAGGTGTCACTCCACACTTCTGTTTCCCTTCTTGATCTCCTTACATGCTAGACTTTACGTATTCAAGGAATGGAATGAGAAATTGGCATTCATGTCTGTACGACCCCGAATATTTGAACTCAGCAATAGATTCTAGCTTCTCCTGCCATAAGCTGATGCTGTGCCCAAGTGTGGAAATCAGCTAAGCGAGGAAAAGACACCTTAGTTACTGCTCAGAATTGGTGGTGTGGAACCTCTGGGTGAAAATGCTGCAGACATTGTGAAGATCTGCAGCTCGGAGCTGAACTCCAAGCTCATTTCTCCTCCATGACATGAAAGCAGCCTGCTGGGCATTTCTATAGACTTTCAATAAGAATGTGGCAGAAAGCTTTTGTTCGTATTTGGGTCTCTCTCCTTCCCTTATACAGTCTTCCTTGGGGCTTCTGCTGCAGGACAGACTTACATTCTCGCAAGTACCTTTTGGCTTCTCCCACATGAGTTCACTGGACTGTGTTTCACAGTAAGACCTACGAAAACAAGGGCTCAGCTACCAGACATACATACAGGTTCATCTTTTCCACCCTCCGGCCTGTAGAACCATTCCACCACCGTGTTGGCTGTGACCTCTTCCCTCCTCATGCAGGAGATGCAGAGTAGCTTCATGTCCTTTCCTTGGACAGCCTCTGTCTCTGATGGAACTTCAACACATACTGCAGAACAAAAACCAGCTAGGGAAAAGGAGCAGCAGAGAAGAAGCGTAAGACAGAATTAGAGACACATCAGTTATCCACAGCTCGGCATTTATGATCACATCATCGCCAATGGAAAACCATTTGTTACCAGCACCCTCTGACAACAGCTAAGTCTCAAATGTCAAATTTTACCAAGCTTCCTTCTCTGAGATATAAGTAATCTGTAATAATTAACAGAGGGTGATCACTTTATGCAGATTCACCTCTCCAGCATCTGCTTTGCCACAACTTTAATTTTTCCCATAGCAATTGATGCCACTTCAGCGGCATTGTTCATTCTCTCCCATGCATGCTGAGCATGCTCCTGTTACAGTAGCGATTACAGTCTGGTAGGAGAGAAAGCCCAGAATTTAAGTGCACAGGAACAGCTCGCTCTTTGTGCTAAGTTAAAAGGTCTGGACGTTTTAATCCGGTAATGTGTTCAAAACAAACTGGGAGGATTCACCACCCTTCCTGTTTCTAGGTTTCATAAGGAGCACTGGGAACCAAGGGGCTTGGACTTGAGTAAATTTGGCAGTGGGAGGAGTTAGTGACTTTACATGCATTCCTGTTCAAAATGCTTCCGATCGGATCTGTGCTAACACTGGCAACTATAAAATACTGCTCTCCCAAACAAGATACAAATCATTGTCTGTGAAGCTAAAGACTTGATAAGAAAAGGAATAGCTTCAGCATGACATCTCAGACTAAATCCCTGCTGACATTTGTCCCCTGGGCTAGACAATACTGGGTTCTGTCTGTCCAAACCCATCTCCAAAGCCTTGAGTTTGGCTCACTGAAGATGCTGACTTTGCTGTCCCTCATCCCCAGCCTCTGAGATACCATTAACCCGCTCTCTCGAGCACTGTAATATCCCGGGACCTATCCTGGAACTAGCCAGATTCCAATTCTCCCATACCATCAGCTCCATGGGTAGCACCAGCTTTCTAGGAGGAGTAAGGGAGGAGTTACTGGATCATGCTTTACTCCAGTTACATTAGACACACACACGCAGATGTGCACCCACACACGGAGCTGTAGGCATACGTGCACATCGACTGTAGCTGTATGGGCAGAACTAACCAACCTTTTCTTGGTTGCAGAAGAAAAACTAATAGCAATAACACGATTTACTCCAGTTTGTACAGACTGCATAGAGAACTAGTGCTAACACGCACTGCTTAACGGTCTGCACATCCTCCCTGAGGCAACTAAACGTTAAATTACATTGCAAATTTCAAAGCAACAGTGAACTGGATACAGTAAAGAGCCTGCGTGCGTATCAAAGCACACGCTTTGTAACCTAAGTCTACTTAGCAGTAATGTATTTTCTCTGCTCACATTAACTCCGTTACATTCAAACTTAACTCTGCATGAATGTCATTTTCTTCTCTTCTTGTAAACAAAAAAGCCACTTTGAAGGCTGGTGTTCCTGACAGCATTAATGGAACCCTGCTAAGAAAAGGGGTGCTTTAGAGAAGCATCTGTAAAGAGGCAAGCACCAGATTTGGTGGAGAACCTGGCTGAAGACAACATGGAATGGAAACACCTACCCCAGAGCACCAACACGACTGAAGACGCACAAACCAGCCTCGGCAGCGCAGCCATTGTTCCGAGCCACGAGCGAATCTCAAGCTGGGCAGAAGCTCTTTCGGAGAATGCCGCTTCTCCCCTCCTCGCTGTGGACCCAGCGCAACAGGATGCCTCGGGCTGCCGGCCGCGCCGCGCCCCTTGGTCCGGATCTGCCGGCGAGAAGGGAGCCGAGGGAGGGCGGCAGCTGCCGGCCGGCTGGGATCCGAGGGAGCCGCTTCCCCGCGGAGCGGGATCCGCGCAAGGGCGGGGCCGGGCTCCCGCGGGCGCGGGCGGCAGCACCACGGACAGGGCCCGGGCGCCGCTCGCCGCTACTCTGCGCAGGGGGGCGGCGCGGGGCGCGGCGCAGCAGGTGGCCCCGGGGCGCGGCGCGGGCCGCCGGCGGCCCTTTGTCTTCCGGGCCGGCCGCGGGGAGCGCGCATCGCTGCGCGGGGGCGCAGCTTTCCCTGCGTGCGGCGGCCGGCTCCGCGGAGCCCAGCCTCAGCCCGGGCGGGGGGCACGGCCCGCGGCAGGCATGCGCGGCCGCCTCCCTCCTTCCCTCCCTCCCTCCCTCCCCCGGCCCCGAGCAGGAGCCCGGGCTCGGCGGTCCCCGCCGCGCCCAGGCAGCTCACCGGGCTTCGCAGCCCCGGCGGCAGCCGCCGGAGGGGTCAGCGCTCGGGCACCCTCCTTCCCGGCTGCACGGACCTGGTAAGCCTGGCTGGAGCAGCCGGAGAGGGGATTTCAGCATCGTCCGGCCGGCCTCCAAAATAAAGCCATGGAGGGGGGGAAAAGAACGGGGGGAGAGCCACCCGTGCGGGGTCACAGAAAGGCCTCCGCCTCGGATGAGTTTAATACTAACGCTTGCGCAGCTCTGAAGGTCACAGTTGCAAATACTGGGAAATCCTCTGTCCTCATGTTCTACTCTGATTCCCAGGAGTTCATTGCCAGCAGCAGGCTGGGCTTTCTCTTCTTGGACTGGGGCCGCTGTGCCCCAAAGGGCTTCTCTGACTTTGAAGGTCACAGTGGACAGAGAGGGAAAAACAAAGTGCTTGTTAAAGCGTCTGTGCTGATGTCAGCTCAATAAACAGCACAATCTATTGAATTAAACCTGCCCAACCCCATCAGGGGGCAATTTGCCATGCCAAAACTCAGAGCGCCAGACGGCAAGACCCACTCAAACAGGGAAATATGTGCAGCCATCAGAAAGCATCAGCTCCAAGCCCTTTAGCTGGGCACGGGCTCTCAGCTGGGCACACCACCACTGGCGGTGGTCGCTACCACAGCCCCGTGGCCTCCCGACACGCATGCAGTGGTCCCTGGTCCCTACACTGCTTAAGCAAAGTGGGCACAGGACAAAGACAGCCAACCCTTTTCCTAGACATCATCTAATCACGTTTGTATCGGCAAACTGCATTCACCATCTGCCAATAACCACACACAGAGCAACGGCCTCCACACCACCCTTCATAGCCCACTGAGACAACTCTTAAGTCCTTCCTAGCTAAGGACACCTCCCTAATTCCCTGTTCTGCTTCATTTTACTGACCGGAGAGGTTACTCTGCCCTGTTCCAGCCCACGTCCAGCTGTGACCCCTGAAACCTTTGCAGCCCTGAAGTATTACAGCAGGGACTGACCAAAGCCACGATCAGTCCCTATGTGCTGGCGGTCAAGTTTCACTCACTGTCCCCTCTGCTTTTCGGCTTATTTGGGTTACTGTGCACTCCTACCAGCAAACTAATCAAAGAACCCCCCTATTTAATGTATCTCCAGGAGCCAGGTGTGAGTATGGAGACCAAGAGCTCATGAATCAGTAGCTGCAGACGCCAGCACACCGTTCCCAATTCCCCCCTTAGAAGCCATCCATGATGAACATTCAACTCATAATACCTGACTCTTCTCCACAGGAAGACAAAATGGCAGCCATGATACCCAGAGATGATGGAAGGATGTAGCCTCCTACGTTAAGCCGTTTGCTTTTCTCCCATTGCCCCTTGCTATTATTCACAACAACTCAACAAAGGGAAGGGCAGGTTAAGCCACAGGATTTGATCCTAGCTCTTCTAGAACAATCCAGCCTGTGTGTGGCAGATGAGTGCTGATGGTGGGCTTTTTATAGACACGGGAACTACTGGACAATGTCCCTGGCTATCGCATTTGACAACCACCTGTTTCATGAAGTTCAGTGGAAATCACATCTGTTCTCAGGAAGCCAGGTGCACCGCCAGCAAACACAGAACACGGATCAGCAGAGCTGTGCTGTTTGTGCTACGGCTGCTCTAATTACATCTATTACGGAGAATCCTACCAGGGAGGAGAGAGAGGGTCTGAGAGGATTAAGAGGAAGCAGCAGCTCTACAACGCTGATTCAGGCAGCAGCCGCTGACTGACCCTTCGACCCTTTCTACTCCTGCCTTAGCAGAGCCCTGCCATCAGGTGCCTTGGTGCTCCCCCAGGTAGAAACAGAAGCCTTTATCTCCTCTAACCCCAGGCACCCCAGAACTCACCTGCCAACCAATTTCAATTACAGTGACAAATAAACATCCTAAGGAAGTAATGAGTTGTCCCTCAGAATCGCTCATGTACCTATCTCAAGCGCTTCATGCTAGATGGGTGTTCTAGCTGCTGTTTAAAGAAGGGAAATTGGGCCCAGAGGTGAAACTGGGCTTGGATTTGGGTGGATAGTAACGCAAAAAGCCACGGGCCAGGGAAGCAAATTGAGATTGCACCCTTTCCTCCCCACCTCCGGAGAAGTTTTTTCTTCACCTAAAGCATATCTCACATACTACAGACAAAACCAAAAGTGATTTGAAATGAATACTTGTAGTCAGACCAATTTATTAAGCTGCCAGAACCTGTGTTGTTTTTTTTAAAAACAGACAGACACAGAGAAAAACTTCTCTGAACTTATTCAGGGATACTGCATGTTTTTCAAATGAAAGGATAAGATGCTTTCATTCTTGCTATGAGCTGGGCTTAGCTGGGAACTACTCCAACATCTCCGTGGGCCTGTTTTAAACAGGCAACAAACACCAGCTCTCTTATGGAAAACTTGCACATAAACGGGATGCCACATTGGAAGCCTGTTTCAATTTTCAGCCCCAGTGTGCTGCGAAAGAGATGGAGGGCACATCCTCTTCAAACCCCATCCAATGCCAGGAGGCACAGCTGCTCCTTCGTGCCCTACCACAGCCCCGAGGCCTCCAGGGAACAGGGTGGAGGATCAGGCGTCACCATTAGGGCACAGGACGCTTGGCACCACAAAGCGCTCAGCCATTTTGGCACTCCAGAGGAAATGGTGAAGGGAACTGAATATTGAGAGAGAGAGAGAGAAATATCTTGAATGCTGCAAGAAGCAGCCCAACTTATCATGTGGGGGTTGCTATGGCAACCCACCCAGTTAGTGCTTCACAGGAGAAAAAAAAAGAAAAAAAATGAAAAAAGGCTGGCACTTCTGCATGGGCACAAGATAAGGAGATAAAAATAATGTCAGAACCCTGCCCCCACTAATCCCTCACTCTTACGGCCCTTGAGCCAGGCTATGGGAGTGGGAACACACAACCTGCGTGTCTGGCCTCCCTGTGACAGCCTTCTCGGCAGCTTCCACTGCCATCCGCAATCTCATCAGCTCGCTTCAGTGCGAACATCCTCTTTATTGCGCAGCTAAACATCAGCAAGGCTTGTTCCTCGCACAGCCCCTCCCGACTGTCAACAGCCAACACATACCCACCACCGGGATCAACAACCATTCCAACCTCAAGGCCACCAGAGCTGTGCAACAACCAAGTAACAGCGGTGTGATCCTCTGATGCCCCAGTGCTGGAAGAGCGAGCACAAAAAGGAAGAGAGCACCCTTCACACTTGCTCACCGCCGCTCCTACAGAGTGGCCTCAGCCAGTATGAAATCAGTAATGGTTTGCAGAAAATGTATATCAATTTAAATATGTTGAATTTAATAGATCCTTCCCACGCACTTCAAAAACCATTCCACAGAAACCTATAGCAAGGGAGGACTTCTCTAGTTGCCTTTACAGGGTGCCTGGAGGGTTATAAAAGCTCATTCAGTTTTCTCTTTTTCACACTCAAATTTTAAAATGCGTTTTCCATGTACCTGCCAACCTCTGGATTCCCACTGTATACTCTACACTACAGACAACTCCAGCCGTACTCTTTGCACGTCTTTGCATTTACCTCCATTTCCAGCCGAATGCACGGTTCCCAGACTAGCTCTGCAGTCTTCAGCTGCACCCAGCCCCCGTCGCACGCCCTTCTCACCCCCCCTCCACCCAATATGCAAGAAGGTAGGTATTAATGCTCTTAAGATGCGGGTACCCAGACTGACTGTGCTATCTTACACACTCTCTCTGTGCAAACACCTGCCTGCATTTGCATTGCATCATTTTTTGCCAGATCTACTTCACCGTGCAATGTGAAGGAGCAGGGTTCCCCGTTCACATACCTCTACGATTGCTGAAAGCATGAAAATCCATTAGCGTGTCAGATTGCCACACATATTCATTCACATTGTTTGGCACGTACATGCTGCAGGACCTCGTTCCGCTATATACAGATCGCACATGTTTTTGGTTTACTACTGCTATCTGAGCTTGGCTTAGCTTCCTTCAGGCCTGCGGAAGAGGCCAACTGATTTCCAAGGCCTCTGTTTCAGACGGACGATATTCTAACCCTTTAATGCCAGCGGCTCTCCGTTTCTGCTTTCACTGAGGGCCCACAAGGCACAGTCCCTTTGCCATCCTTATCTCCCAGAGAAAACACAGGCTGTTCAACATGCCTCTACTTATCTTTGGCTCTGAAAATCGTTTTCCTTTTGGGACTAAGGATGAGAAGGTCTGGATATTAGAAAGCCCTCCCCTCTGTCAACAAGAAGTAACTGCCTTGGCAAGCAGACTGCCTGAGCTGTTTGTGAGCCTTTAATGCTTTTTGTAGTGGTGCTCCCTGTCAGAGAAATACTTCCTCAAATGCAGAATAGTCTTGCATAAGCCAAAGCCTGCGCATGCACAGAGCACTGGCAGGGTCTGGGGACTTGGATCCCTTTGAGCAGCAGGTTGCGCTCTGAAGGCTGGGTTGAAAATTCTCCCCTCCACGTCCAAGAAACACACTGAGCTACATTCCTGCACATTGCTAACACTTTGTGGTCAGCAACTAAACAAACACATTTTTTCAGACCTTTACTACAGGCCATATTTAGAGGTGTGTTATTGTATACATCCTGGAAATTCTAAGCGCTGGTGTTGGTCCAGGTACTTTTGGGGTATTGTTTTCTGGGACTCAATGCCAATAAAATCAAGTAGTGCATATGCACATAGGCAAGCCTTTGTGTGCTGTAACTGAAGTGCTGTTTTACCAATCTGGAGTCCAATGAGGGGGCACTTTCACAGGTATGCTTTTAGGCCTCTCCTCAGCTCATTCACTTCAGCAGTGCATGAAAATCCATTAGCGTGTCAGATTGCCACATTCATTCACATTTGCTCACTTAATTTCTGAACTCTTACTACTAGTGAAATACACCAATGCCTCAATTATTTTTGCACCGTGCACCGATTGCATTTTTGCAAAGAAAAGCTTGTTCAGCAAATATTACTGTCTTACCTTGTCTGGACTGAAGTGCTAGGTGCTGCTTTCTTCCTTAAATTGTGAACAAAGCTGAATCTCATCCCAGCTGCCAGTAAACACGGGCATAGACCTTTTAAGCTCTGGGCTACTTCTCAAACGTGGTTTGTTTTCACAGGAGTCCAGGAAATATGAAGGATTCCAAGAGACTTTTTTTGTGCCGGAGGTGTTGGGTCAGATACACTTACTGTCTTGCAGAATCAAGTCTCCCATTGTGAAAGAGAAACGTTTTGGCGATGTTCTACACCTTCCATCTGTGGGTTTCCAACTTTTGCCTCCTGGTAGCACAATTATCATCATCTTTCATCTAAAACAACAGGCACGTATATAATTACATTAGACAGCACACAAGAGAAAGGAAAAACAGTGTTTCCAGGTTCAGTACAACAGAATTGAAAAGTGTTTTGTCTTCTGACAGTGAGGAACATCTCCCTGGTCAAATTCAAAGGTGCTGTATAAAATAGAAGTTGTTACACGGGGCTTTGAATCTGTAAAATGTCACTTTCTCCTTCAGAACCACCATTTTTCAAACAAGAATTCCTTGCTAGCACTTCACTGTCTAAGCAGGCACCTTCTCCTGGCTAGGTATTCTGCTACACTTTGCTTACTTTTAGCAGTTGTTTTATTAACTTTAAACAAAGAAACAACCAGAAAAAAACCCAAACAAATTTAGAGCAATTCTAAGTTTCCATCCAGAGCCCAAACACTGTACAGGAAAGGAGAGATTATGTGGAGAAATCCCAAGGCGGGGAAGGGAGGACACAGAAAACATGTATGCACACACGTCTGTGTACACGTATGTGTGTAAGCATATGTTGCGGGCAGGAGATAAAATATGCCTGGTGCTGTGCAGTCCTGGAAAACAACGGCACTGTTCCTGCAGACCCAGCAGATAGCGCTGTCCCCTCTGCATCGCCGGAGGTAAAGCCAAGCTCCTCTGTTCCAAGACATTCTTCAGGCAATACAGACCTTCGAGCTAGAGAAACTGTGTCACTGTTCCTGTGCTCTCCTCATCTTTCTAGCTGCACCCACTTGTCATCTGATGTTATTGTTGTTAATTAGTCGCTTCAGAGAGTCCCCATCACAGACAAGATGCTTTACGAATGCTGGACTAAGAGCTCAGTGTAGCCTTTCTGTCCCATGATTTAACGACCCCGCGTTCTCTGGTGTCCCAGCTGGTGACCGATTAAAGTAATTCTCTACCAAAACTCTCTTTCATTTATCTATAAATAGGTGATGTATCTGTATCACTTACGCCTTTTCCCCAGTTACTGTGAAATTCTATGGAAGTACATCAATTCGCTTAGGAAAAAACAGGTTTGCAAACCTACACTGAAGTCACACATGGTAACTGAATCAGCTGCAATATTTAACACTTTGTGTGCAAGCACAAATACTCCCCTTTTGCCCCAAAGATCTGAAGTTCTTGATTTAGCAAAACCATGAAATCCCTGAAACACAATAGCTCTTCCATTGGTGCCTGTCAAATTCTAAAAGCGTTTGGCCATAAAGGCCTTAAGTGATGCACAACCTCGGTATGGGCTTCAGAATTAGATTTCTGTGACACGATAAAAGCAAGAGGGATGCAAAAATTCCTCTCCAGACTAAACCCTGGATTATCATACAAACTCTGCTCCGCTCCACATGCTTGCCTTGCCTTCCCCCTCTCCCTCACTGCTCCTGCTTCACCTCTTTGCCTTGCCCCTCCCACAGGAACCTTTACTTTCTCCATCATTCTGCTTTGCCTGTGCCTTGCCAACTCGTGTACTTACCTGCCCTTGTCCTCTCTCACTGCCCAGTTAATGGGCACTTACTCTTCGCTCCATGGTGCCTCTGAAGATCAGGTGGTTTACACTGAGCAGAGGGGACACTACTCAAAAATAGACTGTATTGCATGCAGTAACCAATTACAGTGAGTCACTACTTTTTACAAGAAACTACAGACTATATAAAACACTGGCTTCGGCTATAATTAAAAACCCCAATGCTCTAAGAAGAATGAATCCGTAACTGTTGATACCAGGTACAGATCTCAGTGTGTACCTGCCAGATATCAGCCAGTTCTTTAAGATAAATAAAATAGTAAGAAATCAAAAAATGTCTGTGAAATTGGACAAGCTGGAAGGCATAGAGAACAATTCAGTTCCACCAGCAGCCCTTGAACAGAACATAACAAAAGCACCCTCAGCTCCCCAGCCAGCTGACAGGATAGCCAGCTACCTGAGTCATGTAATTGCTTGAAGGTCACATAGGTTGCTTATTTCAAGGTCAGCCGAAACTAGATCATCAGCTCAAGTCTGTGTTTTGGCAAGGACTAAAAATTAGTGCCAACTGCCAGCAATGTATGGAGGATGAATCAAGTTCAAGAGTGTTCTTGGTCCTAATGGTCAGGTGGTGCCATTATTACCTGTCCAGCCTCAACACTAAACAAAACCAAACCCAGCTTTTTGGATGGCACTTACTTTGGAAACAGAAACAGTTTCCTTCCAGCACTGAAGATGGGGCTGTCCAACTCAGGAACAAAGGACACTGTTGATGCACACTCCACGATCACTCTCAGACGCGCAGAAATACAGAACGTCAGCACAATGCTTCCAGAAGGCTGTTATTATGATTACCGCTTCCTATTAAAAAAAAAAAAAAGTAGTTATTACTCATACTTGAGAGAGAAGCTTGCTATCCCGAAGAGAATTAAGTTTTATCTGCAACTTACATAACATTTTTGTTAGTGTTATTCTCATGCATGGATTTGAATAATCAAAACAGGTAAGTACTTGGACTATAATCTCTTTTTCTTTCGTATTTGTATGGATTTGGTATCGTAGGATCCTTGTCGAGGTACAATTATCCAGTGATAACAACTGATTTTTGATAAGGAGTCACACTGAATGTATCAGAGAGAGAACACTATACACATATATTCCACCTAGAGAGACACATATATATCCCTCTGTAAAAGAGTGGTTATGCTGGAAGCCATCCACATGGTCGCAAACACCCAGTAAGAACGAGGTGAAAGGCTACTTATGTGACCCACTAAGCAGTGGCACGATCATTTCCA
Organism: Phaethon aethereus; assembly: GCF_964289735.1. NCBI lineage: Eukaryota > Metazoa > Chordata > Aves > Phaethontiformes > Phaethontidae > Phaethon > Phaethon aethereus. The sequence goes on from NC_138599.1 coordinate 4,176,736, forward strand.
TTCCAATGGCACTGCACATGGCCACCAGCCCCTAACAGTACATCAGTTATTAAATTCTGATCATTCATGCACTCAGGATGCTCATGCTACATCTAGAGCAGCTAGTGACTACTTTTGTCATGCAGCGTAAGCAATCCTTGATTAAAAACATTTTTGGAAGTACAGTTTTCATTCTAAAACCCCAAGACACTTTAGATTATCAAGACTGTCTGTGGGCTTTTCCGTACAGGAACAGCAGAACAACAGCTGGGAGGCTGAGGGAAGGACAGATCACTCTGAAACCTCATGCAGTGGTGAGCGAACGATGATAGGGTGTCCATTTTTTGTCAAAAGTGCCTTTGAACAAAGCCTTTGGGGGAGAGGCAGAATTAACTCTTTCTATAAAATACACAAGCTTTGTGCCAGAATTTTCATTACATTAAAAACCAAGCTGTGCACTATAAAACACAGCCCCGACAGACGTTCTTACTCAGCTGCACTTAAACGTACTCCGTTTGCCTGGCAAGGATTATGTTCTCATCTCCTGAATGTAACTGTTCTCCCTGTGCAGCTACTCCGCGCGCTCGCACAGCCACAGTGCAAGGTGCTCAGTGGGGTTTGGATTGCTCGCTACAGAGGGCAACTCCCCATGTTTTGATAATAGTCTTTCCTCCTCCTACACCCATCCTGATGTAAACCACAGAAGAAATGACACTTCCTAACAAAGGAGCTCTTTGTTCTATAAATAGTCTTTTTCTCACATACCACAGACATTACCACCCTTTCCCAGCATCTAAGAGCAACAACATGCACATAAGTATCAACACTGGTTGTTTCTCTAAGAAATGAAGAGATAAAGCACACCAGCGCAATGTACTGAAGGCGCACACATGAAGCTATTTCTGAGGCAGAAATCAAATTTCACACATCCTCAACAAAAGCTGGAAGCTTGTATCAATTTAGAAAGAAGTGGGCTTTCTCTAAGATGCCAGAGTGCTCCTAAACTGGCAATACAGAGTATTAGGTATGATTTTTTTTTTGCCCAACTACTGTGGGGTCTGTAAATGTAGAATTTCAAAGATGGTATGGACACGTAGGGTCAATCCTGCACCTACTTGTGATTTCGGTGGGTACTGCATACATATTCATCTGTAAACTAATAAAGTCTTTTAACATCTGAACCCATGAGGTGTCAAATCCTCTGTCCCATGAGGAAGAGTGGAAAGAAAGGTAGATCAAGGTGAAGTGATTTGCTCAAGGCCACAGATTAAATCTGGGGTTGAGGTGAGGGCCCGTAACTTCCCGTTTCCTGTTTTAATGACCAGGTTACGGAGCCTCCACCCCGTCACTGACCCCCATACCTTCATCGTTGTCCCATGATCGCACACGGGCTTGTTTAGCAATATATCAGTCTTTCTCCTTCCTTTATGCATCTTGCTCAGCAAAACCTTCTCACCTCATTTCCCTTTCTAGGCAAAGCTTTACAGTCTCTTCCTCATCTTGTATCACGCTCTTGGAACACACAGGTGCCAACACGCAAAGAGGAAGCACTTTAGTACTTTGAAGTACTGAAAGCCTTTGCCTTGCTGGTGATAGCAGCACCCTCTTACCCTAGATAATTTCACGTGCAGCTGCAGGGCAGACACTGCAGCAGCAGAGCACAAGGTCCTCTTCCCTCTCTGTTCTGCTGTAGAAGTAGTAGTAAACACCATGAAAGGCAGGTGCAGAAGAGGGCTGTGTACTAGAGTCTACTCTTTTGACAGAAAAGGTTGGCAACAGGAGTATGCTCATTTGCAAGAGACAACTGATTACTGCAGAAGGAGGGGGAAGCAAAACAAACACTAGGCTGGTAAATCTAGACTAAAGCAAAATTTTCTATTTTAACTTCAGAGAGTCCTTGACTGACTGAAATCCAGTAAAAGAAAAAAAAAAAATCACCTGTCCTCTTGGCGATATCTGAGGATGAAATGTTTCACGCTTTTTTATTTCTCGGGGCCTTAAGCCATTTGCATTTAATGATTTACAGATTATTAAACATGCAAATAGCTACAGTTCTTTATGAACTGACTCCATGTTCTGCTAATTTACTATTTTCTAGTGAAAATAGGCATACAGCCAGCTTGATGGACATTCCATGCCTCACACTCAAAAATCCAAGCATGAAACTGAGCGACACTGAACGCAAGTCTGGGAATCTGCGGCACAATTCCAAATGCAGGCTTAGATTGATAAGGAAGACCTACTGCAGTCAGGAACATTTCCAGCAGCATATAGATTTGCCTGTGCGTTATTTTAGTCTCAAAGCCAAAATGCTGGCTCGGAAGGTTCAAGACTTCCGATCGCATTTGGAAAATACAATGCAGACAAACACCCCACTGCGAGAAGGTGCTACCTCCTTGACTTGTTCATAGTTTTGATCTGAGTATTGGCATTGTCGCCAAAGGGATCTACTTATGCTAACAGTGGCAGCACTTCCTAGTCAAATGGAAACGCTGCCACAGAAAATAAAAGGGTTTACACTTCGAAGAGTCCACACAGACAGCTCTCAGACAGCAACCTTCTCTGGCCCGGTCTACTTGAGCAGAACTTGGCCTTGGAGATGGAAAGTATTACCTGCCATTTATCGGAGCAGGCAGAAAAGCTAATCAGCTGCATATTAAGACTGTCAGTTGCTAATTTCTTATTTCCAGCTGCTTTCAAATTATTAAAAAAAAATTTGTTAAAAAAAAATAATAAAAATTTATGCTGACCGCCCCCAATGTTATTATTAGGAACTTGAAAATCATCAGTCAGTTTTGATTCCCCTACTACTATTTCACAAAGTGTCTCTACATTCCTGAAAAATCTCCCTGAACACCAAACTGCAAACTCTTTTCAGCTCAAAATGTAATAAAATGGTACTGTCATCAGATATGTAGGTGCTAAACCGCATCAAAGTGCCAAGCAGCAGCTGAGAGAGAACTTCAGAGAGAAAAATCAGAAAAGAGTACAAGGCATCACTAAAGCAGGTCGTAGGAGAAGATAGCACAATTATTGGATCACAAAAAGTGGCTGGATGCATTAAATAGCAGCCCCCAATACTCACCTCAGCAACAAGAAAGGAATCTTGGGAAAGGAGGTGTTTTGCCACCTGTGTCCTGCTCTAATGAGGCCAACCCAGTCTTGGTTTCGACTGGAATTTCCTACTGCAACCAGAACAAAGCTTCCCAGCCCTTGCCTGAAGCGGTCTAGAGTGCAGTTCACATGTGATAGAGGTTCTTGTTTTTTGGTGCAGTTCTCGGAAGTGGGAAGGAAGCAGCATTCCCACAACCCTTACTCCCATTACCAGCTGGTTGCTGCTAGGCATTTTATCACCCACCTATCTCACGTGGCTTAGAATACTTTCCATAAGGAGGCCGGCAAGTACAAACTGGCAAACAATACTAAAATAGGGCATGCAGTCTTGATGAGCATTAAGATAGACATGGCAGAAAACTCGCTGTTAGTTAGGACTTCAGATATATATATGCTCTGGTTCAGTGTAAATGTTTAACCCTTTACATACCTTCAGTTCTGCCAGGAAATTAATAATTTGCTTTTGCTTCCAGCAAATTCTCAAGAGGCATTCTGATACCCTCTCAACTTCATCATTGGATTCGCTTTCCCTCCAAAGTTCTTCCAAGCCACTCTTACCATCCCTGCTTAGCCACTCAATTTTCCTGTTCCCCAAAGCAGTGCGCTCTCTCACTGCTTGCAGGCAGGTTTTGTCCGTGTCCTGAACTTGCAACTAACCTCTTTACCCTTGGGGCGTAACAACCTGCTCAACCCACCATTTTGTTCACATCTAGGCATGTTGTTCAGAATCAGTAGGAGACAAATTAGTTGCATGGGAACTATATATGTAGGTATGACAGGATTTATGACACCAGAGGACATACCCACAGGATCACAGGAAATTTCTGTAAGGCAGCAGAATGTTCATAGGGAAGCAAACACCTCAGAACTGGGATGGGTTTCCAGGAGCGAGGGAGGCAAGACACTGAGGAGCGCATGTCAAAGAATCAGGCAGGGAGTTGGAAAATTATGAGGTAGCACGATGGTTTGGGACATACTCCAAGGCAGCGTCCTGACATGCCCCATGTTACAGAAATCTCTACTGGAATCAATGCCCAAATCTCATCTCCTCTCACTCCTCAGGAAATAGTCTCAGAAAAAGTATGGCACACGTTTTAAGAGGGAATCAGCAATCGAGTACTGAATATAAAGACTGTTTGCTGCCACAGCCCCGAGCACAGTCTGAACCTCAGTTCAGGTGCCCAGAGTCCCAACATGCCTCAGGGAAGGAATTATGCCATTTATTCTTCCCAGACGCACACAGAGTAGGAGGCCAAGTTTTGCTGTTTATCAACTTATAATGTAAGACCAGAAAGTAGGTCAGCAAGCATGATAACTCAAAAATGAAGAAAACTGTCTTCCAGTCCCTTCTTCTGGGACGGTTTTGATCGATGTGTGTAGGCATGAGCAGAGTTGATTTTTAGAATGAAGGAACAGAGAAACTGCTTGAGCCCAAGGTTGTAGTGGTCTCCCCGAGACTAAGTCAAGCAGCAGCACAAGTAATTCAGCGCTCAGGAAAGAAGAGAAAGATGTTCATGCCTAAGTTCCTGGGGGCCCCAGGCAGAGGCACATTACCAGCTCTGGACGCTGTAACTGCATCAAAAATCAACCCAATGTACAGCAAAGCAGTGATTATAACATCAGATTTAGCACAGGCACACACAGCTTTAAGCTATTCTTCCTGAGTGTCCTACATAACAAACCCAAACAAATTAAGGAATGAGTAATGAAAAGGTAGGAGGTGGCAAGGCTTGTTTTGGTTCAGGAAAGGATTCCCATCCCTTGCTTGGAATCTAAATTAGATTCAATTTAGATTGGAGTGAGGCAAGGCCAAATTCCCTTGATGAATGAGTTGCTGCAGTAGATCACTTGTATTTTGCAGCCATTCTTCAATCAACATATTTTTCATTTCCTGCTGCTACTTTTGTTTCTGATCTTGTCAGCTTCATGCCATCCCCTCCCCAGTTCCTCTGGGTTAGAATATCCCTTATTATCTGTCTCAGTAAGGAAAGAACTAATTTGTTGTCTAGTAGGGAGAGAATGTATCCTTGGCCTGATAAATGGATTATCTCCACAAACACGCTTTCTAATGCAATGACACCCCACATTCTCACAAAACCAAAGGAATTAATCACAACCAATGGTATGACATCCAAAAGCGAAGGCTTCCTCTCCTGCCCAATATGCTAGAGTTACAGCCAGTTTGTTTGCTAAAGAAAAAAATTCAGGAAAAGTAGATTTCATGCTTACCATGACTGCAAAAGGATCTCTGTCCACCTAACAGACTTTGTATGGTCACAGCGCTCACACGTCCAAGGCAAATACACAATTGCAAGTGACACGTCCACGCTTTTGACAATCAAATCGCACGATGGGCAGTTTCAAAGATTCAGAACCTACCTTCAGATTGTAAATAACTACTGATAGACCGGTATATATTGCATTGCGAGAACAGAGCACTTTACAAAGCAAAACCTCCAGCTAAAGAGTGTTTAATAGGCTAGAAATGTAAGAAGAGAAACGACGTCAGGCAGCACAGCACAAAGAACACCAATGGGATGGGAACAGCACCAGCCAGAGGGGAAGCATTGTCTATCTACCCCAGCAGCTGGGCAACATTTAGCCATTATCTGGTTTGCTTGCTGCAGTCTAGACTTGTGATTTTTACTCTCCTGATACTCTCCATCCCACAGATTATCATTTGAGATATCAGTGGTATCAGCTAAGATGTTCAGTCCCAGCTATGTCCCTCTCAGGACAAATCAAGAATGCATAGAAACCTAAAATAGATACTCAGTTCTTCACTGGACTGAAACTCTTTAGCCTCTGACTCATTGCCATAAGGAAGACAAGCATATGTAAATCATATGTTGATCCAGAACAGTGTACCTGATAGACCTTTATGTGCTACCTGCTTCATCAGAAAAGGGATTAATTCATTTCATACTTCTCAAGTACTGATTTACAACTTGTTCTTCCTGGGTAGTAGAGTTTGTGTGAATCACAGGGCCACCCCTGACATGTCCTGCAGGAGGCTGGAGTGCTTGAAAAGCCCCTGTGTGACCTAAAAGCGCTCCCTACTGCAAAGCTAATGGGAACTGTGCTGATTCACCTAGAAACTCCGGACGCATGCCTGGCTTTTCTCTCTCATACACTGAACAGTTTAGCAGTGCCACTCCAACATATACCCAAGGGGAACCAGCCTTCAGAATTTTTAACCGGCAAACAGTATGTCCGGATGTCGGGTACGACAGATTATTTCCAGCTGACAAACTAGATGTTATACTACATTCAAGCTTTTTCACAATGGGCACAATCACACAGCAAGTTATCACGAAAGCATGTGAGGCAGCTGATAACAAACAGGGATGTGTCCGAAGGCAGAGCATATTTTTGACAGAAGAAATGGGTACTGACCAGCAGCACCTTCAAGCCACCACGAGAGAGAAACTTCTCCTGTTGCTATACTAGGCTTCATAGAGCCCAAGAAGACAGACAGAACATTTCGGGGCCATTCAGAGCAGGACACTGAACACAGTAGGTCAAATCTCTGCTTGGGGGGAAAACCTGCAGTGGCTAGGCTCCTAATTTTAATTCCACAGTCAAGTGACTAAAGTAGCCAAGATAATTTTGTGGGAGAGGGCATAAGCAAGGAACTTATCTGGGGGTAACATATCTTTCTGATGTGCTTCCAGTTTCCTCTGATGGATCAAAACTAAACTGCTTTATTTCATTGGTCCAGCTTCCTTTGCCAATATTCTATTTTTTGCCCGTTCCTTAGAGACCCAATTTCACAATGGGCAGCTGCAAAAATACTAAGCTTTCATTTTTAGTGCTCACATTTTGCTTAAACATGCTACCTTTGGCAGAATCAGTCCATTAATCATTCTGGTGAGAAGGAAACCACAGAACTACTTTTCAGAGTATAAGACAATTCCCACAGGACTGGTAATTTATTAAGACTGATTCTCTTTACGATGTTATTTTTCCCTTTCTGAACTTTGGTGGTCTTTCCTAAACTCTTTCACTATAGTATTTTAGTCTTTGTTTCCTATAAAATATATATATAGCATAGCGTATAATTCTTCCTTTCTGATGTTTGGTTTCACATGCATTCATTTAGTGAATACTCATTTTGTAGTATCACTTCAGCAGCTGAATAATATACTTTATGATGATACTGCAAGACAGTAATATTGAATGCAATGCTGATTTTGTGCAATAACCTGATAAAAACAGACATTGTTCCAAGGAGCTGCTCTCTTGAATGGATGCTCAGAAGCTTCTGAAATTATTAATCTTAAAATACATTATGTTAAAGAGTAATCTATTTCCAAATGATGTAGTAGCCTAAACTCCTACACATGACGAATACAAAGCCTCATTTTTCCAAGGAATGTAAATTTTCAGGATTCTGAAATAGCTAAAAAGAAAGTATTATTATGTGCATGTGAAATATCAAAGTATCCAACTTTGCTTCCAAGGAAGAAAATACAAACTCGTGTATTTTAAATTGCCATGATTACAGTTTCCACAGAGAGAGGAATAATACACGCTTTGGAACTTTTCTAGTCATCCCGAATACATTATCTGTGTATACCGTGCTGCCTGCCCAAATCCCACTACAATTTAAAACAATTACACGAGAAGACAAAGACGGAGTTTAGTATTGCTAAAAACCACATGGCTAGCACCTAATAAAACCCCAAGCCAGTAACATTCCCAAATTTAAATTCACATTGACACCAAGAAGGATGAAAACTTCTCAAGTAAAGTTAGCTTTACGGCGCTAAGCGCTGTAAACCTCACCACACAACAGCTCACATTAACTAAACCAGAGCACGGCTGTTTCCATGGCTTTTAGGGCACCTTGTGGAATCAAGATCCCAAAACGCTACACGTTCCTTTACTAACAGCTTCTAATCTCAAATGGTTTCACAGCCCATCTACACATTCAACGAGGAAGACGACCGTCTAGTCAGAACCAAATGGTAACAAAGATATTTGATTCAACCCTTTATTTTACTTTCATATCAAGTGCCTCACTGCCTGATTAGCTGAGAGGGCAAGCTATACAGGCAGTCTGGACGACAACCTATTTATCATTTGCATTTAAGCAATGCTTTCATATCTGCAAAGTGCTACGCAAATACCAATTACTGCCATGATGCAGCAGAGCTTATTAAGACAAGCAGAGCACTGATGGGATTACATTGCTTCCAGCTCTGGAGCTAGCTCATTTGCCAGCAGTGCAGCGGTCTCTGCCCTGCCTGCCTCCTGTCGCAGGGTATAGTTACGCTATGACAGCCCCATCTCCCTCACGCTGCCCTGGAAAGTGCCTGGAATAAGAGTATCACAATATATCAAAACCGACTTCCAAAGCAACACTTCACAGGTCCCTGATAGCTGTGCTGCAAGGACAGCTCTGCAGACACAGCAGCGAGGAAGAAGCAATAAAGCTTATTTGACAGGGTGTCCCAGATGTCCCCTGCTTTGTCCATCTTTTCAACAGGGTTATCAAGACCATGAGCATATGTTGCACTTCACAGTCCTTTGCCTTATTAAATTCAGAGCACCTCCTATAACTATGCTCACTTTTGATTCCTCTCTTCCACTTTCAGAGAAAGACATGGAGCGCACGGCATTTGTCCCAGGAGAGGAACAACCTCCTGCGTCCTGTGAACCACTCGGGTCAGATCCACTACCAAAAGGACTATTTGTTTTCCCTCTTGTCAAGAGCACAGGCTATTGCCCGGCTATTTTGGCTCATTTGCTTGCTTATACTAACATTGTGCTTACTTGCATGTAACTCACGATAGATCTCAGCCACCAGCTACTTACTCATCGTAAAATGCTGAACATGGATTTGGTGACATCGGGAACCTTTCATTCATAGGCAGCTTTTTCACACATCATCTCAGCCCAGACACATTCAAAATAATTGACTCTCGAAGCAAAACTTGACGGGACTTGCAAGATCCCTTTTTTTTTTTTTTTTTGGGTAAAAATCAGCAGTAAGAGCAAATATTTCTCCATGGCAAATCAGTGTGACCAACCAAAGCTCTGCTCCTAGCAAAATGTGTTAAAAGGAAGCCCGAGGACTATGCACGCTCACATCTCTGACTAGTTCAGACATGTCTGTACACAAAAGCCAAATCCAAACAGTACAAGCTTGGGAAATGCTTGTTTTTGTATTTAAACCATGTCGCCTGGACTCATCTATATGCATTTACTCCTTAGGACAGGATTCATCTCCCCTAAAAGCTAGGTATTTCATCTGAAGTATCCTTCCAGGCTGCTCCTTTATTCAGGCAGGAGAACAGCATGCCTCTATACAGGGTAATTATTATCTCATACACACCTAACACAAATGAGACGACCTGCTGTCTGGAGGTGCTTCTTTCTTCCTTTTGGCTATAAAGACAACCTGAGTGACTAGTGTAGCCTCAGAGTTAAATTAGATGAGCTGTATCCCATCCTAGATGATTCTATACTAGGAGATCTTATTATGTTTTGCAGCAATCAAGCAAATTATGCAGGGAAGGGAAACACACAAATCAAGCAAGCAGGAAACTCAGGTCTCATCCTTTCACTGGGACCTTGCTGCTGCTATTGATTTTACCATGGAAACACTCAGATTGTGGGGACCACCAGCTGCAAAAGCCCTAGAATAGCCTGATGCCCCCAGCAAACAGTGGTCCTCTCTGCACCGCTTCACACAGCAATGCTGTGAGTCCACCCGATTCCATCAGTGCTTGAGGTGGCAGTCAGAAAACAGAACAGGCAAAAACACTTAGCAGGGGGCTGTGACACCGTACCAAGTCGACATGCTACTCAACTAGGACCCCAGATTTACTGGTTGATCTTGTACAAGCCACTGCCTCTTTATGACTCAGTTTTTCCATCTGTAAAGTGGAGATGATGCTCCTGACCTCCTTTACCAATTATTATTAGATCTACTGATGAAAAAATACCAACCCTAACACATAGGTGTTACTACTTACTAGCTAGGGGCATTTTACACGTGTCTTTAAGCATGATACTAAAAAGGCCCAGTCCTTCCTCAAGCTCGGCACAGTAAAAACAGATTGCACAGACACAACTTATAAAAGGAGAAGAGCTAGAGGGAAAAATCTAAACTCAGTTAACCTTTTCTATATAAGATAACGCTGTGGAACTGTTAAAATACAAATGCTTTACTTAAGCAAGACTACAAAACACGTAAGTACATCTTGCATCTAACAAAACTTTGCATTCTTTCTGGATAGAATAGCTTTTCAAAACATTAACCATGCTATCCTGAGCCATTTCCAAAGTCAAACAGACTGTGAAAGCTAGTGAATTCATTGCTCGCCAAGCCTCAATCCTATAACTTTCTATTTTTCTAACTTAACTGACTTTATTCTAATTTGCATCGAACGAGCGGTTGGACTGGTTCTCAGCGGCAGTCAAACAATATCCAGTGTAAATCAAAGTCAAGGGCATTTTCCCAAGAGGAAAGTAGGTGAAAGGTGAGGTTGGATTTTCCTACAGCATTAACTGCCCCAAGACTGAAAGCGCAAGGTGAAACTGTGCCCACGTACAGGGACACGCTCGGCGTTGGTGTACGAGGAGGTGACGGCAACGGTGCAGGCAAAGCCAGAGTACCTCACTCACGCCAGCTTCATGGAAGGCTCTGAACAGAGCGCAAAGGCTTTTTCCTCTCTTTACGGCCATTGCTCCCTTCAATGCACCTCTCCGTGTATATGAACCTAGAGCATGTAAAACTTTCTCTGGACAGAGCTAAGTGGCAGGGGAGTTTTTTTTTTCACTATGATCTTCTGTATTGTGACAGAAGCACGAGTAACTTCCATTAGCAGTGCACAACCAAAATAGCTGGCCTTTTAGAAACTGGTGAGAATTGGCATTGCAAATTTCTTATGCTCATCGTGCAAAGGCCCTGTATCATGGCACCGGCACTTTCTCTAGTTCCGCTTTTTACCTTTCAAATTGCTCATCTCCCACCTGCAACATCTTGGACTGCCTGTGTGACTCTGAGGTGAGACACTGGGTTACTAGCACAAGGGATGGTGTGGGACCAAAGCAGAGGCACTGGCAGTAAGGGCATGGAGACTTGGCCAAGCCCCTTCACGTGGCTTTGACAAATATGAAACAAGTTTTTCTTGACCCTAAGTATTTTCTGTACAAGGCCGAGTGCAAGGTCTGTGCGGGTAAGATTTCACACTGCTCTGGGCTGTGTACAAACCCATGTGATTTTCAAATTCCACAGGTAAAATGCTATTTGCAACTTCATATCACAGCTCAAACATTCCAGTTGTGTAACACCTTGAACTATGTCAAGACCATTTTCTCCCACCCCAGCAGCCTTCTCTGAATTTTACTCAAGGACACAAATGTGACCATTATTGCTAGAGGACAGAGTTGCAGAAGGAAATACAAATGAAAAATGAAATACCTACAGATTCTCTGAAATATCTCAAAAGGTATGATGAATTGAGAATAGTCTCCCTCCCTTCCCACCTTTTAAAGAGGCCAACAGAATTCCAATGCAATGATATGGCATGTAAATGAAAAAAAAAAAAAAAAGAAGGAAAAAGAAAGAAGAGGGGGACACAGCATTCTCTATTAGATGCTTCAACAGCGTCCTACCACCTTGCCTGCTCTGACAGCAGCCCTATACAATCCACCCGCTTTTCCAGGCATGCAAAAAATGCAAAGACAAAATGAAAAAATAGTTTAAAACCCACCACATTTAAACATGGTTTACTCTTTTCTTCCATGAAGCCACTGAAACCCACAGTTTTCAATATCCTTCTCAACTATTGGTCATTTAAACTTTGCTTCCGGCCTGCAAATCTGCTATCGTTGTTACAGATGGAAGTACCAGAGAGCTCAATCCGTACCAGAGCAATGGTCGCTGGCTGTCAGCTCTTGTAAAGCATGAGCCATCACTTTGTCAGTCTCAGCCTTCGGCTTTGCAAGCTGTGACTAAAGATCCTGACTTGCTCTGCTAGCAGCTGTTGCAAGCTGTGAGCTAGCATCTTGGCATTCTCAGCTGAAACACTCACCACTTCTGTGCTCAAAAAATGTCATTTTCAGTTAGCAGAACTCTGGGGCCACGTGGCAGCAATGCAAGGACATCACAGAAGGATCATCTGTTTGAACGACCCACATTCAACCAACTGACTCATTTTTAATCACTTTCCAATAGAGGTCATCCAGGCAGTAAATATCTGGCTGTGACACCTCAGCCATCTTCCAGTGAGAACTATCTTGCTAATCAACATCTAGTCCCGCTGTATCCGCCGTGAATTACTTGTGCAGTCACATTAGTCACAATGACCTGCTTTTCATCATAAAAAACCCCAAAAGCCACAGGACCAAAGTTTTCTAAGAGCAGAGCATCTTTGCCAAATAACACTTACTTTGTTTCCGCATGAAATTAGGAGATAAATCTCACCCATTCAAAGTGCCTTTTGACAAATAATGGACAACACCCTTCCAGAGGCTATGTATGGAAATCTGCTGAGCACAGACTGCCGTTTCTAGACAGCATTACTTAAAACATAACACACATACCATGTATTTTACAAGGGAGCCTACCTCACCCACATTTGCATAGGTGCTTTGGGGTAAACATGCCTCTGCATTACTATCCATTTTCTCTTCCCATGTGTCCAGCTTTAGCTACACATAGGCCCATACTTGCATCCCTCTTTTAACTGTGCCTTTTTCACCCTGTCTTCATCCTGAAGAGTTAGCTTGCCTCTGCCACTTGACAGGCTCTGATGTCTGTCAGGAATGAGGTTGGGTGTCTTGTTCTAGAGGCGTAGGTTCAGATTGCAAACTACAGGTTGGCTCTGCAAGTTCTAGATGCGCTGGTTTGTCACCCTAACCAGCACATCAGATAACATTTTAAAAGGAAAAATGTATTGTTTTGCCTGAGAATGCTGAAAGCATCAAGACAGCAGCTGTTTGAAATAAAAGACTCGAATTTACAAATTCCTATAAATCATTTATGATTGCAAATGAAATGTTGGAAATATCACCACATTTAAAGGCAAAAGTTACGCTGTGTTTCCACACCAACTTCCAGTCCTGACTGTACCTTTGCACAGCTCCAGGAAGTTGCAAAGAGGAAGATCACATTTCCTTACTGTTTTTATACCATGTTCAATATTAATTCAGTAATGGTTCATATTAATAGCACTAGGAAGCAGGAAGATAAAACACCACAAGAATAAGAAAGCCTTAGATACTGTGACTCGCTTGTGGCTTCTGTCTTCTTCCTCAGAGACAGAAAATTTCAACAGAAGATTGCTCCTAAGTTTAGGAATCTAAGAAGATTGCTCCCCTCCCCACTCCCTTCACAAGAAATGTGCAGGTTTTACTTGTTATCTTTTTGAACTTTCTTTAGCGAGGGAACAGCTAGCTCAGCAGTTGGTAGTATGCCCTGACAGACACACCTCTGTAGCTCACTATTTCAAGTAACCCAGGATTACCTTAGATATATTAGAGACAATCATGGCTTTTTGATGACCCGTGAGAAAAGGCTTTGAATGAGCAGTTCTCCACATCAGAAAGTGGCAGAATACCAATAACTGTATTGTTGTAGAAATCGAAGTAGAAACTCTGTAAACAAGGACTAGAGGTGAAAAGACCAGTCACTTCCCCAACACCTAACTAGCTCTTCTTCAGATGATGTGAAGAAATAAATGATATATTCAACTATATATAAGAAATGATACATTTAATCTGTGTTATCTTCTTGTGGATATATAAAACTCACCTCAGCAGTATGTTAGCTTCAAAAGGGTGAGCGTAAGCCAAATCCTTTTGTAAAATCGAGATAAACTTTCTCTGAAGCTGACTACAGTGGTGGTGACTGTGCCAAGTCCCTAGGGATACCAAATCAGCATGGTATTTATAGTGAGGCACACTATAGTTCACCATTTTAAATGCCACCTTAAAGGCTGGGAATTAAACCTATTGATGCTCATAATTTCCTACTCATCTTTGTTTAACAAGAAAGGAAAACTGGAAAAAAAGCACAGAAATACACCTTTCCATGAACTCCGTACAGTACTATGTAAAACAGAGTGTGCAATTCTCTGATCACAGGAGGATGAATGCTGTAGGCACTCAGACAAGGAGTGGTTTACAACCAATGCCTAAATTACCAGTGTCAAAAATACCGCCTAAGCTTTTGTTTTAATTTAGCTCCTGAGAGCTCTATACAAGTGCTTGGCTCATCACTCGTGGCCAGTGAATTACAGTTTAACATCTTTGGGTTAAATTAAGATGGAAAATAAGGTAAGATTGAGCAGTAGCTTTTCTGTCTACTGAGAGAGGAGTTTCTCCTCTCCACCGAGCAAGGAAACAGGAAATCCTCAAAACTTCCCACCTCTGCTAGTGGATGGACCCAAAACACATTCTCAGCCCCTTCTACTTGCCTTCACTAACAGGTTGCCTGCTACCGGAGATAGCTGGCTCCAAAGCCTTGCTTTAAAGGCTACTTAAAGGACAAGGAAATCATACAGCTCATGTACATACCTGCCAGTACGTGCCTAGCTCATCTGCAGTTCTATCTCACCTTTGAAAGAGGATTTCAGCACCACAAAACTACCACCTGAAGTTCAGATTTTGTTTGACCCTTGGCCTCAAAGGAAAAAAAAAAAAAACAAACCACAAAACACTCCTCTATCGCTGGAAATAGGGCTGTGCTAGGACACCAAGACAGACACACACACTGTTCTCCGGAATCTTAATTTTGCTGGTGTGAAAGCAATGAATGAACAAGGAAAGCGCTAAGCACAGAAGCTGCTGTGCTCCCTCTGCTGGCCCTCCCTAAGGAAAGGCAGCAAGCCTGCACCATGCCTCGTAAAAGCAAATTTAAGTATAGATCTACCACCCACTTCTGCATCTTCAGGTACTTGTGAAGCTGCATGCTGCCGTTTGTGCTGATGCAGGCTCCACTTCAAACGAGATAGGAGGCATAGAAATAACACAGCAAAGTTCAACGGGCAAATACATTACATTCTGCTCACTCCAAAAGCCCTTACAAACATTCACACCTTTGCTTCACACCCTGAATGAATTCGAGAATCTGAGCACAGGTATCAGCAACCCACAGTCTTCACGCACGGCAAGTTAAGAAACGTGGTGTCTGTGTGCGAAGTAACAGCAAAGCATTCTCCCGGCTGTCTTTTTACAGGACTTGCATACAGACATAGGAGCTTAGAATAGGATCAAAATATGTTTTAATTCTGGTGAAGAAGTGCAAGAAACCTAATAACTTAGAAGGGACGCGTTATTTTTCTAGACTGGTATTTAGAAATCAGAACAACACTCATTCAATTTACCTTCTGAACAGGGCTCAGCTATGAACGTTGAGACACACTGGAAACACACGTGATGATTACAGGTCGTTGGCAGAGACCCAAGATTATTCCTCTCTATACGTGCCATATCTTGCCAAACCAAGGCACAAGTGCTTCACTGGCAGGATTCAGTTGCGTACAAGCACTTCTCCAGAACTGCAGCCTGGGTTCTCATGTGGCCTCCATTTCTGGTACCTTTTCAGCAGGGCCAAATGACAAAACCCAAGAAGATCGGTGGCAAGTGACTACTGTTAGCAAGGACAATCCCTCCCCACAGTGGGATATTACGCTGTCCAACCATGCTATGTTGTTTCACAGGGAACAAGAGATTTGCCTTTTTACACTACTACTCATCTTTACTTTGTAATTCACAAGAAAACAACTCCTTCAGTGGACAAAATTAACAAAATTTCTGCCACTGAACTTTCTAACCATCAGTTTTTGCACGTTGAACTTGGCAGCTCAATACAGACCGCTTGTCAGTAGCAAAACTGGCTCAATACTTTGTAATCTTAGAGATCTTTTCCAATCGTAATGATTTTATGATAAATATTGCTAAGCTATGGTACCGTCTATAGAGTTTTCCCAGTTCAATTAATTTGCTACAAAACCCACCCTTAACAAGACAGATGCGCCAGTGTAAATATTGCATGCAGACCAGGATATATGGGGTACTTTGTTGCCAAACACTTCCTTAATTTGCATTTCTAACATTTGGCCCCAGGCAAAAGTAGTCATGATTTATAAAAAACAAACACAAAATCTGCCCAAATGACCCAGATAACATTCTCAATCACAAACCATTACTAAAAAGTACAGGGTAGTAGTTTTTACAAATCTGCGTGTACCAAGATACAATGATACACATTCTTGTTTTCCATCTAACAGCTATTCCTCACCACTGGATTAGAAATCTCAGCTCCCAGTTAAAAATTGTAAATGCTCAAGATAAAATCTGTTAGCCCTGTTTTCACATTTTTCAGCCCGCTGTCTTTACCAACAGATCAGATGGACAATGCAACTGATTTCCTGGAAGGCATTTCCCTATTTCCAAGTCCATGCTTCCTTCCACATATGCCCCCGCTTCCAGCCTCACCTGGTTTGATGTCGAATACACTCTACTGTGCCTCTTGATCATCTTGCTCTAGTACCTTTTCCAGCAATAGAGAGGACAATCTCAGTAATGGGTAACGCATGACGCAGGCAGATTCGCTGGATACAGTCAATATATTACCGCTTTTGCATATGACACATATTGCGAAATCTCAAATATTTATATACATATGAGAAGGTTTATAGTCAAGCCCCAGGACACAATCCAGTTCTCAATACAACAGCAGAAACATAACATGCAACCTTTCCAGATATACTTCTGTATCTTGCGTTAACATTCCAAGACTAAAGAATGCCATGGGAAAAGACCAATACACATAAACTGAAGAGTAGAAACAGCTTTGCTTTTTAATATAAGTGTTGTTTGAGGAGGTATGATACTCAAATCATTGGAAACCTGTGATTTGAACATGAATTTCTTCATGCTCCGGTTGAAGTAGTAAAGGATGTTTCCTGGTTGTCTCCCCTACACTAACAGCTTATGCATATGTCTTGAAACGGTCAACATTAGTTCTCTCCATTAACATGTTGTATCTCTCACCACAACTTGAGTCATCTGCTAGTGACTGTGGTACCTCACAGCATCTGAAATGATGCAGTCTGAAGCTCCTGAATGATATAATGTAAAAGATCAACTGCAGAAATGCTGTGTTGTTCAGTGAGACCAGCTCTGTCAGACAGATGAAAGACAGTCTTCCCCCAAATAATGTTCAAGTATAGAAAATCTTTCACCATATTTGACTTAGTTTTTCATCAGTTACATTTCAGAGGAGAAGTAAAGTTAACTTTACTTCTAAGTGATGAGACATGCCAGGTATCAAAAGTGTCATAAATCTCATTATCACACCTGTATGGAAGCTGGCAATGGGTGCAAGACAAACAATTTAAATAAGCTGTTCAGGTAAGGGCTCTTGCTGAAAATGCACCAGGAAGTGCTTTTTTCAGATAAGCATGAAGGTTAAAACCACAACAAATTCAATGCAAGAATTAAAAGTGGAGTCCAAGCTAAAAGGCTCAAAGGAGCACCAGTCCACTAAATCCCTAGTAGTACCTAAACAGGGCAGGGATCCGACTTTTAGGGAACCTAGGCAGGCAAACAGAACATCATGTAAACAGGCAAGACAAAACGTGCACAGACTTCCTTCACCCCACTGTACATTGCCACAACAGCTGGAAACCATAAGGGGAGTCCAGTGCTGGAAAGTCTCCGAAAGAAACTCCTTGCTTCTAGCAAGATGAATAACACACCTGTTCCTTAGTTGTGAGCAAACACTACAAAGGAATAATTAGAAACTATCTGACCTGAAACCCACATGCCCATTACTGTGGTATTTTTCCACCTACTACAGGTGAAACAGAAGATGGGCTGGACCTGGAAGGGGAGGGGTGGAGTGGCAGCACAAGATGCTGATTTATAAAGCACTAGCAAACAGTGCTCTTTCTCCACAGGCTTTGGACAACGAACTTGTCCTGCCTGAAGGATGCCCGAGTGCAAGCAGGATTCCAGCTAACGTCTGCTTGCCAGCCAAGAGGGAACTACAACCTCTGTGAGCTTTTGCACTCCAATAGCCAAAACTGCTCTGAGCCACTGCATTCTCCAGTTGTGCTTTTGCTTTTCATCAAGACTTCAGCTTGCCTGTTTCACCCCATCAAGAAAGGAATAAACTCACCGAGATGGTAAAGGTGAGTACATGTTCAGGGAATTGCTGCTACTGCGTATGTGCGTCTTCTTAAAACTTAATTAATGCTTGTTCTTAATATACATGTTTATTAAAAATACAAGCTAAGTGAAAAATGGAACTAATACTAGACACTGTTGGGCATCCAGTTGTAATGACTAACATTTTCACTGCAGATGGGTACTTATGGGTACAGATGATCTTAAAGAGATCAGATTGGCTAGGGACGAATTCTAGGACTGGTTAGTTTCATAATCAACAGTTTCATGAACACTATGCCTTTTGCAAATGCCAGAATCTGAGATTTGATGAAAATTTGCAGGTTAAAGGTTAAACATAGATCATGCACAGAAGTGATCAATAGATTTTACTAACTGCATTGATTTTCTTCATTATTCTCCTCCATCTGCTAAGTTCTCACCATAAAAAGCTGTTTTCTTTCTCTCCTGGTCTCTCTACTTTATGGGGATTTGAAAAGCTGAACAGATTTTTGGGTGGGATAGTTAAAGAGAGGAGAAGGAGGAAGGTGAAGGAAAAATCCCAACAGATAAACCAGTTTGTGAATCTTTGGCAAGAGAGGGAAAAAATAGAACTTCTTGTAACAGTCGTCCTTTATCTGGGATACGTATCACCAAGCAAATTCAATTGCTTTAGGAAACGGGTTTCAGACTTTTAACTCCCCAGATCACTCACCAGCTCTTACCTTTTCCCTTCCTCGAGATACAATGTCAAGACTTCAACATTCCTCTGAATTAAAGGGCATCTGAGGATAAGATGCCACTTTTGAGTTCAGAATAGTATTAAGAAATAAAATATCCCAATAATTTCCGCCCCCCCCCCCCCACCTTATTTCCATTACTTGAGCTCTCTGGTTTAGTCTGTATGTAATGAAGATGTCTACTCTCAACTCACCTGAAATATTACCTCTGCAGGAGTCCAAACACTGACAAAATGCCCTGCAGTGTATGTATGTACTCATTAGACAGACAGCAGCCTACGAGCTCATCTGTCCCACTAGTAAAGCACACCATCAGATAAGATCCAGTATGACTGCCATGAAGCTCTGGTGGTTAATCTGTAAGGAAGCTTCTGAAATGGGGTCAACCAATAGTTTTTCCAAGGCATGGCATGTAGTTTACGAGTTAATTAGGATCTGGAACGTTATGATTATAGAAGCTGGTAAATTAGCAACACAGGAAGTTTGCCCTTCAGACTGCAGTATTAACTTAAAAGTTAGGAAACAGCACAACCCCCAAGTTATCAATAAAAGCGAAATGTTGTCAGGGGTTTGGCAGCTTCCCTAGGTTGACAGCTTCCTGCACCTGATACTAGATTGGCAAAAATGAGTGAAGAGTTCGCTAACTCCCTGTCAGTTCTGAGCTCTATGTGAAAAGAAAGAGGCTTGCTTCTCCTTGGCTACCAGTATGGTGTTTGCCTCCATTTCTCACTACGTGACTGAATGTAAATGTTAATTAAAAAAGAAAAGTAAATCTAAAAGTAAAGTCATGTATCTAAACAGCTCTAGGATCAGGCAAATTCTCAATGAGAAATTTTTCCCTCCCCTTTTCTTTTAAAAATCTTTTGCTTTTACACCGATCTCTTCTTGGACTGGTAAATGACTTAGTGGTTTCACTAGCAATGCTGAGATCCCAGGCAGTATTCCCACAACTTTGTGTTAGACCATAAGCTACTAAAAGTGTCACACATCTCTAAAAAAATCACCACAATTTAGATCTGCTGAAGACCAACCTAACACACGCTGGAGAGATCTCAGGATAAGAGAGAAACTGGCACTGTAAGTTGCCTGGAGAAAGAGACAGCAGCAATTTGTAGTTTGTCTAAAAAAAAAAAAAGTACATTTATCAGAGTTTGACTTGTTTGTGGCATTTTTTACTGCTTCCTTCAAGTCCCAGCAGATGTTCACAACAATGCCAAAACCTTATTTTGTTACAGAAAAAGTCTGACGTTTACACGGTTGAGATTTATGGGACAAAAGATCTAGAAAAAACAGAGATTGCAGATGAAGAGGAGAAGTACAAAGACTTAAAAGGCAACAAGAAAAAAAAGAAGGCAGAAGACCTTAAGAAAGAACTGGACCTGGTAAGTGTTGCTAAGCTCCCGTTACACCTGGCAGGACAGCCTCTACCCGCTGCCTGAATGAAGTCCGGTGAAGGGAAGTGAAATGCCTATGCACTATCATTTTAACAGAAGACATGCTGTACTGAAAATCCTAACACAGAGAAGGATTTGCTTCCTCACGCTGCTGAAGTGTGCCAGAAAGAAGTTGTGCAGGGTTAATACCTATAATGAAGGAATGATTCCGGATTAAGTCAGTCACCAATGGTACAGAACATGCACTCCCCAAAGCGGAGTTATTCCACAGATGGAGTAACTGTAATCAGTATTTCCTGTGAACTGCCACTTGCACAGTCAGCCAGGAAACAGAGGGAAAAGTAGAAGTACAGTATGTTGCTCCAGAGATTTCTAGCAGATCTAAAACATGCCTCATCTTTAAGCACAGGATTTTTTCCTCAAACTAACTGCCCTGTACTTCAAGGACAGTGCACTAAGCTCAGGAAACCTGCATTTTACTTCTGGCTTGCTACTGACCTGCTGACTGATCTTGGAAAAGTTCCTTCCTCTCTATACGTTTCAGTTTCCCAATCTGAAAAATGAAGGTAATTATACTGACCTCTTTTCTCAATTGCTCTGAGAGCAACTCAAAAGAGAGGCTACTTATGGGCTAGATGGTATTTCAAAGGTAAGGAAACCCCAAAACGGGCCATCAGTTTACCCACCATGTTTCCAAGATCTACCCAGTATTAGCTAAATAATTCTCAGTATGTCTTTACCACCGGGGGATGTAGCATTACTCTCATGTTTCTAAAGAGAAACCAAAGCACAGACAAGTTAATTGACTCATCCAAGTACCAATGAATCATTCTGTGAAAACAACTGTGAGATCTCTCAAATTCTTGGCTTCTAAATCTCAGTTCGGCACAAGATATAATTAGGTCAATGATACCACAGAGGTGTCACTGCAGGGAAAGGAGAAGAGCTTTCAGATTTCCCTCTCCCACACCCTTTTTAACCGTGGTAAGAACCTGCTGCTTCTTTCTACTAGACTATAGCGAATAATTTCACATACCCTACCTTGCCAATCAGGTGCAAAGATTGTTGTCACACATATTCTGACACCACACCCTTTCCTTCTATCAACATATTGCCTATGGTGTTGAATGCTTGAGTCTCCTCTAGCATATAAAGGGAGCTATTTCTCTGAAAGAAGCACAGACATTTGTGGCAAGCAGTATTAACATGAAAACACCATTCTGTTCTTGTGACAGATTTGCTGGAGGAGGGAACTATTTACAGAAGTGCTCTCAAAATCAAAAGAAAATACCATCTTCCAGTGGAAGATATTTTGCTTGTCAACATGCAAATTGCATATTGTCTATTCATGAACGTGGGATGTCATACTAGCAACTGGATCCATGGTCCCAGATCCAGGCAGTTTGAACATTCTCCAGATCCTGAAATAAAAATTTCAACAGTCTAACATCCTGCTCACTATCATTTTCCTTTTCTCTTGGAATCTAGGAGGACCACAAACTCAGCACTTCAGAACTGGAAGAAAAGTATGGCACAAGCATCAACAAAGTAAGTCCATAGGGCATCATTAAGAAACTGCCTGAATCAATTGCCTTACTTTGCTTCTGGCTTACCCAAAGCTTCCTAGAAGCAGCAGGAAAGCATTCAAATCAACAGACTCGTACACAGGTATATGTGCGGACGCACGCGTGCACAAACATGACGCACTAAGTCCCAACAAAGCCTACCGGCAAGTGGATGTGCAGCACAGACCTGGATTTAAACTGGAATTTCTCACATGTCTGAAGAAGTCTGATTTACTGTTTTGAAACCAAAATCCCTGCACAAAACGTGACCTCAAAGTTTGCACCAGGACTCCAGCTTTTCTACAGTTTTTGTCTGGTATTTGTATTTCACCTCAATTTGTTTTTCACTGTCAGCGTCTGTAACTATTTATAGCAAGACAGTGCACTGAAAATTATTTTATCTTGAAGGAAACACTAGATTTGAGAAACTATACACCTGCATCCCTTTGACACCTAACATTCAAATATCAAAGCATTGCAACATGGCCAGAGTACAGACAAGAATTTCAAGAAACCCATGAACTACAAACATCTTGGTGGAAATGCAGAAAGAGCAGCAAAAGAACTGGTGTCTGTTTTTCCCCAGATTTCCAAACACTTGGTACAGGTACGCTTGACAGATAACCAATAGAATGAAAACTAGTAATGGACACTGCCCCAGATTCAATGCTCCAGGAAAGAAATATCTGTTTCTTCGTAGAAGATAACTAGTAGTAGCCACTCTGAAATCAGAAAGTTTGGAAATCAAAGATGCAGGTTACTGCAGCTGATCTGTGACACAAACAACATTTAAGGAAAAAAACAGCATGCAAATTTTGAGCTGAGATAAAGATCTGTTTTTCTGTGACTTCATTATAAACATGTCATTTACTTTTGCAGGGTCTCTCTAGTGCACGAGCAGCAGAGATTTTGGCTCGGGATGGTCCCAACTCACTCACTCCTCCCAAAGCCACTCCTGAAATTGTTAAGTTTCTCAAGCAGATGGTGGGAGGGTTTTCCATCCTCTTATGGATAGGAGCTGTCTTCTCCTGGATTTCATTTGCCATTCAGCTTGCCCAGGGAGCTGAATCACCCTTTGACAATGTAAGTAGTTGAATAACCACAAAGTTGAGTATTTGACCCTTTGACAATCTAAGTAGTTTAAATACTACTTCACAGTTATTCAGTAACTACGAGGGAGGCCTTTTATTCTTTCAGGACTCTCCCTCTACTACCGGACATTTCTGATAAATGCTCAAATACCTGACATACCACTTCTGCCTAAGAGTGCTTATCCAAAGGTTTTATAACCACTACCCATAATCATAACACTCGAATACTCATAAGAGCAATACTAAAGTCCACAAAGGACTCTGGAGTTCTTGACTCAGATTCCCTTACGAGTTACACTCTGCAAGGAATAGAATTTGTTCAGGTTTGTGTCGGGTATAGTTTAGAGAAGGCTTTTAGAGAGATGGGAAACTTGCTATTAAAAGACCTTTTTCATACTCAAACCCCTTCATCATTAGCAGGGCAAAACTTGAAAGTTCTTTTCTTAAACAGTCATTTAATCTAACCAATACCTCATTTCAAGAGTCTCCTGAAACAATACAGAACTATCATTGACTCTAGCCGAGGAATTGCTGAACACTTGTCTTAAGCTAACTGGATTATGTCTCTTATTGATTAGCTCTACCTTGGTGTAGTCCTGGCACTGGTTGTCATCCTTACTGGTATTTTCGCTTACTATCAAGAAGCCAAAAGCACAAACATCATGGCCAGCTTCAGTAAAATGATTCCACAGGTGAGAATAACCAAAGCATTTCATGTGAGACAGAGTTCATTCTGAAAATGAACCTTGAAATGACAATAAGCCCAACTTGTTTTACCTCATGGTAGGAGGTTTAGGGGATGGCACAATGTTAATTTTTGTCACACTTCTGTCTTTCAGCAAGCTCTTGTCATCAGAGATGCAGAAAAGAAGGAACTGCCAGCAGACCAGCTGGTGGTTGGAGACATCGTGGAAATAAAGGGCGGAGATAGGATCCCAGCGGACATTCGTCTGATCTCTACTCAGGGTTGTAAGGTAAACAGTACATTGTAGAGCATGGGGAAAGAGCAACAACGTGGTTTAGAGACTTTTATTACACAGAAAGAATTTCTGCACACCCGATACGAGTTATTAGAGCTTTAATTAGTCATAATCTAATTAAATCATAGAGTGCAGAAGCTATACTGTGATGCTCAGCCCACCTAGGACTAACATTTCTACTCCCTGAACATCAAAAGAAGCCATTAGGTCCATACCATGTTCTACCACTGCTCTTTGCCGGGACAGAGGCAGAAACACCAACACAGTACTAAGAGTTTCCACAGACTCAAGGTGGCAGATCTTCAAACCATGTTTTCTTTCAAGCTGCTACTGAAAATCCCACTGACAGACACACCAACATTGACTGAACTGAATTCCCATAGAAATAGATTCTCTTGGCAACAATGGCAACTTTCTCATAGAAAAGGCACCAAGAGATCATGGCCCTGTCATCAATTATTAAATGTGCTGATGCCTTGTCTTCTGGGCTCCACATAACTGCTTATTACTAACTTTAATATGGGCATGTCTCCATTTCATCAAAGGTGGACAATTCTTCACTCACAGGGGAATCAGAACCACAGTCTCGTTCCTGTGACTTCACCCACGAGAACCCCTTGGAGACCAGGAACATTGCGTTCTACTCCACCACCTGTGTGGAAGGTGCGTACAGAGAGAAGGGCCTCCAGAAATGGCACCTGTACAGGGTGCTGCATAATACTGCTAACTCATTTTAAACAATTCTGCTTCAAGTAATTCCAGAAAGGTTGAGTTGCTCAGAAGAAGTTACTGTCCCAAGCACAGCAAAATAAAGCTTGAAGCACTGGGCTGGTCATACTTCTTGGTATCAACCAGCAAGACATTTGTGTTAACACCTAGCCTGGTTACAGGTGCAACAACCAATTAATTGGGGTTTCCTTGTGGTCTTTCCATCGCTATCTTTAGGAATGCCAAGCTGCAGATGCCTCTAAGTACTTGTGGATACTTCTGTGTAAGGGCTCTGCACACATAAAGGTGCTGTTCCTATTCTCAGGGCTAAAAGTTACGTGTGTCATACCTGACAGACTGTCCGCTACGAGACTGTACAGTGCCCAGGATAACACTACGTACCTACTGCAATACAATCAAAAAACCACTCTAATTAATGAAAATACCTTACGTCTGACTCTTCATTGATAGAACTATAAGGTTTCTAAAGGGAAGAACGTAAGGCTGGGGTGAAGCCTCAGCCACATTAAGGCTGAGAAGGGTCTTTGTCAATCAGTTCTGGGTACAGAAGACAGGAGTAGTCTCTCCTGGAGCTGACAGTGTTTTATTTCTTTGCAGGCACTGCTACTGGCATGGTAATCAACACCGGGGATCGCACTGTCATTGGGCGGATTGCCTCTCTTGCATCGGGAGTAGGAAATGAGAAAACACCCATTGCTATTGAGATAGAACATTTTGTCTACCTGGTGGCAGGAGTGGCCATTTCCATTGGTGTTCTCTTCTTCATTATCTCTGTTTCTATGCGATACAAGATTCTGGACTCCATCATCTTTCTCATTGGCATCATTGTGGCAAATGTGCCAGAGGGACTGCTAGCCACAGTAACGGTAAGTATGTGTTTGAATTCACTTGGTTGCCACTGCAGTTCTTCAGTCTTTATCACAATTCATCACTCCTACGTTCATCACAGTGCAACACTAACCAGAGAAGAACAGATTATCTATTAAGTGACTTGGCTGAGTTGAGTTTGAAATAGGGGTGGTTTTTTCCATGAAACCAAAAGGATAAACATTTCATTTGGGAATACTGGCATAACCGAGCCGTTAATCTTAAAAGCTGCAACACAACAATCCAGTTTGATATAAAGTTCCTCAAGTAGCATTCTCCCTCAATTGCTAACCAGTAGAATGATGTGACTCACTTCCCCACAACCTGTTCCTATTTGAAAATGAGGGTATTGTACCCTAAAAGTCACATGAAAATTCCATTTACTAACATGTATAAGGCATCAATAAAATCCCTGGCTGAGAAGCAGCCCACCTGCTGAGCACTATTAGTTTTAAAGTACACCAACATCAAACAACCAGCAGTACTGCAATAATGAAGAGAATAATTTCAGGATTCATTAAGTTGGTGATTAGGAGCTCCCCGCATTGTAGGTTCCTCCATCTAAAACAGCCTCGTAACTGATATGACATTCTTATTTCTATCAGCAGGCAAGCAGGTTTCTCTCAGCAGCAAATGTACTTGTGCCAGTTACAGGCAAACCTCTGACCTTAATAATGCTATTTAAAAAAAGAAAAAAACCACACTGCAGTCAAGCAAAAATTTTTTACAATGTTCTCCTAAGAAAAATAAGCACAAAAAACCTAGCAGAAGAGTGTAACCTCATTGCATCATTCTGTAACTGTACCTCACGAACAGTGAGCTGAACTTCTTTACTTCTGCCAGGTGAGTCTGTCTCTGACAGCCAAGCGGATGGCAAAGAAGAATTGTTTGGTGAAGAACTTGGAAGCCGTAGAAACACTCGGTTCTACCTCCATCATCTGTTCCGACAAGACAGGGACCCTCACACAAAACAGGATGACTGTTGCTCACCTCTGGTTTGATAATCAGATCTACTCAGCTGACACCAGTGAAGATCAAACAAGTAAATATGGCAATGGGGGATCTGGGAAGGGGCAACTACTTGGCTCAAACCTGTGATGTTTCATACCTACCGGCTCTCAAACTGGTGTCAATAGGAATGCCTTTTGATAGCTAAAACAGACATGTCTTCCTTCCACACAGAAGTGTAGTGTGCAACAGCCAAGCCCCTTCTTAACCATGCAGAGATGTGAAAAAAAGAATTAATATTTGAACTCCACTCACAGAAAAGTAAGTCTGGAGGAGGTTCTAATCCAGACCCTTTTGCCAACAGCAAATTTAGTAGGGAAATAAACACAGAAGCATCATCTAAGCAACTCTGCCAGAACTGCTAACTGACGAATGTGAAGTTTGGCATCAAATTCTTTTTCTGTGACAGAACCTCATCCACAATTAAATCCTGCTGTTTCAAACTTCAGCTTCTACTTCTATCACATAAGATGCTGAAGTACGCAATACGTATTTTGCTTCCTTTCAGCCCAGCCTTTTGATCAAAGTTCTCCATCATGGACAGCATTATCAAAAATTGTAACTCTCTGCAACCGGGCAGAATTCAGACCAGGACAGGAGAATCTCCCAATAATGAAGGTACTGCCTACTTCACATCATCTTATTTCACTTCCTCTGAAAGAACAATACATATGAGTTGTTCTGTTCAGCTTTAGTAATCTCCGTTTTTACCGCACCAGCCTTCTGAGTTACCATTTACAGTAGTATTACTGCTATATACGCACAAAAAGTTTAAGACAGGGGAAGAAATCCACAGAGCCAAGAGCAACTGTCCCTATAAGGAAAAAGGCAATTAAAGTAGCAAGAATTTCTACACTAGTAATTACCGCACTATTAATATAGCAAAACAGAAAAGGCAAGCATGCTTTAATTAATGTCTTTACCCATGACTGCTGAAGGTAGTAAATTCTGGTGACCAGACTACCAGAACAAATCCCTGATTTCTACTGATTACTCCACCAATGCCTTTCTCAAAGTAATTTGGTTTCGTGCATCAGTTAGCTCACCCGTACATGCCTGCTCCTACCTTCTAACTGCATTACGAAGCCACCACACAAACCGGAAAGTGATCACAAATCTTGCGCTTTTGCAGAATCAAACACTAATTTCATCTCTTTGCTGTAGTTTAGTTCTAGCAGCAAGTGCCATACAGATGTCCCAAAGTTTTACTGTAGTCATTTCCCAGGACAACTTGAATATGGCAAAGTAGATCCATTGCGGCTGCAGGTTCATTCAAGCATACAACATGTTATAGAATCACGCAAGCTCTCCTGACGGAAGTGCAGAAGTATATGTGTTATAAACTGTTTCTTCTTTTGTGCATTCAGAGAGTCGTGGTAGGTGATGCCTCTGAAACAGCTCTGCTGAAATTTGCAGAAGTAATTTTGGGTGACGTCATGAATATTAGAGCGCGGAACAAGAAAGTGGCTGAAATTCCTTTCAACTCTACCAACAAATTCCAGGTGTGTTTCATTTTTGGAAATTATGCCAGAGTGTTTCCAACTTAAACCATTTCTATCACTGGGTCTAATGCAATTATTTGTGACCTGGAAGTCTTAATGGGGTAAATCAATGACAGAAGACATTTAAGCTATAATACATATAGTTAATTCCATTTGAAGGGATGTATGATATCTTCATGGAAAAGAAGAAACATTACTTCCATGCAAAGCGACTAAAACTAGAAACACATGAGGATCACTTATGCTCTTTCAAATAATTTCGTATTTGTGGCACCCAGCTTTCCATCCATGAGACTGACGATCCCAACGACAAACGCTTTCTGCTGGTGATGAAAGGTGCCCCAGAAAGGATTTTAGAGAAATGTAGCACCATCATGATCAATGGCAAAGAAGAACCACTGGACAGCGAAAAGGCAGCAGCTTTCCAAACAGCGTACATGGAGCTGGGGGGCATGGGAGAGAGAGTGCTGGGTGAGTCCAACTAGAGGGACTATCGGAGAACTGTGGTGTAAAATGGGGTTTTTAATCTTGGTACAATCTGGTGTCTGGACTTCAGTCCTCTTGCAGTAGAAGGAAAAAAAGGAAAGCGTACAGCCTCCTAAGCAGAATGTTAAAAGCACACTGACATGCTGCAAGATCTCTCTGGCAGGGATGCCCTTACTGCTCTATACTGATGTTGATCTGCCACACTGAGCAGCCAAAAACACCCGTAAGTAATCCACAAAGGCAAATGCTCTTCCCTGCTGGCAGTATCACTAGCTTTGCCAATGAGAAACATCTACATGATAAATTGCGATGTGAAGGTTACAATGGCAGGTTAAAAAAAAAAAAAAAATCCTCCGTAAAAAGCTAATGGTTAAATGCCCTGGAGTTCTACGGACAAGAGCAAAGCCTAATGCTCTATAGCAAGCCCTCCTCTTTCTCCCACTATCTCCTGTACATCTCGTCAACCTAAGTTTCTTTTCAGGTTTCTGTCATTTGTACCTGCCTGAAAATGAGTTTCCAGACACCTATCCATTTGACACAGATTCCATGAACTTCCCAACCTCCAACCTGTGCTTTGTTGGGCTCTTATCTATGATTGACCCACCTCGTTCCACAGTGCCAGATGCTGTCTCAAAATGCCGCAGTGCTGGGATCAAGGTAGGGATTTTACAATGAAAAATACAGTGATCCTACAGAAAGACTCGTGATAATATAGCTTTTAAGATTTTTCTACCACATTGCCATTAAGGATCTTTCTAGCAACAATTCCACAAAATCTAAAAGTTTGTTAATACCATTCTACAATTGTAACTTAAAGAAACTACTTGAAGGCCCCGAGAGGCAAAACAGTTTAACTTAAGTGGGAATCAGACTGTAGGAAGTGCACAGAACCCCAAAACTGGAAATCCAAATTTGGAAAAGCTCAGTTACTTTCTCATCAGATCCACTGCTAGAATATAGAAACCATTCCAGCTAGAATTACTTGCTTGTAAAGAGTAAGGTAAGAGAAACAATTCTTGGGAAGGCATTAGGACATAGGGCTACACCTGTTATCAACTTTCATGCATAGGAATCACTAATCTCACAACTGTTCAAACTGAACCTGAAGCAGTAATTTGTCCTAATTTCACTCCTGGGGACCCACAAGTAAACTTTCAGCTCTAGGCAGAGAGGCAATCTAGCTAAATAACGCAAAATCAGTATTTGGAGTTACTGATCTCAGACGAGATGAATCCCAAGTCCCAGCTGTGATGAAATTTTCTGTAGTCTGAAGACAGAACTGGCAACTTCTCTTCAAGAAAAACAGCAATAAACTGTGTCTTATCTGTCAGGACACCCCAGTCACAAGGATCCATTTTCAGATGCAAAAGTCTAACAAACTTTCACCTTTAAGTATACCCAATATAAATTCTTACATAAAGGCTTCTTTATTCTGCATTAGCCTAACCTTGCTGCCTGTGACAAGTTCTTCCTTTACAACCCTGATAAAACAGTGCCGATAAAAAGAGGTAGAGACCAGATATCAATACAGAGCTAAGTAATTAACAGTCATAATCTGTCATTGTTACATACATAGCACAGCTTTCCCAGTTCAGATTCTAAACTGCTTCCTGGCCCACAACAATAGATTTTTCACCTTATCTCACTCCAGCCATTGTGTATACATTTGTCACTCATACTGACTGCTGGTCCCTTCCTCAGGTTATCATGGTCACTGGCGATCACCCGATCACGGCTAAGGCCATTGCCAAGAGCGTGGGCATCATTTCAGCCACCAGCGAGACTGTGGAAGATATTGCTAAGCGCCTCAACATTCCTGTTGAGCAAGTCAATAGAAGGTAAGAGCAAACAGAGTATAGGGGATACCTGTGGGTTCATTTTCTGAGAGGTATGCCTTCTCCCTCCATAATGCTTTTATAGTCCATTTCTACATCACGGCTGCTTTTTGCTTTTCTGTTTCTTGATACATTGCCAGCCATTGTGTCCACCCGACGTGTCATCCCTACCTAAATAACTACGTGTCTAGGTCAGTGGCTCACATCTTCACCAGACCTTGAAAAAAACTAGCAAATCATACTTTGCAGATCATGTTGGAGTTTGCTGTCACTGCCCATTTGACAAAACACACACATATAAAAAGCAAAATTCAGAATCACGTGACCTAAGGACCATCAAGTCCAAATTCCTCTTCCACCCATTCAACATGAAAAAAAACCTCCCAACCACGCCATTGTAAGAGAAAGATAAAAGCTCTTTACAGAAAAGATTTCTTCTTCTTCCACTGTCCAACACTCCCACTCAAAGTCCTCTTTAAAACGCATTTTCTGCTGTTACGTCTGCTCAGGAGGAAGCTTCAATTACTCCCCTCTGTATCTTGGTAACTGTAATTCACTCTGGATTTCTACAGTGGCTTTCATTCAACACCTGCTGATTAACAACTAATGCTTCTGAAATTAACTCAATTTGCTGCTTTCCTTACCATCAAGCCACGTACAGTCTATGAGTGTGCTATTTTTATTTAAGCCTTTTGATTTGAAAATTTACCCAGCTTTCCCACGGCTCTTGCAGAGAAGCTACAGCAGCAGTAGTTAATGGGATGGAGCTGAAGGATATGAGCTTGCAGCAGCTGGATGAAATCTTGTGTAACCACTCGGAGATAGTCTTTGCTCGGACATCACCCCAACAGAAACTGATAA
Source organism: Phaethon aethereus (assembly GCF_964289735.1). Taxonomy (NCBI): domain Eukaryota; kingdom Metazoa; phylum Chordata; class Aves; order Phaethontiformes; family Phaethontidae; genus Phaethon; species Phaethon aethereus. Next base: position 4,208,016 of record NC_138599.1, read on the forward strand.
TAGTTGAAGGCTGCCAAAGGCAGGTAAGAGGTGTAAAAGTTTACACACAGATATGGCTGTCGGGTATTCATGAGGCAGTAGCTTTCAACAGATACCGTCCCCGAGGTGAGAGGGTGGAAGCCAATTTCCAATGCTCTCTAAGCTCTGTTTATATTCTTTTCGCTGTGCAAGTTCATCATCTAACAGATTGCCACAAACACTGTCTGGAGAGAATCCAAGCTACTCAAATTCCTGTTACAGACTTTGAAGTCCTATTGACAAAATGAGCTCTTCCTAAGTTTGATTGGCTTGGAGCTGTACCAAGGGTCTCTCTTTTGCATATGATTCTGAGAAGCTGCTGCTGTGCTGCACATAAAGCCTCCTGGGCAGAGACTGTACACCATTTGGGAAGGAGCCTTCCGTCAGGAATTATTTAAACCCCGATAAAGCAATATGTTACCACACCTTCTCATCATCTTCCTTGTGGCCATTTAGACCTATGCACTTCCCGCCCACAGGAATGTTTAGAAATAAGGTATGAATCCCGCAAAATGTCATAGCATGATTTATGTAGGACCAAGCCTTATCTACGTTACTTTCAAAGACTGTAAAACAACCCACAGAAAGCAGGATTTAAAGAGAGTTTGTCCCATCCACAGGCAATATTAGTAAAGGAGCATGGAGTTGAGCCAGCACAACAGGCAGAAGGGAAAGTAATGACACGTATAGAGCTCTGAAAAAGATGTGAATTATCATCAAAACATTCTCCCCTTAGATATGACATCTTCCAAGTAGATGCTGCGAATTGAAAGCCACGCTACTGCTGTGCCTGAACTTTGCAGAGAAGGAGATGCAGCGCAAGACATTATTTTATTTTTGTAATTACACCAGAGCTAAGCTTTCCAATCAGCATTATCAACTCTTTGGTTTTAAGCCTGAACTGCTTTCAGGAGAGCAAAGAAAAAAACCACCACCAACAAAAAAAAGGATAGTAGATTTCAATTTAACTTCTTATTTTCTTATTGAATGGCCTTTGGCAGACAGGGGGTTAATGTGTTTTGCACTTCGTAGACATCCACCTCCTAGTAGATTTGGCTCATTAAAGGATGAAAAGGAACACCCTCCCCCCCAACCCAAGCCAGCCAGTGTACACGCTATGTTTAGTACTTAGAGCTTATAAGCCCTTCTGTACGTGGCATTATTTATAGGTAGTGACACTGTGCTAAATCCTCACAGGGACCGGACATTCAGTATTTGTATTAATCAGTTTGTCAAGCTTTTTCCCCATTCGGAACACTCTGTATTGCTATCAAGCCATGAGCTTTTGCATCAACCAGAAAGTGACCTTTAGCTGCAGTAGAGGGATTCATTGGAAGACAGCAAAGAAGCGGAATTGAATAATCCATCCGTTTTCCATCTTTTGGATTACTACAATTCTAGCATAGACTGGCAATGACCAAAAGTCGTTGGGATAGGATGAAAAGGGTCTCCAGCTGAGCAGTTACATAATTTACAATTAAAATGAAAACTGACCAATTCTATAAGTGCTTCACAAAACAAGAGACAAGGACAGAACATGTTGTGTCAACTGAATCTCCCACAGGTGCCAGAAATGAGCCTGGGTCTGCTCAGACAGGGATAGACCATGTACATATAGACAGAAGTTCAAATTTTTAAGCCCCCTGATATTCCATAGAAAGAAATAGTCAGATTAATTGCATTTTAAAGGCATCTAATTTTGATGCCTACTTTTTTGGGTGTAGTAAATCGTATCCCTGAATTTCCTGTTTTTCTCTGCTACGAAGGGAGCCTAGGTGACAAATTCAGATACAGACATCTATCCCACACAAGTCTGAGGTTGCTCTATTAACCCTACCTAGCGTCTTTCTGATCACCAGCTATGTTTTACGTGCATACAGGGAGGCTTCAGAACTTATCAGCATCTTTCTTCTAGAGATTTAAAGACAAGGAGTGTGCTGAGAGCAGACTGTCCTTAGGGGAAGATAGCACCATCTCCTCAAAAAACCCACATCTGGATCCTTTTGTGTGTTCCAGGGAGCAGTTGTTGCCGTGACTGGAGATGGAGTCAATGACTCCCCCGCTCTTAAAAAAGCAGATATTGGAATTGCTATGGGTATTGCTGGTTCTGACGCAGCTAAAAATGCAGCTGATATGGTACTGCTGGATGATAACTTTGCTTCTATTGTCACAGGAGTGGAGGAAGGTAAAAATAACTGTTGCTATCCACTTTCTTAGCTGAAAGCAGCTGACAGCCACACAGCACTGGCGGGTCCTCCTGATCCTTCCCTCCTGCGCTCACACCCTCTTTTTTCTTTCCGGATTTGGAAATGTGATTTTGATAGTTGGAAAAACTGGGAATTAATTTCGTTTATAGACACATGACAAACAGACAATAAGTAAATCATCTCCCTCTCTCACACATAGCATGGGTCTGCTAGCACTGCTTGTTCATGCTCCAGACAAAAGCACTTCCCCCGTCTTGTTCCCATGCAGTTCTGAGCTTCACAGAGATAAAAATCATTTTCTCTACATTATCACTCTATTCCTTGCTCACACATCATCTCCACCATGCTCCACCTATGACAGCAACACACATTCCACTCTTCCTTCACTGTAAAGAACTTGTGATTTCCATTCTGACTGCAGCATATTGTGGAACAGGACTTTTCCCTCAATCTTTCTTGTTGAAATAGATTTTTTTTTTTAATTTTCACTTGAATTTTCAGAAGGCTCTATGGGAAGGTAGGTTAGTTGTTTAAAAAAAAACCCAAACACCAAAATGCATGAGGAAATGCATGAGGAAAGTAGACAAAAGCAGTAAATATTTTTACTTCATTTAGGTAAAAATTTAACTTTTTTTCTGGAAAACACTGTTGACAATTCGCTATTACAGAAATGTTTTCTTTTTCTCCAGGTCGCCTGATCTTTGACAACCTAAAGAAAACAATTGCCTACACCCTGACTAAGAATATTGCTGAGCTCTGTCCCTTTCTCATCTACATTATTGCCAGCATTCCAATGCCCATTGGCACTATCACCATCCTATTCATTGACCTGGGCACAGACGTCGTAAGTTGGGGTCTTTTGTTTTCTGCTGAAATATCATGACAAGTGAGAGGGGCTGGGTGCAAAGGGACATGCAGAACACTGGAAGATTTAATTGCCTTGCCCTACAGCTGAATAACAAGCTACTGAAAGAGTAGAGGGCTAGATTAAAAGCTGCCAGGTATAGAGAAAGAAGAGTAGAAAAAAAAAAAACCTGCAGAGGGGGACTGGAAAGAAAAGACTTCTGATCCATGCTGACAAGCAAAACTCAGCAGCATGCAAAATAACGGTCCATTTCAATCAAGAGATCACACGGATTGCTGCAGTTACGACAGGGGATGAATACCAGACATGTCACCACAGCCCAGTCCAAGGGAATCCGAAAGACTCTGGAATGTTTTCAGTACCCTCTAGCCCTTCGTATTGTCATATGATTATCAGACCTATGAAACAGTTTCAGACTTCCGACAAATCCTTTATACATGTCAAGGGAATGCTACACAGATCCTTCTTTCATTTGCTCTGTGTATACTGAAAAGGCAGGGTATGCCAACAGAACCACTTGAGAACTGTAGGCATCTGAGAAGCTGACAAATGTTGCCGCCAAGACTCTGATGATTTATTTCTGTTTGTAGATCCCCTCTGTTGCATTAGCCTACGAAAAAGCTGAAAGTGATATTATGAACAGGAGACCTCGTAACAAAAGGAAAGACAGGCTGGTGAATGAGCAGCTCGCTGTATACTCCTATCTGCAGATTGGTAGGTTGGCCTGTTCTCTGAAATGCTATCTTGCATGAGCAAACGAAGACAGAGTCAAGTGGATTCATTTTTTTGGAAAGGGGGAGCTGAAACTTAAGTCCTTCCTCTGCCTTCCTAGACAAACTTACTAAGTCTCTTCTGTTGCTCATTATTCAACATTACAACAGGTTTTTATCTACGGAGGTCGAGAACCTTAGAGCACTAAGAACTCTAAAACTACCTTTAGACTCATGGCAAGTTTCATGCCATACGAGATAGATCAACACTAATATCCAGCACATTCCCCAGTGCTCCTAAATCTTGCTTCTTCCTCATTACTACGTCTTTGATTTTGCAGGTATCATGCAGTCAGTAGGAGCCTTTGTAACCTATTTTACTGTGTACGCTGAACAAGGTTTCCTCCCTTCCACGCTGCTTGGAGTGCGAGTTGACTGGGAAAACAATGCCATTAATGACTTTGAGGATTCATATGGACAGGAATGGGTAAAGAACCATTGAAACATCCTTGCACCGTCTCTCACACAACAGTCTCTTAAAAATGCTATAGTTTCCTCCAAAATAAAGGATTAGAGAGAGAAGCAAAAATAGTTAGTTTTCATCTAAGAGTTCCTCAGGATAGACTCGTTAGAGCATCCTCCCACCCAGCTCTTTCATGCAGATTCCATTCTTTCATTCATTCTTCTACAGTTTGCCACCTTCTGATTCAAAGCCTCTGGAGATGCACCTTCTTCTCTGGACTTTACGTTTAGACTGTCATAATCTCGCAGACCCGCTTCTGAACAGCACTACTGTGAAGTACTTTGCAGACTCTCCCCTTTCACTCTTCACTCCCCCTCACTCATTCTGCAGAAATCACAAGACACAGAAGCCATTAACAAATCAATATAAATACCTCCTTACACCAAATCAATATAAATACCTCCTTACACCAAGCTCGTGCTTCAGTCTCATGACTCATCCACAGTAACTAGCGGACTAGAATAACTGGCCAAAATCTGATCATTATGTATCTGAATCTGGAATAACTCTGCATTTACACCTTAGTTACTGAAATCCTACTAGCAAGGTTTGCAGTCACTTGCACAAGATAGGAGTGTCTGATGTAACACTACTTGATTTTTCCCTTGCTTTATAGACTAAATACCAGAGGATGTACCTACAGTGGACTGGGTACACCGCCTTTTTCGTCAGCATCACAATTCAGCAAGTCGCTGATTTGATCATCAGGAAAACACGAAGGAATTCCATTTTCCAGCAGGGTCTTTTCAGGTAAGTTTTGCAGATTCTTTACCCGACACATAAGAGGATAAATTTTAGCCTCCTGCTAATTTTGGAAGAAGGTTAGCTCAGTCATTTAGCCTACTCGCATTCAGTCTTTGAACAAAGACTAAATGCAGCCTCAAGCAATCGCAAATCTCCGGCAAACATTTTATTACACCTCTGCCCACCCCCTTTCCTACTTCGTGATAGGAGTTTTCTTTGAAGACAGACATTGTACTGGTTACTCTGAAAATGCATCCGCTTAAAACTAACTCTCCGTTCATTAAATGGAAAGCTTATTTACTCCAAAAAAAGGGACTTTCCTCTCCAGCTTATTTTCTTAAGTTCTTTATGTAGTTATCAGTAGATAGCACATTTGGACTTCTCCGGGATAACTTCGGCCTCTGAGGAGATAGCAGCTGGTGAAACTCCCTAAGACAGCGCTGGCTGCCCTCCGCAAAACACCCTGCACCCTTCAATCCCATGGAAGCCAGGGAGTTAAAAATATCTATTGGGACAGAGGCCACAGTCAAAGCTGGCATTTAGAGTATTTCTGATAGGAAAGCAAATTGTTTTCCTTTCTTTATCTGCAGGTACAGAGCCTATACCTATGTATGTTTCCTTCCCACATTTACGTTTGAGTCACAACGTGCACATTCACAGTGCAACTAGAAGACGTGACTAACGCACACTGCATGTCTACCAAAAGCTTGCTTTAGGCTAGGTAGGTCAGGAACGCTACCAGGAAAGACACGGCCGTAATGCAATGTAAGACGGTACTAGAGAGTCTACCGCTTGCCTCATGCTACTGTGTCTGCAGCGCTCATTATCCGATGCAGATCATTCAAGGTAGCTACCCGAGCACAACCACAGCTCTGAAAGTGGCACAGCCTTTGCATTACGCCGTGGCATCAGGTTTTTATGCGTGGACAGAGGCATGTAACCCTTCCTCTTTGGTTTTCTTGCAGGAACAAAGTCATCTGGGTGGGTATATTTTCCCAGATAGGAATTGCTCTGATACTTACCTATGGTCTTGGACATGTTACAGCCCTAAATTTCATGCCGCTGAGGTGAGTTTTGATGCTAGTGTACTTCCCTTGCCCTCCACGTATAAACAGACATGTACCTACCATTCTGCCAGAAACAGATAAATGGGAGCAGGCTGCCCTTGCAGCACAGTTCAAGGATACATATTTAAGAATATTCAATATGAAGAACAGGGTGGACAATTTCTTGACCAAAAAGGGCATTATTTTCATAGTTACCACAAAAAACCCCAGTACTACTTCTACTAGATTTACTACCTAGGATCGAGACACCTACTTGTGTAGAACACATTAATATTTTTTTCAGGATCCCCAATATTTTGGTGAGATTAGATATCATTTTACTTGATTTTATGCAAACAACTTTTATTCTAAATATGTCACTGCTAAAAATCTTCCATTTTTCTGCCACCTTCAGAAACCGTAATACCACCAGGCAACATTTCCTTCTGAATAGTATCTGGAATAAATTAAGTCAGTAACTACTTAAGATTGGGAGGCTTACATGTACATCTTATTTCTAACCATTTGATCACTTAACTTTGGGAGAAGAAAAAAAAGCCAGATTCTCTTTTAGTGACACCAAATAGCATAGAGACCAGAGAAATTCAGCTGAGTGGTTAGATGCTTCTGAACAAGAACCTCCTCTCCCACCCCCAGGTTTCAGTACTGGTTTGTGGCTGTACCGTTTGCCATCTTGATATGGGTCTATGATGAAGTCCGCAAGCTGTTTATCAGGAGATACCCAGGAAGTAAGTAGATTTTTCTAGTTTAGTATTTTAATATAAGGCGTCCTTCCCTTTCACTCGTACACCTACCTTAGCGGCCACTGACAGGTGGACTGCTCAAAAATGGAGTATTTGTTCCCAATGATTACTTTTTCTTTCTGAGGAAAAAAATAACTTTGGTTTTTTTCCCCCTCCCTTCTCCTACTGCAGGCTGGTGGGACAAGAACATGTATTACTGAAAGAGTCTGTATCACCGGTTTTCTTCCTCCTTGTGGAGAGCTTCTTCCCCACCTGACACAGCCTCTGCTGCTTTAATGTCCTGTCTGTGCAATATCAAGCATGGGTTCGCCCATGAAGGGGTGGAGAAATTTCATGAATTTCATGAAGAAATAAGGACTTTAGAGGTTGATAAATTACCTCCCACTGTACTGTAAAGCTGACACTTGTCTAGAAATTGAAATGCTACCTATTTTTGTAACAAGCACAATTTTCCCTCATTCAACGATGAACTAGGAGAGCACTCTGAGAGGAAAACACTCATAAAGGGGGGGAAAAAAAACCCCCAAACAACAGAAAATCCGTATAATCTAAGGCATTAATTTGCACTAAAGGTGGCGTTTGCTGATTTTCTTTTTTTGGTGGAACTGAATTCCAAGAGAGTGCATACATAGATCTGTACTACCTTACTGAGGGTAAAAATGCTATATAGGAAGAATTTGATAATAAAACTTTTTCCAGAAAAAAGTTCTCCATCTTATTTTCTTATAAAGACTAAGAGAAACTGAGTGGAAAGGACCTAACCCCTGCCAGGTCAAAGAGGAAAGAAGTACACACCTGCTTTTTTTGGCCCTGTTAACAGACTAACATATGTCACATACCTGTTCAGTTTTGACAAATGCATCTTGAAAACCAAGGCACAACCGATTTGAACACTTTGAGATACAAAATTCAATATTCACTTTCCAAAGACCACAATCTCTAAGGCAAAATAGACCTTAGTACTCATTAGATAAGTACACTTAAAGTTCTATTTGAAACCAGGTTTTTAATATGGTCATTTTAGCAAGGACCAGTAGGTACCCCATCGTGTTCAGACAAATGCTTTACCAATTCTAAAGCAAATAATAACTAAGGTATGTTGATATTTCACATTTACATACAAGTCTAGATGAGCTTTAGAGAAGACACAGGGGCATAAAGAGAACTTCTGTTGCAGCAAACGGCAAGAGGGATTACCAGAGAGAAGGAAGCCAAGAGAAAAACTGAGGGAGGGTAAAAAGAACAATGTTTTCCAGCCTAAAGCCTGTCTGCTCCCAAAAGTCCACACCCTTATGTGCTAGAATCTACTTTGCATTTTGTGAGTCTCCCTCCTTAAAACTCCTCTCCTTAATACCCGTCTGGGTATTACACTGAGTATCAATTACACTGGATATCAGTTTTTTTTCACATATAGACATGAATAAGAGGAATTACAAAGGAAGAGCGGCAAAAATAAAGCATGTAAACAATGGGTGAGTCCAAATTCCAGATATATGTGCTGCTTATCACTTGGTAATGCAACCCTGTAACACACCAACAAGTACGTGAGGTGCCAAGCTGACTCATTTCAACACCTTGTCATCTGTCAGTAGTCAGCACTGATTTGTTTTGTCTTCTGCTTAAAACGCAAGAAAAATATGAGAAGCTATATGGGTGAGCAGCATAACCTGCTTTCTACCATCTATAGATCTGCAGTGCTTAGCCAAAACGACATGTTCAAATATAGACAGGAAGCAGAAAGAAAAAGGGGGGCAGTTACTGCACAGAATCAGGAAAGAATATAGCTACATTTGGTTTACTTCAAAAACAAAATACATTTTCTTGACAAAACTTGTAGGAAAGATAACTGGGCAGGTTGTTCACTCACAGGATATACAACAGACTAAAAGCACTGAGAAATGCAGTGGTTGCTCTGCAAAACCATCTAAAGAGTAACGAGTCTGTTTTCTTCCGCTGGTGGAAGACCAAATCTACAACAAGTTCTTACAACAAGAAATTTCTCTTGTTGTGCTCTAACTCCTGGTAGTTATCATCTCATAAACACATCACACTGGAAGAATAAGAGAGTACTAGGTCTAAACGCTGCCAGGCAGACTGCAGTTTTGTTTCTGGCCTCCCTTTGTTACCTGGAGTACCTCAGCACCTCTGACTACATTCACAGCCAACATATCATTTTGCTGCTAATGCAAAACAAAATGGTACTCATGAAATTGTACACACAGAGTCTCAGAATCTCGCAACACAACAACAGAGACTGACAAAACCACAGAGCTACAGAGGCAGATTCTTCCAGGATTTCAAGGCCAAGTGACAATATTACAACTGTAACACTGGAAGCTAATCTGGCTTCTTTATTATTTTTCTAGGATCATTCTTCTTTTGCCATATCACAAACCATTCAGTCTTTGTCTGACAAATGTATCCTCCCCAGTATCAGAGAGAACTTTGACACAAGGATGTCCTTGGCTTGAAGAAGAGTTAAACAAAGAAATCGGAAGGAACCAAAGTAATGCAAGCTGGAAAAAACCCCTCAACATTGGGGGGGGAGGGGGAAGTAGTTTTCAGAGGAAAACTTAAAAGATGGATGTGATGCATCCATTTTTGCATCAACATACGCTCCTGAGGGAAGAGCAAAAGCATTCTGTGATAGTAATATCTGGAGAACTAGCAAATGTACGTCTCCATGTCCCCTCTGTGCAAAAATGAGTGGGAAGGAATCACGGCATCACATTTCCCACACGCATAATCATTTTTGGGGAAAAAAGCCACCTACAAGACTAGTAACGGAGGTGGCGGGGGGAAGCACCTGATGGTCTGGAGCAAAAACCTCAAAACCAGCAAACGATTCTGAAATAGTCTGCTCTTGTACCTGTAGGGTCAGTTTTGCTTTTAACAAGAATTGCCAACAAATGCTCCTTTGCATTTCAAATGTTGCTTCAGTTCAAAGCCCTTTTCAGAGGCTAAGAGTAGTATGCAACCTAGCAGCTCTATAGTTTGCCTGCCTGCTACTCCATCACACAAACATTTTATTTGAGAGGACAAGATGTACTTTGCAATGTGCTTTAGTCTATCAATGCCTGAGCAGAAAGTCCAAATCAGAGGTTTGCAAAACAAGTGAAAAGACAAGTTAAGAAATCAGAAGATTAACATCATTTCCAAGAAGGGCAAAGCCTAAAGATAGAGTCACTGTTTCTAAATCTAAGAGACTTTCCACCATTACAAAAGATCTCAAAACCATTAAGGCAAATCAGGCGAACAGGCCATAGGCGTGGAAAGAATGAATCCTACATTTGCTCACTGGCATGCATGTTTGTTAGAACTAGTAATATTGTGGGAATTAATGCACAGGACAAAACAGGTCATTGCACAACAGCATGTGCGAGTAACAGCAGGTAGGACCTCCCGGGCCAGTATAACCATCCTCCGTTGACATCTAACTAAGGCATGAGGTTATGGTATCTGATGCAAGCGAATGTGGGACTGTCCTCAAACACGGGCCTCGTTTAACCCAATAAACTCAGAGAACACTGCTGTACCCATCAAACGATGTCAAGACTATTCACAAGAAGTGCAAAGAAGGTGGTACAATCCAGTTGCAAACTGAAGCAAGTCAAATACACATGCAGGTACGTTCCCTCCAATCTCATAATGGGTTTTTAAGTGGCAGTATCACATATCACTTCTTACACTTAGTGCTGCATCATTTTACATTTAATTGCTTTTGTATGCCATTTGTGAGCAGGTTGAAGATCTTCACTATGGCATGGCATGCCATGCCATCTTTATGTTCTAGTGGCTCCCAAATCAAAAATGTTATATTCAGCTACGTTTCAAATCTGGGCAGAATACACACACTATAATCCAGAATCTGAAAAACTGAGCTGGCAAGCTCTTTATATTATAACTGGGAAGGAAGATAATTTACTTTCCTGGTCAGGTCTGTGTACTGATTTTTCATTTAGCCTTGCATGGCCTTTATCACAAGGAACGTTCAAGCTTGCGTATGTTTCTTACTACTACCATCGTTACTATTATCATTTGAGGGGTGAGAAAACATGTAGGAACCGTAGCCATAGGACCATGAGAAATAATTCTGTGCTAAATACTAAAACAAAAATAAAATGCAATTCCTCCACTCAGTTCTTACTTGTAAGTTCCTTTTAGTCAGTCCTGCAGGTCAACGGGAATAAACATTGCTCTCCCTCAGTCAAGTAAGTAGCAATAACTCAAAGATATGCAATGGTGAGAAGCAGATTTTGAACTGTAAGTTAGTACACCTTTCTTTTCTGCCTACAACTATGTGGCAAGCGTGCCAGGAGTTAATTAACTAGCTCATAAATGGAGAAATCTTTCTTTAACACAAAACTGTGCTTTCTTGCTCCAGCCTCAGCCAGATTAGACAGGTCAGATGTCCCTGCTGATTACACTGAACTTCACAGCTTTCCTTTACCTCCTTTTGCTTCTTTTAACAACGGCTTCTTGGCACAGTTTTCTCTAGTTTAAACTAGCTCTCTCCATCTCCCCCTCCCACCGCCAAAAAACCTGAACACCTTTCCCCTTTCACCTGCTATGCTACTAGACAATTCCTGCATTCTGGTCAAGAGGCAAGCAAAACGAGAAGGGAGAGTTGGCTTAAGGCAAAGTGCTACTCTGCAGCAATGGAGAAAGGGAGAATTTAAGGATGGCAAAAACTGCTGTGCAATACCCTGTGTAAAAAGCTATGTAGGCAGGCAAATTGTACTAGTTTCTCTGTCGTGAGGGCTATCTCTTGGCCCTGTTAGTATGTTGGTCGAAAATTTATTCATAACAAGACTTCATACTAGAGCTAGACAGTGGGATTTTATATTATACTTCCTAACAGACAGATTTTGAACAAGTCAGAGTTATGAGCAACTTATCTTGGGTTAGCCAAGCTTCAAGACAGTTACAAATAATAATACGTACCTTCTACCATAACTGTGTAAGAGCTGAAGTTCTTACGTGTGGCAGGTCTGAATTTTGCCTTATGCTCAAATACAAAACTGATTTTGGCAGTAGCAGAAGAGATATGTCATATCTAAGCATAGTATGTAGACCTTTCAGTGACGACGATATGTCGAACACATTCCCTTCCCTATAAATCAGCTTTGTAGACTTCATGTAGGATACTCATCCCATCTCAAAACGATTAACAGCGAAGAATGCTCAGTATTACATTTTAAACAACATAATATGATGCAAGAGCTGAAGAGCTGTTTGAGAGAGCTTGCGATGTTGATATTTCAGTGAAGACTGGAGGGAGACAGTGAAGAGTGCCTTCACTGTCATTAACTCATAGGCAGGGTTCACGTTTTGAAACAGAACTGTAGCCAAATTATACAGTGAAAATTGTTCTTATTACCTTTTCTGGCAGCACCGCCTCTAGTGCAAGGAACCTCTTCAGCAGACTCCATGACACTGCTGGCCCACGTGTATCTCTACTAGAAGAGGAAGGAAAACACAGAAATGAATCTTCTCCTGCAAACTTTTGCAGACAACTGCTGTTTTAACTACAGTGTCAACACTTACCAAAAATAGAAATGATCACAACGATGCTAGAAAGACACACCCAACTCACAGTCCGTTTATTCTTATAATTCAAGAGATTACTGCTGGTGCACCACCACACCACACCACTGGGCTGGCTACTCATGAGGGTAACAAATTCTCAAGGGCCTTACTGCAGATCTGTGATGTAGCAAAATAAATTCGCATAAACACGTATGTAAGCCATAAGGAGAGAAACAACACTGCACTTACACAGTATGATTATGGTGCCGCTCTTGGGCCTTGACATAGTCTCATAAATTTCTTCAGCATCACACAATCTAGGGCATCCTGATTTACAGAGACCCCAACAATTTGTTCCAGCCCCATCCTCTGACAAAAACTCTCAGACATTGTTAAGCTGGCTGCATTAATTTCTTCTCATACTAGAGATTTTCACAGAGGAAAACCAGCTTCTCCTAAGTCACGCCTTATTACACCTGCTTTAACCAGGTCAGTTCATGAACTTTTTCCAAAACACTATTTTGCAATGACTGAAAAACTAGTCCAGACCCACCAGTGTGAAAGACCCCCTGGGAGCAGATATTTTCCGGCAGCACTGCACACCCCATAATCACTCAATCCATCTAATTCCAGGTAAGAGCACCAGAAAGCACAATGTAGTTTGCATTCATAACGACACTCAATTTCTTGCTCAGGCTGTAATTGAGTTTCCTTCAGCTCCACATCGTGAAGTTTATTTTTAAGCACAAAGAAGAGTTTTAATTTGAAGGTGCAAAATTTGAGGCCATAAATGAAAACCAAACACACAGAGAAATGCTACACGCAAAGGTATTTACCCCCAGCGCTTGTCTACCTAGCATATTCTCTGGACTAACCATAATCACCACAGCAACATGAACTACCACTTGTTACCTGCAAGATGCTATCTTCAAAGCTCATTTAGCATCATTTAAATGCTGACATTACAAAGCATGCTATTTAGGAAACAAAGCTCAACTGGAATCAACTTCAGCTCATTTGGTTCTTGCTAAACCATTGTAGAGTTTTGCTAGGATTTTCAAGCAGAAAGTCCTCTAGCCCAGTCACAGCAAGACACTATGTTGGATTTAAGGACAAACATGAATTTTCTAGCAGTCCCATATAGCAAAGCAGCAAAAACCCCAAACAGTTTAGAACTATGTCTTTTATTTAACAACTTACTATGAAACAGCACTATGTTTTTCAACTAATGCCACTTTAACTGGAAAATGAATTGCAACAGGCAACGATTCTTTCTGAAAAGACTAGAAGACCAATTGCTTCTGTCCTGTGTTTCATTAAAATCTCAAGCAAAAATCTAAAACAAACGAGAGAAAGCATTGTGCTTTTTCTTGAAAAACAGAATGGTAACAAGATCTCTGTGAAAGTGAGCTTAAAAGCATAACTGCTAAAGATTTAAGAACAGCAAGGCAGCCCACCTCCAGGAGCTGAGCTTGAGGCTACCTGTGCCTCAGGGAGCCACCGTTCTTCCAAGGAAAATATCCTAACCCCAGGATCACCACAGGTACGGATGGCTGTTAGTCATGGGTAAAGACAACTCGTGCTCCATTTTTCCCTACATACACAGGTAAGCAGAGGAGCAAGGGCCCCAAGCTCACAGGAAGCACAGAGACAGCCAGTCTCTCACCAAGCCCTCTCTGAGGCGACGCGCAGCCTCAGCTCACCACAGGAGGCTCTGCCGCTGCTCCCCGCCCTCCCCGAGACCCCCAAGTGCTGCCTAAGAACTCACCACAACCACAGCCCAAAAAGCACAACTTCAGCAGCACAGCCAAATATTCCTTGCTTACTCAGACGTACAGCACAAGTGAGTCCATCCCGGGGCACCGCAGGTGCCTGGACAATAGTCCCGCACAGCTGCGCCCAATGGCCGCCAACGAGAGGGCACAGGGAGAGCCGCTCCTCAGGGTGGGCTGCACCTGCGCCTACCACCTGTGCCCTCTCGCACACCCCCCACGCGGGCAAGCTCCTCAGTGACATGTTTTGCTAAATAAATACACTTTGGAACAGATATGTTTCAGTATTTATACTCCTAGAACTACCAGGTTTTTAACTGAAGAAAGATAGGCTTTTACATTGAGTACGAACAAGGAAACTCCTAGAAGGAGGGAGCAGTACACCGAAGCCCCTTCCCAATCAGCAGTAAGAAGGCAGCAAGATGTGCAAATGTCACAGAGGTGGGCAATAAGCAAATGCAGCCTCCAGTTCCGCGGGGGATGTGTTTAACTCCCTGCAGGCAGACAGCCCTGCTGAAGCTGCCTGCAAGCACAAAACCAGAGTACGTGCACCAGCGAGACTTGCAGCCGAGAAGTAGAAGCTTCTCTCTGTTCCCAAGAGCTTCTAAGAGGAATGTAATAAGTATTCTTCAGGACAAGAAACATGTAGTTAGGTGTAAAATAGGCAGAAAAGATAAAAACCAGTAAAAATGGTAACAGATTTCTCTGCCAAATGAAGTGGGTTTGACAACTATGAAATCTCTCCCCTGCAAGTCAACAAACCAATAGTACCCAAGGTCTGTTCAACTTAAATGATCCTTTTTTAAACAGCAAGAAAAAAATCCTGATCTTATAACAACCGTGATACAAACACCATGGCCTTGAAGCTTCACACACAACTCAACTATTGCTAAGCCTCTGTTCCTCCGAATTTCACCCCAGTGAAGAGTCTGTAAATGGCACTTTTGTACATTGTAGTGGAACCCCACTGTTAGATTAATAAGCATTTGGCCCAATCTCATTCCAATCTCAACAGGAAAAGCAAAAGGTACTTTATCCGTCACCTACTGATAAAGCAGGCAAGAAATGTCCAAACCTGAAACTATCTGGACAATAAAAATATTGGAAGCGATTGCATTATTTATTTTTCCAACCTATGAATTCTTCAGTCATTCAGCACTTCTGCTCCGTCCCAGTGTTCCAGCCCTACATAGTCTCCATACTTCTCCAGCCACCACTCTCGTAAAACTGGAAAACAGAGAACTTTTTGGGCTATGCAACTGAGAAACTACAGGAAAAACCACATTGTTCTGTAGAAGCCTAGCCTCTTAAGCAGAAATTCCTACGCTGTCAGTTTGCCAGGTCTGAAGCCCTGTAAGACTGCTTCACTATCCTAGATCAGGCTTTCCAATGGAGCAGCTGATACCTACACACATTGCTTCCTACACTGCTGCAGTTAATGCGGCTGCTGGCCTTACTTAAACCAGTACATCGGTTTGCTATTCCGATTTTCTTTCGTAGGTAGCACTTACGCCTCCAGGGCCCCATCCCTCTGGGATCTCTGCTCGGCCCTGCATGAAGCATCACTGTATACTACCTTGTAAATTCAAGAGGATAATGTGAAAACTGTCAAGATCTGCCACAGAGCTGCAGTTTGGTGGCAAAAAATTGCACAGAACCGTTTCGAAAATCTTGCATGAGTACAAGACCTGCTTCTCTGTCTTGAACAAAGGATTTACAGCATCAGGCTGCTACACAAGTGACTGAATAGGAAGAAAATACACCATATCTATTTTTGTGAAAAGAACTGAACACCTAGAATAGTCGCAGGCTGAAAGGAAAATGCACTTTCAAACAATAATTCATTTTCTAGATAAGAAACTTCTCTCTCTTCCTCAAGAGTCTCTTAGGTCCTTTTTTCCCTAGACACATTGGCCTTCTGTTAAGTCTGCATTATATAAGACAGGCTGGTCTCAATAATATACTGGTCAACAGCATACTGAAAGCCTCCCCGTAACTCTCCCTTCTGGTCTTTCTGTGACAGGGACAGAATGGGGACACAGCTCAAAGCCATGCCTTTGAAAGGGCTTCCACTAACAGGCGTCCCTCAGCTGTAAGAATTGGTCTGACCTTTGTTCTAACTATGAAGAAAAACAAATTATTTTGTCTGAAACAACAACAACAAAAAAATGTTGGCACCAGCCTGAACCTGAGTAAGGAGAATGCGCTGGTAGCAGCAGGGAAGCAGGAGAGACTGCGTGCACAGGTAGATTGTGCTCTCTCTTCTCTGCTGGTACCAGCAGATCCTCTCGCCTCCGTGTACCACTGCTGCCCCAGGCGCTGACATCGCTCTAGTCCCTCCTTGTCACGCAGGCTGAGTCAGCAGGGCTGAAGTTCCAGCAGCATAGAAGAATCCTTCACAGCTACAGCTGGCAGACATGAAGACTGTGCCCCAAGCAGAGAAGTAAACGAAGCAAAATGGCTCAGGTAAGTCTGTGAGACTTAACTGTCTGTCTCCTATATTACAATCAGAACCTTAGGGAAAGAATACGGAACATCAGTTTTATCACACCAAACTGATGCTAATCATTCACAGATTTTAATGCCAGAAAAGATCACTCAGAAACTAAGATAACTACAATAAGAAGCTGAAAACCAGAACTGAATTAGGAAAATACAGAACAAAGGAGGGAGACGCGAACACATGGCAAGTGACATGAACTGCAGGGAGATGGAAGAAAATGAAAGAAAGTAAGGAGAGAATTGAGTTATCTTTCTGTAACTTCTCTGAAGGGTCACTGCTGATGCAAATCCCATGAGCAGTACCATCTATCATGTGAGTAAACTTACTTATGGTAGAATTCCTGGCATATCTCTCTCTGTCTCTAGGCCCGTTTCCCAGGCGTTAAATCAAAACCGCAGTGGCTTCCCAGGTAGTCTGAGTGGTCTGCAATCAAAGGTGTGCACTTGAACTGGAACAGCCCCAATCTCTGAATCCCAAACGGAGTGTAGAAATGCCCTTAGCAGAGGCATAGTAGCAGTAAGGACAGGGAGAAAGACGGACAGACGGAAGAATGCAAAGGTGTGCTTAATGCATGAACCATGTGAAACAGCTCAGCAGTGTATCAGAAGTTCTGTACAAATAAAAACCAAAGTATGCTCAGTAAGAGAGTAGATAAGATCCACAGGACAAAGAGTGGGGAATTCCCCCAAAGCAGAAAGCCCAATAACCTGAAGAAGCTACCTTTACTTCTCCTGGGGGCAAAAGTGGTGCCAGAGAGTCGGGGAAGGGGGAGAGTTACAGTTCAGAGACCATTCACAGCAGTGCTTTGCATCTGTTTGATTTTGAGCTTGGGTCTGCTACCTGCCTGCAGGGAGGGCTGGGAGGAGGAAGCAGCCATGCAGAAGTACTACAGTTATGTGACAGAAAGAGGAAGAAAAATACACATACAGCTATTTTTAATCTTAAAGATGCCTACAGCACTAGTTCCCTGTAGCCATCTCCTTTCTTAAAGAAAAAAAGGCTGGTTTGTGAGAGGAGAATTTCTGTTTCTAAGAACTGCCTCATCGAGACCAGAAACGTACGGACAAGACTATGCAGATCCGAGCAAAGGCAAGAGCCAAAGCAATGGCAAACTAGGCCAAGAGGTACACAGCAATAGATCACAATAAAACCTTGCAGAAAACAATTTGGAGACAGCGAAAGCTTTTGCAAACTCCCCTGGTCACAAGGAGTGCTAGCAGGAGAGTCACGTTACTACTTTAAGCAACAGAACACTGAGACAGCCCAAAAAAGACAGCGGAGGGACATTCTCTCAGATTATTCCAGTCTCAGGATGCCAGTTCCTAAATTACAGCAATTTTGTAACTTCCCTTGGATCTAATTTGATCATTTTGACCACCTTCACGGTCCCTAGTAAACCAAATCTCCTATCCATAAAGACCTTCTTTTTCCATATACAGGGTGGGATTTTTTTCCCCCCAAAATAAAGTCACCCCAAAAGAATGACTTAAAGGAAAAGTACATTTCAGATGCAACTTCCTTTGCGATTGTAACAGACAATAACTGAAGTCCAGACAGGAATTTTATCCCAGGAAAATTGATCTGTTTCTTCCTGGTACATAAATAACGTACCTGCGATCTGGAAGGGCTCAAAACCAGCCTTGTTATTAGTTCTGAACATTAACATACGTCACACAAAGAAATATTCATTGGATATGCTGGTGGGGAGACTGCTAACTTACAGTACTACTCTGCACTAGGCCTTTCATCTAAGGAGGTCCATGCACTTTCTAGAATTCTAGAGGCCTGAATTGCTTCAAGACTTGGAGAAGCAACCTGATGTAATGCTGTCAGCTGGCTCCATTCACTAAAAACACATTTTGGAGAAAGGAGAGCATAAACCTATGCTAATAGTCCAAACAATGTCAGCTCCAATTTTCCACCAAGGTTCAATAGACTCCCAAAGCACATATGTTAACAGATTTACCCCAAATCATGCACCAGCAGACCCAGAGAAAGCAGCTAATTGTAGCAACTTCCCGATTTACATAGGCAAATCCTCATGAGACGTCGGAAGCACAAAGCTGTTGTATTGCTATTTCATTTCAGGCATCCAAGTCAGTCATTCTGGGAAAGGTGTAGGGCTTTCTCCATCTTAAGTCTCTCCACTCCTTTACCATGCTGGGAGCAGCTCAGCCCTGGCTAGAACATCTCTCCATTGTGGCTGAAATGAATTTTGCTTTAAATTCCCAGGGGGCTTAAGTCAGCTCTGCTAAACTAGGCCTGAATTACTCTGTATTTCTGTCTGGAATAGACAGGTATGAGCTACTTTGGAGGAAAGTTCATTACATCCTGAACAGACAGAGTGTTCCCAAGACAAATCTCCTCCCAGTTTCCAGCTGGCCAGCTGTAACTGAGCTTGCTTTACAGGGCAGGGCAGGGCAGGTCAACCGGGGTGCAGGAGAACTGCTCCCCACTGCCCCTCAGCACCACCCAAGTATGAGTAGCAACTCAAAGGGGAAGGAGTTGCTTGGCTGCACAGCCTCCTGTTCAGATCACAGCTGGATCCAGCTTGCTTGTTGCTGAGATTAAACTCTTCACAAGGTGAGTTTCTCGAGTCCAGGATCTACACAACCCAGTCTCAAATTTCCTCCCCGTCCAGAAGGTGAATGTGACAGGAGGAAAAAAACCTCCAAAAGAATAAAACCTGAGGGGAATAATTCTGCTGCACGAATACATCCTTTCTGAGCTTAGCTGAGAGTTTTGGAACTGCAGTTTGCCAAGAGAGGGTGGAGAAGCCAAGGTAAGCAAAGGATTATAACACTGCAAAGTCTTGCTTGTTCTTAGTTACTGCTGACCTACAAAACACAGGTAAATACACCACAAGAAAACTCCTTAAAGTGGTAAATCATTGATGGGGGACATCTACTCATGGATTTACTATGGATCAAATAACATTTACATCTGAAATGTAAAATTATTTCTCCAGGAGAGAGTTCAAGGACTGCTTACATAGTGTATACCGCTTCTTTTGCTGGAAGAGGAAAAAATAACTCTGGCTTCTCTGGCAAGACCAAAAAGACTCCACAAGTCCTGACCTCATCTATAGCAAAATATGGCGAAATTCCATGTAAATGGAGTAAATCCAACTTAACAGCAGCACGTAATAAGAGAGAACCATGTCTTTTTATAGTTCCAATTTCTAACTTCTGCAGCAGTGTTGCAAAACCAAACACGAATGCCCACTTTTTCCTCTGATCTCTCCCCTGGTATCACTTGTGAGCGTATTCGTTACCTGGCCCTTTTCCAAAAAGCTGTTAGACAAGGATCTACACGTAGGACTGCGGTAATTCACCCTTCCTGCCTTCTAACATTGCAGTATAGCGCAGTCTGTGGGTCATGAAGAGCTTGGTGCTGCTTTTGGAAACACTGTTTTTTAATCCTGCCAAAAAGCAACTAGCCTCAACACCCAGCATTACAAGAGGCCTTCGACCTATACAGCATGTTGACTTTCTTGTTGACCACAACCCAGTTATCAGCTAGTACTTGCCCTGGCACCGTTTACAAAGGCCGACCTGTCAGACCTACGCACAACGGCTCTCTGGTAGAATTTACTAAGAGCTGGGCACCTGGAAACCACCAGCTTTTTTAATGCCACGTTTGTCACTTTGTCTATGTTTGGCTTGGCAAATCTGCTCCAATAGGCTTATTAACAGCTTTTCTACCAATAAGAATACCACAGGTGTACATTTGGTATAGTTTGGGAACTACAAAATACAGAGTTGTTTGCTTTGTTGCTCAAAGGTGTAGGAGTGATGGGCTGCAGCAGATTTCTCACAGGGAACAGTGCATACTTTCTGCTATTTTTTTTGAGCTTTGATTTGTCAGAACTTACACTGGCTGACAGATGGGCGAGGGGGAGGTTGGGAATCAATGCCTGTTGCTTTTGGTAGATGCAAGTGAATTTTCCAGGTCTCTCTTTTTCAGGGTCTAATACTGCCAGTCAGTAAAAGGTAACATGGAAAACCAAGTTTCCTCTTCCTCAGTTCAAGTTTTTTCCAGTTCTTCTAACGACTGGACTGGATACCTGACTGACTTTAAGAAAAGATTTTGTCCTGCTTTATTTATGAAGCCATTCTATCTGCTATTCTTCTGGGGTTATCGTTTTCTTTTCTGGGAAAAGCTAGCAAAGGTAACTATTGCCTTCATCCAATTTTCATTCTGTCAGACTTCTTGCAAGACTGAATTCCCTAAGTTCAAGAGAAAACAGCGACCTCCCGTTGAAGTGACTGTTATTTCTGATGTTACCTTACAAAAATGCTGTGTCCCAACAGATTTTAGATTTCCACAAATCCAAAGCAGACACCACTTTTTCCCTTCCCTAGTTTCAGCACAATCTCATTTTGCAGCTCCACTGCTTTATGCCTTTTGCAACTGCAGTCAACGACGCAGCTGTAACATGATCTATGGTGACCGTTCCTGTACCATCAAAGTATTACATGTCTTACTACTTCTGCAAATCTCACAGAAAAGAGATGTTACCTGCTGGATTCTAAGTATGCATTAAAATACGTCAGAACAAATCACACATAGAACAGGTGTTATACTGAATGCATTTGAAGCAGAGGAGTATGGTGTCTCCATAACCACAGATCTCCTCCTTGAATTTAATAGAAGTTAGTTGCTGCTTTTACTTCCAGAGCCAGGAGTAGGAATTTGAATCGCTGGCCGACTGAGATCCTCTGCTGAGCGCTGGTTCCTTGTAGATACTACTTTCCCATAACACGAACAGCTCCATACTTCCAAGATTGTCGTATGGCTCTCACATAAACAGACACAGGTAAATTTAACTGTATGATCACCAGCATGTGCAGAATCTGAGTTCCAACAGCCCTTTTCTTATTTGGGGGCCACTGTTAAAAAACACATTTTGGGCATCTTTTTATTTAATTTGAGATATTTTCAGCAACAGAAGTGTTGCATAAAACCATGTGTTGCAACTTTAAAATTGTTTGTGAATTTATCAGAGATCAATGTACCACTGGGTGTTGCATAGAGAAAAGTTATGTTCTCACTGATTAGGTTTTACAGCCTTTTTTTTTATGAGGAACCTTGAAGAAGAACCTTCATCTATAGCTTTTGCAAGATTATCTACACTTTTATATGTAGTTTTAATAAGTTTCTCATTGTGCTGCATATGTACAAGTACTTAGCACAGCAATTCAGCAGGATTGCTGATGCAACTGGTGTGTGAAAGATGGGACAGGGTCCATTCCATTGATAAGTTATAAAATTATTTATAGAAGCTGGTCAGGTAAAAGTTGAGGTGAAGGTATTACAGACTTGTTAATTGAATACTTCAACGGTTCCAGAAATAAAACTACCAAGTTAAACATGAACCAACCCAGGGCTGCAGCTCATCCTTCTGCCAATTTCTGTGATTCATCATACAAGCCCAGTGTCTGCAAGGATCAAGGCTTCATTTAGCAAAGTTATTAAGCATATACCTGGCTTCAAACTGATTCACTGATGAGCCAGCTCAGTGAGACTATTCTTTTCTCATAGAGATGAGGCATTTACTATTTCAGGCTTCTGGAAACAGCCCAACAAGTTAAGTGTTTCATCAAGGAATAAACCAACAAGCATAAAGATGGCCTCTAAAACTCAGTATCAAGCAACTCCTTTGATTTGCCATTGTTAGAGTTCCCCAGTTTCTTTGGAAGGGGAAGCCACAGCTTTATTCTTGTCGCCCTGTGGTGAATGACTCCTTTTACCTGTGGTAGAAACACAATATGCTCATGGGTGGGTGCTGGGGACCCAAAGAAAGGGTAAGTAATAATTTCATTTAGGTCAGAGGCTCACCTTCTGTGGAAGGGACTTCCAAAAGCAAGATTGCTTGTTTGCCATATTTTCTGGATTTCACTCTGGTAGGTGACACTTTCGAATCTCCCCACTTCCCCAGTTTAGCTGCAGAGAGAAGAGAACAAGGAGCTAACGGAAGATCAAACGTAATTCTTGTACTTTTGTGGCACACACCATGTCATCTACGACTCCAATAGTTCACGCACAATGGAGAGATTTTAACAAGCACTTCTTCTTTATAGTAAGTTTTAGGTTTTTAGTTCTGGAAAGGAAGAGTTCCCATTTTGACTATAAATTAAAAACCACCTTCTTGACTTCAGGCTTTTATTCCTCCCCCAGGGGCACAACTGATATGATATTCTCTCCTCTCACGTTTAAGAACAAGGTTATAGAAATATCTACCTCAGGCTACCTACCCAGGAACTTCGGAGTGACAATGTTACGATCTCTCAGCAGCGGTGTAAAAACAGCTTCTTGGGAACCCTCATGTCCTGTGACGGGTAAAAGCACAGTATTAAACCCAGAAACTTTTGAAGGAATATTTCCTGGAGGTAGAACTGGGACAATCAGGAAATCTCTGTCCTACGTGGAGGCAATCCTGACTTCCAATAGCCCATCTTCAAAAGCAGCCTTAATTTCAGTGCCCAATTTCTGGTATTTTAGTTCTGTCTTCAGTAAGACTTCAACATCATTAGGTCCTATTATCTCTGAGTGGAGCTAAGGATGCTCAGAGGCTCGAGGTGGGAATCCAGAACAAAAATCCTCTTTAACTTCACCTGCGTGTGGGTATTTCTTTAGCTGCAAAGGAAAATAAAAGCATCTCCAATACAGAGATTTGCAAATTTACATACGCGTGACTTTCAGTAGAACACAAAACTCCCTCTCACGGAGGAGCTGCGATGCGTAGTGGTCCTGGTTCTGGAGCAAGTTCTTCACGTGGCCATTCTCATCTGCCAATTCAATTTCGCCTGCAACGCACAGAAGTCTAGGTCAGGGCTCAAGGGCAGGAAGCTGCTGAGAGCTATGGCAATTAAACTCAAGACATGTCTCAGCTATGCAAAGGAAATCCACACCTGAAAAACAGCCCAAAGTCTGGGTGCATTTTAGTTGAGTACTGTGTATCAGGACCATCTGAAAATAATTATCTGCCTCTCACCCTAGTGGTCAGTCAGCCAAGTTACACTGATGCGTATGCTTTTTCTCAAGGCAAAAACTAGGTCGTGCAACTTGGCGCAAACCTCTTTTTGCTGTGCGATAAGCTGGCTCAGAATACACTGCACTCGCTGTGGTCTAGGAGAATTCAATGGATAGCCATTACATTTATGTTCATCAGTGGCAACTTGATAGGCTTAGCTAACATGACTGTATACAAGGACCAAGTGTGAAATCCTGCAAAGAATCCACCAGATGTGGGTTGTTTGCACATTTCATTGTGCTGACATAGTAATGAAATCCTCATTGGATATTTTCTTCAGATGGACATTTTCATTGGACCTTTGCTTCTAACAGCATTTAAAAGCTCTGTATCTAGCTGTGTATGTGTAAGAGGCAAGGATTAACCAGACAATGAGCACAGCCAAAGGCGGCCTCAGCAACTGCAACAAACACCGTCAGGAACACTATCCGGCTTTGTTAACACACTGGGAGGCTTGATGACAGTTTCACACTGGAAGACAGAATCAGCAGAAACCACCCAGCTCATTTCAGAACTCAGAGTCACACACAGACATAAACCAAAGTGGTTCCTTTTCAGAGAATTCAACCATACCTTCCTTCTCACAGCCACAGCAGCGTTTGATGCTCTCCAAGAGAAGCTGAACTTTACACTGAATGTTGAAAAGGACCTTTTCGTTTTCTGTTAAGAGAGGTATAAGTCAAAGCAACCAAAGAAAAAACAACAGCCCTGTGATCCTTCTCCAAATTCCAAATTAAGTGACCCAGCACTCAATCACTCTCTTATCAGCAGTCTCAGGGAAATGGCACCCTTCCGAATATAATTTCGCAGCTACTCCAGACAGCACTGGACTTCCAGAAGATTCCATAGAACACTAGAGAAAGAGCTATCAACAGTAAATACTTCAGAATAAGAACAAAAATAATGGTTGCACTACTCCTCTTTGTATTTGTTCTTTCCGTTCCAAGGAACTATTAACAAAGAATGAAAAGAAACGCTGTGTGAAACTCTCGTCTTTTCATTGATATTCTTTGGTTGGGGGGCGTGGGGAGGGGAGGAGAGGGGGGAAAGACCCAAAACATTTTGAAACCCAAAAATGTTTACTTATAACTGAAGTGTACTTGTTAATAAAACCACACTGGCAAAAAAAAGAAAACTTCTAACAAAATCCCATACACCTATCTTTGTTTTGATCTAAAGCAAAAAATTGCTTTCATTGGGGAACTGCTACAATGAAAAAATTGACAAGTTTTACTTACTATTGCCTTCCACCCTGCCTTTTACAAATATAACCTGGAACCACAAGGCAGAGAGATAACTTTATCACCTCTCTGGGTACCATGTTTTCTTGTGGATATTACAAAGATAGCAATCACTGAAAACACTTACCTCCATGTAGTACTGTTATAAACATACCTGCTGATAACCTAAAAAAGAAAGCAATGAGGAGAGCGATGGCAGTTTTTCACTGCTATATTCTGGAACAGGCAATCGCAGAGAGTGACCTACAGGTGTTTTGTACCGTTTGCCCGTAGGCGTGTTTTGCTTCCTAAAACCCTCCCATTTTCTGAAAGTGCCTTCAAAGCGTAAGTACCTAAATTCCCCTCAAGATGAAGTTGCAAAGGAACCGAAACAAACCTTTTGTTTTTGGGAGCAAGCTCAGAAAACGTGGAACCACCACAATGCATAGATGAGGGCAAAAGACCTTGCAGTTCCTCTGGGTCCACCAGTGACACCAGTTAGTGGAAGCAAAACTGAGAGCTTCTGTCTTGGCTCCCGGGCACTGAAGTCTGACCCTCTTAATAACCACTATGGTTATGCAAAGGCAGAAGGAGTAAACACAGATTTGTGTCTAGGAAGCAGGAAGGAGTGGGTTCACAAACTTCTTCACACATAAGCAATTCTGTAAATATTGCAATGAGAAGAGAATAGGCTTTGCTGTTGGAAACAGTTGTCTGAAGCCTACCTGCGGGGGTTGCCAAGGTGCTGTGCTGGCTCACAGTCAAGAAATTTTACATTGCTGCACTTCACCTGGAGCTAAGGAATATTGCACAGAAAGAGGTGGAGCAGGTGTTCCAATTCTGCTCCTGTTACACAGAAGCAAAGCCCACTTCACAGGCAGGCTCTCTTGGCATTATACAGACGGGCCAAAAGAATAAGGATGGAAGGATATTTTCAGTTTAAAGATCAGGCTCCCAGAGCACCGGACACCAGCAGCTACAGTGATCACTGCAGTCACCACCAAGGAATAGTAGTGTAGTAGCGCACTCTTTGCTCAAAAATCACATCTCTAGAGACCTTTGAAGTCTCTGCCAGCAGACTTTACTGAGATCAACATGAATATATTAAAAACATGCACAGGCAATGTAGTGATGCTGGGCAAGACTTACAAGTATGGCTCTAAACTATACTTCAAAAACCCTCACAAATATCCTTCCTGTCAGAGATCATAAAGGCTATACAGCATGCATTAAGCAGGGGCTCTTACGCCACCTGTGACCTCACGTTTTCTGCTATACTGACTTAACAATGAAAAATATATAACTAATAAACAACGTCAAGAACCTCAGCTTCCTTCTCGAGCCTACAAATTATTGATGAACCCAGGCAAGCGTGAAAGTATTTCAACCAGGTTAAGCAAACAGAATATGGATTATTCATTACATATTTGACCAAGCACATCTCTAACTAAATACACATTTATTCTGATACTTCAGGTACTGCAGCTCCGTCCGCAGACATACACATTCTCCCATAATCCACCTCTAGCCGTTGCCAAGCATAAGCTAGGTTCCCCTCAAGGAAATGAGCTGGTGGCTACTTCACTTTGCAGAAGATGAAATAGTTCTGCTCCTGTCTCTTCAATCCTCTGAACAATGAATCTCCCCTTTATTTCCATCAGCAGAGCTTCATTCCTCTTTGTGGCCCAAGAATCCAGCAGCTCAGAGGAGGGCTGAGCTCCCCATGCTTGTTTGATGTTTGCTGTCTGTTACAGAAATTCAAAACAAAAGCAGAGTGCAAATTCAGTGGACAGCATCAAGGGACTTCTATGCCACCACCAAGGCAGGTGAGTCCAATGGGCAAAAAACCAGGACAGGATCTACTGCCAGCATTATACACTGACTCAGTGACTCTAGAGTATGTGGCAAGCTGCATAGTGCACACTGATAGCATATTCAGGCTTTTGCAAAGCTCACTGTGTCTGAATTTCAAAATGATGCAAACGATCCACCCATAAGTACACCAAAACCACACCATTAATAATTTCAAACTCTAAGCATCAGTCTAAAAATTCAGCAATAGCTTGAGGAAAACATTCCATTCAGAAGACATCCTGCTTATTTTAACTCCCTGTTCATTTACTGCTACAAACCAGCACACATGACGAGAACCAGCTGCCTTATACTCTTGCTGGTAAATTGCTCCCTAAGATCACAGATCTTGGCTGTATTACAACATATTCCCCAGAAACCTTTTGTGATGAACAGAAAAGCTCTAACAAACAAGTTCATAAGAAACAAGAATTCTCTGTTTGTGTAGGTACCTGAGAGAAAGAAGGAAACAAGGCTACACATGTGAATTAGTCAAGCACTTTCATCTGCTTACTGAACTTCTGGTGACTTTTTTTTCGTGACCTTCAGCTCAACAGCAGTCATTTCTGTGTGTGTTTTACCAAGGCACCAAGGATGAGAGAGAACTTCTCCTCCTCATTTTGTTATCTTCTATCCTGTCCACTATAGGGAAAGAGGAACTGCAATACACACTAGGATTTGTTACCTGGATTAACAAGGTCTGAGGGTTGCTGCAGATTCACCAAAGCTTGCTTGATTTCACACAGAGTCTTGGCAAGGGGGGAAGCTGCTATCAGGCCCTCCACCTCCAATTCAGTCAGATAAGCCAACTGGAGATCTAAACCTGAAGAAAACAGCGGGGCACTTTAAAGGAAGACGACACTCTCCATGGTTGGATGACTGCAACATACATGCTGCCACAAGGAAATACTGCAGAGAGATCGGCTACCCGGAGGCTGTGAGGATCACCAAACTGATGGTATGGAATTTTCCTGATGTCCCCATATTAGGATTTAATTAGTATAATGACACCCAGTCTCTTTCCTACAGGTGATCACTTAATATATAGTTGTAAAGGGTCTGTGAGGACAAAAGCTCCTCGACTTCCCTCTTACAGAGGAATAGAAGAGGCAGAAGCGGCTTTCCTGAACTGAAGAAATTTCAGTTGTCCACCTCAGCAAAAAAAAAAAAAAAAGTAAGTAAGAAATGGGACAAAGTAATTATACATTTGATCTGTTAGAAAACATACATATTGTCTCCTAACCTAGACTTCACTGAATCAGCCTTCTGCTGTGATATCTGAAAAGTACCCATGGCACCTACAACTAAATCACTGCCCTTACCATGTTCTTCATGTCCAGGGAAGCTGAAAAAGTCATCTTTCCTACTGAAGAGCTCACATTGCTGAGGCAGCTCATGATCCTGTGGGATAAAAAGGGCCCAAGAGTTAAAGAAATGAGGAAGTAGGAAAAAACAGCAGAAAGGTGAAAGATGGCCCAACAACAGACACCTGCAGCTCACCTGCCCTTCCACTATTTCTGATTTACTTTCGCTAGCCAGGCTGTCCAGTGCGGGTACAAGTGCCACCGCATCCTGTCCTTGGACCTTCTGCTCCATCTCTCGTTTCACAGCTACATTCTTGTACAGCGTGTTCCCAAGCAGCGTTTCCAGAGCTTTCATTAACTTTGTTGCCTCTTGCCATGGAGCACCTAATGAACCTGACAAGCAATTTAAATGTACTTCTGCAGAACCACATGAAGAACTGTAATTATCTGCAGAGCAAAAACCTACAGCAGGAACTTTTCCTTGGAAATTCCACAAGATGGTTCCAAGATGCCTCATGCTGTAACATTTCCAAATAACTCTTGTGCTTCCCCATTCCTAAGCTGACAGACCTGTCTTCTCACTGAACTCACATGAAGACAGGCTGTCAGCTCTTACAGAACTACAACAATACTGGAAGACACACTATCTTGTGTATGAGTTATGCCTTTTTTAAACTGTTCCACTGATGCTATCCTGACACTCTGATTCTCTCTTGGTCTGCACTCTGGTTCTCTCACCTGCTTGGAAGTTGTTGCTACAGTGTTCATCACATTGTTCAACGCCCACTGCTGCCCAGCTGCTGTCTGCAGGCTTACGCTCACAAGTCCTTTGCCTGGCAAGTATTTTCAGGCCTTCAGAGTCCAGTGCTTGCACCATGTCCTGTTACAGAAAGCAGCGGTATTATACTCTGAAAGCCTCACAATCCACCCATTCCTTGTTCTGTCTCTCACATCAAAACAGAGATTAGCGCGACTATTTTATGCCAGAATAAGGTACTGAAAGGAGTAAGACCTATATCCCTCCGCAAACTGCCACTTTAGGGGAATGACTCATCTTAGAAGTTTCACAGTTCCAAGACTCCCTTCCCTCAATTATTTCTTCACACTGACCATAAGACTTTGAATCCGCTGGCTGATTCCGTTGTAAAACGCCAACACGTCCATCCTGTGCTTCGCCAGCTGAGATGCCAGGTGCAAATTCTGATCTTCCAGCTTGTCGTACAGGGTGCGAATGCTGAAATCCTCCAGAACCCGCAGCGCAACACACTCTTCTGAAACACAAAGTAAGTCTCGTGCTTAACCACTGGCCACAAGTCAATTCTAATTTATTTCCCAGAAAGGGCACTGCCTGTCCATAGCAGGCAACAGTGCTTTGTGTACTATGAAGACAGAAAATGAATGAGGCAAGGGATGTAAGAGAAGGTATTGTTCCTTAGTGAGGGGTAAGATGACAGAGCGTTACTATCAACTCCTAACTTGTCCAGTAAACTGTCAGGGTGCTACTTCTCTGTAAGCTGTTCTCAGCGTCACTAGATGGTGCCATCTGCTGGGCTCTGGACTTGCCGTACCCTGTGAACATCCTGGAACTCCCAAGGTAAGGTCATTCCCAGAAGGCAAACAAGGCCCATGAGTCATGTGCCTTCAGAGAATAGAATGATCAACAAGAGAAACCAAGGAAATATTTTAAAAGATCTTTATTGTCTTCACTAGTCGTTTGAACCAGCTGTTGTTTTAAAGGACTTTTCAGGGCTGGCCACTTACCCTCCTAACTCTTAAGGAAGGAAACACAAACCCATCCCAATGACAGGAGGTTACACTCCCCAACTGAAAAGATCAAATAAACCTAGAATGGAATTATGTGTGGTGCGCGTGTGCATGTGTGTAAATGTGCGCAAACATGCGAGTGCACAGCAGCCAAAGTGCCCATGTGACGTCATATGTGCGCACAAATTTCCAGGTGAGTACATACCAAAATACCATACTAGAGAGTTAACAGAAGACAACAGAATGGGGACTAAGGGGGAAGAAGCCAACGGGAGGACACCTGGGGTTGGCACAGCATTTCACCTGCATTATGTGCAGCTCCTTTCTCTCCAAAGCTAGGATCTTCTTCGGAAGCATAAGGACCAACCGTCCGATAGAACTGAAGGCTAGAGGGAGTGACAGAAGAGAGTGAAGAGCATCTCATTCTCCTCAGTAAAATCAGACACCGAAGTATCACCAGCCTAGCTCAAGCAGAAGGATAGGTTTCTCGTCTAGATTTTGAAGTCAAAACATGCAGGGGAAGCCTAGGCCAGGTAATTCAGGCAATAGTACTCTGTGCAGAAGGCACAACAGAGCTGTTATACACTACACTGGCAGAGAGCTGGAATACTGCTGGGGAACTCCTGGCTAATACCAAGAAACTCCCTCTTGTAGCTAGAAATTCAGCATACTGTAAAGCTGGCAAGGAATGCAGCATCGGGGACTGAGCAAGCCAGTAATTGCAACAGGATATGCTTTTGTACTATTAAGGTCTGAGCTCCTGATACCTACCGTGCAAAGGTGGTTTTACCTGTCTTTAACGAGGATGTACTCTGGTGGGATGTGTGGCTCGCCCAGGCTCCTCCATCGTGGCTTCCAGCTCTTCAGGGGACTAACAGCGGGGACAGCAGGCTGCAGCACTATAGCCAGGGTTGTCAGCACCACGATTAGGAAGCCCAGAACAAAGAGGACCGCTGGGGAAGCCAAGAGGGACGGCAAGAAGTGAGAAACACAGAAAGCAGTGTGTACCAACAGCACAGTCTCCCTTTCACACTTTACCAAACTTTTTCCCTCCCACACAAAACCAGTATTTATAAACTTTCACATTCATTACACAGGCTTCCACTTCTCCCCTTGCTGATCTTGAGCATGCAAGCAAGGAGGCAAAATGTTTTCAGCACTGGTAGCTGAAGGTGACAGAACTGAGGATCACGCTTGCAAGACACACTTTCATGTCTATTGCTTTACTGTCCTCTTGCTGAGGGACAAGGGACTGGTACTTACACAGCGGTATGGCTTTCAGGAAAGACCTTAACTGCCCGTTTTAGGGGGCAGTTTAGCCTTTAGTGAACTTTTAAATGATGCATTTAATTTCAGTTTAGTTTATCACGGAAACGCACTGGCACTTTCTGCTTTCATGCCAAGGAAAACAAAGCCCTCAATTACTTGAATTCTTCAAGTAGGGCGTGGGGAAAAAAACAACTGCTCCTTCCTTCTCTTCCCCCTTCAGCTCCTACACAAGCAGGTTCTTGGCTAGAGAGCAGTGAGCTTTGGGAAGGGAAGCCCCACAGGAGAAAGGGATTAAAACTGACAAAGCCAATGGTTTGATAGTATTTCCAAAAAAAATGCTTGTTTAAACACACCCAAAGAGGTACAAGAAAGGTCATGGCTAAGCATCAAGGTAGGTATCACAGTGCTTTGGCTGTACCTGTGATAGCAGCCCAGTTAGGAGCCAAGTTCAGTTCCTGGTGCTTCAAAACCCCATGTCTGGCCAGCTGGAACAGAGAAGAGGGCTGGAAGGACACATTTCTGGGGGCACAGCCCACATTTGCTTCCTTCACAGTCACAATCAGGAAGTGTTCCTGAATGGTCCTATCCCTGAAAACATATGTCCCAGACTCCAGGAAAACATGGGCAAACCTAAAAGGGAGAAGTAAGGAAGGCACTGGTTGATCCAAGCTTCCTTTAGCCTGCAGTTGTGATGATGGTTAAATACACAGACTTGAACACACCAAACTTTGGTGCTTTTACACCACTGCCACATCACTTGCTCACTGCCAAGGACCTACTGATTCTGTGAAAGATTCACTCTCAAGTCCTGCCCATAACGCACGCACTATTAATCACACCAGATATTACCAGGAGATGTTGAGGTGAGTCTCCTGGATGAGGTGGTCTAGCCTCCGGAAGGGTCCAAAATCCCAGCTTGGGTTCGTGTTATATAGATGCTGCTTCTGATAAACGGGGTAATGGCTGGATGCGCGATCTGGGAACAGTTCAGCACAGTGTCAGCAAGTCTGACCCACTTCAGTTAGGATAGCTGACACTGGTCTGGCAAAGAACTACGTAGCTGCATTTCTTTTAGAGAGCCATACAGTGTCAACTCATTCAATTGAGGTATGCGTTACTGCCCAACATAGACTTATGCTTTCTAACAGAGGAAAATTTTATCTCTGTTCTACAGAAATCCAGTCTAAAAGTAAAGACCACCAGGTAAGTCACTGACAGAGCTTAGGCTAAAGTTCTGGAATCCCCTGAAGGCAAGAGAGAGAGGGGGGTGAAGGGATGTGCTTATACACGCAGTATTACCAAATGCGGAGTCACAGCTCTAAACGGGTCTGGATGCATAACACCTGCAAAGAGCACCCAGACCCAACAACACTCACTGGAGGAATTGATGCTAAGCTGGAAAAGGATCATGTCTCCTGCTTCCAAACATACTACTGGGTTAGGAACGAGAGGCAAGGCATGGACATCTTTGGAGGAAGCCCTCTGGACTTGACTTTTCTGCAGCAACTGATCTGATGAAAAGTCTCCTGCCACAAGCAACAGAGCAAAACAGAATGAATTCCGCAAAATGAGCAGCATGTGAGAACACCTAACCCTTGGCAACGAAGAACAATTTCTTTCGATCTGTGGGCAATTACAGCTAACAAGGCCAAATTCTGCTCTCAGTCACACTACCAGAAGGAGCAACTGTAATGAGGAGCCAGCGCACACATGCCAGCAGACTTGCCTCTAAATGGAGTTTCCTTCTAGTTCCTTGGAAGGCCAAAATCATCCTACAATCTTTATCTGACCCGTTCCCATGGACCTAACTGTGGCAGCCAGTGCAGGTCCCCATTGTCTACTCCCGTATGGAACAAGATCTCTTCTTACTTTGTAAATAGTTCGGAGTGTCTGACAATAAATTCCCTCTGTGCCAACTTGCTGTCCACTTACTGTGCCAACTTGAAAGGAAATGAATGGCTTAGTTTGGCTGGAACTTAGGTTCAATCTCAGGGGCTCTCAAGCCTTACCCATGAGAAATGCATCCAGAACATCTGTGCTGGAGACAATGAAACCTAGCACTCCACTGGGACTAAACAGAACCAAAAGCACCCGCTGGCTTTTCTGCACATGTTCGTCTGGGCCCAGAACGTTTGCCACTTCCTGTGAAAAGCAGAGGGGAACATGCATCAGCGATACAATCAACTCTGGACTCAGACCCTGGTTTGTGATCAACTTCAGCTGCACAGGGCTGCCCTAGTAAGGTTTATTTCCCTACCATTCAGGAGCTGCCATTTCTCAGTAATGCACCAAGCTCCTACCTGATCAGCGCTCTGGGTCATGAGACATACTGAGCCTCTCCTCCTTCTCTCTGCTCACAGCTTCATACCCTTCTGTAGCCTCTGCCCCCAGGAGTCCCTTTACCTAACTGTAACCTATAAGGGCTCTCTCCAGACTTGTATTCTGAGAAAGCAGGCCCCCACTCCACACTTACCCTCACTTCTCCTCCATTCATCCTTAAAAGCAGCTCTCTATTGATGCCATACCCCAAGGAGAGCTGTGGGGCTCTCAGCAAACACAGCTGGTCACAGAGCTCCTCAGCAGAGACATACTGCTTGCAGTGACATCTATGAAGTGGACGAGAGGTCTTGATTACTTATGATCTCTGAGCAAACAGCTACAACCTGTTGATGGTCAGGCTAGCCCCAGTATCTTACAATCTACACAGTCAGTAGGCCTACTCTATATCCGTGGAAAACAGGATAGAGCAAACTCACAGTCCAGTGCATGTGAAAGGACAAAATGTGATACCCCACTCTCTAACAGGCCTCTGTTGGTGTCTAATAAGAGATCAGCTTCAGTCCTGTAACAGAGCATTATGCATGGATGAAAGCAACAGAGTATAATTTTAACACTCGATTTCTGTGCAATCCATGTCAGGAGGAGATTTTGCAACACAGAAGTTCATTCACAAAGAGGAAAAAGGAGTATCTTAGGACAAGAACTAGCTTTAAAGTTTTAGTCAGTATTAAAGATGAGAGGGCAGGGATGAGAATTGATTTCCTCAATTCTGGTCTAAATCTAATAGAGTGATCATCCACCTTAGGGGGCCTCAGCTTGACGTACATGGAGAAGGTCTACCTCAAGAAACACAAGCTCTGTCCACCCTTACCTTGTCACTCATTGTTCATTCTGGTGTCTCCACCCAAGCATACAAAATCACTAGGTAATGTTGAAAACACAGGCATACTCTCCAGGTAGAGGAATGACGCCAGTGAATGTGGACTGAAGGCCAGTATCTCCACAGAAAGGAAATCCAGCGATGGAAAGTTCGTCAAAAACACCTCCCACAGCCCTACCCTGGAATGACCTCATGGGATCAGCACCTCAGCCAGTCAGAACTAATTGTGAAGTGTTTCTTAATGAGAGGCTAGCCTGAGACTTACATGCCCAGCTCCGCATTGATCTCTCCACCTGAAGGCCCACAAGAAGGAGAGCAGTCATATCGCTCAGGAAAAACACACTGGCGCGTAGATGCTAGACGGACCTCTCCAGGAGCACAGAGCTCATCCACCTGGAAGAACAACACTCATCCAACGTGTGAAACCAGACAAGCTCTAGCACTTCAACTGAGATGCAGCAGCCCTAAAATTCTCTTCCTCCCCGACCCACACTGCTGACATTCAACATAAAGGTAATCTGACAAGGGCCATTAAAAGAGAACTCGGAAAGCACGGAAAAAAGATCACAACAATTTCACTTCCCATCCAAATTCCTCAAGCAGGTCTAATGAAGAACTTCACAGTAACAATATGGAGGCTTAAATTCCCTTATCTGTCGTCTGAGACACTTGGCTGCTCCCCATTGCTGTAGCATGGAACTACCTTTTGCCTCCAGCCCTTACGAATTTCAATCCACCAGATTCTGGTAAAGACGGCAATGCCATTATCCTGCAAGGAAGGGTCAAGGGTCTCAAATGAAACGGCTAAAGGACTTGTGTCTGTAGAAGCCCAGAGAACTGAGCTTAGATTGCATGCACGTACACACCCTGAGTCAGGACCTAAAGCACCGAACTACTTTCCTTCTCTTGCATGTCATGCAACAACTTTGTTTTGAAGCCAAACTTCACCTGAGGTCGGCAGTCCTGATCACTGTTGCTATCAGGGTTTTTCTTGCCTCTCTCATCATAGTAAACGTAACCTGCCCGGCAGATACAGGAGGCGTCCGACTGCTGGAAAGCCCGGTTCAGCCCATGGCAGGTACAGCTGGTTGCACCTTAGAGAAGAGGTTGCATTTAGAGCGGTAATCAGGGTAGGGAATACAGTTTGTAAAAACTGTGCTCACCGAAAAAAAGCAGTTCCTGTGTTGAATACTCTTTGACCAAATCACACTGCTTGTTTTAGCGATGCTCCTGGAGTCTGCTGCCCCACTAGCACAGCAAAGCTCAGCCAACAGGAAAGCCGGCTGAAACCAGCCTGCTTTTTACTCCACCAACACAATCATTAGACCATTTCCTGAAGTGTCCATTTAACAAGAAATGCAGAAAGGCCCAGCTGGTCATTTGCCACAGCGGCATTTTGACAAGCACTCTATTAATTTATACATTAAGCTACTGGATAGGGTAAGGAACCAGTCAATCAAGGCTGCCAAGCACGTCTCTTGTGCCTCAAACACTCTGAAGCCACTTGATTTGAAATGCTGGTACAGTACTGCACAGTACATTGAGTAAGGCATATGCACTCTCTATTGTGCTTAGCCACTTACCTTCCAGTTTTCTAGCCTTTTCCCATTTTACCACAGCCCAAGCTGTACATGGCTACAGTGCCCAATTTTGGCTCAAAAGCACATCAACACTTAATGCAAGCTCCCCAGTTCAGGGCAAAAGTACTCTCGGTGAAACTCCACTGCTTTCAAAGCAATGACGGAGCAAAAATTAGTAGGGCGGCTTATCTCTTCCTTCCTTTGAAGGAGACGAGAACAAATGGGGATGGGGCTCTGAGCAACCTGCTCTAGTTGAAGATGTCCCTGCTCACTGCAGGGGGGTTGGACTCGTTGGTTCCAACCCAACGATTCTATGATTCTAAATCCCCTTGGCTAACAAAGTGCAAGAGAATGAAAGGCAGCTTTGAAAATTGAATCCTCCTTCTGGGGGGGAATGAGGAGGAGCAGCCGGGCATTGGTAGCACACACATCATCATGAGGATCCCAGGGCTTGTGGTCCATTGTGAAACCATGTTGGAAACCAGATTTCTAGGTGATTTCCTTTTCAGTCTTTCTCTTAACAGAAGTGAAAGTTTCACTTGCGAACAGCAACTCACCAGGCTGAGAGGAAGAAGAGCTGCCACAGGGAAAACAGGCAGCCTGAGCAGGAAGGTGATTGAAGGAGCCAGCAGGACAGGCCTGGCAATCCTCTACATGCTTTGCGAAGTTGCTGCTCCCATGGGTCCCCGGGGGACACGGCAGAGGGGCAGATGCCAGGCGAGGGCAGTAATAGCCGCTGGGGCAAGGCTTCTTGTGGTAACTCTCACTGCCTGGAGAAAGTGGTAGGCTCAGACACAGACACCGCTTAAGGACCCAAGCAGTGCTAAGAGATAGGCTGAGGTTACTTATTTATTCCAGTTATACATATGCACATATATATATATGTACATACATACGAATATATATAAACACGTGTGTATATATATCTAAGGTAATCAACATTCAACATTTTTCAATTTAATTTATTTATATTTAAATATAAATGTTGATTTCTTTGTCCTAGCTGTTTCACTAGAAAAATCCAGTGGCTAGAATGGGTAGGCATGATCTCCTCCACACTATACAGCAGTACCTAACACATCAGTGAACTTAACATAGGATCCCAGCCAACAGAGAGACTTTCAAATGCTTGTAAAGCTATTCCTCCTGCATCCTAACCCAGCAGTATCCAAGCAGCACTGGCTGTCACACAGCAAACTTTGAACCCCAGACCTCTCAGCTAAGCCACAAAATTAGAAAAAAACAGGGCTTGCAAGAGCCTGAGAGGTCATCCCCCAAGAGACAAGACACCAATACCCAAACCACTTGATCCATTTCTCTAAACTCTCATAACAATCTACCACAACAAATGGTCCACAAACTAATGTGATAGCCCACACCAGGGAGCTTTGCTCACACAGAGCTTAAAACTTTCTGGTTACAGTTTGAAGCTATTATTTCTGGCCCCACTCCTCCATAGCAGCTCCATTTACCTTGTGGGCAGATGAAGCCTGCCGGGCAGGGCTGACATGGTGCCGAGATGAGAGAGACACTACGATAGGTGCCTGCATCACAGATTCTGCAGAATTTCTCAGATGAATCCCTTGGACCAGGCAAGCTGAGGGCCATGTACCCTCCTTCACAAGGCAGTGGATGGGCACTGCCTGGGGGACAGTAGTAGGGAAATACACACCTGGAAGGCAAAACAAGGCAGGAAAAGGGAAGAAAGTGTCTGAAAATGTTTTGATTTCTGGTTTCAACGACTCGTGCAAACTGAGGACAAAATTAAAACTGGTTCCGGTTTTGGAACTTCAAGTTCAAGCGAACTAGTAGAAATCATAAATCACCCTATTCAGTCTTAGCAGTCACCAAATCTGTAACTGTAATTACAAAGCTACCTTTGCTTTTGCACAAAGCACAAAGACTGTGGTTGAAGCACTAACTCGGGTTTTATCACAAGCACGTTTCACAATATTCAGAGGTTTTTAGAAACTTAAAGCTGGCTGCACCAAACATGCTAGGTACTCACAACTGCTCAGGGTTGTTGTACGTTGATGATCCTTCAGGGCAGTAATACCCAGCAGGGCACACAGAAGGCACGGCTGTGCGAGCACCACAGTATAAACCAGGCCTGCAAGGCTTTGGATTTACTGAACCTGGTGGAAAAAGGGGGAAACGGTGATTGATTATGCGATATTCCCAGAAGAGTATGTGTTGGGGAGACAGTGAGCAAGGGGGCTTTATTAGGTGTGAGTACCCCGAAAACACTGCACTTTTCCTGTGGCTCACAAAAGGGCACAGATCTGTTTGGAACCAGTTTGCTATTTAGCATGAAACACCTGAATGCCTAGACCTGGATGATGAAAGATATCTGCTCCTTTTCTAGGCCCAGATCACTTCCTTTGGGAACCTCAGCCAAACCAGAACAGGAAAGGGGGGGGGCGGAGAAGCAGGAGATGGGAATTTGAAGGCCAAAAGCCAGGAAAAGGCTTCAGGGTAATAAATCCACTTCTAAAGCTACTCCATCAGTGACCATTTCCTAGGAGGGCTGCTGCAAGAATGGGACTATAGTCACTGCTAAATGCTACAGCTGTACCTGCTGTGCACTGTTCAGCCGTCTAGACTCAGAAATGGCTGGCAATAAAGAAAACAAAGGAGCATGGTCATGTCACCTGTGGGGCATTCATAGCCAGGTTTACAAGGTACTCCTTGGGTGTTAGGCAGTCCTGTCTGTGCTGGATCCGGGCAATAGTATCCAGGTGAGCAGGGATCACACTCTTCCAATGATTTTGCACCAGGCTGGATCCTGAAAGTGCCAGGTGGACAAAGGAAAGCGTCCCCTTTACCAGGGCACCAGTATCCCCGGGGGCACGGATAGTCCTCAAACCTGGTCAGACCTGTTAGGAAGAGAAAGGAATTAAGAAAGGGAGGCTGACTGGCCAGGAGGGGTTTTAGAGAAGGGCTCTTAGTTCACCGTGAACATGACTTACCTCTCCCTTTCCCTATCTCATCTTAGGGAGTTTTGTAATCAGCTCTAGAGGTGGGAAAGACTAGATATTAGGAAAAATTTCTTTACTGAGAGAGTGGTCAAACATTGCAACAGGCTGCTCAGGGAGGTGGTGGAGTCACCATCACTGAAAGCGTTCAAAAAAACGTGTAGACGTGGCACTTCAGGACATGGTTTAGTGGGCATGGTGGTGTTGGGTTGATGGTGGGACTCGATGATCTTAAAGGTCTTTTCCAACCTTAATGATTCTGTGATTCTGTGAAAGGGCTGGCTTTCACCTAAGACTTACCTGACAAAGGGCAGTGATAGCCTGGAGGACATGGCTGGCAATCTGTTAGGCGCTGAGCTCCTGGGTGCTTGCGGTAAGTGTGTGGAGGGCATTTCTGAGGTGCCAGGAGACTTCTGTGGTCACTGCCATTGCCTCCAAAGCAATAGTGTCCTGATGGACATGGATAGGCCTCTGAATCCCCTAACAAGCAGAAAGCAAGGCTTTAAGGAGTCATCTTTTTACTGTAGTTGGAACAGCTTTCTTCTGTGTCCTCCCTGAGTCCTTCCTAAACTACTGCACATATATGTATGATCCACCTCCACAATCCAAGCCCCTCTTCTGACAGATGGCACACAGGGATATTTGGAGGCTGGCTGTGATCTCAGGCTTTCCTACATTTCTAACGTTTGCTTGAACAGCGTATTTTATTAACAGCGTTAAATGACTTTTTCTCTGCAAATGCTAGAATTCGTCGCTACAGACAGTGTGTCCTACAAAAAGGACTGTTCCACAGTGCAGTATCTGGTGTCAAAGCTAGCCTCACCAGACTCAGGGACACACACAACTCTCTTGAAAAGCAGCTCCCATTCCCTCCTCTCACTGTTCACCCCCCAAGTTCCAACCTGCTTTACACCAGTGGCCTGGGGGACAGGGCAGGCAGTCTTCGCTCTTCACAGCCCCTGGAACGCCTCTAATAGTATTGGCAGGACATGGTATAGGCACCTCGGATCCCTCCAGGCAATAGAAACCTACAGAAACGGACGGAAAAGAGATGAAAGTGAAATGTGAGAGCCCTCCAACGCCAAAAACGACTCAGTGAGAGCCTCGTGATGTTGTAGAATGAACATCTACACAGCTGTTGGGGTGCTGTGTACATAGAGAGCCAAACCAACAGCCTTCAAACTCTTCTGGACTAGCTAGTCTAGCACCATAAAATCAAGGTGGCCTTTTTGGTCAGGCACACCTCTTTGTTCAAAAGATGTAAAAACAGAGGAAACCAACGAGCAATGACAACTTCAAAAAAAGTATCACAATATATTATGCAAGGTAACAGATGCCTTCCAGTTGGTTAGAAGCAAGTCAGTATTCTATACTTCAAATACTACTGAGATTCTCACTTACCTGCAGGACACAGCCCTGCACACACCTGACCCCAGCGGCACCCAGGCAGGAAGCGCCAGGAAAAGTCGTGGCCCTGCGGAGTAGACTGAGAGCTGCCAGCAAGGCAGAAATATCCAGCAGCACACTTCCCCTCCAGCCGTCCGTGCCTGGAGTAGAGAGGATGGCAAGAATTCATATACAACCTACTACTAGTGACATGGTGCAGAAGCAGAGCAAATACCGACGCAATGAACTCTGCAAAGTCTGCAACAAAAAATAAGAACTACTTATACTGAGACGAGAAAGAAAATAGACCCATTTTTGCCACTTATAAAAACCATGTAGATGACTAGAGTAAGCGAGGCACTTTTGAGTTCAAATTCCATGAGCATGGGCAAATTGCTTTAGATGAAATTGTGGACGACTTTATGGATTACTTCCATGTTTTCAC
Organism: Phaethon aethereus; assembly: GCF_964289735.1. Lineage (NCBI taxonomy): Eukaryota > Metazoa > Chordata > Aves > Phaethontiformes > Phaethontidae > Phaethon > Phaethon aethereus. The sequence goes on from NC_138599.1 coordinate 4,248,687, forward strand.
AAATGCTACCTACTATCTCTTTCAGATGCTTCTTTGTATCGTGACAATGACGTCAGACTGCTTTGAGATGCCTCCCAAAATTCACAGATTCAACACCTCTGTACCCAAAAGCTGTGTCTAAGCTTATATTTCTTTTCTTTGAATGAGAGAGATGGGATTAAGAAGCTGGGAGGAACTTAGAATCGACTTATCAGCACACAACAAGGATGCCAAACTGCTTAAGACGAAGTGAAAAAATGCCCAATTGAAATGAATCATAACCTGCAGTAGTGACCAGCTAAGCAAGGCAGGCATTCCTTTTCATTCCAGAGTCCAGTCACATTTGCAGGAGTGAAGGTGCCTTCAGGACACGTGAGAGGAACTCGAGTACCTGAAAGGGAGACCACAGCGACAAAAAAACCCCTAGGAAGACTGCTGTAATCTGACAAGACTCCAGAACCTCATCAGAGAGTAACAAATGACTCCCAGAAAGCAAGGTGGCAACTATGCTGCATTTGCTCATCGCCACCTCCTCATCACCTGGCCTACAGAAAGACACACATTAGGCTTATACAGCTCTGGGATCACAGTGAGGCACACAACATTTGAATCCTTAGCATAGCTGGTATGCAAGCTTCAGTGTACCTGTAGGACAGTAAGCATGTGGCGGGCAGCGCTTGGGGTTTCCTGCCACCAGCTCCTGGCAGTAGAATCCTCTCTGGCATGGAACGCAGGACGCAGAGCCCCTGGCCGGCTGGTATTCCCCAGCAGGGCACGGTGTTGGGTGGGCTGCCCCTGACCGGCAAAAGTGACCCTGGCAATGACAGAGAAAGAAGAGGATTGCATGGAGATGGCGGCAAACTTAGGGTCTGTGTAAAGGGTGAATCCCAGAATTACCAAAGCCTAGGGCAACATTCCCTGTGGATGTAATCAACATTTTTGTGACCCTTTGTCACTGTGGAAAATGAACACCTCCTGCCCAGAGCTGAGACCCACCTCTTTCACTGCCCAGCTGTCACTAAGCAGTACCTTAGGGCAGAGGAATGCTGTGGGGCTGACGGAGCTGAAGTTTGCTGGGCAGTAAAACCCCTCAGTACAAGGTCCTGTTGGAGAACTCAAACCAATGCTAGCACAGAAATACCCGGGATAGCATGGCACACAGCTCTCTGGGGAGGTACCACCTGAGGAGGAAACCAAAAGTCAAGGTCAATGAGAGAGGGAGATTAAAGTACACCCAGTACAGTCACAGACCATCAGCACTTATTTGAATTGATAACATGTTGCCATCATCAGGCCTGGCTGAGTGTACCAATACCCTTCATTGACCAAGGGGCACCCCCTCACCATGGCTGCAGCAACAAAGCTCCCTGTCACTGTGGGCCACAGGAGAAACCTGTGGGTGAAGTCACACTCACCTGTAGCATTGTTCAGGGTCCCAGCTGGGCATGCAACTGGGAGATGAGTACCCTCTGGACAATAGTGCCCAAGTGGGCAGGGCCCACTGAGCGGGAACCCAGGTGTCCCACGTGGAATGGGATCAGTGGCTCCTCCTTCACAGTAGTACCCAGCTGAACACAGACCTGCCACGGGAGAACAGAGAGGGTGGCAATCGCCAGCCCACGGCACCATGGGGCACTGAAGAGACACCTCCTCAAACCCTCAGAAGTAGGCAGGTAATTCAGAGAAGAGGAGCTGAAGCTCATTCTTGTCCTGTTTTATCACTGCTGCTATCCTGGGCTGTTGACCTTTGCTTTGCCTTCCCTCCGCTCCATCACTCTTTGGCCTCTATCACTTTCTTTACTTGCACTAACCTCATCTGTCGTTTGTTTAGCGTCCCACTTCTCTAACTGGTTGCCCATATTTTGTTTTCTGTGGAAAGAGTTCTGCCTCTCTTCATGTGTCCAACCTTTGCATTTTGGCGCTGCATCCTTCGCCCCCGAATCTCCAACCCCTCTGCTGTGGGTGGTCTGTTATTAACCAAACTCACCATCAGGTTCTCTGTTAGCATCTCCTCTGCAGTACCTCCCCACTGGGCAGAGCTTGCAGGCAGTGGGGGCCATTGCCCCCTCCAAGGTGTTCAGCGTCCCCTCGGGGCACGGGAGTGGGACGGCAGTCCTAACTGGACAATAGTAACCTGTACATTGAAAGAGGTGAATGAGACACTGCTCAAAAAAAGAAAGGAGAAAGAGGTGGGAACACTGTGCTTGCTCTAACCAATAGCAAATACCCCATCCCCTGGAGTGAACCACTGCTACGGCTCAGCCAGAAAGAGTTGTGCAGGCATCCATCACACTTCTTCCCATCTGCATGTTAGGAGTTTTACTGCACACAGGTCTTGCTCACCTCTGGGGCAGCTGAATGGCTTGACAGTGGCAGCATTGCTGCAGGCCATACCAGCTGGGCAAGGGAGGCAGACACTTGCCCCAGGCCCAGGGCTGAATGTGCCAGGCTCACAGGGCAGTTCTAGCCCAGTGCCCGCAGGACAGTAGAAACCGCTGGGACATCTGTATCCACGAATCCCATCAGAAGGGCAGGGAACAGAGTTTCCTTCCAGGCAAACATACCTGTAGAGAGAGAATTCAGACCTGAAACAATGAGCTTGCAGCTCCGTTCAGAGGCAATAGATGGGGAGGCACAAATCAAGAACCAAGGGTCAGCACCTTAAGAAACATCCCTTGAAAATGCAGTTTATTTCAGTTTTGCTAACAACTTCCCCCTGCATCTGTAATTTAGTGCCCACCTTAAAATCCTGGCAAAAGGCTTTTTTGCACTAAGCTGACTGGAAAGTGTCCTCATTCTGGAAGGAAAAGCCTTGGAAAACTAAGGGGCTTTTTTACTTCAAAGCACAGGGCCCAAGCTTTCAGTTCCCTCTGTGTTTGCTTAGCCTCCCCTCCTTGCTTTTATCCCCAGACTTCTTGTAGGCCTCTGCTTTAAAGTCGTCATTGACTCTTCCCTTTACCACTTCCCTCCCACACCCTCACAACAAGATAAGGAAATATAAAAACGATTACAGAATCACAGAATCATTAGGTTGGAAAGGACCTTTAAGATCATCAAGTCCAACCATTAATCCAGCGCCACCATGTCCCCTAAACCATGTCCTGAAGCGCCACATCCACACGTTTTTTGAACACTTCCAGAGATGGCGACTCCACCGCCTCCCTGGGCAGCCTGTTCCAATGCCTGACCACCCTCTCAGTGAAGAAATTTTTCCCAATATCCAATCTAAACCTCCCCTGGCGCAACTTGAGGCCATTTCCTCTTGTCCTATCACTAGTTACTTGGGAGAAGTTCGTAGAGCTAAGTTCATAGAGCTAAGCTACGGTTCATAGAGCTAAGCAACAAGGAAATAAGAACCGTGATCCCATTGTATGCTGTAGACAAGGTTTGCAACAGATGTAGTTTCTGAAGAAAAAACAATTCCTAGTCCTTAAGCCAAGTGACTGAGTGCAAAAGGAACAGCATCGAACAAAGGAACAGCAAAGCTGCGTTTTTTTGCCTCGAAGCAAGACCTACTTAAACTGAACAGCAGGCTGTGAGAAGTGATGGATGCTACACAGTAGAGGTGTTGAAAAGCAGCCTGGGCAAAGCACAAATTGTATCGTGTTGGAGGACAAGAACTTCACGGATTTCAGAAGGCAAGGGTCATTTATAATCATGTAATATTCACTATCACTCAGCCCAGAAAACCTTAGCCTACTGTTGCAGGCGGGCTATAACATCTTTCTAGGGTTAAAAGAATTTTTGGGAGGGCTTACAATTTGACTGGGATGTGGCAAATCCCTCTTATTCCCAGGAATTCTGTTTCCATGGCCAATTATTTTTAGTCATTCCAAATGCAGCCCTTGTGTGCTGAGCTTAACTTCAACCTCTAGCCAAATATCATTGTGATTTTCTCCGCTAGATTCAAGAGCCATATGCTGTCAGAAACCTTTCCCCATGAAATCTCGTTACAATACAGTGAAATCACTTCTAAGATTCTCTTAGAAAAAATAAACAAAGTTTCTGTAGCCTCTTGCTACAAGGCATACTCCTGAGATGGACAAATACTGCTAACTGCACTTTTCTGCTTGCATTATGCAGGCTGGAAGCGCTACCTTGTCACTGGTTATTGCACCACCTTGTGGGAGAAGAGATAAAACACAGAAGGGAAAAAAGCTGCCCAGGTCAAATTCTCAAGTGTGGTTATGAGGCTAAAGAAGGGATTTGTAATATGCTAAACCTATGGTGAGAACAGTGAAAAACCATGTATAAGGCTGGGACAGAATCTCGGGCAAACATAAAAAGAAAAGTAATGGCTCTGAAACATCTACTGATATCACCAAGTAGATGTTGTATAGCTGACCCGAAGGGCTAAGAACAAAGTCTCTGCACTTGAATTAAACTTGAGTATAAATATTTGCACACAAGGCATCCGACAAGATATATTCAGGCCCACTATCTTAGTCTGGATCTCCCTCTACTATAACCTATAGCAATCCTGCCAGCTGTATTTTGCCGTTAACAAGTGACCGTCTCACCGTACCCTGCGTTACACAGCGATGTCTGGGCCAGATCAGACAGTCCTGCCCCACTGCAATACCGTCCGGTTGGGCAGGGCTGGCACTGTCCCTCTGCCTCCAGGCCCACGAAGGCAGAGAAGGATCCAGGAGGACAGGGCACAGGATACCCTGTACCCCTGGGGCAGAAATGCCCTACAGGACAGATGTCATTACCAGGCAGACCATGGCTGGAAGATTCCACCTGTATCCAAAAAATACAGAGAAAGAGAGAAGAAGCGTTACTGGAAGAACATTTAGCACAATGTACTACAGAGGCACGTTCTGGAGCAGAGTCCTACAAGTTTGCTGCCACTGAAACTAAATGAAGACCACAGCTGGCATTAAAAAGAGCACTGTCTGCTAAGCCATGGCTATCCTACCCCTGATGCCATCTTTTGGAGGAGATATTAGACAGCGCGTTCCAGTGCAATCTCTAGAAATGGAAGTCTGGCCAGAATTTATTAGTAGGCAGCAACATATTCCAGCAGACATTAAGAGCAGCATGTCACTACATCTGAGGAATTCTCAAGGGCAGCAGTAAAAAGCATGAGCAACCCCCTACAGAGCAGGAATTGTTGGAAAATGTTACACCAGAAGCTACGAGATTGTGACAGTCCAGTCCTTGCCCCCAGGTCACTAGGTTTACTGTGCTGCTGCCTGGCATTCACTCACCTTGTGTTTGAAGGGGGCTGGGCTGATGGCTCCCTTGGCACAATGATAACCTGAATAGCAAAATCCAGAAGGCTGTGATAGACCTGGTGCTGAGCAATACATGCCTAAAACGAACAGAAAAGCAACCTCAGTGCAAGGGCCTGCGCAGAAGGTGAGCGGAGGAGCCCACAACATGAAGGCAGAAGTCATATTTCCCATGTATGCCCCCTGGGTTTCTCATGCCAAGTCCCTACTTACCTGCTGGGCAGGGCTCACAGTCAGACTCGCTAGTGGCGCCAGTCCTGGGGCCAAAGGTACCCTTTGGACATGGATGCTCTGTACTGAAGCTGGTACCTGGCAGACAGAAGTACCCAGCAGGGCACACCTCAGGAGTATGTGCTCCAGAACCTAGAATACAAAGAATAGCATCTTGCTCCAGAGATACTGCCACAGGTGATCGACAATGTCCTCCTTTATCAACACAGCCAGCCTTCCTCCCCTCTTAGTTCAGCCAGACCCAGGACATGGGATTCATCATATGTACTTCTGATTTAGTTGTTCAGATCCCTGTTGCAGTAATTGGAGAGAAACAGCACTTCCAGAGGAACTGCACTTCAAGTGCAATTAATCTCATCCTAAGGCATTTCTAAAATGAGAAAAAGAAATTGCACCTCAGAAGTGTGTGTCTCTCTTCATTGACAACAGAGGGAGTACAGAAAAACTAGATCAGATGCAGATGTCTACAAAGGAGCTGTCTACAGTTTTATTAGAGTAATCCCATCTAGGGAGTTCACTCACACTTGTGCAGCCATATTTTTTGCGGGTTTTTGTTGCATGCATGAGCTGCAACACAGGGATATCTTTGTTACTTGTATTTTCCTGGGCATAGAGTTTTTTCCCCCGGATACCAGAAAGATTTGGCTTCAGCCTACTTGTTCACCTACAACCTCATATCCTTTGAAATATGTTTTGACTTCTACTCTTGGCAGAAGCTGATGCACCTGCCTGTCCAGTCCAATCCATGTCATACTGACTTAGTAGAACCTTAACAGATTAAAGGAAGCTACAGCATTCAAAATCTTTTTTTGTTCCACTAAGTCTCACAGGAAGACTCAGCCCGTAGAGACATGGAATCCCTTTTCATCACAATATGCAGACCTCTCCAGACTACTCACTTTTGTTAGGCTGTTCACAGAAAAGTCCTGCTGGGCAGAGGTCACAAAAGTCTTTCCTCTCCCGTGACTGGTATGTCCCATTCTCACAGGGTATAGGAAAAGCAGATCCCATAGGGCAGTAAAAGCCTCGTGGACAGCGATAGGGAACAGGAGTAACTGAAGCCCGGTCAGGTGTGCAGTAGTAGCCTGCAGAACATGGTCCTTCAGAAGTGGTTTTGCCCAGCGCTGCAACAACAAAAGCAAAGCCTTTCCTTTTCCTTTGCCAGATCAAAGGCAATGGAAACCCTTATCTCCTGAAATCATGATCTCCTTCATCATATACCTGTAATAAGCGTCAGAAAGTACCTATTCTCTGCAGTTCAGCCGCAGACAAAGAACATCTTATCGCAGAGGAAAGTCAGCTCAGAATTATATGCCTGGGGGAAACACAGGCCTCCAATTAAAATGCTCAACTGTGATTTGGAGGCTCTCAGTTGTGGTTCCGGCTCTGCTATAAACTCATGTTAGTTCAGTCAAGTCATTTCCTCCCTGTTGCTTCAGTTCCTCACCTGAGAAAGGAAAAGCCTCTTTGTCTCATGGAAGGTGATGGGTGAATCTGTTACTGTCAGTGTGACCGCAAATATTTCCGTGTTGTGGGGAGCAAATAAACATCTTGTGCAGACAGATGGTGAGAACGTCTGAGAAGGAGCAGCTGTCTCAGGGCAGAGACCCTGGCAGCTAGCCAGTATGAAGTGCCTGCTTGCCAGGACATTTTGTTTCCCTGAGAGGCCGAAGACATGCAAGACATCTAGAAGGGGTGGCTGAGCCAAGGCAGAATGAAGGCGTAATAGGAAGCAAGAAGTGTTATGGGTGACCTGAGACTGCTACCAAAAACTCAAGCGGAGTTTTGGAAGACAGAAGATTTGGGGCATTTATACTTAGCGTACATCGTGCAGAAACCGTCGCTAGCTAAAGATGATGTGTGACACTTACTGAGTTTGTTCTTCCTGCACCTGCTGAGGACAAGCTTGTAAGAAATAAGCTGTAGCGGGTGTCTATCTTGACTCACATTGTGTAACCCTCCAGAGTTCCCAAACACACCAGCAGAGACTCACCACTGCAGAAGTATCCAGCTGGGCAGAGCTGACAGTCTGTTGACTGCCATTTTCCACTGTCAGAGTTGAAGCTTCCCGGGCTGCATGGGATTGGGGATTCAGAGCCTTCAGGACAGTAGAAGCCAGGAGGGCAGTGCTTATGATCTGGCTGTGTGGACCCAAGATCACAGAAGTATCCAGCATAACATGTTCCTGCAAGAAAAAAAAAGCTTTGGCATTAGGTTTAAGCAACCAGAAAACATCAAAAAAACCAAACTAGGAGACAAAAAAAGGTGTTAGATGCATGCAATACACACCAGAAACACTGGCCAGGCCTTCTCCTTGGCAGAACTTCCCCCGAGGGCAGGGCAGACAGGCATTACGGTAAACCATCCCAGCCTGAGGTAAAAATGTGCCAATGGGACATAGCTCTGGCTTGCTGCTACCCGGTGGGCAGTAATGGCCTGCTGGGCAAAGGTTGCCTGCCTCATCATTAACAGGATTGGGTATACGTGCCTTTGAAGTGCAGTAATACCCAGGCAAACAAGGACCGCTTGGGGACGAGAGTCCTAAACAAAAGGGGCATAAAGTCAAATAAGTCAGTGGCATTACATAAGTCACAGCTTCTGGACTAAACAAACCAGACAAGCCTTGTCATCACAACGATTTCAGAGTCTACTGGCCTGTGACTAGCTGTGTTACTTAAAAGCTCGAGCTACAGTCTCCGTATTAACTTACACAACCGGTTACCAGATAGCTAAAGGCCTAAAGGGTTTTCTAGACCACCTTTACAGAAGGGGCTCATCGGTACCAGTCTTTCCACTAAACGACAACCGAGAATGAATGAGTCCTAGAACCCAAGCTGTTTGGTTTTTTGTTTCATAATATTTGCTAAAACAAAAACATCTTCATCTGCCTCTTTAATTAAACTTACAAGAGACAGTTTGTAAAAATCTTTAAAATGACCACAAAGAATCTCTACTCAAGGCATCCCAGAGATCACTACAAATGCAACTTAAAAGTCACATGAACTGCACACAGAAGGACACTTCACCCATTGGTGGAACTTTTTGACTCTCCTAGATACAAAAATGCCTAGGATTGTATTTAAACCACGTGTAATTCCTACCTGCACTGGCACAAAATCTGCCTCCGGGACAAGGCTTGCATTCCCTAGGATTTCCCAGTCCAGTTTGGTTACTGTAGGTGCCCTCTGGACATGGGTACTGATTGGCAGCTTTTGTTCCTGACAGGCAATAATATCCTGCTGGACATTCTATCGGTTTGACCACACCATGTGAGAAGTTCTCTTGGAGATCACCTGGGTGGTCTTTTGGGGCACAGAACCTGCAAAAAAAACCCCCAAGTCTTGTGTCAGCCCATGCTCTCCCTCTGTTCTACCAGAGACTTAAGAGACTTTTTCTGCAGCACAGTGACAGTCTAAGACTACACAATAAAAGGAAAGCAAATTACTTGAAAGAAAACAAATAGAGAGTGAAGATGCAACCTGCGAGGACCATTTTGTCCATCCCAGCAGACAGACCTACCAGGATGGATTTTCTGTGATACATGGGTTGCAATACAGAAAATTACATAATAAAGGGAAAGGTGATCTGAGAACAGAAACAAGGAAACCAGCCTTGTACATCAAAGGATACAACACACAAAGCAGCCTAAGGCAGAAGGAAATACACATGCTAATTCCTAAGGAAAGCATCAGGAGGAAGGAGCGAATCCATTTCACTTACATTCCTGCTGGGCATGTTTCACACTGGCTTTTACCAGCCTGGTCCTGATATTTTCCAGAGGGACAGGGTATGGGCTCTGGGCTGCCAGTGGGGCAATAGTGACCCACAGGACACAAATAGTCTAGGAGCAAAAAAAGAAACACACTTCTAACGTCACTGCTCTGCTTATGTCCTGAACAGCTGTATAGTGCCATTAGAGGAAGCATCACCACAAACCTAGAACTGGAAGATTTAGTACGATAAAAGCTTTATAAAGAACAAAAAAACCCCTGGCTTTGTTAAAAGCACTGCTAAACACAGATTTGAGCAGTGGAGGCCCATGCGCTGCACTCTGAACACCAACTTCACATATCACTGAACTAGGCTTTTAACTGAACAGCCACCCAGACGCGTTGCCCTTAACAGCTGTCAGAAAGCTGAAGGGGCTGTAGCCTTTCTGCACCGTCACATCGTTCACTAACTTCCTTTTCACAGAGCCACCTGTACGTTTCTCATACGTCAGGATTCGAGTTACACTTATCCCTACATCACTCTTATGAAACGGAAATAAGACAATTGCATATAACCCCTCTCTCACTAGCTCTTTCCAAATAAAGGTGAATATATCAAAAGGAATAAACTCCTTGGGATATCTTTTCACCTTTCTTTTTGCCTTAGTAAGATCCCCTATTTTCCCCACTATATTTACACACAATTACCCACTACTTAACCTGCATTACTTGGAATAATTTTTAGAAAACGTTTTTTAGTCTAAATAGCTAGCCATTTCTAAACGTAACTTGAAACTGTAAGTAAAGGCAGATTATCTTGCCGCTGCAACTCCTGTAGGTAAAGAATGACCCCAAAGATTTCCTACCTGAATGCTGGCCTGACACAGAGCCTTCTGGGCAAAACCATCCTTCTTTACACAAGCCCTCTGGGGAGCTCTGACCATGCTGAGGACAGAACCACCCTGGGAAGCAGGTCTGGCAATCCTGTGCTGACTGGCCACCACGATGAGCCAAAAAGAAGCCTGAAAATAAAAAGCCCCCAACAGCACATTTTCACATCATCCTCGACCCTGCTGGAAGTGGCTGTGGAAAGAAGCACAAGCTGCTCACATGGTAACTTTCTAGCTACGCTAGCCCTAGCTACCTCTTGCAGAAGATGCCAAAAGGATGCTGGCTACGAAAGAATTCAAAGGGAATACAGTCCCCCAGCACTCCCTTAGGAGAGTCGATAACAGCCTTCCTATAAGTGGGATCTGGAAGAGGTTGGTTCTGAGTGCTGGCTAAGGTGAATTCCTATTTACTTCTGGTCTGGACTGAGCAGTGCAATCACTTACTTAATGTAACTATAGAAGAAACTATAAAGAACCATGTGTTCTACTATAATATATAACTATGGTTATACTATAAAGAAACAAACATTCCAGAGTCTTTCTCCTTCAACTTAATCCTTTGTCTCATTAGTGGTGATGTTAAAGGACAGCTCTCACTGTGCAGGGAGGGTGGCCAGAGGCTCTTACTTGTGCTAGGCTGTGTGAAATCTCCTTCAAGAGGGCCCAGCAAAGAGCTTCCCCTCTCCTAGCTGCACAGCTGCATGTAGGCCACAGACTGAGGCTCCAGGGGCAGTTTTGCAATTACTGTCTCAATGCTCATGTAGGACTGATGTTTCCAATACAACAGCACCGGATTAGAGGCTAAGCTTTTGCGCTGATAGCAGCTGTCCCTTGGGGAACATAAAGGCATGCTTCAGCACAAATTAACAAGGGACTGCAGAACAATGGCACAGACTCAGACAAGCTGAGGAGCTGGGAGGAGAAATGATAGAATGTAGCAGCTGCCATCAAACCTACCTGGAGGGCACGGAGACGGAGAAGAACTCCCTGCAGGACAAAAGTGGCCTTGAGGACAAATGTTGCCCACTGTTCCATCCATGGGGTTTGGGAGTGTGGAGCCACCCGTGCAGTAGAAGCCAGCCTCACAGGGACCTGATGGAGCTGCGAGCTCTGCAGTTGCACAGTACAAACCTGATGCAAGGGGCAGAAGCAAGGCTGTCATTTAAGAGACACCAGAACCAAACAGTCACACCACAAGACTGGAATTGCCTCCTGATCTTGGCAAAAGGGAAAACAGTACACATGCAAAAAACCCACAACCCAACCCAAAACACTTATGCAGGAAGACAGACTCTTCTAGTACCTGGAGTGCAGGGAAGAGGAAGAAATGAACCAGCAGGACAAAAGGTTCCTGCTTGGCACAACCCAGCAGATCCAGAAGCTGGAGCTGCCATGCCTGCTAATAGAAAAGACACAGATTAAGCTGAAATGTAAGAATCACAAGCACTCTGTCTTACCTAAAGAGCTCAGGAAGAACAGAGCTAGAGCACTGAATTAAGGAAAGTAAAAAGGGAAAGTAAGGCATCCTGAACCTGGCTGGGTCCTTTAGGTAACTCTGTAAATACCACCTTCTCAATAATAATCATCACGCTTTATTGCTCCCCTTCTTACCAGTGTAATTTCCAGGAAGCACTGGTTTGCTTGACGTGGATCCAGGTGGACAAAACCATCCAGGCGTGCACAGTCCATCTGGTCTTGCTAGGCCTGGCTTGGAACAGACCATTCCCGGAGGACACAGTTGGCACTTGGAAGCTTCCCAGATATTTAAAGCTTCACTGTAGGTTCCAGGGGGACAAGGATACTGTGTGGCAAATGCTGTCTTCCTGGGGCAATAGTGACCTCAGAAAGAAGAGACAGATTTCATAAAGGTTAACACAAGCTGGTAATAGCCTAGGAAGAATCCCTAACCTGCACACATAGCATTCTCTTCATCTCTTTCTGAGAAGGACCGATCCCAAGCTCTGATGGTGGGCCTATCTTGCAATTTATCACTACTCTGTGATAGCTACATCACACTGGCTGCATAAAATGCAGCAAATCAGGGCTGAGGATTAGCAATAGTTTTAATGGCTTGTAGTTTTTTAATGAGAAGATCTCAAAGGGTGTGATAAAGGTCTATTGTCAAAACCGTTTGCTCCATTTACCGTTTTCCACATTCCACGTTCAGACATGGACTGAATCCCAAAGAGCTTAAGTGCTTTGACCAAGGTCATTGATCTGTCCAGTGGAAGAGATCCATGCCTCGTGCAAACCAGTCCAATGACGAATCTACTCCAAATAGCTGTAGGGGCACCTGCTAATCCCTTAAACAAAACTTCCCAGAATGTGCGGGTAGGTACAATCAGACCCACCTGCAGGGCAATCGGTGTAGTTTGTGGAAGCAGTCGTGCAGTAAAAGCCTTCTGGGCACTCCAAACACTGTGCCATACTCCAAGATGGGCTATAGCTCCCTGCAGGGCACGGCTGGGCTCTGCTGCTCCCTGCTACACAGTAATGTCCTGGCGGACATGGTCCTCCACTGACTGTTGTCTTTGAAGGGAAAACACCATAGTTACAGTCTACAAACTCAGAGGGCGGCCTTGCAAAAAGATCTATGTCAAATTCTAATGGTGAAGGGAATTGGACATGTAGTATTAAATCCTGTGCTCGTCCCTCCGTCTTTAAGGCTGCACACCCATCCTTTTCCAAAATAAGGGATCAGAATTCTGCCTGTAACAAATCTCGCTGGGCTGGCCATTTGGAAAATGGCATCACCCTTTCATCGTTCGTAGTCTACAGAGAGCTGTGGCATAAAACCAGTGTCTTGTTGAGTTATCATCTTTAAAAATTCTTACTGTATTTTGCCTAGGAGGAGAGCTGACAGATGCAGTATTCTAACCAAACTCATGCACTCCTAACCTCTGTAATTTTAATCTGATATGACACTCCGCTCTGCAGTGCGGCATCGATATGCAAAGATAGAACTATTTTTCATCAGCTTTTAGATGTAAAAGCCAAAAGCCATGTTTATTTTGCCAGCTCTATCCCCTTTCGCTATCAATAAACCAGATGCACCTGATACAGAAGATAATGTAGTAGGGGAGAGTTTAATCTGGAGTGAAAGTAGTAAGGTGACCTTATAGCCTTCAGTTCCACAGATACAATGTTTTACACCATTTACATCACAAGCACAGCTTACCCTGGGAGGTTTAGGAGACATGGTTCCTCCACTACAGTAGAATCCAGCCTCACATAATCCAGTTGGAGACACAAGTCCAGTTCCATTGCAGAAATACCCTGAAATTAAGAGGGACCACAAAAAGCCTGTAATGATATTGGTCACACAAGACAGACAACAGCAAGTATGTAATGAGGAAATAATCACTGAAGCATCGTGTTTGATGTCACCCACATGTATTCTGCTGGAGATGCTTTCACAGAGAGAACAGCTCAAGTACAGAGCTTACATGCCTGAACGACAGCACTCCTTGTATCATCTCTACGTACGAAAGCATCTAGAGAAAGGGTGGAAAGGGAAGCTCGCAGCGCAGAAGCTTGCACTTCACTGTGAGTTATCCTCTGATGTGGAAAAGTGGCAGATTTAAGTCTTGCTACGCTCTACCTAACATCCCTCTCCAAGAAAGCAGTTGTTCGTGATTGCCTGCTCCAGAATCACAAAATTTCTCAGGAACCCTAGTAATGTTGGTGTCTGGCTAGAATCTCATGAAACCTTTCTTTCAGTATCGTACCTGCATCACATAGGAGACAGTCCTTGATGCCAGTATTCCCAGTTGAGTTGCTATAATAACCAGGAGGACATGGCTGTGGAAAGGCAGAGCCCAAAGGACAGTAAGTTCCCTTCGGGCATGCGTTCCCCAGAAGACCATCTGTAGGTGTTGGACTAGAAACACCTCCGCTGCAGTAGAACCCAGCCAAACAGGGTCCTGTAACATGCGACTGGCCTGCAAGTGCACAGTAGTGCCCTGAGAAAGCAGTGCAATATCATTAGTACTGGCAGAAAAAAAACCAGAAAGACACTTCAGGAAGCAAGCTACATACTTACACAAATCACCCACGGAACTACTGAAGCGCAAGAACATTTAATATATATTTTCATACATTCTCCTGTCACCATCCTGAGATATGCTTATTTGCTGTTTACCTGGGTCACAGGGGGTGCAGTGAGACATCAGGCTGCTTCCAGTCTGTGGATTGTAAGTACCCTTAGGACATGGAAACTGAGTTGCAGAAGCAGTACTGGTAGGGCAGTAGTGGCCAGCTGAACATTCATTTTCCAAAAGGGATGAGGAATTTTTAGGGCAGAAGAACCTGGTCCAAAGAGAGATTAAAGAATAGGAAGGAGAAAAAAAAAAAAAAAAAAAAAAAAGAAAATTTCCACAAGTACCTGAATAATAACTTAATGGTTGGACTAGCTAGTCTAATGCGGCTGCTGCACTATACTGTATTGACCACAGAAGAGACCTACTTATATGCATATTACTACAGTCTTAGTTGTTTCCTCATACGCCAAATTGATGGCATAATTGCAAAAGCCACAGAGACATAATTTTCTTAACTTGAGTCATAACACATCCAGGCTGTGATTCATCAACTTGTAAAAGTTAATCAAGGTCTTTGTCAGTAAAATCCAGTCAGTAAATGGAGATGAGTCCCCCAAGGAAAAGCCAGACTCAGCATCAGGTAACATACAAGATCTTCTTCCCCTTCAACAGGCCTATGCCAGCCTGTTGCCAAGGGAAGCATCTATCACTTCAGACACGGAAAAAGTTTATGGTGCCAATGGTTTCTTTGCCCTGAAGAGCCTTCTGATCTAAATTCCTGTTCAGTGTGGCTGTATCTGGGTTTAGGACTTTACCCGGTCCCATAATCAACTATACAGTGTTGCTAAACAGAGCTCAATAGTTGCTCTGCTTCCTGACGGAGACAGGTGCTTTTCAGTGGTTAAGTAAATCATTCTCCCACCACACAGTGCTGCATGAATGACTGGATAAACAATTATTTCCAACAGCCCCTTACTCATATGTGCAACGCTGAGCTCACTGTCTCACTCTTACCCTTTAGGACAGGGAAGGCAGCCAGCTTGCCCTTGTGAAGGGTTATAGGACCCTGCTGGACAAGCAATTGGAAGAGCTGTGCCCTTGGGACAGAAATACCCTGGGTGAGAAAGAATAGATCAGAATCAGCAGTCTTTGGGGAATCAAAGACAAACCTGACGTTTAAGTGGGACCTTAACTCACCCTGGGGACATGGCTGTGGCTTCTCACCAGAGACACAGTATTCACCCTCTGGGCAAGCATGGCAGTTCTCTCCACGGGTGTGTAGCATGTAGGAGCCAGGGGGGCATGGTGCTGGACTCCTGGATCCAAGAGGACAGAAGTGACTGACGGGACATGGAGCTCCTGAAAGGCCATCAGTGGGTGTTGGGGTCTGGGCCCTACCGACGCAGTAGTACCTGCAGCCGTGAATACAGGAACATACTCTCTTTATTTCAAAAGGGTGAAGAAGATCCCGTGTAGAATACATCTTGCAACAGGCTACATAAATGTGTTCGCTCTTCTACTTACCCTGGGCTGCAGTGTCCTGAGGGGGCCCTCTGCCCAGAGCTGTTGCAGAAATAACCCCCAGGGCAAGGCTGGCATTCCTGCAAACTCCTACTGCCTTCACTGCCAGTCCAGGTGCCGGGAGGGCACCGTAATGGAAGTGGTGCACCTAGCAAAATCAGTTGCACCAGCGTAAGAAAATGACACCTCATGCTTTTCTACGAATTAAGAAAAATTATGCTTTACCAAAGCACCCTACCTTCAGGGCAATAATGACCAGGAGGACAAGGAAGTCCCGATTCTCCATCTTGGGGGTTTCTTACCCAGGCACCACTTTTGCACCAAAATCCCTCAGCACAATCTCCTAGAAAACAGAACAACATATACAAAACACATGAATATATTAAAATAATAGGCACATAAATGCAAATTTCAGAATACAGACTGAAATTCAGTCATTTGCTATGCCACTGTACAGAGCCACTGCCAGATTAGTGATGTAATGGCCATCAAGCAGAGGAGTTGCTTGTAATTATAAGGAGTGCAGAATTAGTAGCCAACGCCAGACTGACAGTTCCTAGATAGGGAAGCAGTTTACTTAGCTCTGACTGAGCACTGCCTCCGTATCTGGAAAAGTAATTAAGCACACATTTCTCTTTAGGCACATATTCAACACATCCTTAAGCAAAGCCTGAAACATTAAGAATTTTATTGAAGTGCTTTGCTGAATTAGGGTCTTTGCCTATACAGGACAAGGAGGAATGAAAAACAATCACAGAATCATTAAGGTTGGAAAAGACCTTCAAGATCATCAAGTCCAACCACCAACCCAACACCACCACGTCCTGAAGTGCCACGTCTACACGTTTTTTGAAAAGTTTTTTTCCAGTGATGGTGACTCCACCTCCGTGGGCAGCCTGTTCCAATGTTTGACCACACTCTCAGTAAACAAATTTTTCCTAATATCTAGTCTAAACCTCCCCTGGCGCAACTTGAGGCCATCTCCTCTCGTCCTATCGCTGGTTACTTGGGAAAAGACACCAACACCCACCTCACCACAATCCCCTTTCAGGTAGTTGTGGAGAACAATAAGGTCTCCTTCTCAGCTTCCTCTTCTCCCTACTCCTGCTGGACTCACTATTTCTGATACAGGCCAGGATGGTGTTGGCCTTCTTGGCCACCTGGGCACACTGCCGGCTCATGTTCAGCCGGCTGTCAACCAGCACCCCCAGGTCCTTTTCCACTGGGCAGCTCCCCAGCCACTCCTGCCCAGGCCAGTAGTGTTGCATGGGGTTGTTGTGAATGAAGTGCAGGACCCGGCACTTGGCCTTATGTGAAAAAGTAATCTTGAAAAAAAAAAAAAAAAAAGGAGAGATGTCATTGCTGGGTATTTTGCCATCTCTTTCTCTGCTAAGCCTCCCCACATGCACACCAATTACGTGAAAGGATTAGTTCATAGCGGACTAGGATGAAAAAACAAACTAACTGTAAAAAGAATGCCAGACAGGTTTGACACTGGAAAACTCCTCACTGGATTTTTTGACGAGGTATCACACATAGAATCCCAGTTTCTGCAGTCCCTCTCTCACTTCCTGCTTAGAAAAAAGAACCTTTTTATTTCTCAGGAAGTTCTTGACAAGTAAAACGGTTCACCTTAGCTGAGATCAGAACCCTAGAGTCCTAACTCGAATCCCTGGCACTAGCCATCAGCCATTGACATGACTCTCCAGCAGTAGTGAATATGCTCAGAACAGCAATATACCTGTTGGGGCAGCAAGTCCAGAGAATTCACAGTATTTTCCTGGTGGGCATCTTTGACACTCCTTGATAGTTTTCAGTTTTTGCCTTGATCCAAAGGTTCCTGCAGGGCAACTGTACTGAGTGCTCCTTTTTGTCCCTGGTGGGCAGTAAAAACCTTGCGGGCATGGGTAAAGGGTAAAATCAGTAACTGGCCCTTTTTGGCTATCACAGTAATAGCCTGCAGTGAAGACAGAGGAAAGAAAGCTAAATGAGTTGCTGAGAGACACTAGCTATTGAGGTGCTGCTCATTAAAAGAGAAGATTCTTCACAGGTTCTCCCAGACATACAAAGCACCTCACCGGCCACTCAAAACATAAACCCATTGCTGACCTTAAATTACTATTGATCTGAATCACACTCCTGCTAGGTCAAATACACATCAAAGCTTTCCACTTGCTGCACTCTTTTGAAGGAAGTTTACCACCCAGTGGTCCCCTGAACACAGGACAAAACTTACAGGTGGCACAGGAAAACACTTAGGGACACAGCATTGATCTCTCCCTTTCCTTTCAGTAACTCTTCCCACTGAACGTCAGAGTCTTTCCTCGCCAATATTTTAATTGTTCAGAATACATAGAAGTTACCGTTTCTGCTTTCACATCTGAATTGCTTTAACCTCTAATGGCCTTTTCACACAGAGCCAGAAATTGTTCTTCTGCAGTCAAGAGAAGGAAACCACCAAGGTAGGCAGCAAGGCTCTAAACTTTCATCTGTAGGAAAGCTCAAGAGTCAATAATAAGCAAGCATCTCTTGTACGATGGATGCACCGAGTAACATTGGGATATTGTGAAAAATGTAACTGCTATTTGCTGGATGCCTGTACAGTCTACAGCACCTCCCTAGCTCCCTGTCAGATCTCCCAGCAGGGGAATGGCTTTTCCACTCAGTGGGAAACAGTGACTCTCAGAAAGACATCTATTTTGATCTTGTCCAATACGCACAAACACACGCTCCTCTGAGCATGTCCTCAGAGACTCTGTCAACCTGCAGTGGAGTGCAGTTTATTTTTGACTTACCTTCCCAGCACTCTCCAGTTGGGGCACTGAGGCCAGGTACCTCGCAATAGAAGCCAGAGGGGCACAGCTGGCACTCAGAAAGCGTTCTCCTCCCTAGGAGGCTGGAAAAGGTGCCAGCTGGGCAGAGCTTAGGTACTGCTGATGCTGCAGCTGTCAGAAGAGAATCAAGACAGAGAGAAATGAGCAATGAAAGAATGAATGAGTGTGCTGCATTCAGGGGTAGGGTGAACACACAGCAGCATGGGAACAGTATCAGTGAAGTCTTATTTTTCACTCATAGATCAAACAATGCTGCATGGAAGAGGACACACATTATTAGCTTCATCTTACCAAGGGAAACAGAGGTGAAGCTAATTTCATTCTAAAGACAGACAAGTTTAGGCATTGAGACAAATATGTCACTTACCACTTTCAAAGAACGGGCCAGGGGAAGAACCTGGCACTTGAGGCACTACGCTCAGACCCTAGCAAGTTGGCCACCACGCTCTCAGAATCACCCATCATTGTTTCAGATACTATGTGACATGAAATTTTCAGTACTTCAGATATTACGTGACAAGAAATTTTCAGTCTTGATTGATGCTGGATACTTACTGCAGTAAGACCCCGCTGGGCAGATATTCCCAGTCACACCATCTGTTGGTTTAGGGAGAGCTGCTCCACCTTTACAGTAAAAGCCAGCAGTACATTCCCCACTGGGGACAGACAGACCTGGAAGACAGAGAGGATAAGGGCACTCAAAGCGCTAAGACCAAGGGAGAAAATCAGGAGAAACAGCCACTCACAGCCTCCCTCTGGGAGACACCAAAGGCATCTTGCAAGCACCGTTACCACTCCATGGAAGTATCAGGATAAAAAAAGCTTCTATTTAACACACTGAAAGAATACTAAAAGGACAGAAAAGGAGTAGGAGAAAAGGAGGCAGCAGTCAGTATCCCAGCACCTGCAGGTTCTGCAGGTGCAGAGAATACAGGGGAGTCTGACAGGAGACCCTGATCCTCCATGTTTATGAATCCATAATGACGTGTGTTCATACCGGTCCTCTGAAGATGGGAACATGGCCACAGAGGCAAAGTGATTCACTCAAGGTTACACAGCAAATTCTGAGCAAAGTCAGGTTTCCTACCCAGAAACAGAACTTAGCTTCAGGGTCCTTTGACAAATTCTTAAATAGCAAACATTTCCTTGTCCACACAATGCCTTTATTTTAACTCCCCTCAAAACAGATCACTCCTGTTCTCCAAAGACACTAACCTGAGGCATTGCAGTATAACCCTGGAGGGCAAGGAAGAGGCTCTGGGCTTCCTTTGGGGCAATAGAAACCGGCTATGCACTTCCCTCCGGTGGCAGTGGCTGGACAGAGGCAGTTGGCATTGGTGTAGTTATCCAGATCAAAAGGCTGTGAGGTCCAAGCAGCTGAGATGCAAAACCAACCTGAGAACAGAAAACACGACTGAGAAGCTCTAGCAATGACAGAGCCCCAGAAATTATCATGGATAAACCATCCGGGATGGCTTTGCATGTAACGTCTGCATGGCACAACCATAAGCACACAGAATACAGGACAGGCTAATACCAGCAAAGTTTAAGACCACCATGGCATAATTTTCTATGCAACACTACATGCAATAATGCTTCTACGCAACATCACTTCAGCAATGATGGTAAGAGACCTTGCAGCCTTACGTTCATGTCGTGGTTTAGCCCCAGCTGGCAACTAAGCACCACGCAGCCGCTCGCTCACTCCCCCTCCCACAGTGGGACGGGGGAGAGAATTAGGAAAAACCTCGTGGGTTGAGATAAACACGGTTTCATAGGACAGAAAGAAAGAAGGGAACAATAATGATAATACCAACAAAGGAATGTACAAGAACAAGTGAGGCCCAATACAGAGATTGCTCACCACCCCGTGATCGACAGCCCGTCCCCGAGCAGCGATTTCCGCCCCCCGGCCAACTCCAGTTTATGTACTGGGCATGACGTCGGATGGTAGGGAATATCTCTTTAGCCAGTCTGGGTCAGCTGTCCCAGCTCTGTCTCCTCCCAGCTCCCCGTGCACCCCCAGCCTGCTCGCTGGCAGGCCAGCACAAGAAGCTGGACTGTCCTTGACTGCTCAGCAACAACCCAAAACATCAGCACATTATCAACAGTTCCTCATCCCAAATCCAAAACACAGTCTCACACTGGCTTCTGTGAAGAAAACCAGCTCTATCCTGGCTGAAACCAGGACAGTTCAGTACTTTTGCCTTATGGTCACAGGGCTCAATTCAGCTGCCTAAGCAGGTTCAGAATGGCAGATGCAGAGACAACTGCTCACGGCTACCAGATACATCCTACATGA
The DNA here is from genome assembly GCF_964289735.1 of Phaethon aethereus. Lineage (NCBI taxonomy): Eukaryota > Metazoa > Chordata > Aves > Phaethontiformes > Phaethontidae > Phaethon > Phaethon aethereus. Next base: position 4,269,431 of record NC_138599.1, read on the forward strand.
AGTCTGTGCCCCTCTGAACCAGCAGACGGAAGTCAGGTGGATGCCTATGGTGTCTTCAATCATACTAGATGCTTACAGCTAGGCAAGTGAATCAAGCAAACAGACCGGAAAGGCTGCGATAAAACCTGCAGGATATAAGCATCAGCCTCCCAAACATGCTGCCCCCAAGAGCTGTGCAATACAACAGCCAAACAGATCCAGACTCACCTGCATCACACTTGCCTGAGGCAGCTGTCAAGTTCTCCTTCCCACAGTAGTAGCCAGGTGGACAGGGCAAGCAGCTATCCAAGCTCTGTGTCATGGGATCAGGGTTATAGTAGCCCCGGGGACAGGGAAACTCAGTAGCAAACCTGGTTCCTTTGGAATAAAGAGAGCAAGAATCTTTCATGGACTATAAATACTATCTTGGCTATTAACCCTTCTGTATCGCTTCATGTCATCTTTGCCTGTTTATCTCATTGTGATCTCCACAGTGCACAGCTTGCCCTTCATGGCCAACACGGTCTCTGGGCGCTGTTTAGCTTGCCTGTAAGGGGGTTAAGCAAAAGCCCTATCTATGGTTTAAAAGATTGGGGTTTTTTTCCCCGTGAAGAACCAGACTGACACTTAAAAGTTTTGTTCACAGAGATCATTTCTTGCCTTTAAGAAGAAAGATGTTTCAGCCTGGCCAGTGGATTGCCTTGTCCATCTCACCTTTGGGACAGTAAAAGCCAGCTGGGCAAGGATTCATACTGTAGCTGGTGGTGTTTTCCGGGCAGTAGTAGCCTGCAGCACAAGGGAAGCATGCAGCTTGTCTGGTGAGGTTGTTGTAAGTCCCTGCAAGGCAGGGTAAGGGAAAGCTGGTTCCTTCTGGGCAGAAGTGGCTCACAGGACAAGGGCCTCCGTTCTCCCACGTACCTAGGACACAGAAAGTAAAGGGAGTTGCTGAGGGAGGGACAATGCCAACAAAGGGAGCTAACACCCCACTGATGAGGATCTTGTCTCCTCTGGGATCCCAGAAGACAGATGAAGAGGATGCACAACACAGTAACTAGAATAACCACCTTATCCCAGCTTTGGAACTATTCAGTCCTGTGTCACCATGTCTATTCCCTCCTTGCTTCACATGCAAAGCCACAACAAACCATATTTAACAGATCAGCTTTCTAAGCACTCTGCTTCACATACACCAGAAATTCTGGAGAATATGGACTTGTCCACTGGGGACTTGGAACTCTTCCCTAGAAATTATTATTTCTGAGGCACAATAAAATGACAAGGGGGAATGAGGCTATGTCCATTACAGGCAGGCACCCATAACCTTCCCAGTGCTCAACGCAAGTACCTCATTCAGTAACACAGATTGATGGACCAACTGCTTCTTCATCTTTGGCATGTATGTGTTGGTACAAGTACCTCAAACAAAATTAATACGGGGGTCTGGATGACCGAGAGAAGGCAGAGGCAGGAATACTGAGGGAGAAAGGGGCATTTTTTGGAAGCTACCTGTTGCCAAAACCCCTAATTATTGGACACAGGCAGATGGAGTCACCAACAGTCACCCAGTGCAGCTCACCAGGAGGCGACGGTGAAGAAGCTCCGGACAGGCAGTAGTACCCAGCTGAGCAGGGTCCCGAGGGTGCTGTGAGGCCAGCGGAGCTGCAGTAATAGCCAGATGGACACACTGTGCAGCTGGAGTCCTGCCAGTTGTGCAGCCTGGTGAGGGACATAAGCAGGCTTTCTGTTGGCAAGTGTGTAAGGTCAGCAAGTAAACCATTGATGCCTACACCTCTGGCCAAGTGAAAACAACCACAAAGCTTTTATGATCAATAAAAAGATGTGTCTAATGAGCCTTACCGAGCTGCACTTTGTTACTTAAAGGACCAAAGGAGAAACCAAAAAGAGAAGGAAAATAAAAATTAGCATCAGCAGAGCCAAGAAGCTTACCTGTCTGAGTAAGTACCCACAGGGCATTGTTGTGGGATACTTGTGCCAGCTGGGCAGAAGTGTCCAGGTGGGCATGGGCCGCCAGTGCTTGTGTTTGTGGCTCCATTAGGGTTTGGGACACTTGCACCTATGAGGGATAGACCAAAGGTATCCTGAATGATATGGATTGCTATTCATAGGCAAGCCTGTCCCTCCTGCCTAAAGAAACATTTCCATAGCTGAAAGAAGAGAAGAACTGATATGACAATAAAGCAAAAAATGTATAGTGCAATGAAATAATTAACAGCAAGTACCATAGGGGAAGAGAACTATTTGGATAGCTTGCCTTTTTACTTTATTTCACCATTGACCTACTGCTCTCAAAGCTGGGATATGAGGGAGGAAGGAGATGATGACCACACATTACCAATTATCTCTAAGCCCTGACAAGAACGTGAGCTTTAACTGTAGCTCACAAAATCCTTCTCTGGCACGTATCACCAATCTCTAACATATAGCCAGGAAAACTGATGCCCTTAAGAGAACAGCTCCCATGAGTTCCCACTGCTGCAACCAGGACTAAAAGTTAGTGATCCCAAATGCCCATCTCCCATGCTAAACCCAGAATCATCTGTTTATTGAAGGGGCCAGTATATACAGAAGCTATTTTATTTATATGAGAATATTGGGAGCATCACCTATGAAGTTCAAAGGCCTGTCACCCACACTGCAAAGCACGGATCTGAATGCTGACCACAGCAGAGTTGACTGCGGTTTCAGAGCAGCCTCCAAGTCTTACATGCTAGTTGGCAAACAGAAAATCAGAAACAAAAAAGAATTCCAATTTTTAATGCAAGCTCTCCTTTCACTGGTGTGGCAAACAACACTCAAATTTAGCTGTAAGCATTTCCTTTAAATCAGATTGCATCCAAAGGTATCTTGAATTTGGACTTGATCTTGGTAAGGCATTCATGACAACTGCCCTGCAGAGAGCACAGAAATTGGTAAAGACCTGAAAGGAATCTCAAGGAAGGGATGAACTGCCAAATCCAAACAGTCAAAACCAGAGCGCTAAGCCTCTATAAAATATGTATGTTTTCCAGCTCCTGCAGTGGGCTCTCATTTCAGACTTCTCTTAATAATTGCCGGGACATAGTAACTTACTTAAAAGTAAAGTAAATGCCAGGATCCTTATTAAAACACCTAAACTCAGGTCTAAACCATGAGACTCAGTCTAACCTAAACTGGGTCTGTGAAATGTATCGAACACTAATCCTCAGCAGCATGGTTACAGCATGCAGCTCAGAGAAAATTCAGTGCTACTGAATACTGTGCAGAAGGACTGAATGAAGTTGCCAGTACCTTCCTATCTGTCTGTAGTCCTTTGTCCCTACAAATACAAACCCTTATTTCATACAAACACCAACTGAAAGCTGCCAGGAAACTTGCTCATAACAGTCAAATTCCTATGGTAACAACTTGCTTGAGTCTACTTCTTGTAGTTTTCCTAAGTCCTGCTACTAGCCTCAGAAAGCAGGTATTTGATGAGAGAAGCTTCTGATGTGACTGAGACATAGCTTCATTCCTCGGGACTATCCTGGCACTCTCTGCAATAAAAGCTGGGGAGAGATTGCAGAATGTACAAAAAACAATTCCTAAAGGGCCACAGCTTGCTACTTTTTCACTTCTCTTTTTGCCCCGTGAACACTAAATTCAATACCTGCTGTGCAGAAGAATCCTGGCCAGCAGGGACCACTTGGAGAGGATAATCCCCATTCTCCACAGAACATGCCTGGAAGACCAGAGGGAAGAGAGTATCAGTGAACTGGGTGAATAAACAGGCAAGCTGCTGTGCTGCATGCACTGACTGGAAGGCAAAGGGGAAGACTTTGAGAAAGCCAATCCCTCAGCATCAGCACAACTGGGACAAAACCGCATTCCAGCTCAGATCATGCTCCTCTGGGGAACCTTGAGTGTAGACCAAACTCTTCTGCAGAGCCTCAAAAAAACCTGTCACTCACTGGGGGACACTACCAGTGGACAAGGAACCTCCTTTCACTGTGTATTTTTATGTTTGCATTTCCTAGAGGTGAAGCACACATCAGCGGATTAGGAGAAGACATATGCAGAGAGACCACCCTCTTCGACGCTGCCGTACACGGACAGAGTATTCGGTCATTTCCTCACCTGCAGGGCACTGCTGACACCCCTCGGCCTGGCTGAGTCCATACGAGGGGTTGTAAGTCCCAGGGGAACAAGGATAAAAATTGATTCCAGTTTTCTGAGGGCAATAGAAGCCAGGAGGACAGTGACGTCTTAGTCCTTTTGAACAGTGAAACCCAGCAGGACAAGGAAAGCATTTGTCTTGACCTGTGAAGGAAATACAGGAATTAAAAGGAACCATGCAATGAAACGGAAGAAAAATACCATGTGCACAACCTCCCTCTGCCTGGTTGTGCACTTTAAGAAGCAGAAACCGAAGTGAAGTTATTCTGTAAGCCCTCCTGCAACAACTGTCCTTCAAACATGTACCTTCTCCCAGAAGCGGTTTGATTCGGCAAGTTTCTCAACTCCACTTTATCAGCCTCAGAGTGCCAGTAACCTGCACATCTCACCATTAGGTGGCAGGCAGAACAACGAGGAAATCTGGTTAACTGTGACCAGCTTGCTGTGCACTGAGTGTCACTGCTGCAATCCCAATGCATGAGCTACTGCAGGGGTGAAAATATATTCCCCATGTGACACCAGGAAAAAAAAAAAAAAAAAAATCAAGCAAAACCCCCCCCCGCCAAAGTCCCTTTCTCTGCCCCAGCCTCCCCCCGTGCCAAATACTTAATGCTCATAATGGCCAGCCGTGATTCTTGGATACAGACAAAAATGTCTGTTTTATTTATGTACTCGTTTATATTATGTATACATATAACATACATTACACTATATATTTGTTTATATTATTTATACAAGAATGTATATTCTTGGACACAGACAAAAAATACTGCCTGTATCTCTCTCTCTCTCCCCCAAGTCATGCTGAAGTTGGAAAGACACAGTTCCTGACCTGTTACATTACTGTATTCTCCACTGGGGCAGGGAGAAGGTGCTGCTGAGCCTGCAGGGCAGAAGTGTCCTCGAGGACAGAGGTCTCCAGTGACACCATCCGCTGGTTTTGCAGTCTTTGTCCTTCCTGTGCAGTAATAGCCTTAAAGCAGAAAGCGTGTGAGTTCTGTGTCCCATTCTGAATTTCCAAGTAGCTCCCAACTGAATTTCTAAGTAGCTAAAGAAGTTCTGGCTTTTTCTCACCTTGTGCACAAAGTCCTACAGGAGCATCTTGGCCAGACATATTGCAGAAAAACCCAGGGGCACAAGGCAGACACCAGCTGGCATCCTGGGCTCCTCTCTGTCCGTTCCAGGTGCCAGCAGGGCATGGCATTTCTTTTGAGTGTGTTGTGCCAGCAGGGCAATAATGTCCTTGGGGGCAAAGATCTCCAAATGGAAGCCCCACCTGAAGCAAGGAAAATGAAATTAATATGGTTTATGAAAGCTTTTGTAGCACCTGAAGGTCTGAAGCCATGCAAGATATTCAGTACTCACAGGTGAGGAGCTACTGGAACCTCGAATGCAGTAATATCCTGGCTGGCAATGTCCTTCCGGCTCAGTCAGTCCAGCTGTGCTGCAGTACATGCCTGCTGGGCAGGGCTTGCATGAACCTGCCCTGACTACATCTGTGTAAGTTCCCTGCACAAAGAGACAGAACCAGTGAATGCCACCTGCCACAGGACTGGAAGCTTGCTGAAAATTACTACTTGAAAAACAAGTCCATATGTGATTCTTACCGCTGGGCATGGGAGAGGCAAGGAACTTCCAGCCAAGCAAAAATGCCCTTTGGGACAATCCCGGGGCACAGCCAGGCCTGTCTCATTGCAGAATGTACCCTCTGGACAGCCCCTACAAAGAGACTGACCGTGGCCCTGAAGAGGGAATACAGAAAGAACTTGGCAGATGTGGGGTATTATTGCTCACCGAGTGAATGAATGAACTTTGCACATTCTACCAACTCCCAGATAGTCCCTACTACAAAATAAACACCCTGGAGCAAATGAACTGCGGTCCAAATGCAACAGATTCATGGTGTCTGAACAGCACCTTGCACCACTAAGATAGCGGTGCAAGGAACAGCCCTGATCTAACACAGCGGTAAGGCACATGCACATGTTAATTCACCCGTGGCAGGCTAAAGCCTCCTCAGCCCACTTCTAAATTTGCACTATGCAAGAAAGCTTATGAAGAACTGCCAAGTGAGCTATAGACAACAGTGCTAGACTGATGAATCTGATATCCTGACTCAAAGCTTTTTAGTTCTGCACAGAGTTCTTCTGTTGCAGGGTGAAAGCAAAAGAGGTGGTGACTCCACAGCTTAGGAGAAAACACAAGTCCCCCTTTTTTTAAGCCAACCGCTTACAAACACCTCACAAATTTCTGTTCACACGCTTTACAGTTTCCAAGGGCTCCGATGACTCCACAAGTACATTACACAGTATATACTAACATACTTACAGGCTGGAAGCTGCCAAGAGGACATGGCTCTGGCTTGAAAGCTCCTGTTAAGGAATAATGTCCCTCCATCACCACTTGCTGAAGAGCACTTTTGGCACCTCCTGTGCAGAAGTAGCCAGGTTCGCACGGTCCCGAGGGAGCTTGGTTATTTGTCCCAGCACAATACAGGCTATGGAGGGAAGAACAAAAACCTTAGGTAGCAATAGTTCCTTTTGTCACTGGATAGCACAGTCCCAATACAAAAAAAATCCCTGCAGTCTATCTGGAATCTTAGAGACCTGGTTCCTGTTTGCTTACAGGTCTTGAAAGGGAGTTACAGAGGATATGTACTACTTCTCACACATGCTTTTTAAAGATCATAACCTCTCAGATTCAGTAGCTTTATCCTGAGAAGAATTCTCCCCTCTACAGTCAGGGAGCGGCATCTGCATATGCTTCTGAATAAAGATCACACAAATACTCCAATGTTGGTTTTCTTCAAACCTTCTCTGCAGCTTTGGACTAAAAATTTATATAGAGAAAGGAACTTTGATGGCATCCCCTCCAACTTCAATATCAATTCCAGAGCAGTGTCTTGCTCTGTTTTTTCCTGCCTACCTTTCCTGGGAAAACAGAATGTGAAGTAAAAAATAGAGGGATAGTTTTCTGAATTTGGATTTTCTCAGAGCTTTGGATTCCACCCCATGGAGATCTCTGACTCCATCCCAGTTGGTCTCCTCCTTCACAGTAAAGCACGAAAATTAAAGGGTTTGTGCCACTAAGCCCCAGATGATCTTGCATGCACCATTTGTCATGCCAGCATATGATAGTCAGACCATCCCTCACTAGCCTTAAAAAGCTGCATCTACTCAATGCATACTCATGGAGAGGTGAAAGCCACTACAATCCACACCTTTTCCTTCAGAATCAGATGTGTAATTTTAGTGTCATTAAAAGGAACACAACAGAGCGGTGAATTATACTATCTGGTAATATAGAAAGGACTACCCAATTAGCATTAAGAGAGCTGCTAGGTCAAGCCATCCTGCACTACAGATATAATGAGTCTCAATGAAAGCCAGTGAACAGTAAAGCCTGGGGGACAACTCAGACAATTCAAACTCCGTATCGTAAATCTACTGTTAACAGATATGTAGCCACGGAGAATGCAGGTAGCGCATTTGCATTATCAGGACTCCTCTGTAACAGGGCCAAAGGTAAGGATGGGCTGCTGTGGCAACGAACTGGAGGGCTGAACAATCCCTTCGCAGGGGGAGACAGAAGTGAGCCGTATTCTCCGAAGATGATACTCACCCAGGTGGGCAGTCCAAGCACTCACGGAGGCTTCTCAACCCACTCGCGTTGCTGTAAGTTCCTGGAGGACAGGGAATAGGTAAGGGAGAGCCGGGTGGGCAGTATGCCCCAGCAGGACACACGTCTCCTGTCACACCATCTGTGGGCAACTGAAATTGGAAAAGCATCATTCAAAAAACCGAACAAATGGCGTTAAAATATTTAAGGCATCATGCTGATTTGGGCTCGAGGCAATAAAGACAGAGAGAGACATACTCTGTTGTACAGAGAACAGACAATACCTACTTAAGGGAAATGTATCAAACACAAAAAGAATAAATATGGATGACCTTTTACACTAGCATTCCCACTGTGACTCACACCCACAAACTTTTCACCTGTAGCCTTCTCACTTGGCTACATTTTTAGTTAAAGGGGTGTTAGTGTTGAAAGGGAAAAATATGACGTGGTTACACTCCCTCTGAGGGCACCACGAGTGGTCCTCATGCCATAAACTTGAGTGTGAGCAGTACAAAATTGTGACTCCTGAAGTCACTAGGTTAATAAAAAGCACCGCAGTGGGGAAAAAACATCGCAGTGGAGCACAATTAGATAAGGAGGTGAAAAACTTGCCATGTGACTTACTGGAGTCAGGGCCCTGCCCTGGCAGTAGAATCCAGCCTTACAGAGACCACTTGGCCCAGTCTGTCCTGGAGCAGCACAGTAGAAACCATGGCCACATGGCCTGCACTCCGAGGGTCCAGCCAGCCCCTTCTTGTTACTGTATGTACCCTCTGGGCAGGGATCAGGTTTAGAGCTGCCTTCGACACAGTAAAAGCCCTGCGAAACAAAGCCAGCTTAATACAGCATTTAAGGCTCTTCTATTAAACAGATCCCCCCATACCAGCTTCTTCCCTTACATAACCAAGAAAGAACAACTCACTGCTGGACAAGGTTTGGGCTCTGACATGGCAGGAGAGTCACAGTAATACCCAGGTGGACATGGTTTGCAAGTGTCTTCACCCTCCACACTGAAATTATCCCAGAAGCCTGGCATACAGGGGAAGGAGAAAGGGAATCCAGTCCCTGGAGGACAGCTGTAGCCGGGTGGGCAATCCCCAGTCTGGAAAGTAAAACAGAGTCAGGCACGGCTTTGTTGTCTTTTTCTGAGCAGGGAAGAGGAATCCGTTAAGATTCAACAAAGACAGATCCAAGCTTCATCTTTAATAACCTAGCGGGTTTTTTTCTGCAAGAGAATGAGGCAGAAAAGATGGGAAAAGGAAAGGAATGCAGAGTCATATCAGTAAAATTCTGACCATGCAGGGTAGTTATTTTAGGTGAGATTTTTTTAGGTAAAACTCTGTAGTTGAGACAGGCTCTACACATTGCTTGTACAGTTGGGGGAAGATGCTCTTCCTCCACACTTGGAAAAGAGCTGTAACTGGGATAAGTTATCACCCTGCTCTTAAATAAAAGCACAGGTTCATCCATGTTGAACAGAATCCAACTGCATTTTTCACTCTTAATAGAGACTTCTTTATTAACAACTATTAATATTTGAAGAGTTCACTCTTTCCAGAGACAAGACAATCAGAATGAAAGATCCCAAAATGCAGTAGAGACAGAGCATTCCTGACCTTTGAATGCTCTTTCACAGTCTGCATTGACAGGCAGAAGGCAAAGTAAAGACAGAAAACATGCATTAAGCTTGCTCCATTAACAGTTGCAGCCTTTGGAAAAAAAAAGTCAGGAGAACCTGGGCTATACTTACAGGGTGGGGAATTCCTGGAGGCTCGATCCCATCTCTGTAGCAGTACTTCCCTGCGGGGCAGGGCAAGCATTCATCAGCGCTGCTTAGACCCCTCTGCTCACCATAGGTCCCATTGGGGCAAGGCTTAGCATGCGAGCCCTTGAAATGAAATAAAACGATGGGTCTTTAACATACTAATATGACTGCTGCATCCCACAAGGCAAACATACAGCAGCTGAAACTGTGAAAGTAATTCTTCCCAGTAACTGGGAACAAGCGACACTAGGAATCTAGCGTGCATGCTGAAAAGACAGTATAATAGAATGGGAAGCCAATCCTCTGTATTGTATTCAGCGTCTCAGAAAACGTTATCCGAAGATTATGAGGTGTTTTATGTAGGGCAACTACTGCTAAGATCCATGAACACCAAAAGAGTACAGAAATCAGTAAAAAAAAATTATTAGGAAAGGCTCCCATAGGAAGACTCATCCCAGTGCACACTGCTGTAACCGTACAGCCATGATGGGAGAACAGTGAATCCCAGGGACCAAAGCAAATTCACTTACACTTTCTCCCTGGGGACAGTAGTATCCTCTTGGGCAGGCATTTGCACTGGCATCTGGAACAACCGCTTGTCCTTCCGGGCACAGGAGACCCGCTGGGCAAATCATGGCAAGGAGCATCACCTCCCGGCTGGTGTGCTCACTAGCACAGTAATGTCCAACCAGACACGGCAAGCAGGAGACTGAGCCTTGGTCCTACAACATGAAAAGCACATGGTTCCACTTCTAAGAGCGCAAAAGAATCCCCGCACACTTGTCAAGCTGCGTTGAGGCACAAAACAAAGGAAATTAATGCAACCAACTTTACAGCAGACCCCATCAGTAAACAAAACTGTCCACAAACACATGTTGATCAAAGACATTGCCTGTGGGAACTGATGATAGGACCCTGCTCTTATAAAACCTCCCTTGTTATGCTCAGTAGTACCCCTGGAAACAAAAACTTCCCTTAAAAAATTCCACCTAACCTAACCTATGAGCAACAAACAGCATGCAATTCAGCGTATTCACCCTGCAAGCAAGAAAGCCTGTGCTTCACAAATAAGCAGGTCCCAGCACTGCCTGTGGATTATCCGTGCAAAGAGTTCTGGTCCTCAGAATAGTCAATCCAACATCCTTTGCCAGCAGGAGCAGAGAAACACACAGACACATTCCCTCATCTTTCTTTGTTACACTGAACTCCAAAGTGCAAAAAAGAAACAGTCTATTTACCATACATAAATCTCCATTCATCATTTAGCTCCTCTCCAATCCTAATAAAGGGTTCCAGTGATAACCACCAAATCTGTGCAGCAATAGAAAACTGGCCTGAGCAGAGATACTGGGGTCATTTGACAGGAGTGACAAGCCTGTTCCCCATCAACCGGGAAACGTGGCAATTATCACTAGAACTATTGATTACAGCTTTGGGGCAGATAAACGAGAAACAGGCCTTAGCACCTGCTTGTGAGAATAGTTGTGCCATCACTGTTCCCTTCTGTGGCTCCATCTTGTTGTTTTGCCTTCCAAAGCCGACTGATAGTTTAGCTCCTTTGCAGTCAAATACTTCCTTTTGAGCAGGAACTAAATACAGGTGTCTGCTTTCTGCCAGGGTAGAATATATCACGAAAACCCGAAGTATCTACCCAACGACCCACTGTCAGACACGACAGACGTACTCAGATTGCTAGCACAAGCTTCTGGAGTGGGAGTGACAGCAAGATCAGTATTGCACACGTGATACATACTTTTAGCATCATGTCTGGAGCAGCTCCAAACCTGATTGTGCAGGAACATTCCCAGTGCCTCCTCTGGACTCACTTTCTCTCCTTACTTGTAGGGTCAGCACAGCTGGCCAATATTGTTTCAAGCACTGTATGCAATCACCCCAAATACTCAGATTCATCATGCAAGGAGATGGGCTCATTCCAGTGCCTCCTTTGAGGCACTCAAAGCCTCAAGCTCCCCTTGAAGCTCCTCTTTCTGCCAAAATTCAGTCCTTCTGCTGAACAGATGCTATGATAAAAATTATTGCTACTTACTGAGAAGTTGCCAGCACCACATGTTCGAGGAGTCACGGTGCCAAGCTCAGGGCAGTAATACCCTCCAGGACAAGTGATGCAGTCTGCAGCCACTTTTGCACCATGTTCCATGCGATAGGTTCCTCTGCAGGAGAAAACAGAAGGGGGAGTCAAGGGACAGTCACAAACAGCCGTGAAGTGATCAAGAAAAGGACAGTGCACCTCTGGTCTACATCCTTAGCCTTTCGTATAGAGGAAATCTACCATTTCTGGAGCTAAGAAACTGCTTGATTGAGAAAAAAACTCGCCTGGACCGCTCAGTAACATGTAAGGTGAAAGGAACTTGCAAACATTTCTGGTGCAGAAAGATGCTCCTTAAAATCAGAAGTGTTCTGGAATGCCATGTAGAAATATTTTCTTTTGTACTTGCATGGGTCGGAGACTCACAACTACTGCAGCATATGTAGTCTACTTACACTGGGCATAGAACTGGCTTGGAGGTCCCACTGGTGCAGAAAGCTCCTGCAGGGCAGGCAGCGCAATCTTCCACTCTGCCATTTCCCAGCCTGGTGCTGTAAGTTCCTGCAGGGCAGGGGTACTGCGTGGCCCTCCGTGTACCTTTCCAAAAAGGGACGAGAGAACCATCCTAATTCTTAATACAGCCTTGAAGACAGAAGGCAATAAGGCCCCCTGTTCTTCATTGCTGTTAAGTATTTACATGAGTTACATGTAAATACATGTTTATATATATATAAAAAAAAATCACTGCTCACAGCTCTGAGAACAACAACAACAACAAAAACACCATTTAGCAAATATTGGAGAATCTTTGCAGGAAGTTTCAGAGTTAGAATTGTGCTTGTACCAGACACTTGACCGCGCATTTTAATTCTGTGCAAATTAAGGGAAAGGAAATAATGACACCAACATGCCCAGTTATAGGTTTAAAGTACTGAAGATACAGAATGGACAGTTTGCTGTCCAACTGCACACTGAAATACTTCGGTGCCAAAAATATGCCGTTTAAGCCAGCGCGTGACTTTATCAGAGCCCACAAAGTTTCCGAAGACAGTAATAAACTAAATCCCCTTCATTCCTGCGAAAAGCTGCCTACCTTGAGGGCAGTAGTGCCCTGAGCTGCACATCCCAGTAGGGACACGGGCCCCTCCTACACAAAACCAGCCTGCAGGGCATGGAAAGCACTCCTCTTCCGAGGTCAGGCTTGTCCTATTGCTCCAGGTGCCCGGGGCACACTTGTGCTGCATTGGGTGCTTTGTGCCTGGTGGGCAATAGTGACCAACTGGGCAGGGAGTGGGAGGCTTCTGTTTCCCCCCCGTTCCTGTAAACACAAAGACAAATTTAAGAGAAGCAACGTAGCCAAATGGGTAGCATACCGGCTTCACACAATCCAGTCCTCTCATTCCATTTTCAGCTCTGCTTGGATAACCTCGAGTTAAGTCTTCGCCTTATTTTGCGCCTTTCCTCTATTTAAAATGGGATAACAATAATTACTTCCTCTGTTGATGAGAGGCTCTATCAAACAACAAGTTACTAAAGCAAGTATTCTCCAACTCAAGTATTCTGCATGGTGCCCTTGTCCAAAGCTGGCACAGACATCAAAGTGAAGAAGCCACCAATAAGCTAAAAGCTTTGACTGGCCACTTCCAGGTCATAAGTTAAAACAGTAACCGTGGGTGGCTTAAAGAGACAATTTCAGAGTAAAATTATAACCAACTTGTCTAGCAGGCGCAGCAGTCTCTGCAGGAACACTAAAGGGTATCTTTTTCCTGTTTGCTACTGTTGTGATCATACCTCACTGACCTGCTCTAGTACTTACTGGTGGTCTCTGTGATACCGGGTACCAAAGAACACAGTTCACTTTGTCATAAAGCCACCTACCTCTCACACAGACAAATCCAGCGGGGCATGTTTCACACTGGGACTTATCAAAGAGGTTGAAGTCATTGCCAACTGTTCCTGGAGGACAGGCGTTGCTGGGAAAATGAGGGCTGGATGACCCTGCTGGGCACACGTACCTAACAAAACACAGCAGGTTAGCTGGGACAAATGTTTCAATGTAAGAGGGAGACAAACTCTGTGCCCTAGCAGAATATTAGGATGAATGCTGCATCTGGAAAAAAGCCGAAGCACTTGATGCTGTGGTCAACAGCACTGTAACTGACAACCAATAATGCAGAAATACTGAAAATGAACCACTGTAAATGGACAGGTTGTGTCAGACATTTTTCACCAAAAGCGGGTTATTATTCAGCCAGGTTGGGTTGTCCATAACCATGGGTGCCCCAGCTTCATTCTTGTCTATTTTTCCCACCTATTCTGCAGCAATGTCAGGCAGCAGTGCCTTCCAACCAGAACAGCCTGCGCCATGCCGATTTACCAGAAACTGCAATAAAATCTTGACAGAGCAGAGGATGCCACCTGCACCTCCCTATGCACAAAGCAAAACCAGTGGGGGCAAAAATATACGCACAGACATAAATAAAAGCACAGAAGACAACCAAGGCTTACCCTGGTAAGCATGCCGTGTCAGGCTGGGCTAAGCCAGCCTGAGTACAAGCTCTCCCTGCTGGGCAGGCTCTGCAATCAGCAGCTTCATCCTGTCCTTGGAGAGGATTATAGGTACCTGGCTGGCATGGGATTGGATAACTTGCTCCAGCAGGACAGAAATACCCAGCAGGGCACTTCAAACACAATCTAGTTCCTAAAGAGAGAGAAGACACTTAAGGTCCCAAAGGGAGCGTGACCTGCTGACAAAACAGAGGGTCTTACAAAATATAATTCCTTTGCTTTCACCTACAGTGAGAAAGTAGGATGGAGGTTCATTTGAACCAACAATAAAATTACTGCAAAGCCAGAAGGTGGTGGTATTGGATTAGCTGAATGTTACTGCGGTTGAGTGGCTGATGGAAGCAGTAAAACCATCTGGACTGTGCTCTGAGCTGGTAATAGAGGAAATGAGATACATTGAAAAATAAACAAAAACGTCAGCCTGAAACCACACTCTGATGCAGGTATATTTAATAATCACAATGCTTAGGCCTCAGTTGTAAGAACGCCTGGGGTTTCCACGAAAGCTGAGCCGTTTCCAGGTTTGCATTCTGAATACAGAGAGATGAACCAGTTTTGCAGGCTGGAGATATACTCTGTACAAACACACGGATACCTGCTTGAGTAACAACCAATTCGAGCTGTGATCATCTCCAAAATCCCACATGTTAAACAAAAGATGCTTGCATTGTAACTTAAAGGAACACCAGTAAGATCAATACATAATAAAACAACGATCCCTTATTGGTGTTACCACGTTCAGAAAATGTATCTCATTACAACACGTCCCCAAATGTTTAACTTGGTGAAAAGGAAACACAAATTTAGCACAGGAATAGTTGCTATCCTCCCGAGTCATGCCTTTCAACAGCACAAAGCAATAGAGCAATTCGGGGGGAAGGGAAAACACCTGATGCTGATGGCTCCCTGGAGTACTTCCAGGCTGAACCCTTGCTGCCTTCCAAATGCTTGTCAAAGCAAGGCTCAAGCATATCCTTGTGTGTATGTGCCTCTGCAGGCCGGAATCCGGCCTTACAGCACCCCCAAAACGATCAGGATTTGTTAAAAATCTAGGCTTCCCCCTCCAAAGATTGAAGGCGTAGGTCCAGATCAGGATTTCTCAGGGTGCAAAGTAAGTTTAAGGGTCACC
This sequence comes from Phaethon aethereus, assembly GCF_964289735.1. Lineage (NCBI taxonomy): Eukaryota > Metazoa > Chordata > Aves > Phaethontiformes > Phaethontidae > Phaethon > Phaethon aethereus. The sequence continues at coordinate 4,284,692 of NC_138599.1, forward strand.
TCTCCCCCTGCCTTCCACCCACTTGCTCATTGCCATCCCTCAGAAAACATCTCATGATTTCGCCCTTACGTTTACCCCACACGGCACTGATTAACACAAGCTTCAAAAAACTCAGTATGACAAGATCTGAATTTCTCAAGACTGTAAAACTCCACAGCTCTAAGCACAGCAACTGAATCAACACACCTGAGGGGGGCTGCAACCTCACAGAGCTGTGGGACCCTTTAAAAATTGCCTTAAGTTGACAAAAGCTTCATGATGTGGATCTGCACCCCTAGCAAATCCAGCGGGACAGTCATTTTAAACAACCAGAATCCATGACATTTGGCTATAGGGACATAAAATTTCCATTTCTTGCCTGAATTTCTGGAGATGATGCTTCCCTTTGGAGTTCAGAACAGACTTAATAGCGTGGCTGCCTGGACACTTTCTACGACATCAATCAGGCACAGATTTACAGCACATTATCTATTCAGCAGGACAAGGCTAGCTGTGCAATAAATGTGATGCAGACAAACTTGGTTTCACTGAGGGGGAAGTATGCCATGCCTAACATGCTGTAGTGCAGATGGTGGACACCGGCTAATACCATATGAGCCATCACCTACCTCACGGTAGTATACTTGAAATATTCTATGGATTGTCGGAGTGTATTTATGTTTCCCCTGCCTATTTTGCAGCAGGCATTGTCCTACCTTTGCCAAGTATTCCTTAGCAGACTTGACAACTTCATTGTATAAAAGTAGTACAGGCATAGCATAACAGCTTACATTATTAAACCATCAGAGTTTTTAAACTCTAATTTACTTGGCAGCTTCTACAATGTTTGTTCAGGTGCCACTGGCCCTGTCTCTTGAATTTTGCTGTCTTGATGAGATGTGAGATTTGTTCCTTGCTGCACCATGTAAATGCACTTCTCGTTTAATTTCAGAAGTGGCCAGAAAGCAACAATTTCCTAGACTTAGTTGGTGAGTAAAAAAATCATTCAACAGTCAAGACGCTTTAGCAGCTGAGTCATTTGCCAGAAAAGAAATGATCAAATAGAAAAATACATGGCTTGATTTGAAGGAGATAATTATTTTCCTACCACATGTACCTCTCTGAGGGGAAGAGGAGGGAGACTGAGCAACTGAACTCTAGGTTTCTGCTCCTAGCAGTGCACCTGGTGATTTGGGACCCTGGACAAAACATTCTGGACTTGGTCCAAAGTTTACTTTAGCAAATTGAATTCATTCCCTGAATCTCCCTCTGACTCTATTTTCCCATTCGCACAGCACTGTTAAGGAGAGAGAGGCAATTTTTATACCACTGTGAGAGACACGGAGGTACTCTGAAATGTTCAAAAACAGGCAGAGCTAGCCCTGAGCAACACGTGATTACTGTAGCAGAAAGCCATGTCTCCCTTTCCATGTCTAAGCAGCGACTTAGTAGCAGAGAAGCTACGAAATAATAGTAGAGCAAAGCTCTATTACTCTGTCCTTTTGAATTAATTTATCCATTACTAAATTGCAAAATCTAGTCACTTGCAACAGGTTTCCCAGTCGTTAGTGTGACCCAGTCCTACTGTATGCAAAACAAAGTTCTACTGATTTAGAAAACTAAACCAAACCGAAAATATTTAGAAGGAAACATGACAGAAAACAGAGCTGGAAATCTGCAGAAGACTTGCGTCTACCTCCTCGCATGCATTTTTTCAGAACATTACATGCCGCTTCATCTACTCGGCACTTTAAAAAACTTAAGGGCAAGGCTTCTACAGCTTCTGAAAGCATAAATTCCAGCGCTTTTTCACTGTTGTAATAAAAAAAAGTTTTGCCTAAGCTGTAACCTTATTTCCCCTTGCTGCAAGAATGGGCCGAGGACTATTGTGATTGATTTGAACGCATAAAGAACCCCATTCCTAAAGGGAAGGTGTACGGCCAACTTCATTTAATTATGTTACTCCTATGTTCCACTGAAAAAAGAGCTTGAAAATGAGTCTGCGTTAGAGGATAACACATCTCCTCAAAGTTGATGAATAGCGTTCGAAAAAGTGTCTCACATATTAAGCTGACACAGTGGAATAAGCTTTAGGAACAGGCCAGTTGCTGACTTTGGCTTCACGACTGAACTGTTGGATGACTTTAGCACATCGTTTCAGATTGCTCCTTGATTTTCTTTCCCTTTACTGAAAGTAAAATAATCACCTTTTCCCTCCACTGCAACTTCTGTGAAGTCTCTGCATAGGGCAGATAATCTAAATACCAGGGTTCATATCCATAAAGGCAGTTCCAATGAAATAAGTGGACAGTAAGCACTTCTGGACGTAACAGCTTTGTAATTCCTGAATGCTTCACCACAAATCTGGTGACTCACAGGAGATTCCACGGGTGTTCCTTTCATCCAGAGCTGTAGGATTGCCCAAGCCAGAGTCTAGTAAATAAGTACTCTAACTGTCAGCCCCTTTGTAAGAATGTACTTAACAGTGTGATTTACAGTGACAGTTATTACCCCCACTGTCCAAAATGAAGATCTTTTATGACACAAACCTGGCAAGCATGAGGAGCTGCTGCTGGGTGTGTGAAGTCCCTCTTTGGGCTTGAAACTCCCTGCTGGGCATGGAGGGACTGCAAGGCCATCAGAACAGAAGTGACCTACAGAGAAGAAGAAAATAACACATGGTTCAGAAAGGACATTCTGGACAACTCAAGACTCACAGTAGAGTGGTGACGGGTCCCTTGCACACTGATGTGTGCGTGCATGTTGCGGGGGACAAATGGGAAAGCACAAGTATTTGCTGGCTAAATCATATCAGGGCCTATGAACGTTGCATCCTGAAGGCAGACACGAATGTGCTCTGATCTGGCAGGATACAAACCAATTCCAAAGTAAAACCCAGAGAACCAACCGTGTCAACACAGTACTCGGTCTGATCTAACACACTGTCCAATTAAAAACGATTTATTAGCACAAGCTTAAGGCAAAGCTAAGGTGGTAAGAGTGTCCTAAAATAAAACAGGTGTCAGGCGATACAGCACTACGCAGTTTCCCCGAGCCTATTTAAGCTTTGTGCGTTCAAAAGCAGCTAAGTCCCTAGTATGGTCCCTAGTAAGCTGGCACACTACTGATGAGAACAGCCTAGAACTTGCATGGGATTGCTGGCTGGTAAGTGCACTGTCTTTACTTCACATTAAAAGGGTTTTATACCTAATGGCAATGAGATGCCAGATTCATTTAAAGGAATGGAAAGAAGGCCATTCCAGTAGGCTGCGTTTCAAAAAAAACTTTCACAGCAGTAAGTAAAATCAAGTAATAGGTGAGGCCAAAGACGGGTCAGCCTCACCCATTCATGTATGTCTGTCTCTACAATTCCAACTCTCTTACGCACTAAGTCAATATACGTCAGCAGCTAAATTGTCCTGCACTGGAGGCAAAGGCTACCCGGAGGAAGCAAGGGAACCTGCTCCCTTCCCTTCCTCCCAACATTTTAACATGTTTGAAGCACTCGAACTTTCAAAGGTCACTGCATTAGACAGACAAAGGATTTTCCTGTGTTTACACTGAGAAAAGACAAACCTCAGGAAGCCCAGGGCAGAAATCAAGGAGGATTGCTTTCTACTAAAGCTAACCGTTAAAAAATTAAAAGAAAGCTTTGAAAGTCAGTAACATTTTCAAACTTCAAATATTCAAGTTTACAAACCATTTTAAGCATTTATGGCAAGGTTAAAAAAAAAAAAAAGGTAGTTACAGAATTTTACATTTTTTTCCTGAGTTTGCTTAATTTTGAACGAATGTTTTCCTTGAGATCTAGAATTTCAATAGCTTTTCAGTCAGCTCTTGTTTGTTGAAGGCTGCCATTTAAATGATTGACTGGTTTTTTATCCAAGAACATGTTCATTTCGGGAATACAAACAAAGCTGCTGTGAAGACTATAAATTGCTTGGTTCTACAGTATAAGCGGAGACGCATGGACATAATCAAGGGAAGAAAACAGTGGGTCACTCAATTTAAAGGCAGCACATTACCAATAGCTCAAATCTTTTATGTTTTGGAAATTTTGACAAGATTTGAAAGATAGATTCTCATGAATTTCCTGTCTAAAAATGTTTCTTCCTGTTGCAAAACTGAACTGGCAAAGAAAATTCAAACGTTTACTACGTCACGACATTTTACAACTCAACACATACAATGAAATTTCAAGCTAAATATCCAAGTTTGTTTTATTAGTTAGCATTGTCACAGTTAATTGTTCTCTCTTTCTACTCCAATTCTTCTGCTCTCTCCAAGATCATGGGGATTAAAGATCTGCTGAAGTGTTCCTACTACTGCTTTAAGGACCACAATCTTCTCCCCCGTTCAATACACTATCTTTTACTTAAAATCCTTCTGCCAGTTGTACACTTAGCGATGAAATGCTCATACCCAGCTAGAACTAATTACTCTTTCCAAGTAAGATTTTGTAGAACTTGATTATCAAATGCTTTACTAAACTCCAGATGGATATTTGAATAGTGGGGAAAAAAAAAAAAAAAAAAAGAAAAAAAAGGATTAAACTGTGGCATGAAACTGCCACTGCTATGTTGAAAGATATTGCTATGTATCAGCATAGCAATGACACTTCATTCACACGCATGCAATACTAAGTACACAGATTATGTATAATTAAAGTCAGTCAAACTGTGGAAAAGAACACTGGGAATCCTTAGGCCCCTCTCCTGCTTGTGATGGTATTCAAACTCCTTACCATCTAAGGGCTTTGCAACTGGGCCGGATGACTTATTCAGATTTAAGAACACAAGAGGGACTAATTTTAATACTGAAGCATTGAATTTCAGCATGGGTTACTCTGCATGTATTTAACCCGTTGATCATCTAGTCAGATTTTCACTTGCTCTCTGCAGGTTTTGTGGTTTTTCACACTGGAGGTGAAACCTGACTGCAGCCTTTGGCTGATCTTGCACTATAAACAATAATTATACAGTAGCAAATCGGTCACTAAAATCCATGCTCTAACATGCCCGTGTCTGTTCACTTGTTCAAATGTTTGGTATGTACAATTTATAGACATTTCCTTAAGTCCAAAGAAGCCAATGTTTCCTCATTTTTTTTTTTTTTAATGGAGCCACCATGAGTTCCCTGGCTCTCTACAGAGCACAGTAAATAGTAAGCGTAACATGATACACATCCACAAAACCACCATCACTTCCCACGTATGGCTGACCCTGCGAGAGACAAATTATTTGCTATTCATACCTAACCCCAGGCACTGGAAATAAGAGAAATCCTCTGTTCTGTTCTCTCACCTATGTATTATAACTGGATCTAAACTACAGAGATCTTGGTCCAGCACAATCTCTTTAGCTACTCTGTTTCTCCTTCTACTGGACACCGTGTAAGGTAGTACCCAGAGTACAGGAAGTCTTCATTATTTAATAAGAGGGATTCTAATTACATACATAAGAATCAAGTTACTGAGTTTAGCGACTCTGCAGGAGGCACCTGGAGCAGTTCATTAAATGGTTCATCTTCACACGCAGTACAGTGCTTACAGGAGAGAAAAGCTTGGTAGGACTGCAGATCACAAACTGCATCCCTGTAGCGACATTACACATCCTTTTACAAATTCACAGCTACACCACGGTCTCCCTATAAGCCTTTTTGCTAGGGTTCAGGTGGGCTAGGAAACGTGAATCGTAGTCTGAGGGTATGCAGAGCAAATTATTGGCGATATTGCTACTACCTGCAGCACGAAACTTTTCCTATTACCAAGTACTGGATTGAAGAACGGAATGGAATTTACATGGAGGGCCTCGGAGGGATACCAAACCACCACACTCTACCACAGGAAACGGGCACAACAGAAAGCTAACCTTGGGCTACCAGATCCTTACTAGGTTTATACTCCTTCGCTGCAATGTATAGGGGACATGCCAGGATTTTCATGCTGCAGAAAACTCTTTCTTTATGGGGAAACGATGCCAAGCAGCCATTCTGTCCTAGAATGGCTTAACCTGCGTGCTCACTAAAGAGTGGCAGGCTACCAGACTGGGCAAATACAAAGCTTTGGGGTTTTGTATCCGGATTATTCCCAAAGAGCAAACACTCACAGAATGTAACTCAAAGGGGCTTCCTGAGTTAGTCGGTTTCATGTGATGGATGTTTTTAGCTAATTGATCATGTGAAATGACTTTCTATGCCTGTCATACTTTCAAAAGATAATCGTTTGCAACAAAAACGTAGTCCCTCCTAGTCTGTTCCCCTGCTGCCTAATTCTGCCTCAGCCTTTCAGCGAGGAATTTGTGACATCCCCAATGACAACACACTGCAATTTCCTAAACATAGGCTTATTTGGATTTCTTTGAGAGTATCAAGCAGAAAAAGAAGCTAGGTAAGAAAACCGCAGTGTGCCCTTACTTGAGTCCAAATGCTTACAGCACCCACTATAAAAGGGTATTTGTGAGGGCCAGTAAATCAAGGTCCTGAAGTGGAGAAAGCTATGACTGTGTGTGAATCAATTTTACAGACTATCAGTTAAAAATCACAGAGCGAGCGTGCTGCTTTCTGTGTGGAAAGAGAAAACAAAAGCTTCCTTCATTGCTCAGCAACACTTGCACATTCAAGTTTATGTCCCAAGGCTACATCTGCTGGACCTCTCCCATAAACCCAGCAAGCATGGTGACTATCAAAACCAGCTGTGATTCTTCTTGTTCTCTCATTTTCATTCTCTGCTTTTCATGAACTCTTCTGAATGGCATCTACTTTATCTCAGGAATTATTTTTTAACCTGCCGTTTTACCATAACACAAGGAGCCTATCTCCAGTAGTGCCAGCTAAGTTTTACCAGAGCAAAGTGTCATTTCAGTCTCCTTAAGTTCTGTTTTAATGACTACAGATGATGCTGGTGAGATGTACTTACCTGCTGGGCAGGGCTGGCATAGCAGAGTGTCTTCGGTTGAGAAAGAACCAGGAGCGCAGGCTACACAATGAGTGCGGCTTGGATTTGGCTGCTGACCGGCCAAACAATGCTAAGGGGAAGAAACACAAATTTGTGCCACCAGAAGGTCTAATGACCATTGCTGCCAAAAGTTGTGTCTCAGGGAGGCGTGAGTCAGGAAAAAGCCCAGTACCGCATTCTGACTTGTGTGTCTTCCTTCTCTGCCCTCCCCTCCCTTCCCAGCACTGCTTCTGCTATATTCTCCAGGGACAATTTCTAGAAGCAAAAACGGCACTTCAAACTCCAAGCTGCTTTGGGTCCTCTCAGCTGAGGGTTTTTGTGGCGACAGATACCTCGGCACTAACGTTCTCAGAATTTAGATGAAAAATATTTATTTCTCTCAATACAAGCAACTAGTGGAAGGTCTTAGATCTACTATACCACTGAAGTGTTTGGAATGCTTTTCTTTGAAGAAAGGTCCGTATCCTGCTATTAAACCAGGGAAGCCTGTCTTCTCTTGACAATACATTCACATTCAGGTCCTGCCTGCCCGAAAGAATGAAAATTTGCCCTTGGAGCATGTGTACCTGTCTGCTGCGTCCATCTGGGCAGACATATGTGTCCGGACATTCCCGACACTCCAACTCTCCCTCTGGCGAATACTGACCAGGACCGCAGCTCCTCTGCACACCACTACGTGGATCACATGAATAGCCATCCGGACAGGCACGGCACCCAGCTCCACTCTCTAGGCTGAGATAGCCATTAGGACAAACCTGCAATGAAGTCACAAAGAGCATCAGATCCACAGAAACATATTCTTTGCATGAATAATGTAAAACAGCAGTTTCAGGCATCCTCAGCTCAAGTACCAGAAAGAAAGGCTATTGGATTGTTTTCAAAATCTGGCCTTTGTACTCTTCAGAGCTCCCAGCATCTGCTTTTACTGTCGGTGGTATGAACGACGAGTGGAGGCAGTGCTGCCTTCTGTCTACCTGGAAGGACAACCTGCTTTCCCTGAGCCAAACCAGAGACAAATACAGTGCAGGAATTTCCTGGAAAATTTCAAAGCAGCCTGCAAAATCTGGGAAGAAGCCTGAAATCAGATGATTCAAAATACATGGGAGTAGAGGCAAAAACTACTACCTCACCTGACTGCTCTCTTCTCCTGTCCTTCAGCTTACCTGGCAGGCTGTAATGTCTGCTTGAGCAGTAAGTTCATTGGCTGTTCCCAGTGGGCATTTCCTTGGAGCTGCTTGACCCCCAGGGCAACTGGATTAAAAAAAAAAAAAAATGAAGTTATAAAATTAAATTCTTCCACTCCTTTGGAATTCCATCTCCTACGAGCCAGTATGGGTGTTGTGTAGACACAGGAACACCCGCCTCACCAACAGCTCAAGCAAACGCTCTTTTAGTCACAGAAGCATGGACTCAAATCAGACCCCTCCAGAATCTCAGAGGGTCCTAACACATGCTCAAGGTGCGTTGCTGGGGACGGAATTCGCGGTAGGGGAAATGCGGCAACGTGATGTTAGAGTTCAAGACAATCCGTATAAAACCTATCTTTCGTAATCTGGTGTAAGATTGTGTCTGAAAACTCTGCAATGACTGCCCCTACTTTCATTTAAAGTGAGTCGTGTGTGGCAGAGAAAGACAATTTGCTCTTCTTCTGAGGAACACAGCATGCTGGCAATGATACACCAGAGTTTAGGACAGCTTTCCAACTGAAAATGGCTCATTGAGGGCTTGCTTGCAACACAGCCCCAGGTTGGCTGATAGTCTGTGTGTTGGGTCCAGCATCTCTGGAGGGCAACCAGAAGCCGCCTGCAACCCACTGTTCTTCGTACCCAGACTTCTCTCAGGTTCTCCGGTTATCGCTCTGTGCCCAGCTTACACCACATTTTCTGACTGGCCCGTCAGAAAGTAAGTAGCCAGGACACAGAATGTATTTTCCAGGGGTGAATTCCCTGCACTGGGGGCCAAAGACACCTTATATTCTTCTTTTAAGCTGAAAATGAGCCTAGATTTTGCTGCTGCTACAAACACAAATAACATTCCTGCCCCTCCTAAATACGCACTACACAAAATAACACAAAGATACAGAATCTGTTCTAAGCAGCCTCAAAGGGCATATGGTTTTTGTACATTCCCCACAAACACAGAGACTGTCACATGTTTTACTGAGAATACCGTGCTGAAGAACAATCATTGACTTCAAAGGGAGCTGTGAGTGCCACTTGCTGCAGAAAGCCCTTAACAGCATTTTAAGTCAAAGATAGTGCTTTTTCTGGTCAGCTGATTATTCATCTATAAGGGACTGGCACTACATTTTGTGCCCCACCTCCTGATCTCCATGACAAGGTAACTCTCAGAATATTCTCAACGTAAAAATGATATCCCAAATGTTTAACTTTCTTATTGCAAGAGTGGGAGGGGAGGAAGGAGACTTACTAGAAACCTGTCGGACATTCCAAGCAGTTGCCAGCTGCGTAGTAATGTCCCTGCCTGCAGTCTATGAGACAAAGGGTCTGGCAGTCTATGCTGCAATCTGCTGAGAGAGAAGAGGTCCCTAAAAAGAAAGCAAAAGAAATAAATGTAAGGTACAATGAACAAACATTAAAGACTCCAAGCTAAACGACCTGTTATTAGTACACCATAATGTAGTATCTGCACAATTTTTTCCCTGGTGTTACTGGCACTAGTACTACTAATACAATAATTTTTACTATTAAGAACAATGCTTTGCCTTTATAGAGAAGCGGTGTTTATGAACGGGACACAGCATCCCACCAGCATAGCGACTAAAAAAGGAACAGGAAATATACTAAGCCTGTCTTGTTAAGAAGGAAACTGAATCAGGAAATGTCATGTTCCACAGTCAAATAAGCTCCTTGTTATCATTATTACTGTTACACCTACGTGAATTAGCTAACTTCTCAAAGCCACACGGAGTGTACCAAAAGTGGAAATAAACCTAGCTTCCTGGGTTTTCCATTCGTCAGCGCTATTTCCCTGTCCATTATCACATTCACTCTTAAGTTTTGATGTCTAAAATTAAGGAAAGGTTTCTCTTCCAGAAGTAAAATCTGTTCCCTTAAGATTTCTAGGTAAATATTCTGAGCACAAAATTCTGGGGGAAATCCCAGTAGGCTTTAGATAAGCATCCCAATTTCAGAAGCTTTATCAAACCAAACCAAGAGAGTAGCAGAGAGCCTTTTCCATGTCTTTATCGTCTTTTGAAAAGGTCACATTTTGTTTGCCAGAAAGTTGAAAGCCTAAGTTTTCAAGAAAGTGCACACAGCACAGTCTGAGCCAAGGGGATGAAGGAGGTACTGTACTGCTGTGTAATCTCAACCAAGATATTTCATCTTTCTCTACTTCAGTTATCCAGTCTACACAGTAAAGGCAATTTTACCCACCCCTCTTTAGGAAGTCTCTTGACTCACGTTCTATAAGAGAAAGGTGATAAACACTCAACAGAGAGTAAGACACCTGAAACCTGAACTTAAAGAATAGACTATTGCCATTTTTGCATTTCTTTCTTTGATTTTGCAAGCATAAAAGATTTAGATTCTAGTATGCCACTGTCCTAATGAATTCATTTGTTTTGAAAAGTGAGCTTCACTATGGTAACCGCAAGGATTTCACATGAAGCTCCTCATGAAAGGCTTCTCTGTGTGCCTGTGCCCAAGCAGCAAAAAATGAGTGTGCAGGGTGGGGAGGAGAGTTTCAGGTTTGTTTTTTTTTCATCTGTTCCATACTCAAGTAAGCACACCTTGGTGTTATTGCTATTGGTACCCAAAACCACTGACATGTTCTTTTCCACACACCCCCCCCTTTAGAAAATTAAAACCTCTTGGTGAATGCATCCCCCTCCACCTTCTCTACCTGTCTTCTCCCCTGAATGAATTCCTAAAAAAGATTGCGTCTTGAAAGAATGGCAGCCCCACTCATCAGTTTATGACCAGAATGAGCTAAACAACTGCCTTCTCTAATACCTTATAGCTGTCAGAAGGTAACAGTATCAGCACCAATTAAAAAAAAAAAACACCAAACCAAACCAAAAAAGAAGTCTGCCTGTATGAGAAAGTTACCCACTCACCTCTCAGGAAGATCCTAAGGCTACAGAACAAAATCAGCCAACGCAAAGCATTAGCCATAAGGGCTAGTAAACACCTTTTTTTTTAAAAAAAAAAAAAAAAAGCAAAGCTCAGCCCTTATGTTTAAAATGTGTCTTGAGCACCTGGCGTTGCCTTTGTTGAAGCCCAGTGTAACCAGATCCATTCCAGGTAATCACTTTCCAATACAGCCTGAAGTGAAATGAACACCGAGCTGCAGAAAGAAAAGACAGCCAAAGAGTTAATCTCATGGAAACTCTGCTGCAGCATTACTGATGCTAAAAAGTGAGAAAACTTATTTAAATACGAGATAACGAATACCTTTCAAGCATCCGCTAGGCAGGGTGCTTGAAAGTATACTTGTCAGCATCTTGCAAATCTGCTTGGCTCCCCAGCAAGATGACTGCGTGAAAAGGACTCCGCAGGGTCGCAATTTTTTTCTTTTCCTCCAGCAATCAGGCAAAACAGGGGATGTTTTCAGACTATTTTTTTGGCAATTTTAGGTTCTTCCTGGAATTTGAAAACCCAGACGAACTCTTCCTGAAACGGGACTCTCCCTTGTAACGTCCGCTACCCACTAGCTCATTTTTCCTTTTCAAGATAACTCTTTGATAATGCAGAAGGCTAAATTTCATCAAAGCTACAGCAGTGCTGGACAGCAAACAGAAATCATAAATCTGCAACAATACGAAACAAGCAGATTGTATCCTGAAGCCATTTCATGAACATGCAACTTCAGAACAGACTTCTTTCTTTGTCAACACATTCTTATACTTTTAGAAGTAACATGAAAAACACATGCTTCAGTACCTGCTCCAGTGAAGATTACAAAGAGAAGATCTTTTTTTCTAAGTTACAACACTCTCTTGGTTCCACTTTCCCTATAACTTCCTGGAAGCCAGAGACTGATGAGGGCTTTGGAAATTGTTTGATTATTTGCTCTAGGAAAAAAACCAAAACACTTCTGTTTTCCAAGTTTCATAGTGACATAACTCCAGTCCAGGGTTGGCTGTTGGCTCACATGAAATTACTGGGAAGCACTGCTGTCCGAAAAGCAAACAGATCCTCCTTCTTCCACACCACTGGAGTGTTTATAAAGAAACCTGTGCAACTATTGATGTGCCTTCTCACTTCCGCAAGCCTTTCAGAAGGCAGAGGACAACTGCAGAGGTCAATGAAAGCAAAGCCCCTGTTCGAAACGGTAGTCCTGCCACACACACAGGGAATTTCACTCTACGGCTGCCTGACTTCACTTTCTGAAAAACGATCTTCACACTTTGGACCAGAACATGAAGTGCACGCTATCCTTGAACTGTTCAAGTCCCCCATGGGAAGATTATTTCAGAGCATCCCTAGCCAACAGGGAGCAGAAGCTCTAACCATCGTGGCTGAATGTCTACAAAGAGGCCTCACGCCTGTCTTCCTAACTAGCAAAGCACCATCTGTTGCACTTTATAAAGTCTTTAATTAAACTCCTCCAGTAGAACTCAGATTTGTCTGTTTCTTCCTATTCTACAAACAATTCCTGGAAATCTCTGCAATTATCTTATATTACAGACAAGAATTGCCAATTAAAGCCTAATCAACACAGTGTAAAGGCAGGCATCAGGCCAAGCACTTGTAATTTTCTGCTCATTTTCGACCTGCTTGTCCCTTGTACTTCAGAAAAGATGGAAGACGTAATAGCAGGCAGAAAAGATACGAAAAAATGGTTAGGTCACTTTGTCTCATTTCCAGCTCCCTAATTAACTATGGAATTCTCAGATTTATGCAGAGATAACTCACAGCTCAAATTCACCGCCACAGCACATATTAGAGTAAGGCAAAGCAGGATCTGCTATTTAACTGCAGTTTCCTTTGAGGGATGAAACACTGACCTCCTGCTCAAAGATGGTCCTTCCTCTGATCAGCCAAACTAGAGCTCTGAGAGGGTCAGTGACTTGCTGTATGACACGCACCTCGCTAGCATAGCGCGAAGCCATTGAGGCTTCCCAATTCTGAACTTTAAACCCCTGAAAACAGGCTCTGGCATCCGCTGGATCCGCACCCATTTTGAATAAGCCCACTTCCACTGTCTCTGCCACAGTGCCTGCTGGTGTCAGCAAAAAGAAGAATCTGTCCCGATATATCTTCTCTTCGAGTGCACTGCTACAGAAACGAACTGCTGCGAGAACAGCAGAATAACCTGGGACTCACTCCAGAACACTGCCGTTTACTTTCATACAGCAGCAGCATCATTCATCTGAAACATCACAAACCCCTGTACGGTTTACACTGATGGCAAGCCATAGCTATCTATTCCCAGCTATAAAGAATACAGAGCCCTACTATTATTTCATCCTCTTGTGTCAAGAAACAAATAGACGCAGATTGAATTATAAATCTAGGCTGTTGGATGCAACGCACAGAAATGTGAAGATGACTCCAGCAAGGAAAATAAATAGGCACGTCCTTTTCTCTGTTGCAAGTGTTGGAGGCCTACCAAGTACCAGCATATTCATTCCCCTGGGATACAAAATAGCTCAGCTTCTAGAACTGACACACTCATCTTCTCTCCACCTATGACTTGACTATTGCTTCAGCAGACCTGACTGTATTTGAAAAGGCTCCTATTTTTCTTCAACTATTTGGTCAGCCCTAAAGAAACCAGTCAGCCCTATAATATTAGTAGTCCTTCACAAAACAGGGAGGCACCGTTTTTCTTGATTTCGACACCAAAAAACCATTCTGCCCATCTCGCTGCCAATAGCAATAAACTCCTGGACGCGCAAGCAGCAGCACTACCCACCTTAGGGCAGGAAGATTGGCTTCTTGTGGCCAATGCACCAGAAGGGAGAGGAACGACCTGGAACCTGGCAGAAAGCTACAATCAGTCACCCTAAAACTAGTTACTATTTCCATGTAGGCAATTTTCCTCAGCCATCAAATCTGATAAAATGTCCGTTTTCTAAATGAAAAATACGCAAACACCCAAAATTGCACATCTTATTTCACCTACTTTTCATCTGGTCTTTTTGGGGGAAGGGGGGAAAGGAGGCACAGAAAGCTCAAAAAGGAGGGGGCAGGGGAGGAGAAGCAGGAGTTAGAATTCACATTAGGAATAGTTTTGTTACTTATTTAGGTAGGCGCAAGTTCTACTAGTACTAACAGCTTATAGATATTTCTCCTGAATGCAAAAGGAAAAGATCTGCAACTTTGAATACAAAAAAGTTTTAGTTCCTGTACAGCACATTAAACATTTCAACTTAAAGCCACCACTTTGTGTCGTAAAACGGCAGGAACGACCGTGATGGCTAAGGGTGGAGCTTCCCCCCATCCGCTTCCCTTTCTCTTTTCTCCTCCCTTTTTTCACTCTTATTATGCAGATAGCGCTACTCAGAAGCCTGTAGATTAATACACTAAATTTCCACTTTAAAGGCTGCAAAGTCAGGGCTACATCTTTCTTGCATGCATATATGTATATACACACGCACACACACCTCATAAAAACTTAACTATGCAAGTTCCTTCTAAGGATACACGTAAGCCACATGCATAATTCACCGTGGGCTTATGGGCTGCTGCAGTGCCCCCCTGTACGTGCATCCCAATGATCTGATAACACCTCAGAGAGACAGACAGGCAGGGGTGAATGTCACAAAATAACAGCACTCGCCAATGCAAAACCTACAGATATACTGAGAGATGCTGCAGTGATACAGAGGCTATTTTCCTGTTGTACAGTCCTAGAGCAAGTTGAGCACCGATAACAAAAAATACAAATTTTAACACGGGACAACCAAGTTCAGTGACATGTTAAATACACGCAAACACCATCAAGGCCAGGGTGCCAACACACACACAACACGGAGCCATTCATCTCAGATCACTGAAAGTTTTTCCTCTTCTGCGAGAAAGCGCGGCAGTAAAACAATAGCATAAAACTACACCATAGCTTCATTTTGCATGCTAAACTTTATCTCTACTAAGCTCACAGAGTTAAATACTGAATTTACAAAGAAAATAAACTGCAGAGAGAGAGAGAAATTAAATGGTGGGACACAGAAAAGCCTCAGATGACTTTAGATTAAGATGCAGTTCAGCTTTCCCAGTCATCTCCAGTAGATGCAGCATAGATAGCCAATGCATTAAAGGGGCATAAAGCCGCGGTAGGGATAGGTGGGGCGGCAGAAAACACGGGGAGAATCCTAGGTGCAGAGAAATCAACAGCAAAACACTCCTGGATTTCTACAGGGCAAAGATTTCACGCAACACTGCATACACCCAATATCAAACCTGCTTACGTTAAACGCTGCTTGAGAGAGACCTGTGGGACTAACGAGAAATAGCAAAAAGTCACGGTGTCAACAAAACCTTCCAGCATTCAAGTCTAAGCACAGAGTGCTGGAGGTGGCAAAGCTAGACAAAGGTACTCATCCAAAGAAGATTCAGCTTGGAAAAGCTGTCTTAACCACAGGTGCTCATAGCTTAATTGAAAGATGTTGATAAAAAAGAGAGTCATTAATTTCTCTCAAATGGGTAAGACATGCGTGGTCTCCTCTATACCTATACCCATGGAGTAGATAATTCTGTCTCCTGCCACACTTAAACCTTGAAACGCTTTGCTAACTGTCATACTCCAGGTCGGAGCATTTATCTCACCTACGCTGTCTTTGACAAGGGTTAGCAGAAAACGCTTATATTATTGAGATGAGCCAAAGCAACTGGGCAGGAACAGACCAGCCTTGCCTGGGCGCACTCTCCCACAGCTTCTGATTTTCGCTGTTAAGCATACACTTATAAGACCCAGCCCAGGGCTGTCCCTGGCCATTGTCACAAGGCAGACAATGCTTCCAAAATTTCATAAAGCCCGCTTCATTACAGGATATATTTCTGTTGGTGTTGTGCCCCACGAGGATTCAGGCAGCATTTGTTAAAGTGATTACATAATTATAGTGCAATTAACAAAAATTCCACTCTGGTGAGACACTGCTGAAAACCTCTTATTTCTTTGTATTGTCCTTAGTGAGACGGCGACAGGAGAGGCTACATCCCTTTATGATCTCTGCCCATCAACCTTCACTTTCAGTTGTGCCCAGCAGCAACAATAACTCTTGGCATGTTTCCGAGCCTGACTGACATCACAGAGAGATCTGTTGTCAAAAAGGACATCTGAAATCACACCCACCAGCTAATGCTGCCTTCTCAAGTGTCCCTGCTGCAAGGCATAGGGGGAGGTGGCTTAATAAATGTGTTTTGTGCGTTGCTGAGGAGTAAAGAGACACAAACGTAATCACTGATGTTGACTTAGCACTACTCTCTTGCTTCAGCAGAATGATTGGATTGTCAACTCAGCAAATCAAAGCAGACTCTTCAGACAACGAACCCAGAAAAACAGAGCCAGTGCTTAGCGACCAAGCCAAGCTAATGCTGAATTTAGCTAGAGGAAGCAGGACAAACATGTAGAAGGTTTGCCAAAGAGACCAAGGGAAGCATTTTTGAGTATATGGAATAACAAATAGGGTCGACTACAGCTCCGTTGTATGCCAGGGCAGTCCCAGGCTGGAATGAGACCAGCAGTAAGGAAACCATTTTGGAAAAGCAACAACTAGGCTTCTATAGCTTCTTAAATTACTCTGTTCAGAGTGCGTGCCTTCTCCCTGAACAAACTTCAAGGGCCCCAATCCTTTGCTGTCTCTAGCCTAGGCTAAGGAAGGCAGCCCCTGCTAACAAGCACTGCAGTTTTGACAGAGAACGGTGCTCAGACGTTGACACAGGATCACAGAGAGCAAAGCAAAATGAGTAGTGCTGATGGACACTTCAGAAGCTGGGACAGGTTAGGATCAGGAAAGGGCTGAACTGACTAAAACCATGTAAGTGCCAGGTGTGAAGCCTAGGCACAGGGATTAATTCCATCTCCAGTGGTGGTAGGCTAGGATAATAAAACCCTTGATGCTACTGAAGTGGTGCCTGCTTGTTTATCCCACAAGACCTTTCTCATTTTGTGTTTATAGTACAACAATGGATTGCTGTTGGTAATAAAGCAAGTAAGAACCCCTAACACCTGTAGTGTTACTCTCCCATTACCCACTCACTAATTTTTTTTTTAAAGCAACATTTCCCAACCCTATGAACAACAAAAGTTCCTTAAAAGCTGTTGCAGAACTATAGTATGAAATGGGGGAATGATTTTGGCCCGGTGTTTATTTTTAAACAATGGCACTCTAGGGAGAATTCATATGGAAAACTGTTGCAGAGGAACACGGGAAGCATCTCCAAAGTCATCCCTTGAGAAGTTCTTCAGACTGAATTACTCGCAACACAATGAAAAAAATTAGATTTACAAACACCTTCATTTTACATTTGCATGACAGGAGGTATTTGAATAATGCAGCCCACATGTGGATTCACAGGGACAGGGTACAAGAGGCAAAACAAACACAGGCAATGTGATAGCTAGTGTGTAAGCAAAGGTAGATCTGTTGTATCAATAGCTCAGTTGTCTGTCAATACATAAATATTCTTTCACCAGTGCCTAGAAGCTTAAGTTATTGGGAAGGAATATAGACTCTTCCGTAATAGTGTAGCCTGGTTAGTGTGCTGCATTTTAAATGCATCTGGAAACACCATCCGTGACAGCAAGCATATTTTGTATGTACATTCCCTTCTCTCTAACAGGACTAGAAACCTTGTACAGGTTACAGAGAAAGTGTCATCACTTCATACAAGTATGAATGGAGTACAGATAGAACAAACAGTACTGCCAGTTATGCATGGCAGCTGGGAGTGTTGTTTCTCCTCTCCTCTCTAGCTGTACACAAGGGGGATCATCTGAAGGCCTCTCAGTACTAGTAGGAAAATGTAGCTGTGATTTAATAGCACAAAAGCAAGCCACACAAGAACAAGAGTCCAGATATTCCACTTCTGTATATGCATGAAGCAGCATGCAGTCCAGAAAGGATGATGAGGTCAAAGGCTCCTAACAGCACTGGATCTTCTTTTGAGAAACCCTATCATGCATTTTATTGGAAAACAAGATTGGTACTACAGGAGAAAGGCAGCTCAAGCTGCTGACTCAAACTTGCAGTTTTATTTGAAAGTGTGTGTCCCCATCCCCCCCTGCCCCCTATTGTTTTGCCTATATTTTTAATACAATCATACTTCAGCCTGCAGTAGGTACCAAAACAAAGGGAACAGCATAATCATCATAGGCTTAAATATTGGTAAGAACAGGGCACCTGTTCCTTTGAAAAAGAAAGTCTCTTCTTCCAGAAGACAGAAAAGCCTATAGTGCCTCTTCTTAAAATCAGGATCAACTCTGTCATTCAGAAGCAGCAGAATAACTCCCTTTCTGAACCCTGCCAAGACCTTGCAAAAAAGGTCTCAGCTAGGGAAATTGGACAGTGTCAGAAGTCTCCAAGGCCACACCAGCAGTGCAAGTGCCAAAGCCTAGAAAAAAAACCACAGAATATAGTGACAAAAGAAATCTGGACAAGAACAAAAAGCCTTTCAAAAACAGCAGGCTGGTAATTTGTCAAAAGCTGCAAGTGTTATATTAGGGGACCTCACATAACCCATTGCAGGCACTCATAATCATTTCTCAGTCTCATCACCCTGAAGTACTGAAGTGTTAGATGCTTCTAATGGAATCCTCAGATTCAGATTAAAGCAGTGAACAGCTCTGACAGGACAGATGAAACAAACATGTCCAATCCAGGAGGACAAGCTTCGGGCCAGCCATATCCCATCAGAAATTTAAAATCAAAAATATTAAATATGCACACAGTGTCTAACTGGCTGAATGCAGAGATACAGAACATGCTACAACCCTTCAGGCAGCACAGAATTTATCAAATATAGTACCACCATCATTCAACCCCCACATATGCCCGAGAAGATTTCCTTACCAGACGTAAATTGCAACAATTCCAAGTGCTGTGTAATTGATATATTCTTCCACAGAATCAAAAAGAGTCCAGCCTTCTAGGACACAGGCAGATTAACAAGATTAGGACACAGTTCACCACAGAGCTCCATGCAACTCAGCTGCTCAGCTGCCTCATAACAGGTCCTTACAGCAGAGCGGTATGGAAGCACTTACCAAGGAGAGGGGATTACCTTGGCCAGCTGATGCTACCTCATTATTTTCTTTCTGCATTCACATCCTGTTGTACCACTTCCCTGAGACTAGCACAAAAAGACGTCTATTAAAACTAAATCCCTGTCAGGAAATACTGCCTTCAGCCTCCTTAAACTAGTACGTACCACTCTGAGATCCTGATTTCAGGGTCTTTTTATTCTGTAGCTTGGACTCACTTTGCAACGCTGGACAGAGATGCTTGGATGCTTATTTACCCCTGGAAGCTTTATACAGCCTGCAACATATAAGTACAGTTTGAATCAGAGGTGTCTTAAAAAACAATTCTAGTTGATGTAAGAGCAGGGAAAGAACAGTGTTAGATATACACCGCTGATTTATCCTCCACAATAACATGCCCAAAAATCATTATTTCTCATTTCCAAGCTTAAGCACCTGGATAGCTACTTCACTTTATCTTACTTTCACTTTCAGTAAGACTGGCAGACAGCTCGAGCAGTTATGAAAAGAGTACTTGAAGACCTTAAGGTTGGTGCAGTTGTGCAGCCTCCATTCTCTCAAGCGTTTCATTTCAGACCTCTTTTCCATCGCAATACCTTCGGTTAGCTTTTGCCACTGGCTTTGAGTCTCAACCTTATTTCCAGGGGGAATATAGCACAGTCTCCAGGGCTACATTCAGTCTGGTTATAAGGAACTGAAGAGCTGAAAACTTTTTCACTTGCCTTCTTAGAAAGCGCTCTAAAGCTGTTGTTAAAATAGCCCATTCCTTTGAACAAAGGCTACGGCGCGTACAATAGCATTTATTCTGTGCTATTGAGTCACTGTTATTCAGGAAGCAGCGCTAAAAAGTACATTTAAGTTTCTCCTGAAAGATCCATTTCCCAGACTTAAATAAGATGACATTTAAACAAGGAACACATCTCTAATTGGTGGCACTTTTAACAGAGAAACCGGGTCTGGGAAATTCTGCAAAATGAAAAATCTCCATTCCCAAACTCCAGCATTTCTCATTGAGCAAATCTTACTTCAACAAAAGCAAAGATCAAGAGCACACAGAAGGGAACAGTGTTTCTAGTACACTCTTAGAGCTGTTACATGTGTGTACAAACTCTCCCATGTATATTCCCCACATGAAAGTCCTTGTGAGTCAGGGCAGCAACTGTATTTCACACCCAGGATACTGAGGCACACTTAAGGTAAGCAAAGGAACAGCTTTCTTTGGGGTGCTGTCACGTGCTCACCAAGGTACACAACCAACCCTTCAGGCATTTACAACATACTGTTGTAGTCTGACAAGTTTTCCGAACAGATTTAAGGGATTTGCCTTAAACCACAGGCAAAAGCAACCTGGAGTCGAGCAGCTTCTGCTCCATTAAATGACCAGTTACCTTCCACAAGCAGCGGTGCTGTAGGATGCAACACTCCAAGCTTCTACAGATCTTCCTTTTACTGCCCTGCCTAAGATCACAAAGAACATACGGCACAGCAGGAACTGAACTTGGAGCCCCAGAACTCCCCAATTTAAGGGCCTCCTGTTCAACATGAGCAAAACATTTCTGCAAGTAACCAGTTGCCTCTGCTATCTATTTCACCATAGTACCTGATTAAATGCATCACATTCAAAAACATATTATCTTACTAACCCCTTTAAAAAAAAACCACTATTTCCATCCAGGCAGCATCACAATCGCCCCAAAGCAGACACTATCAGAGAACATTTAATCCACAAAAGCGCTGCATTTGAAAGAGTCTTTCCTCTGTGCTCTCCTTTAAATGCCAGAGCACACATTAGAAAGATAGATTCAGTCACAGGCAAAAATACTCTGCACGGTCCTTCAGAGAACAAGTAAGTAAGTTAATTTGTTTTAAATGTTTGTGTATACATTTGGACCTTATGATACATCCTTATCTGCAAGGTACTAATATATCCTCCCATTCACTGCCTCTCGATACTCCCTTCCATTATCCCTCCTTTGCCATACACAAATTGTACATGTCCCCAGGAAGGAAGCTGAGCACTTAAATCTATCAGTAGCCGACTGTCCCACAGATCTTTACTTAGTTCAGACACCCCAAGATTTGTAGTCTCACCTTGAGGCAACTGTCTTTATCTCTTTTCTTTTCCCCCTTTTCTTTCTAAAACCAAAGCTTAGGTTGTGAACCAGACCACAGATTTTTTTTTTTAATCCCTGTTTAGCCTAGCATGAAATTGTTTTCCCGGTAGCAATTAATTCTGCTGCACTTTCTCCCTCTTGTTGGGTAATTTGCTATCTTTGAGAAGACCATGCTAAACCATAGCTTCCCTGTTATCAGGGGTGTCATAACACCTGTGTCAAACAAGCCCTTTAGCATCCCCTAGTTCTGTGTATTTGAGGTAGTAGGTTAGCTTCTCTGAAACAAAACAGACAGGCTAGCATATAACATGAAGGAAATGATCCATCAGCTCGCTATCAGAAAGAAAGCCTTTTAAGAAAACATTTTACCGCAAAGGCTTTATTTCATTCTTTAATTTCGTGTTTACTGCAAAACGCAAACCAAGTACCTGCTTCTCCCTAGTGTGCATTCTTTCCCTTTGGAGCTGCATTTTGCTCAGGAAAAAAACCCCACACCTTTTCAGAACAATTAATCTTGCTTAAAGTGAACTAAATGTAGGGGTTTTTTTTTTTAATAGAGTGGAGAAGTCATGTTTAGCTTTGTACCTTTTAAGTGTTGTGACAGTGTTTAAACCCCAGATTAGAGTAACCACTTGTTACTCTTGCCTTGTTATTGTAGTCCGATTCAAATTCTTAATTTTCCCATGCACTTTTCTTTTTGCCTCAACTCCTCATTTATCTTCATTTAGCCCCTTCCTATTACAGCATTGCCATTCCCATCTTAACCACTTCCCTCACGAGACTGCTTTGGCTGTGATCCTTGCTCCCTCCAGTCAGCATTAGGCCGTTCTCATTTTCCTACTAAGCTGGCACAACTGGAAAAAGTCAAGGAGATTTTGTGTGACTAGGGGATGAGGTCCCCTACCTGAGCATAAACTTTACAAGAATCACACCTCCCTTCTAGAAGGTCACAGAGCTGACTTCCAATTGATCATTACTTCTGCTGAACAAAGGTAGTAAGAAATTCCTTCCCTACACTTAAAGATCACTTTGAACTGTTCTTTGGCCATGGCAATGGGCCTGGACATTTTCTTTGACACTTGGGAGCTCTGTTCTGGGGCAGTAATCCACTTTCACCTACTCTTCCAGCCATTCTTCTTCATCATGAAGTATGGCAGAATTTGGGCCCTTATTTATTAAAAACTCCTCTTCATTAGGATACTTTCAGTCAAAAAACCCTCAAAAAACTTACAGATGTGATTTCTGCCTCACCACATATCCCTTGACCCTAACCTTTTGGAAATCTTAGCCCTAAAAGACTTGCAAGCATTACAGTTCTGTGGACAACGTCACAGCAGCCAATCTCTCAGAGCAAGAAACGTCAGTCTCATAGCTGGACTTGCTGCAAGTCATCCAGCTTACCTAGAAAGACTGTTTGACCAATTTCTAATACTACTACTAATCACATGCTAGATTCTTACTGGAACTTCAAGTAAGAAAAAGACTACTTGGTGAAATGTCACTGAGCGCAAAACATTTGGTAGGGAGAAAAAGGACTGAAACCAACATCCTTGTTTTCTCTAGACATTTACCCATTTTGTTTACATATGAAAAAGGAGTGTCAACTCCACTTAAAAATCAAAGCATTTTGTGTTTAGTTTTTTTGTTCTCAGGCTTCCTTTAAAAGCCACAGTTATTCACAGCATTTTCTGCAAAAAGATAGTTTTCATTTTCATTGTTTTCCCTTCCCCATCCCCCTTTCAGCAGAAAAAAATCATTTCAAAGCCAGCTCTAAACAGAATTTGTATTCAGAACATTTATTGCTTTAATTATTGTTTGCACAGAAAATTTCCAAGAGCATCCCTCTTAGGGGACATCTGCAGCTTGCCAGCTGAGCAGCTGGCTGAGAGATAAGGCTTATAGGTTCTTTCCTCAGCTTACTCCATAGGAGTTCCCGCCCAGCGCTCAAGCAAGCGAAATCTGAAAACCAGGTCTGGGACTGACCTTGCTGCCACCTAGGATACAGTCGACACAGAGTCTGTTCTGCACAACGAAGGGTTCAGATATTCCCTACAAACTCAGAGTCACTTAGCAGGGAAGCATAACATTGTACAGATGCGAGCCAAGTCTCAAGAGCAGAGCAGTGACATTCCTGTGGCAAAACGCCCTGATCTGGCCGGGCTGTACAACGCAATCAGAGCTAGCTTGTTTAGCAGCAGTTCAAGACTTCTGCAGTACACTGTTCTGCAGTGGCAGCAAGGCCAGTAAAGATCTGCCACTTCACCTCTCGGCTTCAGGTTCCCTTCTCATTTAACAGGATAGCAATACACACACGCACAATGAAGTAGATCAGGTGATACTGATAACTATGAGGTATGCACCATTCCCATCTTAGACCTTCAATTGATCAAGCCTTCACAAATTATTTAGCATAGATTTTGAAGAGCTCTATGACACCAGACCACAGCCAAAACGCTTTGTAATACCACCAACTGCTGTTGCTTTTGTTGTGAAAACCATTTTGGCTTTGGACCTAGTTTCCCCTTTGGGATCCACTTAGATGCACAGCAGACTACAGCTGGCATTTCACAGCACTAGCAGAACTCCAAGCTGGCACTGCCTTCCAAGCCTGGAAAAGAACTGAATGTCTGTCCCTTTTATTCTCGTATCTCCACACCGGGAAGCATCACACTTGGCCATCTTACCAGCACCGACATTGCAGTGACTAGGCAGGAGAAAAAAGGGACACACATATACTCTCTCTAGGCTGGGGCTTCACAAGCCAGGGGAGTGGTACTGAAGCATGTTGCCTCTAGGCATATGGACACCAGTATGAAAGTAGCTCACAGCAATAGTGACTAAAAGCTTTACCACCTGATAGCTGTTCAGTGGATGAAGTTAAGGACAACTTTACAGGAACTCTCCACTGCCTCCCCTACAATGGGCAGCAATCAGCTGTTTCAATCTGCAAACACAGCAGAGATGCCACGGACTAATCAGTGAAATTTAATGCTCTTACAGGACAAAGTTGAGTACTTGAAACATATATCACCCAATACATACAATGAATAGACAGCGAAAGGCCAGTAAGTAGATCTGTCATCCCAGCACCTTTCACAGCCAGAGACAACTTGGTTATGCCCCAATTCAAGTCAAAGGTAAACCTCATTAGCAAGAAACATACAACCATTCACAATTTAGTCACACAAACCCTACAAACACCAGACATGCCACCCACTCCAGTACTGTATCTGTCAGCATACTTAGAGAGCAATGCATCCTGCTAGCTTCTATTAATACTTACCTGTAGAGACAAAACTCCATCTCTGTGGCCGTGGGAGTATGAGGAGAGGGAATTGACTTCCTCCAGCCCCCAACTGACAAACCATAAAGTTAGAAGCATCATTCTAACAGGTGAAGTGAAGGCAAAGAAAACCAAAACAGGATAGCACAGATAGGGGAGACTGAATCCATTGTTTTATGTTGGGAAAAGCAAACACAAAACTCATTCACCCTGAAAGAAAAAAAGACATGTGAAATCTTCTGTTCCTCATAGGACAGCTATATAAGTGCAGAGGTAAGCTGCCTCATTGCGTGCGGTACTTTTTCATAGCTGTACATAAGAGTTTGTAGCATATCTAGTAGAAGATGGTGACAGTTACTGCTCTATCAAATCCAAGAAGAGTCCTTAACTGTACTCGCCCATCAGCAAACCATGCTACTTCCCACAAAATTCAAATAAGCTTTTCAAAACAATAGTCACTCACTAACAAATGCCCTCCATCAGGCCATTTAATTTGTCAAGCTGCATTCTTCTCATGTTTTTCTTTGAAGCACTCCTTACAATACACCATGCCTTAAATGAAGTGCCAGCCCCGTCACAAACAGGAAGTACTACAGGCTCAAGTCTTCCTTCAGAGAAAAACCGTGCTTCCTCAAAGGTTAGGGACTGAGAGTCCAGAGACCTTCAAGCACCATCTGTTTAAAGATAATACAATTGAGCTTCTCAGGAAAGGACACACTATAGCACTTCTAAGTTTGTCAAATAGCTTGAGGCATTACTGTAGTGCCTTACAGAACTTAATGGAAAATGCCAGTCTTTCTATGAGACTTTCCAATTTAACAGAACACGCCCTTGCTGTGGAAATTCAAAGAGCACATCAACAAAGCCTAGGGAGATTTCCATTAAACTCTACAGGGCTTTATTTAAATAAATACTTTTTAGAGAACTTGATTACATCTAGGAGTACATTGGTCTCCATTGCTTTGAAATTCCAGTCCTTTTCCTTTTGGGTTCAGCACCACATAGGCTCAAGTTACATCCACACAGCAGCTATGTAAACATCATCCCAGAAGGGTGGAGAGAAAGACAGACAGACTTGCAGCAGTGGAATTTTTGTTCCTTGTCATGTCATCCCCATATTCCACCCTCCCACCCCGTTTTGTAACAACCTTTCAGATACTGAATCCCTGAACTGTTTTCAGTTTTCTTGTCAGTTTGCTTTAGAGATCACACAGCATCAATAGCTGTGAACTAGCCAGTCCTCTGCTTGCAAAAGATGTGCAACAAGAGCTACAGTGCAAAGTGTGGCCAATTGCTAGGAACCACCGCCAGAGAACACAGTATTAAGTTCTCCTTGCAGAAACCATTAAGAAATTATGGCAACCATCTCTGAACACGTGTTCAGATAAAAATCTATTTAGCTAAGCCACCTCTCAATATAACTTTGCTCACATTATACTACATTATCATCACCTTCCATACATGAAGGGATATCACGTGGAAGCACTGCAGCCTTAACCACACATTTAAAATTGCTGCCTCAGCATCTTGTGCTGATAGTTAAAGGTCATTGCCATGAAAATTCACAGCCTCTCCCTTCACCCCATCTAACATTTCCCAGGAAGAAATTTAGCTTCCCTAAATTTCCCATTCCTTATTTCTTTAGCACAAGGTGCAGTTTTCCCCTCACACATCTGACAGTGAAAGGCTACCTTAAAACACGATCCCAGGTTTTCCATTACCTTTTATGTGATGTTATCTATTTTGGTATAACAGGACATCACAAGCACGCACACTCAGTGACCCACGCTCACATTCAGGCACGTTAATGGCTGCACAAGGTACAGGATCCGATCCAGGTCATCTTTGCTCTTTAAGCTGCCTTTTTCGAGCATTCCTTTTTACTTGCCCAGAGGTCTTCAGTGTTCTATTTTATTGGCTTGAGCAAGGCTTGCAAGACCGGAGTAACTCATTAGTTTGATCTTTAACATTACTGAAGACATCCACTTGAATGCAAATCAGGATTTGATGATCTGGCAAGTTACTGCTTTAATCTCACCATTTTGAGCCAAGTGAAGGTTAAGTGGATAGAAATGCAGAAAACCAGTGCAATACAGAATCACTAAGGTTGGAAAGGACCTTCAAGATCATCAAGTCCAACCATTAATCCAGTGCCACCGTGTCACCTAAAAAATGTCCTGAAGCGCCACACCCACACTTTTTTTGAACACTTCCAGAGATGGCGACTCCTCCACCTCCCTGGGCAGCCTGTGCCAATGCTTGACCACCCTCTCGGTGAAGAAATTTTTCCTAATATCCAATCTAAACCTCCCCGGGCGCAACTTGAGGCCATTTCCTCTCGTCCTATCGCTGGTTACTTGGGAGAAGAGACCAACACCCCTGTCGCCACAACCCCCTTTCAGGTAGCTGTAGAGAGCGATAAGGTCTCCCCTCAGCCTCCTCCAGACTAAACAACCCCAGTTCCCTCAGCCGCTCCTCGTAAGACTTGTGCTCCAGACCCCTCACCAGCTCCGTTGCCCTTCTCTGGACATGCTCCAGCACCTCAGCATCCTTCTTGTAGCGAGGGGCCCAAAACCAAACACAATATTCAAGGTGCGGCCTCACCAGTGCCAAGTACAGGGGCACGATCACTTCCCTACTCCTGCTGGCCACACTATTGCTGATACAGGCCAGGACACTGTTGCCCTTCTTGAAGGATTATGTATCACAGCAGGGAACTATCTGGACCCGACATAGCTGCTTATTTCCAGAAATTCTCACCCTCACCAGTTTTGACTTTGTACATTTCTGTAAGAATTTGGGTTTGGGGCATGAAATTGAGGTCTACAAGATACTCAGCACGCTTCCAGCTTTTTGGTGCTGGGTGTTTGTGAGCCCTTATCCAAAAGCAGCGCTGAAGAGGCCCATACTGAGCTATCAAACACCAAGTCTGGCCTCATTTCAAGTAGCTGTTATGAAGTTGGATCCAATTCAGGACGAGTCTGCTATGTTTCACAGAAAGCATTTCACAGACCTAGCACTAGTTTTTAGTAAAACCTGGCATACAGGTTTTGGTCTTTTTAAAGTTAAGAGTCCGTTTATAGCTTGCCATGAGAGCCAGTGAAAACTCAGTGATTTGGAATGCTATCATTGCATAATCAGGAAAAAATAAATCAAGCTTTACATTTATTGGTGAAGTTTGGAAACACACTTCAATCCATAGGCTTTTGCAAACATGTCAAAGTGTCAAAATATTAACTACTCAAGTTTCCCTTTGAAATAATAAATCTTCTCAGTCTGAAGAGATGAACAGGTATTCCCTAGTTTTATTCCAGCTGAGGGAACTGCCCAGAAAGTGAAATCAAAGACCTATATGTAATAAACCACTTAACCACATGGCTCCGAGAACTCGCTATGCCACATCTTTCACTAAAGCGTGGTTAAATCAGGATGACAATCAGTAAAATGACATGCATCAAGCCCTCAACTTCTGCAGAGCCAACTTTCATGCTGTTAATGCATCATGTCTGATTAGAAATAAAACAATGTGCAGCCTCAAGTGTTTTCTCTAGCTGATGTGATCATCGCTCATACAGACCGAGTCAGCTTTTACTGTCTGAAAAATTTAAAACAATTTTTAATATATATTTAAAGCCAAGTTGTTGACCCCCTGGGCTTTTTCCCCAGTTTATCTGTGCTAGCAAAAGTAGTCAGCTAATAATTATTCCATAGGCTTAAAGCTTGACTGAACTGTCCACTGACTATACTTTAAAGGACTTCACAGAGACTTCGCTGGACTGTAAGTAGTAAGAAAACAGGACAGCTTTCCATCACAACGCCACAGCATGCCAAGCCAAAAAACATCATCAGCAGAAGAAAACAAAGGCTCCCACTTCACACCCCCCACCCCAGCATTCATCACCTCTCTAGTGGAATAAGCCTGGCTTCTCAGAAATATTTTAGTTCTACTAGAACAAATCCGAAGGGAACTTGTTAGACAGTCCTGAACTGGAATTACAAATTTCACCACTCTGGATAAATCAAGGAAGGAAGACTAGCACCCATTTCCCCGCACAGTATGTTAGATTTGGAGTTTGGATGTGCTTAGTGCCCCCCGGAGTATATGTCCCATTCCCACAGGACTAACACAATCCACTTTACAAATGCAAACAAATTTATGCACACAGCTCTGACTTCAGTGGCAAAATTCTTTTGAGAATTGTTCCTTACATGCTTAAGTGTTTAATGTCATTGCTTAATTGAGACAAGACAAATACATCAAGCTACAGCAGGACTAGGAAGATTTGGAGGAGAAAAGCTTGAGAGAGTTCATCTAGCCGTTCTCTGAAACAACTTTTCATCACATTTAAATCTCCTTATTAAGGACACTTCACTGAAAGAGAGGCTTATGCCACCACTTTTAACAAAACAAGACTTTAAATAAGGAGATAAATTATTCCTAAACCCTGCCCCTAGTACTGCATTCAACTGTCAAAGGCAGATGCAAACCCCCAGGCTCGTGCACATTTTTACTGTTACTGGAATTTTGACAGCTTCTACTCCAGGAAAGGTTATAAAATGTATTTATGAAATAACTCCACGAAATTTGCCAGGGATTTTACTGGCTTTCCTGAAGTATAGTCCTCACTGAAGATTCATACTGGCCTCTGCTCTCAAGTCAAGAGTGTTCAACACAACACTCTTGAACAACTATTCAACTTTTGATTTAAAGTTGATTTCCCAATAGCTGATACAAGGCATGATGAAAGTACACCTACACCACCAGAGGTGAACCGTGGGGCCTGAACTATTGCTTTCCCCAGCTCCCAGAGTCATAGTACCATTCAGCATACGCTGTTCAGTTGCATACATTCCAGTTTACGATTTCGGAGTAATTCAAGGACAATAAAGCTTTGCCCATATCCATACTGCTCTCTTCTCTAACCTTCCCCAGGCTAAGGCATTTCATTCAGACACATGGGTTTATGAAAGGAGGATGCTGTCTGGAAACAGTAAGCACAATGTTTCCACTACTTCAGCTCAACAGGTTCTACCAGCCATAAGCACCACTTCCCACACAACAGAGCAAACACCACACAGCAGGCACCTTGTTCCACCACAGTTTCTTTAAACAGAAGATCATGAAATTGAGGTGATAGGTTTAAAATTACCAAAGTTTTTGGTACACCAAATGTGATATTTCACCTCTAGAAGAATCAGAGCTATCTTTTCTGACAAGACAATTTCATACACATCAACACACTAAACACCAACTTGGCAGGTCAAGAACGCCTGTGTTATTCTTTCATTAAAATATCCATCAGGCATTACAACACTACAGCTCATCTCCTGTATCAAGGGACAAAGCCACTTAAACTCCCTGTCTTCATTCTTAGACATCTATTTTCCAGGCCAAAGATACAGCAGCAGCCAGGAATGCAGGGGAAGAACACAGCTGAGACTACAAGAACTGTGTAAAAGCCAAGCAGTCCAAAAGACAGAGAACTACACTTGAAGTTGAGATAACCTGGACTACCCACCCCACCCCCAATCAAAAAATCCCAGAGGCTGGAAGACACTTCTAGCAATAATATACACTTCTAAATGTGCACTATCAGTACCTGCAGGTTGCATTACTCATGCCCACCAACCCTTCCAAATATCAATTTCTTTCATTCCTTGCTAGCAATACTCCCTATTAATATGAGCTCGTTTAGGACAGAAGTACAATAGCAAGAAGCATGTTTCTATGGGGTGATTTCAGCAACGGTCTGGAAAGCCTTCCCCGTTAATAAACGGCTGAAAAAAATCTCATGCCACATAGCATGCAACATTACTATAGACTGACAAGTTAAACACATACAGGCTATACAGCAGTCTTCTGTCAGAAGCATTAGGTGACCGGAACAGGTTCTGCAAGTTGTCCCAGTGCAAATAACTTGACTTCTATCTTCCTCCCTAGGGCCTGCAGGTTATAGCAGGTAGGCAGCATGATTCACTGACCTTCGTATGTGAACGTACACATCACTACACCGAGAACTGCAAGGAAGGCATTACTCTGACAGCACCGACTAGGCTAACTGCCGCCTACAGAGTTTGTGCTCCTCAAGGAATGACTCCTAACAGAGGAGAACTCAACTCAATGCCAAAACCCGCATTCCTATGTGTCATTTGGGAAAAACAGAGCAAGGGCTCGATTTCCAAGTGGCTGTTGACAATCTAGGTAAAGAGGCAGACTTTTACTTTGGGAGCAATAAATTACTGCTTATTTTAAGAAAGTGCATACATTGCAAAATCCTATCTCTGAAGGGATCATTTAAGAACTGAAAACATTAAGAAAGCAATTTTATAGTTAGCACGATACAGAAGTTGTACATACCTTGCACTTACATCACACAGCATCAGAGTATCTCCGATATTAGTTTATCATATCCCAGGTTAGGAAGCCACCAGTACCCTCCTTTTCCATGCTGGAGACTGATGTAGGGAATTAAATGGCTTGTCCAAAATCATACAGAGTGCCCACAATGCATCAAGGAAATTTGTGGACTTCCAGGCTACTGTCACACAAAATCATCCCCTCTTTTCAAGGCAGCAACTTGGAAAAGTTGTCAGGCAGTTGGTATTTGAGGAAAAAGACGCCAAAAAAGTCAAGGCAGCATAAGACACTAAACAGAAGAATAATCTGATTTTTGCAGGTACTTGTTACTATCTCAAAAGCTCTATTAGCTATGCCATTAACTATGCCACGGATTCCTGTAAAATCTTAAGCAGATGATATGTTAGAGGACTGATACCTAAACAAACGGGAAGTGTTTCTTCTCCTCCTAGCGCTTGTTTGCATCAAAGCCTTAATGCTGGATGGCTAGGCTGCCACAGTGATTCACGTTTCCAATTGCTTGTTTTCATATTCCAACTTCCTTCTGACACGGCAATCATTGGAAGGTCAGGAGTTGAGAAGCTTTGTGAAACTGAACTGCAGCCTAATTGATGGCTCGGAAAGTTCCACATTGAGACAAAAGCAGAAAAACATAGGTCTGAGAGCTGGGTCCACCAAATCTTAGCACAGACAGAACCCTGAGAAAGTGAATTGTATTCCATGAGAATACAAGAGAACGATTATCAAAGCAGGGGGGTTTAGTTTCTTCTTCAATCTCTACTTTTGAACACCAAGATGTGTGCCACCAGCTCAAAAGCCATTTCAGTATCAAATACATTAGAAAAGGAAAATTACAGTTCAAACTCCCACCAAAACAGGAACAATACAAGCTCAGAAGCATTCTATGTTTTCTGAATGTCACAGCAGGTATGGAAACCCATCTTTAAGGCAACAAGAACAATTCTTAATCAAAAGAACACAGCGGTCGGGGAAAAGAACAGCAGCAAAGGGGCCCAAACAGAATTAAAAGTACCTCTCCTACATTTGGAGAGTGCTCTGCATTCTAACTAACACAGAACAAGGTAGCCTTACTAGAAATAAGGTAGCCTTAGTAGAATATACATACACAAGATCATCATATAGCAGTGAAACCTAGGGAAATTTAACCTTGGCATTTCTTCTTTGGGGAAAAATAAGGCTCTTGATGCATACTTGCACGCCCTGTGTACGAAGGGCGCAGTGCAGGAAAGATACCAGCAGATCAACTTTGCCGAGTGGTACTCAGCTAGCACTTGAACACCCACAGTTTCTGTTAAGTATTACACTCACACCAAGGACAGAGTCCAGGAGGCTGAGGGAGAAAGAATGGGAGTATCCTTAAAACTATATTCCCCTCACACAGCACAGAGAACCTTGTCCATTAACACAAACTGATTTGCAGACTAGGAGGAGGGTCCAACATCAAGCTAGTCCATCTGAGAAGGTGGAAGCTTTCTTCTGCCCGCTAGTACAGGCAAGAATACAACCCAAATTTCACTCCCAGTCTTTAAGCTTTTCCACATTGCAACCAGGTAGCCCAAACCCTCCTAACAGGCTTCAGCATGTCTCATCTCTTGTGACACCCCCAAACCATGGTATAAATCCTTGCTCAGAATGGCTAATTCAAGCAAGTCTGGACAGCTCTAGGAAAGGCTCCAGATGAGAACTTCCAGAGACCTCACAGAAGTCAAGGGAAACAGCAGTAAAGTACCTGTCCCGAAGGAGGCTCTTGCTTCTCACCACTGCTAGGAACAGCAACATCAATGTGCTGATGAACACATGGTCTTGTGTAACAACAATACAGCAACTGATAAAAGAGAAAATACAAGCATCAAGAGTAAAATTTAAATTAAAAGACTTGCCAAAATCAACTGTCAAGTCACTGGTAACCAGTGAAGAGAGACTAAAGGAAGTAGAATGCGATCATATTTCCCTGTTGCAGTCAGATAACTACTGCTGTGTTTGGAGCAGCATTAGCAAATTACTGAGCAATCCCAAGAACAAAACATTACAATAATCGATTCTTTTACTACTGAAGGCCTGAGCTAAGCATTCTGCTTTGGTAGCATTTACTCAGTCCATTATTTCAGAGATAGTGTGTCAGCAAAGGAAGAGAAGTCTCAGTTCTGTTATTTAATCTACAATTACTTCCTCTGTGCAGACACGTATTTCTAAGCAGCAGGGTTTTTTTTCCCACATGAACACTGGGGTAAAGGCAGCTACAGAAAAAAGTAATAGGGCGGGGGGGGAAGAATATCAATCTCACACAAGCAATGTATTCCTTGAATATCAAGTTGAAAGGGAAAGAAAACAGCCTGTTTACCTATATTACAACTCCTGCCCCTGCTAAGCCGTCCCAAGCAAGAGTATTCACAAATTACGAGTTTCTTTGCTACCAGGAATTCCGGCTCAATTACCGCACATTAGAATAACTTCACACCCACCCTAGCGAATTTGATTTCACTACAAGCGTATTTTCTATAGCATTGTGATACATGTATATTGAATCTCAACGGCCTGATTTTCTAAGGTAGTGCAAGGTATTCCAGAAAATTTCGTGTTCTTCGTACTGTTTCCGACACAGGAACGCAGCAATATTTAGGCGAGTCACACATTCATTTAACACCCACATAGAGGCACAGTAAGAAACCACACATGCTATGCACCAAGATTTATGCACAGCACTTGGAAAACCTGGGTGTATTATTTACATGAGCTTTCCACTTCCTCTTATATAGCACAGAATTCCGAGTCCAACCAAACTGAAAAAACATCAGGCAGATTCTCTTCCTCCCTTGCTGTCAAACACTCCCTCTGAACTATTAATCCAACTGAAAACAACAAGTCAAAGTAGCCCAGCATCTAAACCAAGTGGCCTCAGAGAAACACATCTGTGTTTTATTGTACAGCCTGCTGCACTTGTTAGCAGCTTGCTGCAAGGGTAAGAGTAACTGGATACCACCTTGACAGAAAAATGGCTCCTACGAAGATGTCACATCAGCAGAGGATGAAGGACAATTAGCTGCTGTTCTTGCTTCCATGGCTACCTGCTATAGATGAACACAGCACAGCACCAGCTACCTACAAGGTCAGTAACACAGAAGACTCAAAACCAGGGAATTGTCATCACCAGCAAGTACTCAGCCGATCGTTGCCTGCCAAGTTGATTTCAGCATCAGACAACATTTTTGTCATCATTCTAGGCACATTTAGCTCACAAGCTAAAGACCTGCTTCAATTCAGAGTCTTCACAAGACATTCAAATGCTGCCACACAACCAACTCAAACACCAAGCAAAAAATACTTGTCACTGAACTTGCTTTCTTTTAAGCGATTATTAACTCGAAGACCAGTTAACATTAAGCCTTACAACGAAGTGTGAAATCATGCCATTTTTACATGGTTCTACAAGCCATTATTTCCCCTCTTGCCCATTTCAGCCTAATGCCAACCAAGAGCAATGCCACTGTGCTACAAACGGTCCCTGCTGATGCCTCTCTTTTTTTGTTGCAATCTAATTTCATAACCACCAAAAAAGTGTCTTCCTGGTTCAGGAGTAGAGCTCGTTTAATGCTTTAATTGGTACTTATTTGAAACAGTTCATTAGAAAGGCAGCACTCGCTGCCTGATTTGACAGCCAGCTGACCTGACAAGCAGAAGGCCAGCTACTCAGATCAAGCAGGGACACTAATTAACAAGCCCCAGGTCAACTTTCTCTTTACAAACACATTAGGTGCTGCAGTAGGGCCACAGGGGAACAGAAGCAGCACGCTGAACAGTAAAGCTCTTTGTGTTTCCTTGTTCAGCCCCTAGCAACACAGCCCAAGGATGGAACACACAGGCCCCCACCTCCAGCATTTCAAAGGTATTTGGAGAACAACATCGGGCAAGAAGCTCTGAAACAGACTTGCTGGACCGTTACCTTGTCACCTACTTGCCACAGGGGCAATCCAACGCCATAAAGACCGCACCGCATCAGGTAGGAAGCGCATGAGCAAGATGTCCTCTATATTGCTTCACTCCACTGCAGAGCAAACAGATCTCCAGCATAGTCAAGCTAGGAGCCGTTTTTACACAAGTCACCAAGGTCTATGGTGTTTTGCCAGGAAAAGACTGGGATAAAGTGGAGTCTAGAGTCAAGCACACTAGCAACCCTCTTAAGACTTGCAACTGTACAATTCTGACTGTGCAGCAGAAAAGCATCACACGTTCAAGTACAATCTTGAAATTCTTAACCGATTACCCAATTCTTAGACCTGTAGGAAAGCATCACACTCTTGGAAAAGCTCAACTACTCTTCTTGCCACCAGTCCAAAATTAGGGCACATTAAGAGAGCACCTGAGCTTCCAATATTCAATTCACAAATCCATAGTGCAGGCTTTAACAAAGTGTTTTACCTCTTACATTTCAACTCTTCCGGAAGTTTGTGCTGCAGCAGTAATCCTTCATTCACTCAGGAGCTTGTGTACAGTAAGGTTCCAGGTCACTGGCCTTCAGAGGAAGAATAAAAGGTGTCTTCTCAAAGCTGTGTTGCCAGCATGGTAATAGCTCAACTTCTGCTGCGACACCTTCACATTACTTTTAATGCCTAGAATTCAGAAAGCAAAATGAATCACTGAGGATGACAGGCAGTCATCTTGCAGCTGGATTTTTATACATTATTCTGAACTTACAGGGTAAAGTTTTTCATTATTTCTGTCTTGGTTATACAATATCGGCTGCTAGGTGCCACTGGTGATGCACAGTCCCTTGGAGAGGGACATTTATCCAGGACTGTCACGAACAACTAGCAGCTAGGTATTCTGGTATACAGACAACTTGACAACACTGTCAGCTAGTTACCAGGTCCTCTGTCTGCTCCAGTACTCCCTTCAGCCCTTCTGCACACCCACCACTGTCTCCTCCACCTACACCTGGATATGCCTATCCTCATTTACACACACCTCTGACATTTTGCAGAGCAACACTGAAGAACTCGCAGACCTCAGTAGCAAAAGGAATTAACACACCCCACGCCATTTTGTGCTGGACATGTAAAGTCCAAAGAGGGCTGGGTCTAATAAAGCTGGTGAAAGCTTTACCCAAAGACAACAGGTAGCTCTCATAAGCCTGCAGACACATGACATACCTCAGCTGATGCTGCCATTGCTATCAGATGTACGTAAAGCTCTTCCAGGACGAGCAATTCTATTACCGCCAGAGATTGTCTCAAACAATCTTTTTTGAAAGGTGTTTTCTATTAGTAGTCCCTAGTAGTCTCTTAAGAGGATTAAGAGGAAACATTGCCCAGCAAGGTATCCAGCTAGAAACTTCTCCCTGCACAAACAATCATGTCTTTTTAACGTGAACTTTGAATGTCACCGCTTTTAACATGCCACCCCCAAAGCTGTTTGACTTCCATGAGTAGATGGGAGCAATAGGCAGGCAGGCTATCCATTCAGAGCTATCTAACTAACTAACATCAAGGCAGTAATAAATCTGACAATGTTGTAACACTCAATTTGCAAATGTGAAACAAGTGTTGAAATTTAGCCAATAAACTACTGAGTTATTTGCCTTTTTGCTCATTGCAATTG
Organism: Phaethon aethereus; assembly: GCF_964289735.1. NCBI lineage: Eukaryota > Metazoa > Chordata > Aves > Phaethontiformes > Phaethontidae > Phaethon > Phaethon aethereus. The sequence continues at coordinate 4,321,171 of NC_138599.1, forward strand.
GAGAAAGCAAGGGTCTGCGTCAAATGAAAGCAGTGTAAGTTTTACATCACCGAATATGGATACAAACAGCCAGAGAGCGCTGGAAGAGAAGAGGGGAGAGTAAGTACAAGAGGGAGCAATCCCTTTTGGATTCTTTCCCATCTCTATTCCCTGCCCTCCCTGAAGCCTGTTCACAAATCCTCATGTCACTTTCCTTAATATCTTAACACTGTCATATTTCAAGCTCAACAAAATGCGAGACAGCAGAAACTTAATCTCTTCACACTTACTATAACATATCCACACGTTCATTTCCTGTTTAATCAATTATAATACTTCTCACAAAAGCAATTTTTCCACAGAAATGCATAAAGCCAAAAAGATTTCCCCTAAACGGTTCAGTCAAGCCACATATTCTGCAAGTTTACTTTTTAGATACATACTTGAAAAACAGAAGCAATACTTCAAACTTAATTGGAAAAAACCACATACTACATGGAAATTTAGCACCAGTTACGAACAACCACAGAAGTCAGGCATCTGCTGTGTACTTCGCTGCACCACACTCCCTTAAATAGCTTTTTACTTGCACTGCCTTCATTGTGATAACTACAGTCCAAATATTGAGACAGGCAAGCTGTGCAACACAATAAAAAACATCAAGGAAAGGAGATAATGCCATTAATCAACAGCATAACAGTGATCTGGTCAGCAGCATCTCTAGGGTATTCCTGTGTTACTTTGTTAGAGGGAGAAGGACACTCAGTTACAGAACGTAAAATACAACATCATTTCCAAGTCATCACAGTGTAGTTAAACCTTACATTCTCTTTTCCATCACAGCTTTCGCAGCACTGGGAGAGCGACAGTCATTTTTGCAAGTAGGAAAACTGTACAACAGAGGGAAGCAACACGTGAAGGTCGCAAAACGAAACAGAAGCAGACACAGGATCAAAACCTTTGATTTAGTCCCGAGCCCTTACTACTTGATCCACTGGCATTCTGCAAAAGAGGAACACTGCAACAGCTACAGGCCATTTTTATACTTTTAGGTATTAGAAGTTTATCTGAAGGCTTGATCTTCCCCCAGAGCTGCCAGTACAAAAACTAAGATCGTTCAGATGCTTGCAGGATGCATTTCTACAAGCCAGACAGAACCAACAGTGCTTCGCATCGTAACACTAAGAGCACCTGTGGAACAACTCTCTCCAGACTTTCCTGGCACTCTGGAGAGACCTTTGGGCTCAGATCCATGGAAGACCTTGGTGCAAATTATTTTAGATGGCCATCTCCCAGCCTTCCCAGCACCTCGGGGGAAGAAAGACTCCTGGCCACGAGAGCTACTATCTTCCTACGCAACAGGAAGAGCAGTTACAGCAATTCCATACCCCCTGAGTAGAAAACGGTCTTTTATCCCCACAGCCAAAGATCCCGCCTCATAGCTAAGGCACAGGGCAAGGCTGCAGCTGCAGGCTTCCCTGAGCATTTAAGAGCTATTTCCTATCCCTGTTTGCTACGCATGAACCTAACACCTACTACATGACAGTCCCCATTTTCCAGGAGCCCAGGTCCCGCATTCAAATGCATAGTACACAGTCAGACTCAAGCTGAAAACTGCTTGTTGCAGCGCAAATATCAGGGACCAAGTTCAGCCCAGTCACACTAATCCTGAAGCTCTCCGCTCATCTCCTCAGTCACTCTGATTTTACCAGTAATACCGAACACTTCTGCTGAATTTCCAGAGAGCGAGGCTGAACCCTCACCTAACTTCACGGCACAAGAACTAAAACAGGACCAATTTCACAAACTCTTATTAACAGGAAGCTGGAAGTAATTCTAAGCACAATAGTTTCATTATTCGATACCTCACAATGTGCATTTGCTGAAGAACGCTATTTGCAAATGATAAATTGGAAGACGCTACCTTATGAATAATGCAAGTTTATCACAAAATGATGGGTTGGAAAGAAATCCAAGTCCTTGAGCATTTCAGTAAAGACCTTTGTGCCTTAAGGAGGAAGAAAGGAAAGAGATATATGACAGAAGATGCAGGAACAACTCCTCAGCTAGGCTGATGAAGATCAGAGGCCTCAAGCACCTTTACTGCAGTAACAACTGACAAAGCAATTCTACAACTCATTTAGGAGCCATTCTTTAAGACTCAAACTCCAAGATTCAGAGTTTTACCACTTACCAAACAACTGTGTTCGAGTATTTCCAAGATACCCAATGACATCATGTAAAAGTAACAGTTGCATCTATGAAGGCTGTAGAATTTAGCCTGCACTTACGGTATCCCACATCTGACAATTCTACCAAAGCCCCAAGATGAAGCTGTGAATGTTATACATCCAGGCCTAACACAACTGGTTTACCAAAATTACTTAAAAAAACACGCTGCAGTCCTTTGTGCATCACAAACTCTACAAGGAGATCCTCTGTAAAATGTACCATCCACATAATCTCAAATAGGTAGGTTTTGGTAACTTTTTCTTCTTACTCAGAATTATTTAATAAGTCCCTTTACTGAATACCTCCGAGTGCTCCAAGCACTTGAAAAACACTACCAAAAATTCAGCAGGAATAACATTCAGAGCATTCCTGAAGAAGCTGTTTTCAGTGCGCACAGAAGCAAGCCAGAACATGAATTACTTGCTTGCTTCCCAGCTAAAACTCCTCAAGAGTTGTAGGAGGCAAAAGTACAATAGTTGCATAATTACAGAGGTTTCTAATAAAAAAAGTTACTTGCTGCGGTTACTCCAGCCTTTGAATATTTCTTCTTGCATATACAGGAAACAGTATACACTTAAAGTATTATACATACAATGTATATCATCAACCACCATGAAAAGCTACAATTCTTTGAAGGATGCCTCCAATAGTTCCTCCCATACACTGTACCATCTTCCCCCGCCACATAGCACCTCTTCATTTCATTTTTGTGTTTATTATACTTAATATTCAGCCCACCTGATAATTTCAGGAACTCTCCTCAAATTAATAACATGCAGATTTATGCAGTTCTCTAGTTTGCATAGTTGATTTCCCCCACACAGTTTGTCTGCTTTACCATAATTCCTCTGATGTTTACTTTGTTTTAATATTCTTGCAAAGTTAAAAAGGAACTACCACTCGAACATTCATTATTAATTTATCCTAAGTATCTCCAATTAATTCTCTGAATAGATTGGTACTTTATGACATTTGTTATTGATTGTTTGGAAGCAAACTTCCAATTACCAAAGCAGCAGTTTTCCTAGCTCAGTACTTGCTTTTGAATATTCTTCTGCCAAGTACTCTTAAAAAGGCAGCACTCCTTTTAATAGAAAGGCACAACTACAGCTCAAAGGGACATAAGAGCCCATAAATCCTATGTTTACAAATATCTCTCAAATGACAGATAGAAATATAAATCAACATAGACTGTCTTTAGCAGAGATAAAGCCTACAGTTTTAGCATTATTAACACAGCAAGAGGATCCCAACTATACACATCTTCACTGCTTTTCTGGGGTAGAAATACATAAGCTCAAGCACAAAAATCTTGTAACCTTTTAAGAGATAGATACAAGAGCTAATACGAACACTAAAAAGGTGAAGTGATTTCTTGTCCCACAGCCCAGAAAGCAAGTAAGCAAAAGACCTAAAAATACTCCCCAAGAATGGAAGAACCTTAGTTTTAGCACTACCATTTTCCTTCACACCATCATACGGGACAAGAGCAGCATCTGAATGTTTGCAGACAAATGGAAAGCTGTGGATTGCCTTTTTTTAAATCCCCCTCCCTCCCCTACTTGAATGCTTTTTAAGGGGGCATTTAGCTCAGAACCCCAGAAGCAACAAAGAGCTAAAGCAAGGACAGACATGCCCAACTCCCCTGCCAGCCCCCCAGCTCCGCTTCCTCTCAACTGGAGAAAAAAGGCAAGAAAATCCTTCACTTTCTGTCAAGACATTTTTAAGAGACATTTACTGTCAACTTACATAACTGCAAACTGACTACAAAAGCGAGGAGTCCAAGTTTAACCAGCTCTTTAGCAGACCGAGATTCACAAACTGAACAGCACAGCTCCATGAAACCGGTCCCAGTAGGATCACACACACCTACTGAAAGGACAAGCAAGGTCGCAGGTTGGGAAAAGCAACAGCTCAGAACTGGTAAGATGCCCCAAAGACATCTTGGTATGGGTATGGATATCAGGAACACTGCAAAACAGTTATAAGAAATGGGGCTGAAAGTCAAGAGGTCAGCTGAGAGAGACCAGGCCAAGAGCAGAGAGTAACTACAAGAACAGCACATCCTGGAAGGCAATAAATCCCAAGAAGGTTGCCAGAGTCCTCACAGACAATTAACTTGACTGAAGTCTCACAGAGCTCTCACTAGAACCAACACTATCCCCAAGCAATTAAGCGCAGCATTTTTAAAAGAACTGTACTAAACCAAAGTGCCACAAGAACAAGCGAAACGATGGAAGTACAGAAGATCAGTTCTACTTACAGCGTCTTCCTTCAGCAGCTGCCATGTACAGTTACCTGTGCCAAAGTCCAGGCACTGTCTCCACCAAGATCCAGGCAGGTTCTAATTCTGAGGCTTTTCTACCATCTGTCCTGACACCAGGCAGCTCATTAATGGAAAAAGCTCCTTACACTACAGAAACTCAGGAAAAGGAAGAGAGTAGCTGTTCTGCTCTGACTTGGCCTCACAGGCTAGTCAACATAGGTCTCGGCCAGAACCCCCTTTTGACCAGGAGGTCTAAGAGGGGAATTCTCAGAATCACCACTCACAAATCCCAAGGTTCCAATCACAACAGCAGCACCAACAAAGGAGCCCTCACCCATACCCTTCCATCCTCTGCTTAGAAACATTGTAAACTGGAGTGTGAAGTTTAAACTCTCTTCCTACAAACTCAGAAAAACATGAAATGTAGCTTTTGTGGAGCCTTCTTAAAGCCACCCATTTCCTTTGCTCGCCTGGATTTTTGGAGGCAAGAGATCAGCCTAGAAAGCTTTACAAGATCTTAGGTCTATACAATGCTCTGGTACAAATGCATTGCTAAGCCACACTTGAGCTGTGCTTAGGCTGTAAAGATATCCTGGCCAACAACACAAAACAGTTCATCAGAATTACAATTTTAAAAAGCATGCCTTGGCCACTGCCAGACAAGATGACCCCCAAAGGGGACAGCAGGTCAGATTTTCACGTCAGCCAGCTTTCATCGTTCTAAGGCACACGGATGTCATCTGTCTGCCTCCGAGGGGCCCAGCCTTATCTCAAGAGGCTTCTGAGCCTGGTAATGACTTCCTAAGTGTTTGAAAGCATAACAGAAAGTTGAGACCAAGAAGGGATAGGACTCACATAAGAGAAAACCTGTGCAGGAGGTTATTGTAGAAAGGAAGACAGTAAAGCCTTCAGCAGCAGCAACTAACACATGCCTCTTACCCTGAGTAAAGAGACTGCTCTCCCTCATTAGATATGCAGTATTTTTCACATAGCATTTGGAAATAATTGGCCTGTAGGCAGAAGCCAGCCATCTACTAGCCAAGCCTCAGAGAGTATCAAGAGCTCAAGCTTGGTATATTTCATCCATTTAACAAACATGACTTACAAGGCATACAATTCTGCCCAAGCCAAGTTAAAAGAAATCTTACTAAAACAAGAATAGAGGAATTCGGTTCATGAACTGCAAGGAGAACTATCTTCCAACAACAGAAAGGTTAGCATGAAGAATAAGTCCTTAAAAAATGCAACAGCTTTTCCTTAAAAAATAATCTACTGATAAACAAACCTAGATACAAGCAAAACCATCTCTTCAGGCCTTTTAGCTGCAACCTGCACACCCAGTACAAACTTCAGCTTCAGAGAACAGTCTGCTACAGCACCATCTACAGGGAGCAGAGGCTGTGCCAACCCAGAAGCTCACCGATGGGACTTTCCCTTACCTACTGTGAAATGCAGGGTGACACTGGAGCCGTTTCAACAAGAATCCTTTCCCTTTCTCCAGTTTGCATCCAAGGCAAGAGGAGCTCAGAGACAAAAGACTTTCTTTAATTTCTTTTAAAAAAGTCCCACAGCAAACAAGAATCATTCTTCAAGTATTTTCAACTCTCCAAGAGTCCTACAGAACTCTGCAGACATTCCACACCAGAATGCACAAGGAGTCAGAAGCTCAAAGGCACGATGCACACGCCATCAGCCTCTCAAAAGTCTACGCGCCTCTGACTCACTTTTTTCCATGGACACTGATGTGCAATAAGGATTTCAGGTACATAAAATGTGGTGGGTATGTAAAACACCACATTAGAGCTCTTGATCACAGCTCCCTAAAGCCTCTTTCTAGAAAGACCATTTCTACAGACGCCATTACTGGGGCAAATGCCCATCTCCACTTCATCAACAAACATTTTCTCCCTCATTAGAAAACATATTAGAAAACAAAAGGGTAAAATGAAACACAGTTGTTCTTCTCATGCAGCTATTTCAGTCAATAGCTAAAAGGAGCAAGGCTCTTCACAGCCGCCTTTGGTTTTCTGCCCTTCTGTCACACGCTGTGCCAAGCAACATTTGACTTCTAAAAGCATCCTTTACCTAGGGAGCTGCATGATTGACACTGACAGAAAAGAAAGAAAATGCAAATGGAAGACAACACAAGTGTGGGAACCTGCTCAATCTAACTAAAAAAAAAACCTCATTTAGCAGAATCATTTGAAGAGATAAATGCTGTCAGAGCCAGAAGTCGGAGTAAATAAGCCTTACCCAATTTAAACATGTAGCTGCTTAAAAACATTCCTCACAGTAATGTGCAGTTTAAGCACTTAGGAAAATTGCCAAGAGGTGTCAAAATAGTAAAAAGACTGAAAATCAAATTGCATGTAAATAAATTCCCCTCGGCTCTGCCAAACATCTCAGGCTCACTAACTACAAAGCTATGCTATATTCAAGGCAAAGCCATTTTCCAGTCCTGCATGGCCAGAGTACCATTTTCATTGCCATGCTGGAACAAGCCACCACCACAGACCATTTTGTTCTGTGCCCCCAACCCCAAAATTCCATCCTCAGTTTTCTGTTATTTGGTGTCTTGGTACCTTTGCACTCAATCATCCTTCAGATAGTCAGAAAGGATAAAAACAGATGTGTGCATGGGGTCTGCTTTTTTACTGTTGTTGGTGTACGTTTAACTAATATTCTTAACCATATATCCCCTCAATATTTTCTTATCTGGTCACTTCATTGGAAAAGTCAGGGCTGAACAAGAACAACCGAGACAGAATCTAAACTTCCCTAGGAAAGACAGGAGAACAATGGTTTAACAGGGATCCAAGACATCTGTCAAAGCCACAAGTAGTATGTGCAAGGTAAATGGAGAATTCAATTTCACAGTAGCATTTCACATTCAATTTCAGGTAGCAGAGTAAAATACAAGAAAAGTAATGCTCTTCACACTACATAACATTACTACACAGTTACTATTACCTACCACCCATAACTGCAGAATTTAATAAATAATGCTGTGAAGGCCAGAAAACAAATGGATTCAAAAGAGGTCTGAACAGATTGGCAAGAGACAGTAAAATTCTAGAATAGGTCAAACCACATTTGATGCTCAAAGATGCTGCCAGTAAAGGCAGCTTAGCTCTTAGGGCTAGACAAACATGTTCCTTGCATTTCATCTGATCATTTTCACATCCTATTGCTAAAATCAGTTACACAACTGTAACACCTCTGTGCCTTACGGCCTCTCAAAGTCACACAGCCACTTTACTGGACCCTGTCCTCCAATAGCCCATGTGACAGGAAACCTACAGCTAGCTCCTAGTAATCAAAACTAGCCTCAGAAGTGCTACTACACATGACAGTTTCTGTGTTCTTTCACACACTTACCTTGCAAATAGAGATAGGCCCTGACACCCACCAAGCTTTTGCCAGCATGCAACCCTTCCACATATGCCCCTCGTATTAGACAAGGCTAGCCACAGAACCATGTAATTCCCTCCAAGTAAACAAAGGTGAACTTCTAGCTCTTACGGTCTTTAACACCCACTTTTTTCAAGCACAGGGAAACCCATCTTAGCCAAGTACAGTGAATTTCTGTTACCAAATCAGAAAAGGAGTATTATTGGTTCCCCATTCCTCCTGAACAATTGTTCACTTCTGAGCCTTTCCCTCTCCTTATTCACAAAGGCAGATTCATACACCCACCCTTCTTGTTGCCCCCAGAGGCACATGCTTTCCCCTCTCACATGAGCAACAGCAAGTAGTAATTACTGTAATACCAACAGCCATCTCTTCAAAATACTCTGTTTCTATTGCAAGTTTATTTTCAAAGCAAGCAGTATCAACATTGAACATCAAAGCCACCAGCTGCCTTATGCACCAGGACTGGATGAGATCAAGCTAAACAGACTTAAACTGGATCAGTAACTTAAAGAGGAGACTTAAAAAAAATCCCATTACCACAGAAAGCTATATTGGCAGTAGAGCAGACACATCAGCATTTCAGCAGTGCCTTAGGAGAGGCTTTGCTGACATTCGTTCCATCTTCACTGCTTTCTGGTCTTAAGGTTGCAGCTCTACTTACATATAAGCATAAACACTTTTTTCCTGGCTGGAATCCAACATCAGCATAATAATGACTTCCACAACTGTCACCAGTGCTGGCTACACCAGGTATCACTACAAACATGCTGTGTTTCCTATAAGTTATATTTGAAGACAACTGCTTTGGAGATGTACATAGGATACACGACATCCTTTGTGCATGCACTGTAGAATGGCGCTGTGTGTAAGACAGTAACAGCCATGACAGACCAAAGAGCACGGAGACACCTTTCCCAGCTCAGCCACCACCTTGCTACTTTGCTATTTTATTTCTGTAATGCCATTTTTTAACCGCTGAATTGGGAACTATTGCTCTTGAATCTCACCTCACAAGGTGAAGTTAGTCAATGCTTCCAAATGTCCTTGAAATGCCCAGATGAAACAAGAGTGCTAAACACTACTCATTAACTGTAACTGCATGCTACAAGAGAACAAGTGCAAAACAGGTTGACAGCTAAGAATCTCTCACCTGCTCAACAGCTGTGGTTAGGAAAGACTCCCAAGGGCAAGAGAACAACTGCTTCTTACTTATCTATTCCTCATATGCCACCACTCTCTCCCTATCCCACATTGTGCCAATAGCATCCAAAGGCAGCAGGGAAGCAGTATTAAATATTAAAAATCACCCTCAATATGCCATTTTGCTTCAGACAAAGTTGGGGAATCCGGGCAGCACACCTCAAAGACAAGCTAAGGAGCTATCCTCAGGAGCATGCTCCAGCAGAACACAGTCCTGGCAGCGCTCTGCTCATCATAACAGGATCCAGGCTCCACCACAAGGCTAGTTTGCAAAGCAGCCCATGAAATATTCAAACTTTTTTCAGAGACTCAAGTTAAAAATGCTAATGGAACTTTTACCATGAAGTCAGGGTTTCCCCTCAAGGGCCTCAGTACTGCCATGCAGAGCAAGCTATCCCCTTTCCATCCCTCACTTACAAAGTGCACCTCCCTGTCCCCTTCTCTCCATCTCAATTAATGAATTATGGAGTGAGCAGCAAAGTGCTTTTGTATTCCATTCAGATAAGAGTAGAGAGACTCCTCTGTAATAAGGATAACATTGCTCAACACAGCACTCCTGAAAAGATGGGGGCCCTTTTTCCTCAGGTAACTCTTCTTACTCAGATGGCCCAAGGCAGAGTTGATCCACACCCCCACCACAGTATGGGTATTTTCATAAGCAACACACAACAGGAACAGCAACAGCAGCTGTGTGATGTGAAGCAGCTCAGGAGATTCAGGAAGAACAACTGCTGGCTTCTAGTTCCTTGTCCGCTCCTGCCAAGAAACATGTAGCCTGTGAGAAATGAACAAAAAAAAGCACCTACAAACCCCAAGAGCCAAGCTTCATCTTCCCTGTCACCATCATGCCTGTCAGGGTGGTTTCTACTTCTAAGAGTTCTACAATGCAGATTTCAATCTGCACCCCTTCACATGGGCCCTCCAATTTACTATGCAAGTGTCATCTTGCTAGCAGTCACATTTAAATGAACAGATGCCAGGTGTTTCAACATCCAGTGGAAGGTCTAATTTGCTAAGGAGTTCATTTTGCAGGCAACTACTAAGACTAAAGAGAAAATCTTCTGAACTGCACTGAGGTAGCCGCTACTCCCAATTCTGCAGATTTAAGTAGGCTGACAGAATCTAGAAACCTCTTTTTCGCCCTCTCCAAGAGAATTGTCCCATGCGCACCCCTCCAAAACCTGACAGTGTTTTATACTATGCTATCTACTGTTCAAAGTTATTTCTCTATTAATATTGAGTCCATAAACACTGCTAAAGTAGAACTGCACACACAACATAACAAGCTCCACACATTGTAAACAAGTTTTACACCCTCAAAATACTGAGCACAAGATACTAGGCGTTTTATTTCACAAGGAAATCAACCAAAATACAATCTCTCCATCTCCTGATTGCTGATAAGTATTCCCATAAAAAGGCTTGAAAAATACTTCAAGCCCTACTTATTAATCAGCCTCACAGCACCACCACAGAAATCTGACTTTTAAAAGAGTACAAAGGCAAGTTCCATACATAGGAGCTGGAACATTCCGACAAATGAGAATGTATCGGCTCCAATGCAAATCCCACCTGTCTTTCAGGATGACAGTGCAGTTTTCACAATTGCACCTAAGCTCCTGACTAACTACACTTGGGCCAAAGGCTGGCCAGAAAGGGCTTTCACCACACGTTACACTAAGCTTAGGGCACACGTATTAACATGTGAAGATTAAGAATGCAATCCCAGACAACAAATTAAATTCAAGACCTGGCAAATAAATGACGACCAGCAAGGCTAGAAAACGACAAGAAGAACACACCAGAACAAAGTAAACCACAGAGAAGTTAAACGGCCTCCGTTATAACAAAGTCATACAACACCATGGGCACCTGCCAGCTGAAGAACTGGTTGGAGGCACTAAGTTTCTGTTACTACTATTTACAGCTGAGCCTACCCAGATCTAGCAGCATACTTGCACATTGATTCCTGGGCAATCCAATAAACACATTCCACTGGGAATTACATGTGTTCTTGATGGCTCTTCTAGCCAGGCCTTAGCTGGTTTGCCAACATACTCAGTATCCTCAGGAAAAGGCAGCAAGGTTAAGCGCTACGGTTTTCCACCTTTATGCCTCTCCTCCAGAATCAGCGCCTAAACAACCTATATAAGCACACAGCAAGGAGTGAAATCAGAGTGAACTATCCCCACAAATGATTATTTCACCTCTTCCCATGACTAAGCAGCATAACTCTTCTTAAGACGGAAACAGAAGTAAAACACGGAATTTTGTCAACTATTTTCAAATCAAAAATATTTATTTACTTTGAGCTAGAAAACTTTAGAAAACCATTTTGCCATATAGAAATGCAATTAACATATCAGAATATTGCATCATAACAGTTTTTTCCACAACTGCAGGGATAGGTGTTTACAGTAAGTTTTACTATGTAACACGATGTTCTACAGCCTTCCTTATCAATGAGCACTCACTCTACACATCCCACAGGTACCTCTCCCTATCAAGAGACAAGTTATGATAACTGAAATTTTCCTAAAGCACAAGTGTGTAAAAAAACAAGCACAAGTAGCAGTTCTCATTGAAAAGTCAAATAGGAGAGCTACCAATAGCATCAGATGCACTTCATTTCACTCCTTGCAGCTGTATGCAGCATTTTTGGCTGACAGGTAATGGACATGATCTAAATCACTCTTCCCCTCACCTCTTCAGATACAATCAGTTATCATTTCTGAAAGTAATGAATCTGCCAGACTGGAAATTCCCAGAAGATCCTGATAGAATCAACTTCTTGACTTTCATTTAACCTCCTCTCATCTTTCAAGAGTTTGAACATTTGCAATATTCCACCACAGACATCCTCAAGTAAACGCATACAAATATAAAGACAGTCTTGTCACAGAACACCACATCTGCTGATTAACAATGACATGTTGTACCCTAGGCAGTTACAAGCCAACGTGTTTACAGCAAGGACTACATCTCCTCTACGCTTACAAGGGACACACCTTCTCGCATCTCAGCAAACCTTTCACTTTTCTGTCCTTTGGCATTCACAAGCAAGTTTCCAAAATAAGGTCTTCCACAGGTACCCTCCCATATCCTAGCCTCACTTAGGCATTTTTGGCAGCACTCCTTCCGAAAAGCTGCGCCATATAGCAAGAGGGGCAGAGAGTTCTTTGAACAAGCATGAAAGGTTCAAGGGCTACAGAAACAGTTCATTTTTAACAAAAAAAGGGCTACACATCTACTTAGCACAGACCAGCTGCCTTAATCCATTAATTGAACCAACTAGAAAAAATTGGTAGAGGTGTTTCACTAGCAACATTTGCTTTGAAGCAATCGCTGTCCATTACCAGCATGACCAAGGGGAGCTCATTAACTCAGGGATATCTCAAGTTGGCAGGATGCATCACACCAATCACATGCCTCAAGTGAGGTGAATCCCCACTGGGTATGCTCACTCTACACCAGCCTGAGCAACAGCTTCGGGAGAGCTGGCCCCTATCTTAGAGGCTCCACCTCTCACTTACCTCCCATCACCTGTTTTCACCTATTAAACACCTTCCTCCAGGCACACAAAGTGTATCAGTTGAGACAGCCATTCTGCAAGTCTGCAGACATGCAAGTTGCCTAGTTGCTGTAACACACCATGGCCAGACCTTTACTGCAACACAAAATCCAAACCCCTGTTCCACCCAGTTACCCACTTGTGGTATACAAACCAAAGAGAAATCCCCATTCGCCAACACGAAGTCTGAAACACAGCAGAGCTGTCCTAAATCTATTCTGCAGAAAGCAATCATATGTTAGCTATTGCGGAACACTGCAGTAATACCGATATACATGCGAAGGCTCACAAGAGAGGAGTCAGGACATCTACACAAAGTCAACCAGACGCCATAGCCTGTAGCGTTTATGACCGACTCTGCTTCTTCTGAAATAGCCCTGTAGCTTGTCAGACATACAACATTAATATCTACAAAGATGTCAAGCAATCCCAATGAATCAATAGAAGTTCTGACAGAGACCTGCACGCTAAATTAAGCATAGCTGACAAGTGGGTTGTAAGCACACCATGTTTAACGATCAGATGAGATTTCACTTCCAACAAGATTGCTCCCTTTTTAGTAGGTGTCTATGTGCTGCACAAAGATAATCCTGCACATTCAACCATCACACACATGTAAAGCCAAAAAGCAACCGCTCATTAATGGACGTTCTACGGACACAGTCAAGAAGTTGAAGCAAATGCGTTTGACCTCCCAAGCTTAATCGGCAAGAACTCCCAAAGCCTTCAAAGCATAGGTCTCCATCACCTGAGCAGTTACCCCCACTAGCATTATAGGCCCCCGCTTCCTGTGTGGTTCAGCCACTAGAGGGGAAAACAGCATTTGGAACATCGTCCAGGAAACCAGAAATTGTGGTTTACGGTCCCCTGCACATTACAATGGCTTTGAGCACAGGACATTTGTTCCTGCAGTCTGTAGCCATTCAAGACCACACCTGAATCAAACTCAGCCTTTGCCTGTACTTCTGTGGCCACACTGACACAAACAGCATTCAGCCTGACAGATTCCAAACCACACATAGGAACACCACACACTAGATAGTGTACCTCACACACAATACTGGTGACAGTCTACATGATCCACCTGATTCCATCTGAAAAGGAGAATTTGCTTAACAGATTCCAGTACTCTCAAGTACTCACAGGTTATTTGACATGACAAAGGAGGAAAACCTAACCCACCTAACAACTATTCGTTTAAGAACACCACAACTGACTTGCCCTCTAAGCACTATTTGAGTTAATACTTACCCCAGTTCTAGTAATCTTCACTATGAAGCATGATCTCAGCAAGGAGTAAAGCTTCTGAATTGAAACAGTAGCCCAACAAAACAGGTGAAAGCAGAACAGAGTTGGCCTGGGAAAAAACTAAGCAGTAGGACAGTTGGAACATTTTTGCTTGTGTTCTTTCTGCTGCTGACTAAACCCTCATTTAGTGTCAGTATTGCTTTCTCACTCATCTTTTTCCTTTTCCTAAGTGTGTTTAATCTGCTGTAAAATTGTTTTCACAGCTGCAGTGAATGTTATTGTAACTGCTCTACAATGTGCATTATCTGCACTGTGTAAAGGCTTTTGCCCTCTGTATGCAAATCAGTATCTTGCCTGCTGTCATTCAAGGTGCATGCCCTCACACAGCTACATTAAGCTACATTCCATATCACTGAAGGGCACAAATGCCACCTCCTACAGAAGTTAATAAATCACTTTGTGTCCAGTCTAACATAACTGAAGCCTGTTTCTCAGAATTCTGCCAGAGCTTGCCCAGAACATAGAGAGTTCAGGTAACTTTGTTCCGACCCGTACCTACTGCCATAACTGCTGAGCCATGGGAAACAAAGGCTTGACCAGAGATGGACAATCACCAGTCTGACAGGGAGAAACCAAAACTAAAAGAAAACATGTCCATTCTGCGGAGGGAAAACAGTCTGGTTTTGGGACAGTTACAGGTTACATCGGGACAACTAGAAAAAACATGGTATTTTTAACCCTTCCTAGCTTGTCACATACGAAAAAGACTTAAGTGAGATTCAAAGCCAGTCAGTATCTTTAACACTGAATAAGCAAACCAAGGCAAGACGACAGAATACAATTTTCTCAAGATCCCTGAACAAGTATCAGCAGATCAGGTTGGCTGCCCATCTTCAACCTCCTGCATCAAGGCCTTACTTTAAGCTGTTTCTACTTGTCTCACATTTTAGTGAATTGCTCATATATGCACATCAACTTGACGGAAGGCAAGTTTACAGACTTTTCAGTCATATGTAGACAGCTAGGCTGTGAAAACAAGATAAGAACTTTAGACTTACCTTTCAGTCCCATGTTTTCCAGTTACCAAGCTGAAGCAGTACTCACAGCTTTAAATACTGGTCACCAGCCAAAGGGCCAAGCAGCCAACTTCTCCAAAAATAAAGCACATGCACACACGCTCCATAGGGAGTCTCCTAGCTGGAGAAACAAGCAGCTCATCCTCAAGATCCCTTCTGCAGTGCCAAGTGGGCCTCCTGCCACCAGTTGGCCAATTAGGACATCAACTGTCTGATTAGATCAGCTCCCCAGTTACCCCTTCCTGGCAAGGGTCTCAGCTTTGTAACTCTTCATTTGCCTAGAGCTACAACATCATAGCCAGCAGCAATTGCTTAAGAAGGAGCAGCCAAAGGAACAAGACACCTAAATTCTTACACTGAAACACAAAATGATAGCATCGCTTGCACAAAGTTGGTACAACAGCTTAAAAAGCAAGCTTATAGGAGAGGCCAAGATGTTCCTGCCCTGCACTGCAGCCTGCAAAAGAAGGTTTTTCGCCTCAGATATTTATGCACAGCTTCCTCATCCAGCACAGCAATTCATTTAGCAATGTGTCTTTAGGATCTACTACATTTTCAACTTGCCAATTTACCACCGCACGTAATCACAGCACCAGAGACTGCTCAGGGCAGCCTATTCATCAATCTGTCAATGCAAAGTCACATGATTAACAAAGAAAATCTATACAAAAAGGAGGAGAAAAACCTACATGCCCAATCCCCAGTCACTTATTCACAACCCCTCCTGCTATCAGCTTCTGAAGCAATATTGCCATGGCAACCACAATACCTTTAGCTCAGCTGACAGGATGGCATGAAAGGAGACACTCGTCTCCACTTTGTTAGCTGGGTAATTGGCCCTGCTGCACAGGGTCAGTTTTAAGAAAGATGACAGCAGGTAGTGTCCATCTGCTTAGATACCAGGGCCACCTTATCCTTTGAACAGGTCTCTCGGATTTATTAAACACTTAAGAGGTTAGTGAGCTGTGAAAATCTGATTCACCACCACTGCAATCTGCTGACTAGAAACTTCCTCCTGTGCTTCATCAAATTTTCATTACCTTGCTGTGTGGTTTTTGAGGGAGGGAAGCTTCAGGGATTTAAGACACTGCAATTTTCAGGCTGCAGGTGCAATTCTTAGGCTGCAGGAGCCTTCCAAATCAGCAACCACCCTCTCTGGCAGAACCTTTGAGAGCAAGTCAGCTGGAGCTGGTTCTTACACTGAGCTCCTTCAGGTAGTGCACAGGACAGACAAGTCTCACCACAAATTATGCTGCCCACTTGTTCTTCAGTCTGCCTTCAAACATAGGCCAGTTCTAAAGCATCGTTTCCAACACTCCTTATTTCCACACTCAACTGTTTTCTCATGGGGAGGCAGAGAAAACAAACCCTGCCCTTGCCCTTAATCTGATACAAACTGCAGATCTTCAGATCAAGAGAATGGACTAGCTCATAGTGAGTTTCAACACAAGCCATCTCTCAGCTTGCATGTTCTGCACAAGAGGCTGAAGGCCTGAACAACATCACCAGCTCCAAGCAATCAGAATTCCACCTTGCAAGTATCTAGGTACACAAAATACAGATATTTAAAAAAACTTAACCCATTAGCTCTTCTCTTCAGCAGGTCAAAACATAATTGTTACCTGGTTACTTTAGAAACAGCTGAGCCCCCATTTTCATGCAAACAGCTCAAACATAGCTGTAGCTGAAATTCCCAGAGCAGAACAAGGAAGAGTTGCAACAGGCAACCGTCTGTATCAGGCAAGCACTCCCTGCCTCTATTCTTTAACTCTGCACAGTAGAGGCATCTGAGCGGTCCATTGTACAGTCATGTCAGAATTTTAGCCTTTAGGAAAATTCTCAGGAAGATATTTCAGGAGAAGCAATTTCTACATTTTAAAGTTATCTGCCTTAACAGACATCTTCCAAAGAATTCATAAGCCCCTATCTCATGCATTCTCATACAGGAAGTAGGCGCACAATGGGTGCAAGACGCTCCTCCAAGGACTGTAGAGTTTTTCCTCCTGATCCTACAAAGCTTTCAGTTTCCCCTCAGTTTTTAATGAAGCAGGGGGAACCACAAATACCTCTTTCAGAAATTTGTGCTACATGAAGGTCAGAAGACAACAGAAAGATCTTTGGCATTGCCAATAACCATGACAAAGCATAAGCAACCGCAATGAGACTTCCCAGAAACTGTGGTTTCTCACAGCCAATTCCTGTTCAACATCATCTCAGACAATTGAGGTAAATCCTGAAGTCTCTACAAAGCTTTGAGCAGGAGTTTAGTCTAGAGGCCTCGAGACCCCTTCCAACCTGAATTACCGTACTACAATCCAAATCCAATGAAGTTAGAACACCACATTCTCAGAAGAATCCGAGTCAGAGATGAACACGTGAATTGCAGAGAGCAAGCGACATTAAGAAGCAGTCAAAAAGTAAATACCTCAGTATCAAAGCTACTTCGGCAACAGCTATTTAGAGCCCAGCTGCATTTGTAACACTATCAGCTGCTGTCAAGCAGACAGCATCAAGGACCTAACACATCAAATAAGGATGGTAAAATACTAAAGCTTCTTCCTCACTCTCCAGTTTCCTTTCACCCAGCTCACAGATCCTTTAAAAAAAAGCTTTTGCAATTCAGTCTGTATTGGATAAGAGTAGCTAGAAGGCCCTGTATCTCCAGCAAGACTGCAAGGTTTGCTACTGTGCTTTCCTGTAGCCCAGCCATGCTTTAGACCAAAACCCACTCCATCTCTCCCTATAGTCCAACATGCTTTAAGCCACAGGCCTGAAAGTCTGAGCTACCCACTTAGTCTAATGCAATATTTACAGGCCAGAATTATTTTTGCCCCCAAAGAACAGAAGTTGCAGCTCATCTCCCCTGCCTTCCCCAAATCCCTGCCCATTTATGGCAAAAAAAGTCTAGGGCAGGGGAAGGTCACCACCTTTTAGCATTTTTTTTGTATGTATCTGCACAAAACCAGAAGAACTTCATGGATTAACAGCAACACTGCTAACCTAAGTGTTATTTTCCAGTAGGTCCTTTATGTTGAGAGCTGGACCTCCTAGCTCCGAGTTTGATAAAGTATATGAGCTTCCATGATAGTGCTACTGAATGACATCCTTCCTCAGAATAATATATAAAGCCATATCAATGTGATACAAGAAACCATTTTAAACACAAAACCAGCAATAGAAATTAAGCATGCTTTAACATTTCGTATTAATATTAATGTCTGGGGATTTCTGGCTTCCATTGTTTCTTACTTTTCAGTGGACCTGTAAGGATGACATCACCATAAAAATAACAGTTAATATTAGCTGTACTACAAATACCCACTCATTTCTACTTCAGCATGCATATTATCCATAACGACTGTGCCTTTTTCAAACTGCAGAATTCTGTTCTACAGGCCTTCATTTCAGCATAATGTCCTCATAAAACACAACAGCAGTGCAGCATAGAGGACTAAATTAAAAATTAATGGGCCTTACCAGTACTAAGCTTTCTCAGAGCCAGTAAAAGGCAGAAGGACAGTTCTGCCTCCATGCGAGAGTCCTGCTTATACAAAGCCAAACATACCCTTCCCAGTCCCAAGTTTAACAGCCAACTCCCTGCTGCAGTACACTCACATGTTCATTTCACCCATGCAAAGGATGAGCAGCTACTGCACAACGAAGTCACAAGATGCAAGGGGCAAGCCCGGTTGGGTTACTATGTGGGAGTCTTGTGGAACTCTACAGGAATAAACTCGGTGCCAGTGCCTGATTTCCCCCATTTGTCTGTAAGGGTCATCATTAACAACTTCACCCAAATGAGAAGTACCTAGTTACAGAACCATTTTAGAAACACTTCTTATGAAGGCTTTGAAGCAAGATACGACAAAAGGTTAAGCACCTTCTCTAACCCTACTGACAAAATCCTCCAATGCAGAATGGGAGCCCTTCAATATCTTAGAGCTCTGAATGAGCAACACCACACTTTCAGAGGCAGCCCCGAATGAGGTTTTGAAGGCAGGCCCATACTGAAGACAGTACCCTCAAAAGCATTCCTTGGACTGTATTGTTTAAGCAATTATTGGCTAAAGGGTGGAATAGCATGAGCAGCAGAAGGGCATTCAAAAAGAATCTTGGCACTTAAGAAGACGATCACTTCAAAAGGTTAAGTTTCTCCCTCCACAGAAGGGCACCATGAGTAAAAGGCTCCACACAGATTTGGGAACTTGGTATTCACTGCCACTACCCAAACATATTCCTCTGCCTGGCCCTCAGCAGCAGAGAACAGGAGGGAGATTTCGCCATAGGGAGTAACTCGATGAAGCATTTCCTACAGTCTGCCCCTATGCATAAGATACAGAAGTGGCTTCTCAGCTCCCACAGATAATGGAGTCTCTCTTCATACAGAGTAGAAAAAAGGCTGCTTGGCACACCAAGGTAGCCTCTACGTTCACTGAAATTGCAAACGCATTCTCCAGTCCAATCCACAGCAGCTGTACAACTACTTCATCTCTCAGTCAAGAGGTACGCATCCTTCTTTATTAACACTGGTAACACCAAGTATGAGACAGCTATACCACTAGTAAGAGACTGGGCCAAACACTCAGCCTTTTTTACCAGCTGCTGAATAACCTCAGCTCCCAATGTTTAAGCACTTGTCCAAAGGCACTCTCCACTGCCATTCCATACAGAAGCTACAAGGAATATTTAACTTTGTCACCTTAAGCCTTTATAGAAAGCTCCCCACAGATCCCTAGGAAAGCAGCCAATATGGAATTCAACAGGACTGCACACTCATTGCTATAAAGCAGTAGCCTTTAAATTAAACTGTGATCCGCTCGAAAGCTCATGCACTGAATTTCAGAAACTTGCACTTCTAATTCTAAGTAATTTTCCCCATTTTTAATAGCTGGTTAAATTATATACAGCTTTTCTACAACTACCTTTTAAAAAGCATTCCAACTTCTTACAGCTCCCACTCCAAAGCCCTATCACCTCAGCAGTGTAACTCAAGACCACTCCACCAAAAGCATCTAGCCCGGTTTATTCAATAGTTTTAAAAAGTAGAAATAATTATCAGTAGCTGGAACCCCACTTTCCTTAGAGTAACATGGTTTCCACACTTTACCCTAGCATCATCAACGAGAAAAAGCATTCCAGCATACACTGTTTATACAGACAGCTTACAGGCATTTGGCAGTCCTGCAACATATGGTATAGCCACTCCTTATTTCTGTTGTCAGATTCATCTCACACCAAGAAGCTCTGTTCCCATTCCACACTCAACCATGCACATGCAGTGTTTCAGTGAGCCCTGGCAGGCAGAAATGACAGCCTGGAACCCTCTCAGAGGGAAGGAAATGTTATCCTGATCAAACTGCCCTCAGGCACTTCAACCAGATAAAAGGCACAGGCTTGCATGAAATACTAGAGACCTCTTGGGTTGCCAGGACAAATGCCATAGTCTTTCATGAAGTAAAAAGACATGCTGCCTCCATTTGCTCTCATTGCAGCTTCTGTTTACCTCCCTCCTATCTCAAAACACTCAGTAGCCTCTTAGGGAAGCCACGGGAACTGTCACATGGGGATATCTACAACTAAAACATTCAGGTGCATCTGTATATGTTGTTGGGAAACCTTTAAAGACAACCTGTGTTTTCCAATTCAGTAGCTGACATGCTCTGCACCCTCACTCCCATTTTTCCTTTCCCAGCCAGTACCCAAACAATAACACAGGATTTAAACTAGCAGAGGTTCTAGGAGAAAGTGATGTCACTTTCAAACACACTGAAAAGACTGAATAAAAACCTCAATAAGCACCTGACTACCCATAGTCAAAATGAAGGTGTCAGTCAGCTCAAGAGCTTTAACAATGCACTCCACTTCCCTAAATTGTTGCTGCACCTCTAGTCAAAAGAGCTGCCCTTTCGCCTTCTCCCCTCCACTTCAGTAAGTGTTCACTGCAAGCATTCCTTTTTTTATCTTAATGGATGCTACACTTCAATATACAAATCTACCCATATAGAAGAGACTATATCAGACAGCCTATGAAAAGCAAAACATCTTGGTGATTTTTGTATTTAACACAAACTAAAGTCACCTCCGGAACTGTCTTTAGGATCTTTCCCTACATTTCTGTGCATAGCCAGCTCCCCAGCAAATTGTTATTGGGAAGTAAAAAAATCCAGAAGTATTAGCTTGTACTTATGACAGCATCATGCATTCATTCTGCCCAAGCATTGCTGACCATCTATCAGTCTGCTCTGTGTTCAAGCTCACATTCAACAACTGAGCAGTTCCATACAGGAGCTCAACATCACAAGAGGTAATTCTGTTCAGAAAAATCTCTCAAAATATTTCGGAACCAACATCTATATTGCCCCATAAACCCACACAACTCAGAAAACAACATCAACTCCGGCAGAGGAAAACTAGCAGACTAAAAGCAGTTCATTGGACTAAAGGAGAAAAGGATTTGTTGCATGCCAATGGAAGCCCCAGGTATCTCAACATTTTTTGACAAGTACTGGTAAAAGAAGGCTTCTGGTACTCAGACAAGCATTTAACACTTAACACAGAAAACCCATTGATCAACTTGCAATTGATTTCTTACAACATGTCTCTTATTTTTCAGGAGGTGAAGCAATTCCTTAAGTCCTCATTCATACAGAGAACTTGTTCAACACAATCCTCCAAGGAGTTCTGTGGGCATTAAAAACTTCCACTAGGAAGGAAGAAAATACCCCAGCCAGGGAGCTATGGCTCCAAGATTTCAACAGATACTCCATCAACAGCAGCAAGAGGTGCAGAAAGCACCGCTTAGCATTGCTAACATGCCTATTACTGTCCACAGCATGGGAAACAGTCACCTAGGAAACCATTTCAAAGATCTGCTGGTGTCCAGGGATAAGGTTCAGAAGCATGTGAACATAGCAATTACTCAGAGGCACCCACAGCTTGTGCCCTTTGGAGAACCTGCTGGAGAGCTGACAGTTTCCATAGAAACACCACAGAAAAGCTTCAAGTGAGCTTCCTCCCAGCTGTTTCACTTCCGAGGGCAAACAAAAAGGCCCAGCAATAAAATGAGTTGTCTTTCATTTGTTAAGTGTAACAGCTGGACAATGCACAATGAGGCCAGAAGGGTGAAAAACATTTTCACATCACCAGACATTCATCTGAGAGGTAAGCAACAGAGTCCTCCTATAGTGACCTATTTTCCTACTACCTGCTTGCTTGTTGACAGCTACTCCCTTATAAAGATATTATTAGTTTATCAGCTCAAGAACAAACAGTCCTATAGACAGTTCCAAGTCCTTACAGCAGCTGCACTGTACAGATTTTGTACCTAAGCCTGTATAAACCACTGAATTTGTTAGCCTATCTGGGACACTTGAGACTGACAGAGCGAATCCTCTTCTGCTTAAAAGCTGCAAGTTTTGAGTTGATTTCTAACTCGGGAAGGCAACTTAAGGAGAAAATTTGAGAGCAGAAGAGTCACATGTCATCTCCACTATATAGCTATACCATGTAGTAGCATGAAGCTTTAAACATTGAATTACCACTCAGCACAGAACCTACCAAGCACATACATGCCTAGCTCACTAAGCATAAGCAGCTTTCAAGTTCCACTGCTTAGCATTTTCCACATCACATAAGTTTTCCAGCCAGCTTGATGCCAACAGGTGAACTGGTTAGTAACCATTGTGGTCTGCCAAGGAAATCCCACATATAAAGCAGAGGTATCATTTCAGGTCTGTCCCACAACACATGCTTGGAAAGCTTATGCCCAAAAGTCAATTTGGGCCTGAGAAGGTTGAAGCCCAGTGCCTTCAGGCTACCTCATACAGTTCAGAGTTTTCCCCTACATAAAGCCTCGAATGGCTTCCACTCCTGAAAAACCCCAAAACTTCCCAGTAGTCTTCCTCATATCACCAATTCCCCTCCATTCACCCAACCTCTCTGCAGTCCTTCTGTCAGGACCTTTCCCAGCCTTTATTACCAGCTACTCCTCTTTCCCCACATCCCTGTGACACTTATTCCTTCATGCCAGCACCATCACCTCCTACATTTGATTTGCCACAACTGACATATTACACAGATATATTTTTGCAGCCTTCAACGCTCCTTTTCTCCCCTTTTTGTCTATAGAAACTCATGAGGCATAGTCTAATAGTCATTTGGGCTAGCAGGTTCTACCTCCACGTAGTTCTGAAAATAAAACTTACCATAAGGCATATTTTCCCCTACAGCAATACTTTCCAACTAAATCTAACAAATACAAGATTGAACATTTCTCATAATCCACATTCTCTACATTGTAACAGGAAATTAAAAGACCCCAAAAGACATGGAGTCTACCACCAGGGGCAGAGAAGCAGCATTGCTGTCTTGCTTCAAGTGTCTCCAAACACACTAAGTTCATAGTTTCATCCATACTGCCATGCAGAAGTACATGGATAAAACTAACCCAAGCCTCAAAACCCAATTACAAAGTAGCATTTCTTTCTAAGCCCTACAGTCAGAATACTTTTTTCCCTCCCCAATGTAAACAGAAGTTCCTGCACTCCAAAGCTTTATACACTTCAAGAGAAATCAGCTTTCAAAACAAAGTCCAAGGGAAAACTTTGCCATTTCTTTTTAACCCCATAAGTGGTCTCTCTTGTATAGCTGGGGATAGAGAGGTTTCTTTTCACTTTCCAGGCACAGGGAATTAAAGAAATTTTTCCTTGAGGTTTCCACAGCTGTTTTGCTTCAGCAACAAAACCACTTCTTGATGTTCTTGCCTGTCTTCCCTTTCCAAAAGGGCAACAGGAAACATCAAGCCAGTGCTAAAAACATCTTCTCCCCACCTTGCTCAAATCAGACTCCAAACTGTCTCCTGCCGGTGCCACTACCTGTTAGTCCTGCCCATACAGTGATGGGGGTCTCTAGCACACAAGTTTGCAGGCTCCACCACCACAAAGTAGTGCTATTCATCTCGCCACCGCATTTTTGACCTGGTAAACACAGCATGAGTGAAAGCCCTAACCCTCCATCAAGTACAGCTAGTTTCTTAGTTTCGTACAGTTCTTAGAGCAAGTCTTAATCCCACAAAAAAATATTCATGTCAGCTAATCATTTGCAAGAAACAGATGCACTTGCAACAAATATATATTATTGTTTTTCTGCAAAGCACTTCTTTCTGTCTAATGCATTACAATAATCATTTTGGTAGATCAAAACACACAATTTTAAGACTCTATGAAGCACTTCATCCTCCATCCGCTCATGCGGGGATAATTCCTTAATTTACGCCATTCTTAAAGGCTAGGCAGGTGTTAGCCTTTAGCCCATATTTATGCTGGCAACATATATACAGTGATTAAAGAGACACACATCTTAACCAACAGGAGGAAAGTGTTCCAAGAACTGGTATAAGGGGAAAGGTCCTTTTCAGCATGATCTTTGAGCTACTTTTGTACTCGCAGGGTCAATTTTCTACTGTGTTGGAAGTTCTGATCATTTCCAACTAGATCAGCACAGAAGTTGTAGTTACAGAACTGTCTGCTTCTTTTTACCAGTAGAAAGACTTCAGCTGACTCTACCTTTCCAAAAGGTATCATGAGACATACAAGGCAGTGAAAAAATAGATCAGCTTAGTATATTTTGTCTTCTCATCCTAGGACTCACACGCTTCCTCCACCACAAAATCTTATCAAGGAAGCAGGATTCCCAAAAAGCAGAGCTTTGATCTGTGACTTATCACAACAGTTTCAAGGAGGCTGCATGTAGAATCAAGTATTAAGCAAAGCCTGCATATAGCCATATTATATACCCCTAGAGAGTTAGGCACACATCACCTCCATTTGGCAGCTATGGAGCAGAAACAGATACTTTCAGGTAACAGCAGACCTAAGAAGCTTGTCCACATAGCAACTAACTAGTTCAGTGATAAATGTTTCTTTGTATCAGCTAAATAAAAGCTAACTCACTCTACTGCAGTTACTTTTTTTACCTCAGCCACACATCTGCTTCAGCCACTCCCTCCAAGCAAATCCATGATCAGTGTGGGAGGAATATCTGTCCATCATTTGAGGAGTAAAAATGAGGCATCCGCCATTTCACCAGACCTGCAGTTCCTAAACAAAACCCTATAGATAAAGAGACCTCCTGCCAGCCCTCATCTACAACTTTTTTTCCCCCCCCCCAAAGTATTTAAGTGCTTTGATCAGTAAGACACCTGTAAAGTACTACATGAGACTAAATTATTCTCACATGGCAGGCTAGTGCTTACACTCACTTCAAAACTAGCAGTATTATCAGTCCTCTTCCCCACAGAGCTAGGAGCATAGTGTTATTTTTGGTTCCACAGCTAGCTATAAACAGACATATTACCAATTCACCTTTGGATAATGTCTTATGATCCTTGGATGAAGATCACCACATAAGTGTTCAGAGCAATTCTTTTTCACGCTTCTGCACCACTGCCAATATTGAACAATTCTTCCCCCTCCATAGAAAAAGGTAAGCCACAGGAACTGCTACAGATGACCTTTATTCGTCAGTCTTTTTACCTCCACAACAGCGCTTTGCCATTTCTGTTGTTCTGCTCTCAAACAGCAGGTCTCTCCATTACCACTAAAACCAAAAGACTGAAGAGGGGATCACCCATTCTACCCAAAAAAACACCAACAACTGCTTCATCCTAGCAATAGCACCATAAGGGCTAGCCCTCTGGTATGCAAAGCAGGGACACCAGCATATCTTTAGCTGTTTTTCAGCATCATTCCTGTGAGAATTCTTCTGTAAGTCTAAAGCATATCTTGTGTTTATACTCACATCTTCCACCTGACATGGAACAAATCCTTCAAGGTCCAACGAGCACATCAGCCAGCTCTGTTGAAAATCTAAAAGCATGCTAATGACAGAGCAAAAGACAGGGACAGGAGCCCTTGTCCTGTCTATTAATAGAAGCACTTCAACAGAGCATAAAGAATGGAGGGCTGGGATGACTGCCTTCTTTCTAGGATGCTGCTGTCCTGCTTACTGGACCATTAAATGTTGAGCAGAAGGAAAGACAGGTTTGTGTGAATAATAATGAAGGTGTAGCATCTGCAGTTTTCCACTTATGTCTAGAAACTACTTGTGATCACTTGACCTAGCTAACAAGGAGACTGGCATTTTTTGCTCTTGCAACATTTTGAGAGAATGCGTTTCAGCATCTAGTAGGCAACACTGGCCATTTTATGCAAGATCACTTCCCACCGCCCAGTCAGTAGTTCATCAAATAACTATTTCAGATCCAAAAGGACTAAGAATTAAGAGAAGGCCATGCTAATGCTGAAGAACGTAATTTTTTTCATCTGTTTCATGTCATGCAAATACTTGTAAGAATTTAGCTATCATAAGATCAGGTCAAAAGAAGGGATCTAAATTATCACAACATATTACAGTTTCAGAAGAGAAGAATACAAAGAGAGGAGCTGAAAAACAAAGAGCCCAAGTAGGAAAACAGACCATGCAAATTATGGGACATTTGTACAATCCAATTAACAGAGTACAGTAGGAAGGCAACATTGATGACTGCCGTTCACTTGCAAAGTGATTGGCTTATTCAGGCACGCATCAGCTAGAAGAGGTACTACATTCTAGCATCCCACCATTTACCACAAGCAAAAGCACCATGCCAGTCTGACACCAGAAACCCATTTCAGGTATTGGCTGCCACTGTTGGGATCACCCTGCATGGATCAGCCTTAAGGAGAAGGAGCTGTGGCATTGATCTGCACAGCTCAACCTTAAGGAGAAGGAGCTGTGGCATTGAGAAGCTGGTAAACAGCTGGATATCTGCACAGCTCGGCCTTGAGGAGAAGGAGCTGTGGTAAACAACTAAGAAGCAGCAAAGGCATGCAGGAACACCTGCAAGCAGCGAATCCTGACTTTGAGAGGCACATGGACAGCGCGTGATATTTTGCATATGGCCAATTGCAATAATGCATATAACAAGCTGTAACCAATCATGAGCGTGTGCGCAGTGACCAAGCAAAAATTATGATATATATTGGAGTCAGACAAGACAATAAACAGCTTCGGAATACAACTCTCAGACTTGTGAAGTCCATCCTTCTCCCGCATGCCACAGCAGCACTAGGTCTCCTAGCCAACTTAACAATATGCCATAAAACCCAAGAAGAAAGGTACAGGAGGCTGGCAGCCTCCCTGCTGGAGAGGTATTAATATGCAATAGTTGAGCTTTTTAATTTGTAAAGCATCTAGCACCATCACTTCTGCCCCATCTTAAAACCTGCGTTCAAATTCACAGCATTACAAAGCTGATGTGGAAACAGCACCATTTTCACCTACATGGTCCCTCTACATACACAGCAGGCCAAGTTAAAACAAAGACAAGCGATTTCCATGTGACATTACCTGGGCTGTTTTATTAATCTCAGCAGTCAATTCAGAGTTGTCAGCAGTGCCTTCTGTCTGGCAGACCTTCCATATTCCCATCTCCTTTTCCCAAGGAGGTTACTGTTCGCTGCCCTTTGTAGGCAACATTACAGGCATTAGCATGTGTCATAGCATGTACCAGGACCAGTAATGCAGGTTGTCTGGCAGTGTGTCACAGTTGGCAAGCAGCCATTAATGCTATTCTTGCAGAGTCCAAACTGCCGAAGTACACTGTGCAATCCTGTTAGCTTTTGACCTGTGTTGACTTCAGCACTGTTGACAGCTCTAGCTAGGACAACTCCTTCCCTTTTTTCCCCTCCAAGGCAGAGAGAGGTACCCAATTCAACTCAGAAACCTTTCTGCTTTGAATGGCACAGTGCTCTTTTAGACAGGAAAATTAAGAGCCCAAGGGTCAGCCACAGTTTCATGCATTTTGGCAATATTAGAGCACATGAAAACATGAACCTCCCAAACACACAGAGTTGCTGCAAGGAAACCTCATTGTTTCTTCTTCCAGCACCAGCTCAGGTATGGCCCCATCAGCATTCAGCTACTAGGGATGAGGGGTGGGTTTGACTATGGCCTGATACACTTCTGCTAGTAGCCACCATGAGCAGAACAGTTATCCTGGGGTACTAGTTTATACCAGGCAGCAGAAATAGCCAGGCTGCTAAAGATACTTCCTTCCCCCACCCTCACAACTGCTTTCTGAAAACATGAGGAAGTTTCTCTCACTTACCTTCAGCCATTTATTTTCCCATTACTAAAATGAAAAGGATGACAAAGATAGACATTTGTCAAGAGGGACATGGGTGGCTGTGAAGAGTGATAAATGCTGAAAGTCTCTCAAAGCAGTTAGAGCATTTGCACATGTGACTGCATCACTAACTACCTGCTGAATTACAGCCTCTGAAGAGCTAAACACCTTGGCAAGCCATGAGCCCAAGCCTGCTCTTTCCTCCTTTCAATCAGGGAAAGGGCAACACCATGAAATGGCTTTGTGACAGCAGTCATTAGAAAGTGACCTCTCACTCTAAGCATCCGATCACTGCAATGTGAAACAACCACCTCTGGGTTCAAGCATGGGCTATAAAGAGCCAAGGGCAGAATCCTTCAGCCATCTCTTCCCAAAGAGCAAGGCTATAACTGACTTTGACAGAGCTTTCTCAAGTGATCTAAGGCTACAAGACATCAGCCACCACAAACAAATCTTGGGACCCTGACTCCATGTCTGCAGGAAAGCCATCAACAGGGCTGCCTATCATCTAGACGCTGGTAGATAGTTTTGATAATTCAGGCAATAGATGAGAGTCAAATGAATACTGCTAAGGGCTCAGTTGTGCCCTCCCTTCCAACAATGGCCTCACAGGAGAGCAGCTGAGCTGCTGAACCTGATGATATTCAGACAGCTACCTTTACAGTCAAAATGAATCCTTGCAGAGAAGCATGCCTCAAATCAGGTCCTACCTTGCTGTTCTCAGGGAGGTTAGAAGCCATCTTGAGGTTACTAGAGCATCTCAAAGCTTTCCACTGTGCGACATGCTGCATAAAACTCTGGGCTATATTTTACTGGCTTTTGGTTCCTACAAGACACAGATGAACTACAAGTTTGAAGGTTTCATTGCTCACTGAAAAAGAGACTACTGCCTGACTAGTGGTGCAGAGGTGTATTTAAACATCTTTAAAAAAATCTCAGCCAATGCTTTAAAAGTAGCTCAGGTTTGAGATCTGTGCTTTCCAACCATGTAAAGTGGTCTTCTACAGCAACACGGCACAACAGATATAGCCATTTTCAAAAGGATTCTGCTGGAAACAATTGTTAACTTCCCACTACTGAACACACTGCCCACCAAACAAACTGGAGCTGTCTTGAGGCACAGAGGAAAGCCAGGGAACAAGTGGCAGATGGTATTAGAAGTCCTCACCTGACCAAGCAAGCTCTCATTGTGGAAGTACAGCATGAAATGAAGCACCAAAAAGCTCAATGTTCTGTGGAGACATCCTCCTGGTATTTCTCAGTCCCTGCTTGGCCCCCCAACTTACCGATTCAAGTCTCCTTTTCCTAAAGGTCTTCCATTTGCAAGATGTTTTAGGTAATAGCTTTTCTCCTTTCCAAAAATTGCAGCTCTTCTGTAGCAAATGTATACTGATAAGGAAAACTTTGGGGGTTCTTCCAGGTGAAACATACTCAGCACACATGAAAGTTTAAATGCCTGCAGGCAAGCAGCCCCAATTAAAGCACATGGTATATTCTGTCATCATGACACATCCACATAAACCTTTGAATCGGCCACTTGCCAGACCAGATGGCAATTCCTACCTCTGCCTGTACTCACACTAATTTACTGGATTGCTACAGCAACTTCCAGTTGCCAGCTAATGGGACAACTCATACCTCAAGATTATGATCTTGCTGGATCAATATATTTTATAAACAAGGATAGTGCAGCTGTAAAAGCTGCAATCTTTTAAGGGAGGGAAAAGCACCAAGTCACTTGATGCTCACACACTGCATTCCCCTAGGACACACAAACATACTAACATCAACTTTATGACAATAGTAATACTTAGCTTTCCAGCAGCATCTTTTACACAAAAAATCACAGCATGCTTTATGAATATGATGGGCCAGATGCTCAGAGCTACTCAGCACACCTCCGGGAGCATTCAGAGGCTAACTTCAGCTAAAGAAGCCAATTGTTGCAAACTTTGCAGAGATTGAAGCTAAGTCAGGACTGTTACAAATCATCTCCTATAGGAACTTGTCTCTCCAACTACACAGGGAGCCTTGGAAAATTAGCATTTGTAAATAGACACCCTTAAGACTCCCAATTTTAGCTTGGGAATACACTAAAGACACAGATCTCACCCTTGCACTTATATGAACATTTTAGGTGACAAATGGTTATGAATTTACAGTATCTCGATGGTAGTGTGGAGAATATCATGGACTGGTCAGTCAGATAATGTCCACAGACTCATAAAATTAATTTCATTACACCCAACTAACCCTCATTTCAAGAGAAACTGATACAGCCATCTTAACTACCTGCCCCTTATTCTACAAGGTATCACTCCTGCCCAAGGAGCTTCTTACACCGCCAGTCCAATTTGCCAAGTTTTACCGATAAGTTTCAGGCAAAGCTTTCTGCCAGTGCAAAACAGATGAGCTTTTTCAGACAGAGCAATTCCCTTTTGCACCAAGAGGACATATGTCTTGACTTTTGCTTCGAGTTTCCCCTCCATCTTGTCTTGCTGCATGCGACAAAAATCTTTTCATGGTATTATGCTAAAATATAGGAACAAACAATGAGCCACTTGCAACTGTCTTTAATCTTTCTTAGACAAGGTTTAACTACTCCAGTTTCACACTACTTTAGATAAATAAAGCGTTCAGTGTTTAGAACTCAAATGCTTCAACTAAGGACACAAGGTTCCCTAGAAAGTTATTCTTCTTTGCATTCCAGTACAGAAGACTGAACACCTGCACCTGAAGGACTATGCCACTAATGAGGCCCTTCAAACTCAGGATAGCAGCAAAAAACCCTCATTCTGTATTAAAGCAGATGAAAGCACAATGAATAGCAAGTTTTGTAGGAAGACCCAGATGTCTTCCATTTTCCAAAAGCCAAAAAACCACAGGCAACATGTTCCACAGACCACACTACCCATCTAGCTGAAGGAAGTCTGTGGTTTGAAAAACAAAGCTCTTAAATACACCTATCACTACTGCCAGATAGTCTCTTTTCTGAAGGAGAAAGGAATCACATCTTTGCAGTGGTGGCAAATAAAATGAGCTTATTGCGCTGTTCTCAAATTACCTCAAGCAACAGTGCAGACTTCTGAATAATCTTTTAGACTCAAGTTGAATGATCAGGCTCAGCAGATGCATATACCCCAACAGCTATATTCACTCTTCTGCAGAGGAGCACCACTCACGCAAGGCACAGTAGCAAACCGATGCAGAAAAACAAGACACAAGTGCATCTCTAAGCACATTTCCTCATCTTCTCCAATCTTTTAGGAGGCAAGGTTCCAGTGTTTGGTCCATTCCTACTACCCTTTGTTGTCTTCAGAAGAAATCAATACATCATGTGGTTTAGTCCACACAGACCACTCCACCAGACACACCAAGCATCTGCCCCACACTGCCATTTGACACCTGCCATCTGACAGATAACTCAAAGTCCCCTAGCCCTCCACAATAATCTACTCAAGTGATGCAACTAAAGCATTCAAGTGACTTTCTTAGCAAATGCCTTGGACACAGGAGAGAAAAAAATGAATAAGTACCAAGAAAACATAAAAGCCTAAATCATACCACACTGTCAAGCTGACTTTACATTTTTTTTAATGCTGCATTTCATACCTATCACTGAACACCTGTACTTTTTATTCCTCCCATCTGCCTTTCTGCCATAGCCTACCTGGCACCAGCCAAGACACTTTGACCGGCATCCCTGCAAAGTATCAATGAGCCTATGGAGACTGCCAAGTCCTTTATCACCAAGTCTGAACTGGGACAACACTTAAACTCTTTGACATTATCAAAGCAGTGCCAAAGAAATCAGACAGCCAACTGATGAACAAATAGAAACTAAAGCTGTGTCTAGACAATGCAAACTCATTACATGAAATTCCTGCTTTCCAGCTGACCACATGAAAAGTCTTGGAAACAGTCTGCATTCCCCACTGGGGTTACGCACCTGGGTTTCCTTCAGTAAAACTAGATGGTTAGGATCTAGTTAGATGGTTAGATCTGTTAAACAGAACAGACCCCATTCTCTAAAGGCTAACTTAATTCCTCTTCCAAGTATCTACAGAGGAAGAGAAGCCCCTTGTTCCAAGTCACAGGAGAAAGAAAAGCCAACCCATCTTTCTAAACATCATTTTCAATGCCTTTTTACACCCTTTTTTCCCCCCCTCATAACTTTAGTTCACTCAGACTTTCCCCAACTGAAAACCATTTTGTAATTCACACAATACCAGTCTCTTAATTCTTATTCCTGGCAAGACCATTTCCCTCACTATCATGTAAATGAGCCTCCCTGGAGCTCTTAAGCATTATTATACATCATGGCAGTTGTATTACTCTCAGCACCATAAATGCAATCTCAGACTCAATTACTATTCACAGATGAACAAAGCATACAGGGCATTTACTGAAACTACGGCTGCTTAAGGTATAGAGACTCCATAGTTATGTGCCTTTACTTATGAAGTGCCTTGAAGGAGAAAAATGTAGGTCTACACCTATAACCATGTCCTTCAAAAGCCAATTAAAGTTTGTCAATAAATGCAACATTCATCTCAATATAATAGTCTCATTCATAGCTGCTATTTTCCAATATGAACACACTGTTCTTTACTGTTGCTTAAAGGACTTAAATCAAAGTTTGGTTTCTAAAAAAATTAAGCCCCTAAATTCCAACTCCAAAGGGGCATCTGAAAGATCAAAAAAAATTAGTCTGCCTCCGAAGTCTTTTGTTTGGAGCCTTCTGAAGGTATCCTCTGCTGGCTTTCCTGTCCAGCAAGAGCTTCTACAAGTCGTATATGCACCAAGCATTAAATGCTTTCAGTGTGACAGATGATTCTGGGGTACCAGCTGTACACCTGTCATCTAACATGACATCCTGCTCTGCAAAGCCTTCATTCTAGCCTATATCTTACTGTATTAACAATGACATCCTTACCTTACTAAAAAAACCCCAAGACACCACTCTGATCCAAAACAGTAAAAGCAAGCCAAAAGTTTCCCTATCCTTCCAAGGCTGCAAAATCTGGATGAGAAAAAAAATTCATCAACTTGAACTTGACGGTCCTTTATTATCATAGCCAGTATTTCTCATGTTTTACTTGATGCCTACAGCTAGCTGAGACTAAACCTAGGGACTGTTGCCTATCTTCCATCATAGTATGATATTCATAATTAAAGCTACTATCATTTGAGGAAAAATTTGCCATGAACTACAAAGAGCTCAACATCCCTAGCACTTAGGCTTGCAGTACATTACAAGCTTTCTCAGTACACTGGTTCTCATCTCTGCAAGCATAAAGGAAGAGTATGTATTACAACAAGGTTTCTTACATAGTCACAACTGCTCTCCAGTGTATACTCTGCCCAGTAATTGCCCTATTAAATTATCATGTGTGACAACATCAAATCATTTGTACAATACCTCAACAGGTCTCCAAATATTTAGTACTAGAGACAATTTTGTGGTCAGTCACCTACCAGTCATGCATTAAAAGCCTTGAACTAACAGCAGGTTTTAGCATTCACTCATTGTTCTGCAGCCAGAGGCACAAAAAGCTTCACAGCTGCATCCCAGAAAAGGTCACAACTCTCCAGCAGGAGCCATAGATCCCACAAGCACTTCGACCATTTGTGACAAAACCTCAATTCCCTCACTGCAACAAGGCAGTCCAAAGGAAAAGGCCATTCCATCAGCCATTTCAGCCTGTCCTCCGAATCTGTGAAGACATTTACATATTTGTTGCTGTTTCAGTCACACAGGGAGCAGAAAATTACATGCAGAATGCCTCTCAGGAGCATGACTTCATCAAAAATCTCCATTAAAAGCTCTCCAAATGTGACTACTCTGTATCCAAACTGTACACTGAAAAACAAGGGCATAAGCCTATCACACACAAAAGAATACATTAAGGCAAGCATTTGGAAGTTTCCCAGTTTATAACTTCTAAAAACAATGCAGATAGTCTGGAGAGTTAAAAGAACAGCCTCACTATTTGTGACTAGATTTACATGGAACACTCAGCTCAGTACTTACAATAAGCAAGCAAGAAGAGGGAAAGGCAACTCTGCCCAACTCAGACTCCAAGTTCTAAGAAAAAGAGACATCACACCACAAAAAGGGAGACAATCTGTCACATTGCCCACACCAGAGCAGACAGACCACAGCAGCTGGCTGAAAGCAGAGCTGCATAAATGTCAAGTTGCTTTTAAGTAAACAAAAAAGGCCAAAGAACCAAACAAGAAATCTACCATGTGCAAAACTTTCCATCTGTGGATTGTTGGAAGTCCTGTTACAATCTTAGTCACCACTACAACATAATCCATTTCTGACAAAGCCAGGTAATCTCATTCTCCCTCTGCAGATCAGAACAGTCAGTACACATGTTTACACCTAGTTTCATTTTTCTCTCAAAAGCACAGCCCAGCACAATAGCTATCCCAACTGTGACCCCTAGCACAACTTAATCAGCGTGTTTCTTGACTGAAGATACAGTTATACTATTAACTGCCACAGTAACTGAGCTCTTCAACTACCACCTTCCTGAAGGGCTAATACTCTTCCTAGTTTCCCTCTGCAACAAGTGATTAACCCCTCAGTGAGAACACTTCTCACCAAGCTCCAGTTGCCACTGTTATTAGGAGCTCAATACTTTCAGGTGATGTGTTCATTAGCAACAGGATTTCCTTCATCTCCATCAGCTCTCTACATGAGCAACAAGATAAAGCCTACAAGCGGACTGGAAGGTTCCTTTTCCATATTTACATAGATTATAGCATGCCCTTTCCATTCAGCTGGTTAATATGAATTCACTGCTCATAAAAGCAAAACAACCTGCAGTAAAGTACCTCATGCCCCACTTCTTAACCATGTAGACACCGATCCCTGGCATCTATCATACCTCATGCAGGCGTGAGCAAGTGTTCTGGAGACCAAAGCCATCTCTCTCACAGCCACTCCTCTCGCAGCTCTAAAAGCAGCATTTCAGGATGGACAAAAAGCTGATCAAGAAGCTGTAGGATATTGTTTTCAACAAACTGCCAAAGAAACCTCACACCCTGCAGTGACAGCTGCAAAAAAAGGGGGGGGACAAATCAGCATAGAACTCATTTGTTAGGCAGAAAGCAACCTCTCAGTTACACAAGAGCTTTGTCTATGCAAGCCTGTTATTTTAGTGCACTTTTGAAGTCCTTTACAGCTGAAAGTGCACTTTCCAATTAAACCAGGTTCTGCCTAATAAAAACAGGCTGTATTTTACAGATTTATATACATTAACCCAATTACATGCAATAAGCAACTCTGAGAAAAAACTTGATTTTCCTTGCTGGCTAAAACTGCACAATGGTACTAGCTTTTAGTCCTACAAGCTGTATTGATTTTGCAACTTGAGGTATGACTTGACTAGCCTATGTTAATTAAATGCAAGGTCCATTTTGGAGATGTCCATTGCCTCTTCTCCAACAGAGCAACTGCTTACACTGCATAATGCTCTGGTAGTCTGCACACAGGCCAGTTGCTTAGCACAAATACCTGAGGCTTATTGAAGTATTAAGCTTGACAGGTAGACATTATTTATTTCAATGCATGTTTTGAAATCAGAACAAAAGAGACTTTAAACTTTCACCAAATGAGCCTCAATTATGGCCTACACAGACAGCAGGGAAAGTTACTGTCATGGCAAAACCTTTGATCTCAGTTCCAAGCTTAGTGTCTAATTACATCTTAGGAGCATACACAGAAAATCCCCTTCATAAGCTATTTCACCAAGGGGCTCCACTACCTTGTAACTTGAAAAACTAAAATAAAGCATCTTGCAAATTTTACTCTTCAACCTCAGCACAAGGGGAAGGTAAAACAAGGCTTTAACAGGCATATTAAGCTCACAGAATTGCAAGAATCAACTTTTGAATAGCTACTGTCTCTAGTAATACTTGAACACACTTTTTTACCACCCATATCCTGGTATTTACCAATTTGAGTATTCTATCTCATGTCTCAGATCAGGTTAGTCACACTCCAACTTCCAATCTTTGAACAGTGCTCTCACACCTGCACTCAAACTGGTTATCTTCTAAACAAGATAGTAAGTCACTTAACTTCCTTAGTCTGAAAACATTTACCTTACTGAACTTTCTCTTTCTTCAACCCTCTTTCCTTGGTTTTGATATTAAACTATCTCCAGAAACTCTAGAAGTGAGAATATGAGAATTACTTATTGTTCTCATTCAGGGTTATGCACTCTTTCTGTATTTATGCTAAGGTAAGATTCTTTTTTTTTCCCCCTCAGTTGCATTAAGATTGAGGGAAATCACCTATGAGGACAAGAAACACATCCTGACTTTTATGCAATACAGCTGAAAACAGCAATAGGTTACTTGTTTTATTTCCCAGACAGTAACAGTCTCATAACTTTCATTCTCCTGGCCGATTTTGCATTATTAACTCTGAGTATCATCACCCATCCCCAGTATGTAGTTTTTATTAGCATCAGCATTTGTATTGTTCCTCTCATGTTAGGTTCAACTCATTTTTTTCCCATCCATTAGAACTGCTCCACCTACTAAACCTACTCCCGTATCAAAAGGCCCTCTCTCACTAAACAAAAATCCTCCATTATATTTCTACAGTGACAAAACAAGCATATGCTGCTAGTTTTATATACCCATGCATGAGCCATTTGCTTATCCACCTCCTTGCTCAGTTAATTAACTTGATCCTAACTACTCTTCAAAGAACCAAGGCTTGCTTTCTTACAGAGAGAAAGGGAACCCTTATTTCAAATCTGAACATATACCAGACACATTAGAGAAATCAACAAGCCAGAACAAGAGACACAAGCACCCATACACATAACAATTGCCAAATAATATTTTCATCTCAAAAAAAAAATTCCCACCTTGTTAATCTTTCTTAGGACACCTTCCCAGTGTTCTCCTCCCTCAGAAAGGCAGCCCAGGTGGACTGAATTTAAGCACAACCCATACCACCAGCCTAGTTACCTCAGTAGGACCTTTTATCCCCTCATTTTCCCTACCTAAAAATCCCTCAAACAAAAGGCAGAGCTCTTAAATTTAACAAAAGTGTTCTAAAAAAATCCCCCAAACTAAAAAGTTACATTTCAAAACAGAAAAAGGAGACTTTCTGAACTGTGCACAGACAGTCAGTTCTTTCTGGAAAGCCCCTGATATAAAAATTCCTCTCACCATACCAAAGGAAGCAGCAGTAAGACCGCCACACTACCACAGACCGCCACACTACCACAGACCGCCACACTACCACAGACCGCCACACTACCACAGACCGCCACACTACCACAGACCGCCACACTACCACAGACCGCCACACTACCACAGACCGCCACACTACCACAGACCGCCACACTACCACAGACCGCCACACTACCACAGACCGCCACACTACCACAGACCGCCACACTACCACAGACCGCCACACTACCACAGACCGCCACACTACCACAGACCGCCACACTACCACAGAGCATAGCCCTGCGCGTGCTCCTTTTAAAGCGCCCGCCAGGTGCATGCGCAGTCGTACCGGACCGCCCACCTTCCAGAAGGTTCCGGGGGAGCGGATATGCCCCCTCCCTCCTCGGCCCCGCGGGTGCCGGGCTGTGCGTCGAGGGCCGTGCGGCAGCAGGCTTTGTCTTTTGCCTCAGCAACACTGTGCTCCTGCTTGTGGGCTGCTCTCAGTGGCTGCAAGGCTTGGCAGCGGAGGGTAAAAGGTCTGCTTCTCCGTGAGGTGAGAGCGCTGTCTTCTTGCGAAGGTTAATGCTGTTGTAACCACGTTTCTGGTCTGTGTTGTGTGCTAGTAATGCTTCTTAATTCCTTACTTTTAATTTTTATGAAGGCTGTGTAAAATTTTTTTTCTTAGTTGAGTTTTTTTGGCAGTTTCAGTTATGTACAGGTTCTATGTATTCCACTACAGAGATCTATGGATCTCTTCAGTTAAATGCAGCTTCCACTTGGAGGCACAAGTTTTTCTTTAACAATCAAATATAAGATAGCTGAAGTGTAAACTGAAGGATACATCTGTGTGCTGTTTTAGGGAATAGTTGCAGATGAGGAATAATGAGAATAGGAGCCAAATGTGTACTTCATGCATACAGATGCTGTAAAAAGCGTCGATCTCGGGCATCTTGAATTGTAGGGCATGGGATGCTTTCAGGTAAATATACAAAAAATACGGGAAAGAAGAATTTCCTTAGTAGCTTCTAAGCTATATCTGAGTTGTTAAAACAGCCCTGTAACCTGTAGCAGGACACTTCAGTCATTCTTTTAGAGATGCTTCAGTCAAGTTACTGCAGTACTTCAGCAGTGCTGTATAACAGACTGGATGCCCTGTGCTGTGCATAAGCGGTTGCAAAGCCTGTGGAGGCTGCCTTTGTCTTCAGCTTCATGAACTAAGCCCGGAGTTGAAGGCTTGAAGATTGCAACTAAGTGGAAAGAAGCTCACTCTTGCAAACAAGATATGAGATTGAAAGACAATCTTGAAGTGTGAGATATAATTCTTGATTAGTTAAGTTTATAAGTTCTGTGACTATGTTATCCCCTTGCTTCTATATGATTCTAGGCACTCTGGCTGACCTAAAAGTCATTTTTTTTCTCTGCTATGGTGATGAGGACCCATTTTAATTTTACTTTACCTTTTGAAGTTCTATTAATTTCTACCAACCTTTTTTTCTGAGATTGCTTGGAAGTTCTGTCATCATTTCTTCTAAGACCGCTTTCATTTGGCTTGCTAGAAGAAGGAGAAGGCAGGGTCTGGAGTCCTTTGGCTTTGTTCTTGCAACTACTCTTGTGTTCAGTTAATTGAGAGGCTTTGTGTCTGGCTTGTTTCTATCTGACTGTTTCTGTAGAGTGTCTCTGTTAGCCCCAGGAAATGTCACCAATCCATTCGCTATCAAAGTTTTAATCTCTTTATTTCAGATTCAATGTCAATGACCCGGGTATTTAGAGATGAAGTGGGCAAAGCCTCGGAAAAATGTGGAACTCTACAACTGAAAGCACGAGATGGCTGTGCTGCCCTCAGGAGGCCGGCCATTCACTGTGCAGGTACCACCTCTTCAGTTCTGATCACTAGTGTACTTTGTCTGCCTTTAGTATTCTCTAGAACAAAGTAAGCTGCCCGTTTCCCTTCTTCCTTCAACATCAGTGTTGCACCTCTCCAATCCCTTGACTGCTAGCTGTTTTTACCCTTTCTCATATCAGTAAGTCTTCGTGGTGTCTCCTTTTTGCACTTACCACCACCACCTCTGCATACTCTCCATCTGTAGCCTTTCTTTTAGCAACAAAAATGATACGGCCTTCTTCCATTTGAAAATATGTGGCTTAACTGTTGCTTTTGCCTCTGTTTTTAAGAGTATGGCTGATGATTTTATTGTACTAAAATAAAACTCTCCTGGTAGGATTCTGGTCTGGTTTTAGTAGGGTTTTTTCTGTGGAAGAACAGCCCAACCTCAGTATTTTCCTTATCATAAATGTGCTTTCTACCTGATAGCAAAAGCTCTAGTATCTTGAATGTTTTCACCTATACTAAAGTGGGTTTTTTTCTGTGCAGTGAATGAATGACTTCAGGACTTTCTCCCATCATCCTGTGACAGCACTGACAAGAACTAGCACTTTCTCAGCCCCCTTCCCTGAAGCTGTTGGTTCCAGGTATGTTTAAGCCACAACAGCATGTACATTATGGTGCATATCCACAGTTCTGTTTAATTGCTTAATACTTCTGTATGTTCCCTGCTGCTCTTCATACTGAAAACCTGTTACTGCAGTATCCATTTAGCTACATATGCTACTTATGAACAAGAACTGTCATCTCAAGGTATGACACGGGAGAAGTCTTGCAGCACAGTTAGCCATAGATGTGTGCGTATTTAATGATTCCTATTTTACATTAATATCTGGGACTCTGCAGGCTATTGAGTGGAACATCCCTGAGAACAATTTTTCAATGTTAAAGAGATTCAGAGGGATCACAGTATTTGTAGGAATTTTCTTTTTCTTTCTTTTAAATTCACCAGCATAGTTCTGTTTGCTCTCTTGCTCTATAAAGCTTACTGTAGCCATCAGTCATTTATGAATTGCTGTGCATTTTGTATAGTAACTCAATAGTAAAAACTGTAGTCAGGGAAAAGCAAAACAAAGCAAACAATCACAGTTGCAGTCTGTGTAATCCCCTATCAGGTTAGTGACTACCTGAGAAGATGATTATATTGTTGCTAGTGTTATTTGCCCATATAAAGGTAATCTTTGGATGTGCAGTTTTTCTCCAGAGAACACACTGCAACTCTTGGAAGGCAAGTGCTACCCTGATTTTGGTGTAAATTATCTGTATAATATCTTGTACTTCAGTGAGTTCTGACACGTGGGTGAAAGTGAGAAAGTACCAGTAGGCTCTGAACTGATATAAATGGCAAGACCTCAAACTTAATTCATAGATTCAAGCAATGCAATT
This sequence comes from Phaethon aethereus, assembly GCF_964289735.1. Lineage (NCBI taxonomy): Eukaryota > Metazoa > Chordata > Aves > Phaethontiformes > Phaethontidae > Phaethon > Phaethon aethereus. Next base: position 4,361,794 of record NC_138599.1, read on the forward strand.
AGAGTCTTAAACTCAGTTACGTTTTAAAATCTAATAGTGGGATGTTGTGGGTTTTATGCTAGATGTATTACTGATGTTGGAGCACAGAGTACATCTATGTTTATCTAGGGATTTTTAGGATTCCTTTTTATTTTTATTATCATCTGAAATTGGTATACAGTGGTTCAGTGAAAGAATTTGACAATAATGCATGAAGAGTGTGCTGATCTGGTTAGGGATACTCTTTCAATTGGCAAATGTTTGGCCCCAACATAGCTATTTTAGGAAGCTCACAGAAAAGGTGGTGGGTGGCACAATGCACCATACTGATTAGACACAAGAAAAGCAACAGGCTTGATGATTTTTCTGCCTGTGGCTGACCAGATGTTGAATTTTCACATGAGAATTTGCTCCAAAGCTGAGTTTTAACCCCGGCCTAGAGACTTCAGGATACTTAACTTCACGCATAGAGTAACTATCCCTGTTCCATGGGCTGTTTGGAACATGTTAAAGAACATTTTACAGGACCTGGGTGTTCTGCTTAGTTCGAGAGAGCCGGTGTGTGTTCTCTGCTGGCTGCATATTCTAGCTCTGCCCCTTTGAAAGCCACCAAGTAAGGTCTTGTACTGAGGAATACAAGAATATAGGAGTTAGACCTGTTGATTTTTCTTTTAATTCTCACTTTGACATGCTTAAGCAAGAGATAATGAAGTTAACAATATGAAAGATACAACTGCTTGATTGTGAAAGCATTGGCTGTAGAATTCTGTACTGCTGTGAACAGATTCATTTGCTTTGACTAACTGTTTTTTTCAGAGCAATTTTTCAGGGCTAGCATGCATGTTTAGTAACTGGCAAGTGGACTGTGTTGGAGAGAGGGGACAATGGTAAAAGGCTGCCAGTCTCTTCAGTTTGTTAGAAGCTGCCTAATTAGGCAGTGATTCATATTATCATTAGCATTACATGATATGTCTCAATGTATTTTAGAGTTCTTGAGGGTGCAGTTTGTGCAGCAGCTGTGTGACAATCTTAAGCCACATTTAAGGGTGTATCATTTAGTTTCTTGCTCTCTAAGTATAGAGCGTGACACATCTTAGTAGAACTGGTATTTACCATGTAGGTGAAGAAGCTTCCCTGTTTGCTAGAAGGTAAGTGAGGAAGAATGAGCTTTCTGAATTGGAAGTAATCATCGCAGGGAGGCACAGGATGTTTTGTTGGCAATATTAGGATTTTTGTCAGCTTCATTGGGTTAATTTAAGTGACAGCTGTTTCGAGTTTTTAAATGGACTGGAATCAAGGTATATCAATTTGAAATCAAGTAATGTAAATGCATTTGCAGGAGAGTTACCTTGAAATGTCACGCTGTCGTAGTTTCAAATTGACAGTTAAAAGAGGAACAGCAGTCCTTGGAGGGGCAGGAGTTGGATCCAGAAAAGTGGGATATATTGGGAAGCTAATTCATGCATCTGTCCTGGTCTTAGCCTTGGTATGCTGAGTCTGACTCTCCAGCCTAGAAATGAGTGGGGAGATAGTAGGAGACATTCCAGCCTCATCACAAAGTAGAGCTCTTATATTGCCTTGTCTTTGAAAGTGAGGAAATCATCTGGGTTTCTTCTTAGAGTGGAAGAAAAATGCAGCTTTTTCACCCTAAATCCAGACGTGTACACAATTACTACTTCCACATGTTGCTTTTTCATCAGGATCCTACTCCATGTGAGGCTTGTCATACTAAACTTTTTCTACTAGCTACTTAGGATGCCATCTAATTGATGGAGCAAACTTCATGCCCCTGCTGGTTGTGCTCTTTGTACAAGTGACATGACAGCTAAGAGGAGATGAGTCTAAAATTTTGGGATAAGGCTATTATCTGACATAGCACTGTTGCCAATTTCTGACTCCATGCCTTTGCAATAGTGCATTACCTCAGAAGCCTCTTTGTCCCTCTGGAAGTACTTCTTAATGAAATTTGGGTCATAGCATAGTGACCACATGGGTAGTGGGGCTGCTTAGTTGTAGCTTTATCTATGCAGGCGGTTCAACCTCTTCCCCAAAGTGGCTTTAATGTGTTTTTAATCCAACTGTGAGGTTCTTCCTTGCTGAGAGTTTTGTCCCTCCAGGAGAGCCGGGGCAGAGTTCAAACTAGACTGCTGGCGTCTGTAAGCATGTGGATGTAAAGGAGCTAAACAGACGTTTTGGACAGGATATGTTATTTATCATTCTCCATGCACATGGAAGTTGGCCTGGGATGCTGAACTGTATAAACAGATCATTTTCTAAACTAATAACCTGCTGCAATCTACTGTGTGATTACAGATGCGGTTTTAGTGGGTTGGGAAACTTAAGAGCAAGCTGGAGAGCCCTAAGATAAATTCATCCATACCACCATTCACACTCTATGCAAGAAATTGTATCCAAACTGAGCGCTGTAACACATAGCAGTCTATTTTTAAGCCTGACTTGGCATCGTGAAATGCTCTAGTGAATGAACAAATGCTGATGGACTGCCATCAGTGTTGTATAGAAGTAAGTGTAATTAGGGAGAAACAAATAAATAATGAAAGCCTAACTGCATTTTAGCAGTTCCCTTATTGTCAGCAGTAGGATGTATACTCCCCTAACAGATTTAGAAGCTGCGTTGGTAGGTGGTGATTTGTACTGCTGCCAGCATTATTCACTTTTATTAGCATGATCTTGATAGGTGTCTACAATTGTTCTCTGGAGACAGTTTCTGTAACAATTATGAGACTATCCCAGTTGTATTAAATGAGTTGGTTATGTGCAATATAATTATTAGCATGTTATCAGATCATGTTACCAGACGGCAGATTTTTGTTGTCCACTATGCCTCACTGTATTAAATGTCCATGCTGTTGTATATGTTTTCTCATGGTGTCTTCTATCTGACACACAGTTGGAAGGTACTAGTTTTTACTGGATTTTACTTTACTCTTTGTGGGTTTAGACTTCTGAACAAAAAGCATCTTCTGACAGTGATGCTGCTTATGAGTGCTGCCAACTTCTGAACAAGTAGGTTGCAGCCTTGGGAAAAGGAGGGGTCCTTGCACTGCTGAGTTTTCTTAGAAAAGTTTTATAGTAAAATAGGCAGGCTTAATTTTCTATAAAACTGCTTACTCTGGCCTGAGCCAGGCAAGCTGTATTTCTGTGCTCTGTTTCTATTGCAGGCCATGCAGTGGGGGAGACTGGAGTTTCTTCAGATTGCTGCATTCAGAAGACAGTGGGTGTCATCTGACGGTTTCAAGTTCCTGACTTGCCATGCCTACTTTAATAAATACTCTGATTTTTGGAAGAGAAGGGGAATTTAACAGCAATTCCATGATCTTTTGTGGCTAACTGCAAGCTGGGTTTTTCCCTTAGCAGTATGTTGTCCTTCTGTACATTGCATCACGTGGCACTTCATGGATGATAGCAGTTATGCATCTTGTTGCTCACAAATGGCCTTACCAGTGTTATGTGCCTGTACTGGATGATCTCTCTTTGCAACTTAAGCCACCTCCTCCTAGCAGGTGTATATGTAACTGGACTGATTCTGTCCTGTCTGTAATGTTCCATGAGTAACTGCCTCCTGGGAAATTGTGTAAATACTAAAGTGTCTTAATCTGAAGGTATGACTGAGTTAAAACTACTTTATGTGCAATATTTCCAGACAGTAAGTGAAGTTCCTCGAGGCATCGAGCCCTGTACTACCGAAGCTTGGTTATTGGCACCTAGGTATTCTACAGTGTTTGCAGCTTTAATGTAAATGTAGTTGTGTGAAGGCCATGGTTAGATTCAGTGTCATGACAACGAGTGCAGGACCTGGAGAAACCTGAGCCCTGTAGCTGGCTCTCTGAGTGTTTTCAGCTGGTCTCAGTTGTCCAATTACAACAAAGTAATTTTTTTCTGTGATGCTGTAAGTAGACTTAAGGAGTCCCATTGGATAATGGATGGGGGGTGGAAAAGACCAGTCAATAAGCTGAGCTAATGTAGCTGTCCTGCAATTACTGTGGTCTCTTTATGGTGACTGAACAACAAAGTCCTCAGTAACTGTAACAAGGTGAAAAGAGGTCTTGCTTTCTAATTGAGGTTGTCAGACTGACACTTCGACATTCTGACTTGGAGATGCCTGCAACATGGATTCTTCAAAGCTTTTTGAACCATACACTCTCAAGTTTCATTTCTGTTGAAAACGGTTACTTATTAAAAATACGTTCTTTGACTTACTGTGCTGCTAAGTTCTCATAGCTGTTCCATCTATTTGCTAACCCTGTTTATGCTCAGCCCAGCACATACTTAGGTGAGGGATGTGCTTCAAGGCTTACAGAGAAAACATCTTTTTCACTTGTGGCTGTCATTGGTCTACAGAGGTAGTTATGTCTGCTTTCACTACTGCTTGTTCCTCCAGGCAGTCTAGGCTTCCAAGCTCTGTTAGTTCTTGGAACAGTCTTAAGTGAGCTAGCTTTGCTTACCTGTATGCAGAGCACCTAGAGAATTGAATAGAGTTACTGGAGAGGAGTGAGGACAGGGTCTGATATGAGCTACAGGAGATAAATGCAGAAACCTGCTCCCATCTAGTAAAGTGTGAACAGAGCTCAAGTGCAAAGTTCATGCTGGGCAGGTGTGTCACAGCAAAGGTTAGCAATGGGGCTTGATTTTCAATTAGGTCAAACTCTTTTTTTTTTTTTTCTCTGTATAGCAAGCTCTGGAATACGGTCACTTGCAGACATACTTGGAGGAGGAGGTTGAGTGAGAATGTGTGGGAACTGGGAGCTGGTTCTCTGCTGATACAACTTCCTCGGTGTCTGTGGGCAACCTGGTTGACTGCCCTGGCATGTGACTGGGCCTGCTTGGGGATATCAGATCCATCTGTATCTCTTGTGCTGTTAGAGCAATCCGCTTTCAGGGGAGGGTGTGCTTGAATTTTGGAGGGTCTTGCCAGTTGGTGAAGCAGAGGCAAAGTGCTGTTCAGCCAGCACTTTGGGGCCAGCTGTGGAGCAGCATGATTTTTGCCACTGATGTCTGAGCACTGCGGGCCTGTGCAAGTGCTCTGACACAGCAATGCACCCCCTCGTAGCTGGTCTGTTGAGTCAAGTAATTAAGCTTTTGCAAGACGAATGCTTTAGCCTCCACCAGACAGACTTAACAGTGTATTTCTCCAACGCTGTAAATGCAAAAGTATGCATAAGGACTGAAGGAAACATGTAAAATGAGACTCCTCTTAACATGTCCAGACTCATAAGCTGAAGCAACAGTATTTAAATACAAGTCAGAAGCACATAGATGAAAAAATGTTTTTAAATGGTGCTAAATGATCGCTTGCATGTGCTACAAGTGGGAATGGTGTTAGGAGAAACTGAATGGAACTAAAACATGGGAAGTGTGCAATACTCAACAGCTTTGCTTTGGGTTTAACTTTCAGCAGATGCCATGGAGTTGATCTATTTTGTAAGCATGGTGTATACTCTGTGCCACCTGCTAGTAAAACAACAAAGGGGAAATGTAAGGCCTAGCGAAATACCGCTATCGTTAAGCACCTGTCAAAGCAGGTTAAAGCAGTTTCGATGTGTTTGAGTAGGTGAGTTCTCATACTGTTACCCCACAAAGGGAAAGCCCGTGTTCCATTTGAAAATATTTGCACTACCTAGTCTTGTGTAACAGAACGTTAACTCTTTATACAAAGTACGTTATCTTCACTATTAAATTGTGGATTTCAGTACTATGGTTGTAGGACTTTGGGCACAAAAGTAAGCATTTCCCAGGTCATCTGGATGCTTCACATACCCCATGGGGAATCTGTACACCATTTCCTTTACAGGTCTATGAAAGAGCTTGCTGACAAGATTCAAGCTTGGTGCTCTTCCCTCTCCAGATCAGTACCTTGAGTGTCACAACAAAAATGCCTGACCTGCTGCAATACTCAAAGTGTGAGGAACAAATACAGTATAAGGAAGACTTTTGCTGTTCTCTGAGAAATCAAACATTTGTAAAACTGCTGTATTGGTCACTGCACTAAGCAGTCTCCTATGTGAACCTGAGACTACATTAAATTCAAAGCAGTTGTGAGCTGAGCTTGTGACAAGAGGCTGAAGAGGCGACTCCAGAAGTCTGGGATGCTGCAGGGAGGCACAGAGAAATGTGCAGATGAGTGACAAGGAGCTTTGCCAAGGGCCCCCCTGCCTGAGGAAGAGAATGAGCAAGGTGTGCTGCGAGACTGAAGACAGCACTTGGAAGCAGTCTGGTGTGATCAGAGAGAGAGCCTTGAACTTTAGCCTTGATGTAGCAGCATGAAACTTGGAAGACTGTCATTAAAAGTAACATGTCCCATGTGCTGTAGAAATAAGTGGTTGGAGTACATGTACATAGGTAAAATGCCATGGATTTCACCAGTCCATAATGAAACAAAATAGTTGCAATAAAACTGTAACTATACCTGCCTTGATTGTCCTGTAGGACAGCATTGTTTCTCTGCCTGTTTGTATGTGCAATTGTATTTCAAAGTTACTAAATCCATAAACATGTTTTGTAAATAAATATGCTTGAATGTGTTTCTCTTGTATACAATGTGTATGTCTTGTGGACACAATGAACTGAATTCATTTGCCCTCAGTTCCAGGTGGTTTAGCACTTCAGTGCTTTAGCTGCTGGCCCTACTGTTGCCATTCCCAAGATGAGGTTTCGTTTTCTTTGACTAAAGCATTATTTAGCTTTCCCTATCTACTGTTCTTTGGTGTGTGTCTGCCACGGCCTTATCCTAGTCCCTTCTGACTAAGTCCAAGCTGTACTCCTCCTTGGGGCAAGGAAGGCTATTTGTGTATGAATGCAAATGCATTGTCTCTTTTCCCCAGGGATGGGGTTGGTTTTTTTCCAATCCTGTCACAGAAAAGCTTTCTCATGCTGTTATTTTTATTTATACAACATGATTTTATCACCGTTCAATTTTAACTGCAACTCCGATATTAAAACAATACTATGTGTGTCTTGTGCCTGTTTTCTGTTTACTTAGATCAGCAAGCTCTAGCCACATCAAACATGCAGCTTGTGCCACGTGGGGCAAGATGCAAGCTATCACCAGCATACATGCTGTGTTCAGTGGTTGTATTTGTAAGCAGGTTGATGTTACCCCACTAAAAACACAGAAGGCAGCCAAGGAGAAGGTAGAGGGAGCTCAGGGAGGGGAACAGGCTTAAAATAGGCAACTGTTTGCTCTCTCCAGGTTTAATAAAAGCTTCTTGTAACCCTGACTGGGCCTGATGTAGCAGGTTTCACTAGTCATAGAGGTGGTAAAAGTAATGAGAAAATTATTGCAAGTAGACTAAGGGCTTCCTTGTAAGCTGTGAAAACTGCTGAAACAGCTAGAAGCTGTCACATCTTACCAGCGCTTACATCTTCTTGTCTCTTGTTTATCTACCCTGTCCCTCTCAAGATTGAGGGTGAACCTAAATAAAAAGCCACCTTTTATGTCTATCATTTCAGCAACTGTTTTGTTTTAGTGCCAATGTACCCACACCCTGACTTCACTTGCACTAGGGATGTGCCCGTTACCAGTGCTGGGCTGCACCTCGTGCTGACTTTGGCCCAGGTAACGCCTACTGCTTCAGAAATGTCCCTGTCATGCTGCGGAGGTACAACAAAAGTACATTATGAGCAGAGGTGGAATTTCTGCCCACCTGGAAGAAATCCATGAGAGTTTTAAGAGCCACGGTCAAGCGTAAAAGACTGAGGCTGCCCTGAGAGACAAGGAGGGGAACCAAAAGGATGGACCCAATACCCTGCAGAGACTGGTCAGGTTTGCTCTCAGGGTGTCTTTGTTCTTCACTGAGCAAAAAAACTATGAAAATGCATAAAAGTATGAGGAACAGTTCTATACAAGCCTTGAGGGTGCCCCCTCCTCATTCAGTAAGATCTCCAAGGTCATGACTAACACTGAAAACACAGATTTGGTCTTTTTTTGCCTTGGCAGGCAATAGATGTTACAGACAACGGAGGAAAAATTCCATGTGGACCGAAAATGCCGCCAGAGCCCCAATTTCAAACTTTCTGAGTGTTGCGGTGAAGAAAGTGATTTATATGTATCTGCAATCACAACTAGGGGAGTCCCAAAACACAGGGACCTCTTCAGGAAATAGAAACAGCTGGAAGGAAAACTTTATCTGGTATTTATTCTTCCTGCCACAGTTGATGGGTCTTAAGTATAGCGCAGGCTGTCGCTACTCTTGTGTCTGCACTTGTTACCCAAGAGTCAGCCCTTCCGTTTCATACATGCATCAGCCATGTGCAAATCTTCCAGGGCCTACTAACGGTGCGGGTGAGGCTGGTGCCACAGGTGTCGGAATGGATGTCCAACCCCGTTTCCGCTGTAGCGAAGCCAGCAACACTTCGGAAGTCGCTCCCTCTGCAGATGGCAGGCGGAGCCAAGGAAAATCCCAAACTGCCTGACACAGCCGGCTCCTTGAAAACCCCTCTCCGGCCTGTGCCGCTGCCTACCTCGCTTTACGACAGCGCATCGTTACAGTATATTGCTAGCGATCACTCGTTCGCAATAAACAGAAGCTGCGCTTTATTTTTACTTTGCCCTCTGATAAAAAGCAACGTGAAATGGCCCATAAAACACCTTTAGCCATAAAATAAAGGATGTAACTGTAACAGCTGTTCCCAGAAAGGAATGAGAATGTGAGGGAGCTAAAGATTCGGGGAACCGATGTTCAAGGCGCTGGAGGAAGTGGTTTTGTGTGACACCTCAGTGCTATTTAAGTTGAGCTTGAGGTGCAAGAAGCACTGTGGAAGTTCTTGTTGTGTTCTCTTGTTTTTATTTGTTGTAGGCTGGTGACTAACTATTTTAATGTAAGATCATTAATCAAGCTTTCTTCCTTTCAGTAAGTTAATTATGGTGTCAGATCGACTGTATTGGAGAAATGTGTAAATTTGAAGAGGGATCATCCGCTGTGGTTTTTAAGCTCGCTTTGGGTTCTAAAATGGTAGTATGTGGGGTTTTGGGTTTGTTTTGTGTGTGTTTTTGGTGTTTGTTTACCCCCACACCCCCCCCAATGCTAGAAGTGTGATTCAAAACTGAGGTTCCTCTTAATGAAAGTTGGTTTTCTCATTGGTTTAATTTTCAATTAAGTATTGAGGGAGTGTGCTTATGTGTTGAGAGGGCTACATGGTCTGCTTTCTTGTTTGTTTTCTTAGAGGGAGTGCAAACATAGGCATAGAGACTTGGAAGAAACCATGTGAGTATTGGGAATGGTGGTTGTTAAGCAAAGGGTTCTGTTGTGATTCAACAGAAAGGCAGAAAATAAGCTTGAACATCAGACATATTTTGGTACTTAAGGGCACTTTGCTTATTAACTTAATGCCTTAGCTTTCTATATTTATAACAGTTCTTGTAAATATGATGTTGTGCTTTTGGCGGAGAGGCTGGATGCCTTCTTATAAGCTGGAAAATGTGGTGCTCCAAAATACTTGGGCCTTGGTGCACAACATAAGGAATGGCCTGTGTTGTCTTGATTAGCCCACAGTCTCAAACTGACTTTTTCTGTACTAGCCCTAGGAAGGAAACAAGCCTATGTGGCTTCAACTAGAAGAAAATATTTTTCCCTGTGGAGAACAACTGTGGGCAGTTGAAGTCTTTTATCCTAATTAATAAAGACTGTTTGCTCAGTTGGTTTTGTTATTTTTTTAGGGACTTCAGTTGAAAATGTAAACTCAATTTCCCCTTCAAGTCGAAGGAGTTGTCCTTGTAAACGTGCTGCACCTGAACTCTGTTACTTGATGGAATTATCACTGGCTACTCCTTGGTGTTGACTGCCACCTTGCCAATTAATAAACATGCCTCGTGCATCCTTGATTAAGTGTGGAGTTCAGAATTCTGAGCTGCCTTAGCGCTGCAAGTCTCTTACCATTAAGCTGGTTTATTGTACAGTGGTGCTTTTGTCACTTCTACCTTAGTGACATGCACCCAAGGTGTGGCAGGAAGATGTTCTCTGGTGTACGAAACTCACTTCAGCTTCTGATGTAAAGGGTGCCCTGTCCCTTTGCGCAGCACCTTGCAGTCTGTCTGCAAGCGTACAGACCTCCTATAGGAGATAAGCCAGCAAACCAGTGGTGTACAAGGAAGCACTGCTGTGAAACAAGTATGATAATATGGTGGCTCTTTCTTGCAGGTTCTGTTGAGTGACAATATGGGGAGCGATTTCAGCAAGCAGATCTGCTGTGTGACTTGTGGGAGATGTAAGAAACGGGAGGCGGAGGAAGCAAATGAGGAGACCAGTGAGACCGTGCCCATTTTGCGGGCTGTGGCAGAAACATCAATGTGCATTGATACGCATCCTCCCATGGCAGCCCTGGAAGTCTCTAAACGAGGTTCTGAAGAGGTGCAGTCACTGTGCCAGGACCGATGGCCATCAGCTGATGCGGAGGAGGAGAATACAGGGACCTGCTCTGCTGCAGATCCCATAGGAATGAGTGAGGGTTGGGAGGCAGCCTGGGGCTCCACGGACTTCTTGGTGGCCCCTGCAGATGGGGAGACCAAAGGAGGGGCTAAAGTCTTAACCCAGTTAGACAACCAGCGAGAAAAAGAGGAAGTGCATGACACAGAAGAGAAAATAAAACCTGTTCCTCATGCTTCTGAGGCCCAGCCTGTTACATGCACAGCTCAGGATGCTAAGCTTGTTGCAGACAAAGAGCAGTCTGAGCAGGTGGAGGCTGGTAGTGAGGATGGCCTGTGTACTGGAATAACTTTCCAAGAAAGAAATATTTGCAACTTCATAGAAATCACAAGTGAAACTGCAGCTGGCCAAGATTGTGAGATCAAGCCTCCTGCAGAGATCATCACAGGAAGGAACTTGCTGCTATGTGCTGTGCAGATGGCAGAGGAAAGCGAGACCTACCTTTCTGCTGAGCACATGGAGGAGACAGACACTTCAGCAAGCTTAGCCCTAAGTCCTCATTCCGCTAAGAGGGCTGAGCTTACATCTCCGGTAGAGACAGCACCTCTGCTGACTGTGCAGGCTATGCAGATGGCTAGGGAGGCAGCAGATCCTTTGGAAGTCACAGCAAATGGTATGGCTGAGATGTACTCTCCTCCTTGGGAGTCCCTGTACCCAGAAGTGAAATCTCTAGAGCCAGCAAACCAGCTGCTTGACTTCTTACAGCAAGAGACTCAGTCTAGTATGCCAACTGCACAGGAGATGGAGAGCCTGTGCCGCACAGAGCTTGCGGAATTGAGTGAGGTTCTATGCCAGTCGAGCAATGAAGATAGATTCCTCGGTGAGCTGCAAGATGAGGAGAGCAGGGAATGTGATGCAGAAACTGCAGCAAGTGAGGCAGAGCCACAGCACAGGATCATGCAACAGACAGAGCTTCCAGAAGAATTACTAACTTGTGTTCAGATATCACCCAAGCAAGAAGCCGAGTTCCCAAATGTGGCACCCTTACTGTCTGAAGTGCTTGGGAGTAGTGGAGAAAAAATGGAGGCAGAAAATGTTGAAGCTTGAGAGACCTGAGGATCAAATGGCTTGCTGTCCAAAATCGGGTTCAGTGGCAAGGATGAAGTACCTGCCTTTAGGAGTTTCAGCTACAGGAAGCAATTAATTCAAGCTGTTGAACTCAGGATTTTGTAAAATGTGTCCTAGACTTGAAAGCTGTCTTGCTAAATAGATATATGAAGTATGCAGTATATCTCTCCAGATACTCTCCTGAATTACAGCTTAGTCATAGTTCTGTTTCTTACTATTTTCAGTAGCTGTTTTTTTCAGGAGATTGTGTCTTGCTGGGAGAGAATTGATTCACGTGAACTGTGATTTCATTGAAGTAGTGTTGGGTGCTGCGTTCCCCCAGTGTGGTAGGGTGATGTGAGGGTTCACCTCTCAGTCTTAAGAGTCTGGGAACTGAGTGGACAAATGCTCCTTTAATCTGGCACAGTCAGATGTCCTCTGCGAAGCCACGAGCCACTTCCGTTGACACCCTGAAATAATGAGATGTTTGAACTACTTCTCTGCACACTTCTCTTGTATGATTGATAGTCCCTGGTTTATTGTCAATATTGAACAAATATTTTCACAGGAAGGTGATAAAATACTAATTCTGGTTTGTTCTTTGTATCTCTTGTAATAGTAGAAGCGTTCACCTGATCTGTACTGCTTATGCAGAAGTTAAAAATGTAGGCTTGATCAGAATACATTAAGTCGGTGTATTGCAGCTGAAATCTTATGACTTTTAATGTTCCTAACTTTATACCACCAATAAAATATTTTAAGATCATGGCAAAACTCCATACTGAATATGTGCTAATTTTTGAGTGTTAATGAGAGTGGGGAATATGACTGAAACTACTCTGTCCTTCTCTATACACTTCCAAGGAGAAATGGCAACTGACTCCTTTTTAAAAGCCCTTCTAACAAACCATGAGTGTATGGAATAAAGTGCCCCCGTGTGTATGTGGGAGGATGGTAGGATGGCATGCTGGAGTCTTTTAGATATTATAGTGTGCTTGAGCAGAACTTGAAAGGATGCTGGGGCTGGGGGGGGAAGCCTGTAAGACAAAGTATCACGCTGGTGAGACTTCATTTGTTTTGCTTGCACAGAGCTGAAAGCTGAGGAAGTGGGAGTTAAGTGTGTCAAGTGATGTTGGGGATGAAACTTAATGCTTTGAGGAAACTGCTTTGGTAAAAGGATAGGTAGTTTTTTTCTAAACACTTTGACTTCTGTCCTTCTAACTGCACTTAAGCTGACAAAGTACCCTATCTGTAAGACTTGCCAAACAAATCTTCCTTCACTTATGAGTCCATAAGCTGCAAAGAAAGAGGTGTCCGTAATACTTTCTGTTCCTTAAAAGGCTTCTCTAAGCTAGTAAACCATATTTGTTGCTCAGGTGGGCTGTCTGTACAGTGATATTAAACAATGGGCTTGGGCCTAAAAGGAAGAGGGAAGCGACAACATGCTTCTGCAAAGCTTACTGAAGACTCATCTTTTTAAACTTGCTTGCCTTACTTGATTTGTTCTGCCAAAAGCCCCACAGCCCTCGCTGTTAACGTGTGTGCCTAAGAGCTGCTGAGCAGGGAACTGGGCAAGTTAAACTGCTATTCTTTCTTCCCAACCTCTCCTGGTAACAAAACTTCACTGCAGGCAGGCGGGAGGCTTGAGTAAGCAACCCTAGGAGAAACCAGACGCAATCATGTTTATGCCTGCCTATGGGCTGATAGGTTAATTCTGTTAAGCAAGGTTATAAGAAGTAGCTGTGCTATAGAAAATGTTTCTTAACCATTTGAATTCTTGGGCATGTGGTTCCTTAGCCTGGAAACAAGGGGAACTAGGCAGGAACTCTACAGTACAGTTCATGTTATGCACCATCTGGAAAAGCTGAGCATTGGCATCCAAACCACGCTGTAGAGCTCTGTGTCAGAAGGCCCTTCTTCTTTGAAGAGGAAATTTTTCAAGTGTAGCCTGTCACTCTCTTGTAACGTCAGCTGCGTGGTGAATGGGAGAAGCCTCTGGGCAGATCATCCAATCTATCTTAGATGCCACACTAAATGTATGAGAGGCCCTGCCATGTGCATTGGAAGGAAGAGACAGCTCTAGTAAGAGGGAGCAGCTTGAACTCCGTGCAATAAAAAAGAAAACACAAGGACTGATGTCCTGGACTGACCACTGCATGCTCCTTGTAAGCAACGATGACATCTAAAAGGCTTTGTAACGGTCCTGTTGTACAGCGTTCAATCACGAAACACAATTCTGAGCTGACATCTGAGCCAAGCTCTTTGTAAGGTCTTATGATTTTTTTTTTTTTTTTGGTCAAAAAATGAAGTGTATGTTTTTTTAGAACAGCCTTTTAAAATACATCAAAGTAGCAGTGATCAGAAAAGGCTTTTGGAACAAATACTAAACCTAGTCAAGAAAGGAGATGTGATTGCTCTGACAGTAAGATTTTCCTTCCTCCATTTCTGTGTGTTAGGTTGCCACCTTCCATAGTGTCTCAAGTGTAAGAGATTTTCTGAATTGTTTCAAATGGGTGTAAGCTGGACTTTGTTATTAGAATGTCTCCCAATTTTCACAATCATACGAGGGTAAGAAATTTTATACTTTGCATTTCAGAAATATTACAACCTCCTATTGATAAGCTGATGACTAAGCATCTTCCCATTGTACAGAATACTGAAATGAGTATCTACAAGATTTGCAGTAGTAATTTTTTCTCACTTATAATCAACAAATTAACTCGAAAGTTCTTGTAATATTTTCAAAACAAAGGTGTATGCTTTTAACATAGGCAGAGTCCCCAAAATCTCTCCTCAATTTTTCACTGACTTACTGGTTTCTTTCTTTCTTTAATTCTTTTATGATTTAGCTGCATCTCTTAACAGATAGCAAATCAGCTCCTGCTCATTTGGGAATACACTTGTGGAACTTTGTGTGATGCAATGAGTAACGTTCACCCATGCAGAAGCCAGTGGTGAGCTGTGGATGGATCGTTTCCCTCCAGTTGCATTGTTTTGCAAAGCACCAAGGTCCCTAAAGGCACCAGAGTGTCTCAGCCACTGATCTGTGACAGTCTTTACATATTGTTATCTGCGTACCTCACGCGTCAAAATAATGGATTAGCTTCAGAGAAGTTTTCTAATAGTCAGAGGAATCATAAGCTGCCTCTGTATTTCGATTCCACTGAAGCCCAATAGAGAGTATATGAAAAAGGCTTTTGAAAAGCTGTCATAAAAAACCCTGACATTAAGTGAAACCCTTACAGCCAGTGTAAATATGCAATCGGTGTAGCCACCGAGACGCAATGGCCTGCTCATTATTGTGCGCAACAGATGTTGGACCGCATTAAAAGGCAAGATGCGGACGTTGTCACGTTACGGTCCCAGAACTGGCTGCACGCACGGCACTACCTCGCCAAAAGCTCCTTCTTTGTTTTCTGCACGAAGGGAATCATAGTAGCTAGGCAAAGTATAGGATGCTGAACCCGATCTGGCATCAAAAAAGTGGTTCAAGGGGGTTTTATGCAAAAAAAGCCCCAGCCTGGAATCCAGCTATTTTGATCTTTTTGGTCTTATTCAGATCCACTGCTGTTGGCAGTGGATACTTAGGATCTGCCTTTACGCTGATGCCTCTGGGATTAGTTTGGTTGTAATGGATATTTGCTTTTGCATTTTGCCCATGTGACCTATTTAACGTTACAACTCACTTTCAGTCAATAAACATAACCAGGGCGATACAGTAATGTTAACGCCCACAGAGGGTGATCAGCTGTGGCAGGAAACATTAAAATAAGCCGCAACCACTGTAAAATAGCTAATTTCATGACTCAACCAGTTGAAGACAGCACAAAAGTGGAAAGGGGGATAATTTTTCACCCCTAACTGCTCAATATAAAATAATACGGGAGACTACAATTTCGGTAACATCGCTTATAAATTAAAGGACTACTCATACATAGCCTGCAGTATGGCTGTTATTCTGCTACTTGGCATCACAAGTTATAAATAGCGGTCAGTTTTCCTTGTTCCTGACTGCAGCGTATTAATCTTTAGCTTTATTTTAAGTAATCCATGCCAATTATCAAATGACCACAATGAAGCTAATCATGTATTGGCTGCACTTAGGAAGTACAGCCATATGCTGTTTGCAATGGCTATGATATGGCTGGGGAAAATGGAGTGTAAGGGAACTTCACCACCTGCTGGAACTAACATTGGGAGTCAAAGGGGGAAGAGATTAAGTGTGACCCCCTCCTCCTATTTAACACCAGCCTGGGGGCTTTGTCTTGTGAGTGTTGGGTGTTCAGTAAGGATTGTGGTGTTGTGCTGGTAAGAAGGGGTTGTGAGTGCTTGTGTGAGGGGTGGTAATGGTGTGTTTTTGTGCAGTCTATGAGTCTATCAGAAGGCTTGCTGCTTGATTTTGTTTTAATGGTATGGGTTCTTTGTTTTAATTCATGTGTGCTTTTAGAGTCTGGGTTTCTCTGAGTACAAGTCATTTTGTTGTTGTTGTTAACTGGCGTTAAGTGTTTAAGGCAGGCTACTCGGCTCTCAAGTGTTAGTTTTGTGCTGGGAGTTGATTTACTTTTTGGTTTGCTTTGTGTCTCTTGCAATCTTCTCTTAATGGCCTTATTAAGGAATAAACCATGCTGTGTCTTGTGAACTTGAAATAAATGTGTAATCTCTTTCTGCCTGCCTTGCTTCTCTTCCCTCCTGCCCCATCTATTACTGGTAGTCAAAATGCTTCCTTGACTGGAGTGACTAGAGTCTAACAAACTTGGCAGCTTTGCTATACAAGTCTGTAGTATAATAGAATCCTACTGGCACTGCAGCTATCCTGCTGAAAGACAGCAAATGCCAGTGTCTGCTTGCATCCTAAAAGCTGCAATTTTTTTCCAGGCTGCTCTGGTAGGTAGTGTCTTTTTTCCTCTTCCTCAGACTTTTATTTCTTAAAAGGTGCCTCCCCCCCAACTCATGTGCAATTCCACATGTTTAGCTCATTTCTGTGACCTCTGACAATGCTCTACAGCTACTACTATGTGAAAACTGGACAGCTAACCCCCCAAAAAGGTTACAGGCTAATAAATATCCATGTCTTGCAGGTGTGAAGGCACCTCTTCGTTAGAGACAGAGCTCCCTACTCATCTTCAGGCAGTGTGCAACACACAGCAGGGTGGTAGCCTCTCCAGAAGGCAGCTGTTACTGAGTTGCCCCTTTCATCTCTGGCAATGGGAGGTATTTTTGGCAAGAACAAGAGGTTCTGTGTGTTTCCCAAAAGAGTTGTTCTTTATAAGGCCAAAGGAGAAAAGACATCGGGGACTGTGTGTATGTTCCGGGATGCATCAACATGGACTGGGGAGAACCATTTTCATTCAGCACGTATAGGAAGGACTCCAAAAGGCCCTGAACTTCCTGTTGCAGAATTGGCGTTGGACACTCCTGCAAGTGAATCTGCTGCCCAGGCTGAACGGGAGATAGGACAGCAGGCCACATCTCTGCATGCACAACACGCTGAGGCCCCCTTCTCTGTGACTGCTAGAGATGCACATGATGATCAGCTGTCACAGGACCCTGAAGCCAAAGCTAGCGCAGAGGTGATGCAGCACCAGGAACTCACTGAGCAGACAAAACAAGCCCAGCCTGCCAGGAGAAGCCCACAAGACAGCAATAAGACTGAAGCTGTTCTGCATCCTACTGGCAGCTGTATACCCAAGGAGCAACCTGGCTGTGAGGATCATGAAGTGACATCTCTTACAGAGACTACAGTAAAGGCTGAAGTCCATGTGTCTGCAGATGTCCAAGGTGGACCTGGCGAGGTTCAGTCTGCTATAGCGGAGTCTGAGCTGCTGACTGGTGCAGAGCAAGAGGCTGGAGTTGTGTGTGATTCAGAGGAAACTTGTGCTGGAAAGACTCACGGGGACGTGCCTGTGCAGAAGGCAGCTGACTCCCCAACTGCTTTGTGTACCACCGAGGAATCGAAGCAGCCTTTGAAGACTACAGAGACAAGAGAGGGCATTACAAACATGCAGAGATCTGCGAAAGAGCAGGCAGTAGAAGAGAAAGTATGCTGTGCTGCTAAAGCCCCACCTGATCTCCAGTTGGAACAAGATACAGAGGTTCCTATTACTGAAGATATGGAAGAAAATGCTTTTGAACCAGAGCAAGCTGAAGAAATGGCTGAGGTCTGTGATGATGGACAGACATCAAAAGAGATCCCACATTGTCTGGCAGAAACCCAGGCTGCTCTGCAGGATAAGGAGAAGATCAAAGCTAGCCACGGGGGAAAACCAGAGGAGCACTGAAAGGGCACGTGAAATTTGGTGCAGCAACTGTTGAGCAGTTTGTCTGCAGCCAAGTGATGAATCTGCTGCCTTGATCCTGCACGGGACTAAGATGCCAATGGGTACCTGTACTCTAAAGGACTCAGAAAGCAGGGTGTTGGCAAAGCCTGCTTTGAAAAGTGATACTAAACTTAAAGCTTATATATCATCTCTGCAAGTGGTACTAACTTCCTTCCTTCTCCCCTGGGGAGTGGGTATGGACATGAGCTAAGTGTATCTCAGTACACAAAGTACATTTATGTAGATGACACTTTTTCTCTGCATATGCACGTATACCCTGGCTAGGGCTATGCACTTCATAATTATCTCCCTCTGTGTGACTGCACAGGATTAAGTCTTCTGTGGCAAACAAGCCAGACTTAATAATTACACTGCCTGTACACCCCACTCTGACTGTCACTACTACCTGAAACTGACTCTGTTGTAATGCTCTGTGGACAGTGGAGTCTGTGTTTGCAACTGGAATTAATAAATGGGTGTACTGTAACACTTGTTACTACAAAATGTTGTTTTATAGGTGAACTAGCTTGGATAGCAGGCCTATGGAACTAGCTGTCTCTGGTCTGTAACCCACAAGAGGAACTTCTGGTGGTCATTTTGCTGCAAGTAATAAATAAAATTTCAGGCCACTACATAGATGACACTGGTGTCCAATTGTACAGCTCCTAAACACAGGGCAATCTTCTTGTCAAACCTGACTGGTTGAGCAACTGTCACTGAATTTAGAAATGATGTGGTGCTGAAGGGAACCAGAAAAATAATATAGCCTAATTCCTTTCCCTCTGTTTCAACTAAAGAAAAGTTTTACACCAAATTATTTTCCTAGAGCTCATGGGGATTTAGAAGTCAAATAATGACTTGTACTAGACAGCTAGAAAACTATTAATGCGAAGAGTAAGATCCTTCCTAAGGAAACCACTTCTTGTGTTCTTGCATGCTTCCTATAGTAACAGTGTTCATAGGAGGAAAAAAAAATTGGTACAGCTAAGTCAGGATATGAGGGTTTTGACAGCTATACATCTATTTAAAGGATGATTGGGTTTACTGTCTTTAGGTGCTTAATCACATCAGGAAGATAGCGTATCCTTAAAAAGATTTTCCTTTGAATCAAAGGACCAGGCTGCCATACTGCAAGCCTATTGACTTAAGCTGAGGTTCTTTAATATATTTTCCCTTATGACTAAATCTGAATGGAGACCCTGTTCATAGAAATGTCCCTTCCCCCATCACTTAACACAGAGCATGTTCCTTCCTCTTGGCTGTTACTCAACTCCCAAAGGCACCTGTATCAGTTGATTATGTTGACAAGCTGCCCTGGGTTTGGTTGCCTCTAACAAAGCTGCTGCTGCTGCTGTTAGTCTGGAAGAGTATCTATGCCCTCCTCATATAGAATTTAGATTTAACAATTAGTGAGTGGGCAGGCTCCTCCTTACCAATGCCAGGAGAGCTAGGAAGGCCTGAGGAAATCACAGAAAAAGAAACAATCCCAGGAAAGAGCAACAACAGCTTCTGTGCATCATTCTGCCTCTATCTCGGATATTCAGATCAGCAATGATAATTAATTGCCAAGTATTTTCAAAAGGTTGGTACTACCATCTGCTCTCTGTTTTGCAGTTGCTGGCAAAACCAATGGATGTTTGACAACGTGGCAGAAAGAGCGTAGAAAGCAGTAAAATATTCAAGAGGAGAATCACAGCTTAAGTGGGGAGAAAGGGACGTGCATTCTTCTTATGCTGGGAAAGTGCTAAATGCCAGAAAGGAAGAAATTATCAGGGACAGATTAAGGCAAAAAGTAGATGGAAGTTTGTTTGCATATATTTACGGCAAAGGATCGTGGAAGTGATGGCAATTGCATCAAAGGATTCTCAGGGCGATGTTTGGTCACCCGGTTTGGGCAAGCATTTCAGAAAACTTGGGAGCAAAGATTTCTTTCTGGTTCTGGCAGAAGTATATTTTTGTGTTCTCACATTAAAGAATAATTTATTGTCAAAATAAGCTTGTCTCTGTATTTTATGCTTGTGATTTAGTAAATGCTTGCATCTCACTACTCATGAGGAAACCATGCTAAGAGTGATTCAGCAACTCCTATTCCCCCTGTGACTGGTGGTAGTAGTACGCAGCTGAGACCGAAGGTATCAGTCTAACCTAGAGTCACAATAAAATGTATAACTACATGACACTGTTGTTGACACACTGAAACAAACAGGTGACAGGGATCAATTTTCACCCCAAATGGTATCATGCAGAATAATACTGCAGGCTGTAGTTTCACAAACGTTATCCCTAAACACAAGCCTAGTTCAGACTGACTGCTGTACAGCTGTTACTCTGCTGGTTGACATCATGTGCTGTTAGGTGATCGCCAATTCGTATGAACAAATGTGGCACTGTGGTGTACTTCAGTTTTACTTGAATTTTAGTATTTACATCAAATTAGCAAACCTGGGAAACGAACCTACAATCTGAATCATGGACATTCTGCTCACGGGCTGAAAAAGGAGTAACCCATCCTTCCTTTCTCAGAAAAATTCTGCCAGAAGGCAATAATCTTCCATCGGATGTAATAGTGCAGGAATGTGGGGAAAGAAGTTTCTGTGATGACCTGTCTTTGTTTACAACTAGCTGAATGTTTGCAGTGTAAGATGTTCCTTGCTAAATGAGAACAATAGCTGCTAATTGCTCTTACAATATATATATTCCAGTTCTCATGCTTTCCTTGATCATAACCTTTTGGGTTTTCTAGATGCGCCCCAAGTACTGTAAAGCCAAGCTTTACTCTCAAGATATCCTAGCATTGTCCTGGTTTAACCTACCCAGAATTACGCTCAGGGAAGATTTTGCTTTGGCAATTCCAATGGCTTTAATTGCCTATGTCAGAAGAGACTCTACCTCATTTCTGATATTTGCAATGACTCTAATGTCAAAACTAATGTTTTTGCCCTTTTCATCTTGTAAAGTATTTGGGTAAAATGCTGAATATTGATATCACTGGCCTCAGAATGAAAGCTCCTTGTCTCCTGATGATTTCTTTGCAAATCTGTTAATAATAACTGGGCTCACTGTATTCAAACTCTGCTGAAAATAAAGATGCAAGGCTAAACTTTCAAATGCAATCCCTGTGAGAAGAATAGGATTTAAGTTACGAAAGCACTTCAATGCTTTTAAACTGCTATTCCTACCCTTAGAAGAGGGCAAGATCGTTCTCTAACAGCAGAACAATTGTACCATCTTGCACCGCACATCTACAAGCCATCCATGACTGCTTCATGAGCACTAAACTCTCTTTGTCACTGATGAGTGAATGCAAGTTTTACTACTTTTACTGCTGTTGGTCTCTTCTTTTTAGGCAAGTTCTAATTGGAGAATTTATTAATAATGCAGTGGTGTGAATATTACTTAGCTCTGTTCCCAGGCTCTAGGCTGCCCTCTTAAGATGATTAGCAGCAAATTCTTTGACTAGTAAATCAACTTGAATCACTGCAAGTAAGCATAAAGTAGCATTACCAATTCACGTAACTGTCATGGGGATGGTATGGATTGTAATGTAATTTTTGGCTTTCTGAAAATCTTAGCTCCTGATGCTAAGAATCTTTAACTTTTATAAATAAGGCTTTCTGTCATTCAGCAGGAAACCTTGAAAATACAACTTGAGAAAGTAAAAACCAGGAATTTTTAGGAGCCTAACATCTGCTACCTGCTTGTGCTGTAAGGAGCTCCAGTACATGTTTCTCTTCCTTTTGAAGCACCTTTGTAAAAAGTCATCACCATCTTAATCACAGTAAGTCTGTTTCTCCCAAACTGTTTAAAATGCTTACACAACTTAGTAAAAAGTTATGAAAACAGCTGGTCAAAAAATAAACACTCCCCTTATCCAAGGTTGCAACTGTTGGTTAATATTTTTGGTCAATACAAAACATTTTCCATATCGCTTTAGATACTGTATCCCTTCCTGGCTTTCAGAAACAAAGTATATTCCTTGCTTCCATACACACTTCTCTCTCCACAACATCTAAGCAGCCCAGATTTAAAGCCACAAAATCTGCCAGTGATCTGACAACCAAAACCAACCATGACATAAAAGTTAGAAAAGTTCTGAAACAAAAACCAGTCTAAACACCCTTCCCAACAGAAAATACTTTCCAGCTGGAGAAAACGATCACAAAGTCTCAGCCAGCTCTGCCTCCTTTGCTGCAGAACGCATGCAGCCAGCAACAGCTCACAACAGATGAAAAGCACCTGAGATGTGCTGTTCCTGCCCATGAGGAAGACGTACTGTCCCTACGATCCTAAGTGCAACACCTACACTACAAGCTATTTTTCCTAAAGCACATACTGTAGCTGTTGCTCAGTCTACAACAGGCGTTGTTATTATCGGTTTGCAGAAAGATATACCCTACCACATCTCCCTTCAGTTCTGTATAAACACTTTGGGGAAAAAAAGAAGGTCATATCTAAATGCTCAGAAACCTAACCATGTGAATCACGAAAGATCATTATACGATGTTCTGTAAACACAGAGCATGAACAATTCCGCATCTTTTATTTTTAGGCAGCAGAGATGGTGTAGGGGAACAGTAGTTCAATCATGAGGTTTTGGTGGGAAGCCATTCAGCGTTACTGTCCTGCCCTATTTAAGGTCCATCTGCTCTCTTAGGTGCTGGGAGCTGTTTGGGGGTTTTTCCTCTGAAAGTAAGTGAGGGCACTGCACAACGCAAGTTTGGGTATTTGGCTTTTTTCTTTTGGGAAAGGGGGATATTTGCTCTCCATTTTTGGAGGTCTTGTTTGACTTCTGTGGTGAGCTAGAGCTCTATCTTTAAGTTTTGGCAAAACCGTAGTTATGCTTTTTCTGTCTGAGATGGCATTGAACAAAATTCTGCTAGTGACAAGAGTGTGGGGCTAACAGCAAAGCAAACAAACATTCACAGTATGAAATGGCCAAGTGAGGAAGGGGAAACAATTTTACTACATGTAAAAAAGAAATGGTGTATTTGTACTTAGGGTAATGAATATCTACAGCTTTATGCCTATCTCTATAAATAAAACCTCTCTTGAGACAATGGCAGTAGAATCTGTCAGTTGTCGTATTTTGAACCACTTCTTTGGTGATGACAACAAATGTAATATACCAGAGAATAAACTATTATTTTCCTTTCCTCTCCTAGTATTATATTGCCCTACTGAAATCACACGAAACATTTCCCTGCTATACTCATTTACACAAAATCATTGCTGTTGATACAGCAATTGCTTACTCTGAAAAGACAACCTGACAAACATTAATTTATTTGTAAGCTGTCCTCTTTCTAGGTTTGGTATCAAAAAGCATCTCTCTGTCTTTTTGTATTTTGTTTTTTCTCCCACAGTACAGGTGGCTGGGTCAGTCTTTCCTGCTTTTCTGTTCTCACAAATATGTAGTTTTAAGTGATTAAGTTCATGCAGTCTTTTAAGTGAGTGCCTAACCAGCAAGGAATCACACATTTTTACAGATTCTACCCATAAACGCAGCTCAAACAGTGCAGCAAAACTGCTCTGGATCCATTAGCTTCACTTTAAAAACTGTAATCCCTAAATTATAGATCTGTTTTTCTGTAGTTCCTCTTATTCTATGCTATGATAGTTAAGCTTTCTGCAGAACCATCGTAATCATATTGTGTTGCGTGGCAGCTCTATTTTACTTTAAATATTTAGCTATAAAAAGTGGCACAGGATTTGTAGTGGAACAATTTGAACTAATGATCTGGGACTTGTGGGGAAATGGTTTGGTGTCACCAGCTACCCTACTTAAGAGCAACACCTTATCACCCTGAATAAGAAATAAACGCTGAGAAGTTGCGATGCTCAAAATGGTTTAAGTAGTGTTTACTTTGTAGTTTCTCTGCCAGAAACAGGGCACTTCTATAGCTATTTAATTATACTACGATTTTAAGTTGAGTTTGCCTCTTTCTAGTAATGACAGTTAATCTCCATGGCATAGATTTCAAAGGAAATTAATAGACAGATCTGTATGTGGGTCCCTCTTTCCCTTTTTGACACAGTTTTCTCCTCTGCAAAGTACATGCTCTGTTTTCTAATGATGCTGTGGTTTTCAAATGGCACTCTATAAAAATAACTTGAGGTAAATTTTTCTCTGCGTTCAAAATATACTGTCCCTTATTATTACTTGAGTTTGTAGCGACGGCATTGCTGTGGCTTCTAAAAACAGAGTAAACGACTGATAAAATAATGACCCTATGGGCCTGAAATGCCATACCATACCAAGCCTATGAATGCTTACCCTGGCTAAATGTGACCTTCTTTCTACAATTAATAAATGGTCTAGGAAATAAGAGGAGACCTAAATAGTATTTACTTTGGTAACATAAACTAGTAACTGTAAAGTGCAGTATTGGCTGAGAGTCATGGTGAGTAACTGGCTTCCTCAATGCTCTTACTGATATCAAAAGACTAAAAAGGACTGTCCCTTCAACTAAGGCCATCTTAAAGCCAATAAATCCTGCAACTTATGTCCAACCCACTCTGAAAGGAAATGTGAATCTGATCTTCATTTTAGGGGCGCACTTTCCTGGTGAAGATAAAAATGAGATGGTAACAGTGCTTCACAACAGGAAGACCCAAAGTCACATTGCTGTTCCAGCTCCAGATGTAGATAAGAACAAATCCACATTTTGAAGCTTCCTGACAGTCTGGGGAATTTGAAAGTAATTTTCACATCGAGCTTTAAACTCTGCCTTATCTATGTGCTCCTCAGAAAGCTGGGCCAGTGCAGCAAATGTGCTCTTACACAGGGCTAGGGTGTGGGTCCTAACGAATTTCTTACTATCTTGCAGGTGTGTGACTGGCACAGGAGTGGTCTATCAGCTCAGTAACAAGGATGAAACTTGGCTCCATGTCAGCCTCTAAGTAAAGGCTCTGTTCGTGCCAAAGTCATTCAGTATCACAAAGCTTCGAGGTTCCCTGAGGGAGACTGCTAGCAGGATTATTGCTGTACATCTTGATCATGGGGAATGAAATCAGTCGCAAGAGGTATTGCTGTAGAAAGTCCAGGAAGTTAGAAAGGCTGGCAACTGAGCACAAAAATACAGCGGGTGATCTCCCTGTTGCCCAGACAGCCCTGGGGGCTGTGTTGTGGAGCTGTGTGAATCATCTTCGAAAGAAGAAATCACGAGATACAGCTACAGGGATGCAGAACAAAGATGTAGGAAGAGAAAGTGAAATAGCCTCATCTCCTCTGCCTGTGGCACAGATAATGGTGAGAACCACAGAGCTGCAAGACCTGGGCAAGGCCCAGCCTTCTGCAGAACAGTCAGAGGAGACTGAAACCAAGCCCACTACAACAATGAGTCCAGTCAAACAAACTTGTGCTCCAACTGAGGAAAGACCTGCAACAGCTAGGCAAGCTGAAGGAGACACAGGAGTGACAACTGACTTGCCTCTGCAGGCCGCTATAGAGAGAGGAGCTAGAGATGCAGAAGATGTGGTGACTGATGAGGCAACAGTGGAAAGCAGCTCCGCGGTAACCCAGAGACCAAGTGGCAAGCTGTGCAAGCCAAGCCCTCTCTGCAGGTGGCTGAAGAAACTCAAGTCCCCAGCAGAAAAAGCTGAAGTCAAGCCCAATGCAATTACTAGCCAAGAGTGAGGGTTCCTGTGGACTGCAAAAGGACTGCCAAGTGCCCGGTACGGTACCCTCAAAAAAAGACTGATAAGGGAAGTGTGAGTTGTCAAAAATACTTTCCTCTTATTATATATATCTTTAAACTGTATGTCTGTTGTATAGTTCTGGCTGTCTTACAGGCCTGAGTAAAGTACAGAGGCCATTCCCTCTGGACGTGGTAGAAAGGGGAAATTAAATGTCTCTGTTCCCTTAGCAAGCAACTTGTGAGAATTCTGTTTGGCTTGTCTGTCTGTAATAGCTTCCTTTTTGAAACTCTGCAAAGGTGCATTGTGCAGATTTGTATCTTCCTAGTGCTTCCTTACCATTATTTGACTTCCTTTCCCCTGCTTTTAGTAACTTGCTCTGTCTGATGGACCAAGATGAGGGCATTAGTATTATCAAACTAAATAAATATATGATAAAAACACTAGATGTTTATAAATGCATAATGGTAATACTGGGTGTTGTGTGGGAGGGTTGGTAAACAAGGGGCTCTTGTTTTGCTATTCAAAGCCATTGCCTTGTGTATATTTTTATATTTGTAAGTCAATAAAAGCTAGTTTCATTGCCTCAAATGAAGCATTGACTATGGCTAGAAGGGGGATAAGGAAGGGAGGGGAAATGGGCTGCAAAGAATGCTACTGAGAACTAGGAGGGCTCCCCACAGGACGCGAGAAGCGAGGAAGCCACCAGTGTATGCTCTGGCTATGATGGGGCTGCCTGCTGAAGAGATAGGCAAGTATAGTCTAAGGGAAAGTAACTGAAACCATAGAATGGTCTTTACTTTTATTATTGTAGCTGCAATTTATCTGTGTGACTCCTGCGTATGTCTTAGAACTGACCTAAGCACATTTGCACTAATGAAGAGGAAAGGCACCCCAGAATGCTAAACCTTGTTCTGCTAAAGAAACCAACTGATAACAAAAGTTCTTCTGGGAGCTGAAAAAAGTGGGATGTTGACTTGTAAGCAGAGACAAGGAATGGGCTGCAGAGGCTGTGACAGAAGCATCCCAGCCTATTAAAGAATCCCAGCCTCCCCTCGAGAAGCAGGGAAGGGGGAGCAGGTCTGCCAGGAAAGCTAATGAGCCAACAGTCTAAGCTCATGAAACTTGCCATCAGCTTCCTCCAAACTGCCTAACGTAGCTATGCTGCTCCTAACTGCAGCATTCCCCTTGCTGCTAATAAAAAAAGCACTGCTTTTAGGCATTGATGAGAAGTTTCATCCTCTTCCCAGCTGGACCATAAGGAATGGAAGAAGAAGATCCCCCATTCTTGTCTTTTTCCTTCATCTCCTTCCTTTATAGAAGCCACAGTTTAGCATTCTGCCTCGATATTCCTCATCTTGATAGGTGCATCCCCAGCCTACATTAAGGCAAACCGGGACAGCAACATGCTTTTTCGTATTGTTGATCATTGCATCGCTGTTCTTGCCAGCACCATGTTTAACAAGGTTAGGGCGCACCTTAGTGCTTCTCTTGCGCCAGAATTAAAACTAAAAGAATAGTTACAGCATATCTCTTCCTATACCTCTACCTTAATCAAAAGCAGTTAGCTGTGCAAGCAAAGAAATAAATAAGTAGGAAAGCAGCTGTTTTGCACCATGTGCTTAGAAGCACCATCTGCTGCACTGCCTCTTCTCAAGCAGAAAGAATTTCTTGGTTGCTAATGACCTATAAGGACAACATTTGCTTCATGTAATCTCCACATCCCCCCTGAAAAAGTTACAGGAAGTTTTTAAAGCAAAGACACCCCCCCCCAAAAGACTAGCATATTTATTATTACAGGTATCAGAGCTATCCACTAGCATCAGGACTGCAATAAGCACTTTGCAAGGTGTGCTAAACTAGCTGCTCTCGGCAATCGGGATGGGGTCTTGTATGGACCTATTTACAGCCACATGCCCTTTTTAAGCCCCTCAGGATGGTGCTGCTAATCGATACAGGCTGCCTGGCTGTACAGACTGTGGACCAGGCAGTGCCTATAAGGGTTAATACACTGCTGGGCTGTGTAGGGGAGGTTACAGGCAATCAGGTGCCTCTTTTTTTTTTTTCTTTAATGGCAGAGAGATGTCTTTTTATGTTTTTTTAAAAGCACAGAGGTTTGTTTTTTTTGTTTTCAAAGTAGATTTTATGTATTTATTTGGTTTCTCTTTTTAAGACAGGACGGTGTCTTTATTCTAAACGCTGTAAAGCAGGTTACATCTATTGATTAGACTTTTTTTAAGGCAGGTTTCCTATATTTATATTCCATTTATTTTTTTTAAGGCAGGTTCCACATATTGTTGATTAGGTGTCTTCATTTTGTTTGGTTTGTTTTTTTTTTTAAGGTAGGTTTCATATTGATTTGTTTTTTTGGTTTGTGTTTTGGTGGTTTTTTTCTTTTGTTTTTGGGGTTTTTTTTAGGCAGGAGCACATGTTTTCTTTTTAAGGCAGGTTTCATATCTTGATTGAGTGGAGGCCCTGAACAAGGGAGCACCGAATCATAAAGAATATGAAAGTCAGGGAAATAAACAGCTCAGAATCTTGTGTCATATTTTCTGAGTGTGGAAACAGATGATTTGAAGTGTTGAGCTGTATTTCTGAGATGGGCTTTCCACTGCCAAGCAGAGGATTCTGCCTGCAGAGCAACTCAGCTGATTCTTTTCACCCCACTTACTTTTGCCATTGCCTCTAGAGCACAACTCATAACACTTGTTGTGTCCACTCGTTACAGTTCATTAAAAATTCTGGAGGAACACTGTTTCATTTTGCAAATGGGCTTCAATATTCAACATACACCTGAGCAAAAGTGATCACATAACAATGTCTGTGATTTCCCAGTTATCAAGTAAGGAACTTTGTTTAAATCTGGTAATAGATTACCAGAATAGAATAGATAATTAGAACGCTATCCTAGGCCTTCATTGTAAGACAAAACCTTGAGAGATTTTTACCTTCCTGAAGTGCCACGTATTCTTTCACTATCACTTTGGTAGCAACAGCCAGTGACTATGTGAACTGGATATCTGGAGTACAAGGTCCTGTTTATTCTCCTGACACTGATCTGCACTGTGATCCCGGGTAAACTCTTTTTCTCTTTCCTTCCTGGCTTTTGAATAATCTGCCCATCTGCACTGTAACTTGCTCTACAGTAGAGGAGTATGCCCAGTGTAACTGAGCTCTGAATCCAGCAGGTAGGAGCATGCAATATCGCTTATAAAAAAACTACACATACAGCGCAACAGTCTGTGTCAGCATTATTGCTCTGTTTCATTAGGCCATTACATTTCCCTGCATTGGGGTACTTTTGGAAACCTCTCTTTTAACTGAAAGTCTTCACAATCAATCTCACTGCACAATTTCAACACAACAGTTCAGTGCTGTAGCTCTGGATACGTCTGACTAGTGTACAGTGAAAAAATCATTCAGTGGAACTCACTGTGAGGAGGTGGCAAAGATGCTAAAGGTGGCTACCAAGCTCTATTCGAGAACAGCCTGAAGTTGCAAAGGCTTTTATGCAGAATTGAGGAGTGCTGAACAGCTTTCCCTGTTTGCTGTTAAAAAAAAAAAGTTTCTGCTTTTTCTTCTTCTTCTTCCTTTACTGAGAAGGGCATTTCCTGTAGTTACTTGTTTCTATGTTGATTCTTCAAATATAGGTTGATTGTTTATTTTTAAGGGAATGCACTGGGAACACAGGTATTTGCTGCAGTGTTAGTGCTTCCTGTAGAGATCCATTTGGAAAAGCAGGTTTATAAATAGGGGCACTCTGTTTTGTATTTGTCAGAAATCAGTTTTTTTAACATGCTCTCTTGTAAAAAGAAACACTGGTGATGGAGTATCACAAGCTAGAGCTCCACAGCAACAGGGAAAAGCTTTGATTCTAGAACATCAGTCAAAACCTAAAACTTAAGGCTTTTGTAAACTAATTTAAAATCTGGTATCTGCTATGTATTTTGTCTGATAGAAAGATAATGTTATGACTACTTTCCTGGGCAAATCACAGCAAATCAGCTTGGATCAATTAACTAGCAAATGTAAGGGCTAACCTGGATCAGGTGCACTGGAAGTAGGTGTGATGCAAATGTTTTAGTCTCTTAGTGTAGGGAAAATAATCTAGCATAGATTTGTTCTCTGTGTGTTGACTACTCAAATGACCTGAAGCTAACAATGTGACTGCTCTCTTAAGGTGCATTTGAACTTCTTGCATTCACCCATATTTTCACATGGGCAATAAAAAACTGCAGTTGTGTTAAAGAACACTCTGTGCTACCATTTGGATCAAAATATACCCAAAGTTACCTGATTTTTAAAAACGTCAGCGTTTATTTTATTTTCAGTATCAGGATACTAACAGAAAAGCAAGGCCACTATGTAGCCGTAGAAAATACCTTACACATTAATCACAAGCTGTTGATAGCTGAAGGAGCTGTTCCACAGAAGGACTCATTCCTGTGAACAGGAACCGCCCCTTACGTTTATTAGTAACACACAAACTGTATTTACAGTGCAAGAGCAATCTTACTAGCTTGCATGCATTTGTCTTACCTAACTGCTGAAGCAAGATATTAAACTTTTTAAAATTCATCTGCCTAGCTCTATGAAAATATTCTCATAGAAAGAAGACCCAGCATGATTCCTTTCTTCTGTGTGTGCTTGTAGCACAAGATAGCTATCTTGTTGCTTTGTGAACAGAATCTCTGAGAAAAGACCTCCTGAAAAAATCCAATTACTGATGCTGCCTGCTTAAACCAGAAACTCTTTTAGAAATGCAGTAAATCAGCATGACGGTGACTGCAAAAAGCTAATAGTTATGAACACCATATCTATTTAACTGAGCTCTGCTGTAGTGCAACTGCAAAGTACTTGATTCTTTTGTTTCCCCTTTCAATTAGCCAGCATATTCTGGCACTTGAAGGAATAAGGACTAGGCTTTTCCTGGCTTTCTTGCAGCCCCTTCTGAAAGAACCAAAAAATGGGAGGAAATCTTAGCAAGAAGAAAGGAATCAATGCTGCTGAGAAACCTAAAGGGCAGGAGGCTGAAGCAGCTACTGAGCAGAAAGACTCTACTGAATAAAATAAGGAGCCAATTGCAGAGGGCACAAAACCAAGAATGTGAGAAATGATGGGACAAGAAGCAAGAGGGAAAAGCCCAGGCAATTTTGGTCTGTCTGAGCACAGATACCAACTGCCAGAAAGATTTGGCATGGGACACTGTTCAAATCCAGAATTTCAGGACAAACTAACATAGTAAGCTTCCTAAAAGCTAACTGCTAGGCAAAAGATAGTTTTTATACTACCAAAAAGCAGTGAAGCTTATCCCAGAGTACAGCTAATGTGGAGTTGCTAAAGCACTAAGCAAAACACATGCTCCCATTTTCTAACAGATTTTCATAGTTATACCAGCCAACTATACACAGTAATTTGCTATATAGGTCTACAAATTGGCAAGGAGAAAACCTGCAGGGAAACACAAAAGGCCATTTATTTCCCCTAGCTTCTCATGCTTAGAGTCTTTTCCTGGCTCTGCTCAAGGTCCCGGTCCATCAGAGACCTTTGGCACAGACAGCCAGGCAGAACACAGGCTTTATAAATATGTCTATGAGAGAGCAAGAGTAATATCAGATTTTATACAATGCGAGAGTAAGCTCAGAATGAAGTACAGAAACTGGAACTCAGGTGCTCTGCACTAGAAGCTCAGTGAATAAACTCTGGCATTCACACCCATCAATAAGCAACTTCTTACGACTCCCGAAACAAGTATTTTAATTGTTTCCCCTTGCCTTTATGAGAAAGTCTGCTTTCAGTCTATGGCCCTATGTGAGTATTTACTCGTGAAGCTGTTTTGATTTAACATTAACAAATCACTCTAGAGGAACTTTAGTAACTGGCCACGTCTGTGGTCAGATAAGTAAGTGTCTGGGAGCACTCATGGATAAATTACAAACTATCTGCATCTCTATGAGGCCCTTAATATTTAGCATGTAGGCAGACGAGAGGAGTCATTATACTCCTGACTACGCTTTTGGCAAACCTTGGTTTCTGTTGTGCTTCTTAATGAACGAAATAACCATCGAGTTCTCACTGCAGCACTTGCAACTCGTGACTGCGAACAGCACAGGAAAACTTCCTAAGCAAAGATTTGCTTTGCTGCAACGGTACTGGCAAAACAGCTTCTTCTGCCTGTAGGTGCACATCCTTGTGGAATTCAGGAGAAGGGAATGAGGACAGGAACTAATCAAGTGCCTCATCTAAAAGAAGCCTTGCTCTAAATTTCTCTGTGACTCCATCCTGTATGACACTGCACCACCTCCTGGTGCGTAACTGAAGTCAAAATATAATTACAGAATGTGTGTAAAGGGATGTGGTATCTCTATTAAATACTTAACAACATTCACAAAACACGAACAACTGGTAGCCGAAATGCTCATCGAGACAATAAGGGAGTTGGCAATTACAAGTTGCACACGGTTAACAGAAGAGTAACACACCGACAGGCTTATCTTCTTCTGCCAAAGATCCCAGTGAAAGCAGGCTCTGCAAAGGAGATACATTGGTATTATTTGCTTGTAATAGCTGTTAGCTGCCTTGGAGAAGTGGCACCAACTGTATTGTCACAAGAGATAGGATGATCTTAAGTCAGTTACACTTGGCAAAGAAGGTATTTATCTCCAGCACTTACTGAATCTGTGGGGAGCTGGCCTGCTGGCCTGCCGAGTACCTGCTGCTGTGGCGGTAATACCTGTAGCTTAACCCAGATCCCACTCCCAACTACCCCTCTTGTGTGTATTTTGTGTTACACAGGTTATTGAGCCACTGCTGCTGTCATCTCTTTTGGCATAAGCAACTCTTTGACTTGTGAGAACAGACAGTGAATCAGGATTGCTGCTTCAAAAGACGATGACGAAGCAGCCTCCTGTGTATCTGGAGTTTCCAAGTAAAGACAGAGAATTATCAGTTATACCTTTTACAATGGATAGGATATTGAAAAGCTGAGATAAATAATGTCTAGCATGTAGACAGAAAAAAAAATCTTTTGACACTTACTCACACCCATCAACTCAGTTGTTCATTTCAGTCTTCCTGGCTTAATTATACTGTTTGCTGAGTGTGTGACTTATAACTCTTTTCTTCCCTTCCCACAGACTAATTCTGGAACCTGAGCTAGCTTAAAAAGGAAAAAGCTGCTCATCACTCTAAGTGGAAGGCTCGCTCTACTTATCTCGTTGGAACAGAGAATGTCTGGTGAAAAGTTACAAAAATTAAAAGGTACAAATCTTGACTTTCTGCACTCTTTCAGCTTTCCCAGTAGAAGAATGTTCCTACCCACTCTCTGAAATCTAAGCACCTGTGAAACATGCCATAAGGTGTCGTAAGAGCTCTAGGGGAACTTCTGGCTACGCATGAAACAGCAGATGAAGCTTCTCTGCCCAGACTAAGCATCTCTCTGTAGGGGAATGGAAACAATAGTGTACATACTTCAGTCTGCAGCCTACTCCTTACCCTACTGGCCTATGCATTTCTTCAAGGAGACGCGTGAGAAAAGGAGGCCTGTCATTAACATACATGTAAACTGGGGTGTGGTGGTGTCTCTCTTCCCCTGGGTAGGGTTAAGGACCTCCATTTTGTGGTGGGCTCAATGAAAGAAAGCAAGCACAGACTCAAAATAGCATGTTGGTGAGCTTCTATAATCTGATAATAGGCCAGCAGGGCTTGAGTTCCTTTTTGTACTGCACAGTCCTTTACTCAGATTGAGGCAGACCAACAGTCACCTATTATGCACAATTTAACAAATTTTTTTTTTTTTTTTTAACTGGCATGTTGTTCTCCTTTCGGATCTTTAAGTGCTTGAGCAGAACATACCAGCCCCATCTGAGATAAGGGCCAAAGTGTGTTTTATATGGCTACTTTGGCCATGTCCTTCAGGGAAAGGTGGGGAGAAGCTTCAGAAGTCCAGAGGGAGTCAGAAGTGCCAGGTTTATAAGACAGATGCTCACTTTTGGAAAACTTCTAAATGAACTGCACAGGAAGCAGCTAATGAGGTAATGGAGACATGACTGAGGGCCACATGTTCAATCCTACCTCCTACTTACGGACCTAAAGCTACTTCTGATTTACAGGTATTCTGCATGAGCTGCTCACCCAGAAAGTCTACCAAAGAGCAGGTCTATGGTCCCAAGCTTTCTGAATCCAGTCCCATCATAGAGTCATAGAATCATTTAGGTTGGAAAAGACCCTTAATATCATCAAGTCCAACCATAAACCTTGCTTGAAGTGCATGCCCAGATACTTAAACCTTACAGTTTCCTCCAGGGAGAGAAAACACATTGCTTTCAAAGATGCAGGAGAAATGCTTACGCAAAGCATGATATCCTGACAGAAAAACAAAGAAGGAAATATAGGTACCCTGATCTCCTGTATCTGACTCCCAAGACAACAAAATACTAATACTTTACACTGTAGAGAGACTCACAGCACGATGATACACAACGGAACGAAGGTACTTCTTGGAGTCGACACTATAAATAAATCTGTTTTGATGGATGAAACAGAGCTCACCTCCCATACCCACCCATTCAATTTATTAGCCTTCCAAAGGCTTGAGCGTATTACAGTAGGATAGCTCTTCACCGGTTTCCAGGAGAGAGAAAATCCCTGAAGAAAGCTGCCTGCTTTTTCCCTGCAAGAGCACCTGAATGTTGTCAGCCCAAATTTATGACACAAGATACAGAGTAGCTAAGTAAAACACAAAATGCAAGTATGGAATCTTTTAGGTTTACTGGTTTGCTGTGTAAGTCACTCAACATTCCAAAAACATGTGACTAACTCTCAAGTGCTTAAATTGCTTCAAAAAGGTAGTGCTAGGTACCCAAGTAATTTAAGAGCTTTTTGAGGAAAATGCACTTATTCTTTGTTTACTTTGCACTGACCTAGCTCTGTCCCCTTACACTGGCTCTCCTCTGACAGGTTGTGAACATCTACCCCCTGCACCAGGTAACACCTCACAGCCAAGACTTTCAAAAACAAGCCCAACTCACTACAGTTAAATTCTAAATAAGCACCATGATTTCTCCTCCATAACATCAAGGAGCATTGTTAGGAGCTCGACATTTCTTTTCAAACTGTGCCACACATTTTAAATTTAAGCTTCCATCTCCTGAAAGACACTTGGCCCAGATTTCTGCTGCCTCTATTTTTCTTTCCCTCCGTGTTCACTTCTCTAATGGCATTTAACACTTCCAGGCATTACTCAGCTACAGCTTGTGCTGTGCATCTCCCAAAATCTGGACACTACAGCTTCCCATGACTGAAGTAAAATCTGTGACCGTATCAGTGAAAGTGAACAAAGACATAAATTCAGTTTGTGACCTTCGTTTATTTTACTTCTGATAAAACTTCTTCTGACAGGTTTGTTGGTTTTTTTTTTTTTTAGTTGACAGTTCTTGTTCCAACACTGAGACTGTTTCAGGCTTGTTGCCTGTTTACCGTGCCTGTGGTGCACGCCTATTAGAAATACATCACTTGCTGGCATCAAAACAGAAGGGTAAGCAGTAATTAATGGCATGTTCTATAAATTTCACCCCCTTCTCCTTCTCTTTTCAGCTACTAAATATGCAAGAGATGACTGGAGAGGTGCTCTGACAACACTAAGAGAAAAGAGTATGTCCATTACTTACCTCAGTAAGAAGGAACCTGAAAATGAAATAACTGTTTTCTGTCACCTTACTCATTTAGTTTACTCTTCTCCCCACACGGAAAAGTTTACTCTTCTCCTCATGTTAATCAAGTGCTTTGTGCTTCTGAGTTTGATCTGACCTTTCCGATGCCTCTGTAGACCAGTAAATGCTGAAGGAAAAAAGAAAACCCATCTCACACCCCTCTTGCTCCCAGCCTTTCTTTGTTCTGGCTTTGTTTTAAAAAATAACTTTCATGTTTTCTTGTAGCTGAGAAAGCCATTACAGAAAAGACTAAACCAATTTTTCTTTCCAGTATATGTGATTGTTTTCTACTTCCCTAAAAGGTTAATGTTTAAAATGAAGAATGGGTAGTGGAGCAGAGGAGAAAGAAAGGTTTTTCCTGCTTGCCTTTCTCTCAGCTCACAGAGCGTGAAGGTATTGCTGTTTCCTTGCACCACTAGCACTTTTGCAGCCTACAGAGCTGTTTGCCCTGGGGTGGTGGCCTCCAAACCAGATTCAGGCCTACTGATGGGTCTGCTTTAATACGGGAATCATTTTGTCCTCTTCCTCTCTTAACTCCTCTTGATCAACCCATTTTTGCTGCTGCTGCCTCCTTGCTATTTCCTGACAGCAGATTAGTTATCAAGTCCCCTGTACAAACTAGCACCCATGAATCCACAGCAGTTTCACCACTTAGTACAAAGATTCCTCCTGTTACCACTTTACCAGTGGGCTTAATGGAATGAAGTAAACAGAATTAGAGTAATCTAAAATAATAGCTAAAAGAGCCAATGAAAATGTAACAGTTCACACAAATTTAAGGAGAGCAGCATGAAATGTACCCATCAGCAATGAAAGTGACCTACTGCTTGTGCTGGGAACTTCACGACAGCAGCGGGAAGAGAACTCAGTTCTGCTTGCTTCCAAAATCTGACTCTGAGCTGGCAAACAATACAAGGTCTGCGGCACAAAGCAGCAGGATTCCAGCCAACAGGAGGGCAGCAACAAAAGGCAGGAAGCCACGCTGTATCCAAGCCTTATGGAAATAGTGCAGTTCCATGTTGAAAAGCCATTGGGTTATCCTGGAATAAATCCACATTGGAAAACACTATTACTCCTTATTAAATCAAAACCTGCTGACTTGTAGAAAAAATTAGCAGTGCTGTGAACTCTCCTGGGGGTTGAAAATATAAGGGAGCTTTACATTACGGAAAGAGCCCTTGAGCTGCAGCAGAACATAATTCTTTGCAAGAGGGAAGAATGTAAGGAAATCTATGAACTCAATGACTAGTTTAGTCCAAAAATACATGGCTCAAAATCTCAATATAATTATCGCAGTGCCTGGAGTTCCTGTTAGATGTGTTAGCCTAAAAAGAAAATATTGACCCAAGAGTATAAGTTAACACATACATCATGTTTCAGGAAGATGCTAAATGCAATGCATTTCATTTAACAGGATAAATATCTAAACTTATGCAGTCATCTGTTGGTGATCCCTAATGTTTATGCTGAAAGTGATAATTCTGAAACCAACAGAGACCACAGATAATGATGATCTCCCTCTGGAAACAGTCTGGTTATTCAACATAGCTCAGCAGTCCAGGCTTCTGGATGCTACAAAGCTGAGGCGTGTCGTTTCACATACCCACTTAATTTTTTCTCCTCCCGAGATTTCATCCTCCTAGAGTTTGAGTTCACAGGTAAAAACACAGCTACTGAATTCCAGGCTAAAAGGTGTGCAAAACCAGAGATTTCTCATCATTATATTGGAAACCCAGGTTTTCCTGGGGCTGTGTCTAAATCTCATCATAATTTTCCACTATCCAGCTGTGGACTCTCAAAACTGGACCTTCTGCATCTCTTCCTTCTTCGCTGCATGCCCTTGCTACATGTACAGAAGCAACTGTGCACTCTCCAGACTTGGATGGATGTATTCCTAAAATGTGAAGGCTGTGGCTTTGAGACTTAATCTGCCACACTGGCTTCTAATTGTAAAGCAAACATTTGCTAATTCATGGTATTCAGATTTCTGCAATGCCTCTGTCAGAAATCCATCACAGAATCACTAAGGTTGGAAAGGACCTTCAAGATCATCAAGTCCAACCATTAATCAGCACCACCACGTTCCCTAAACCATGTCCTGAAGCACCACATCCACACGTTTTTTGAACACTTCCAGAGATGGTGACTCCACCACCTCCCTGGGCAGCCTGTGCCAATGCTTGACCACCCTCTCGGTGAAGAAATTTTTCCTAATATCCAATCTAAACCTCCCCGGGCGCAACTTGAGGCCATTTCCTCTCGTCCTATCGCTGGTTACTTGGGAGAAGAGACCAACACCCCTGTCGCCACAACCCCCTTTCAGGTAGCTGTAGAGAGCGATAAGGTCTCCCCTCAGCCTCCTCCAGACTAAACAACCCCAGTTCCCTCAGCCACTCCTCGTAAGACTTGTGCTCCAGACCCCTCACCAGCTCCATTGCCCTTCTCTGGACACGCTCCAGCACCTCAACATCCTTCTTGTAGTGAGGGGCCCAACACTGAACACAGGATTCGAGGTGTGGCCTCACCAGTGCCGAGTACAGGGGCACGATCCCTGCCCTACTCCTGCTGGCCACACTATTGCTGATACAGGCCAGGACGCTGTTGGCCTTCTTGGCCACCTGGGCACGCTGCCGGCTCATATTCAGCCGGCTGTCAACCAGCACCCCCAGGTCCCTTTCCGCCGGGCAGCTCTCCAGCCACTCCTCCCCAAGCCTGTAGCGTTGCATGGGGTTCTTGTGGCCGAAGTGCAGGACCTGGCACTTGGCCTTGTTAAACCTCATACAGTTGACCTCTGCCCATCGATACAGCCTGTCCAGATCCCTCTGCAGAGCCCTCCTACCCTCCAGCAGATCAACACTCACACCCAGCTTAGTGTCATCTGCAAACTTACTGAGGGAAGTTCTAAATCAGAAGCAAGAGCATTTTCTTTTTATAAAGTGCAGCTTTGTATTTCTATCACCTAGGTGACTTTCTATTCTGCTGTTAATCTCATCCTTCTCTCCGCATATCATCAGTTCAGATTCATTCTCTCTTATTTTTATGCTAAGAAAAATTTGGACAAAGTATGATCTAGTGGTCACAGAACAGCCCGGTAATAAAATATCTAGGCTTGTTTTTGTTCATCTATTGTTGTTGTGTATAACAACTTCATTTTTGCATTCCTTAGTTCAGTCTGTTTAAGTCACAACCTCCTCAGGCCAAAGACTACACTCTGTGTGTATATGTAATTATGAAAGCTTAGGAAAGCAGAAATCTGGACCTTGCTTAGGGTCTGTGGGCACTACTGTAGTACTAAGGATAAATCCAGAGAGGCCACCTGACTACGTAAGGCTATAAAAAACCCCATCCATGAGGACTGCATGTCATGGTGGAAAAGTGAACGAGAGAAAAAAAATTACCTCTGTGGATGGCATAGCTGAGTTGCACTTCATTATATTGCACTGGTGTCACAGAGAGTGTGATAAACTGTTAAGACAAAAAAAATGAAACTCATGTCACAGGCAGCGTAAGGAAGTACATTGCGAAGGGTGCATTAAACTTTGATGTCTCCATTTATACATTATACATGTGCAAGTCAGCAAAGCTGTACTGGTGGTAATTTTCCAAAGGAATCGGCTAATAACGTTACAGCACATGCTGGAACAAATTATTGCACAGGTTGTTGCTGCTTTTTTCTGTTTTTCTTTTGCTTATTAGTACATAAAATATGTAATGCTCCACACTATTTTAAGCCCTAGGGTACGGTCCAAAGAGCAAAGCAAAGGGGAGTTGTAAGGAAGATTGATGGAGATATGCTTTGCCTCTATAAGCAGCATGCTGATGAAGAGGAGAGGAGATCAAAACTGGAAGTCTCCTTACATTTGCATCACCTATGACTCTCAATTTTAAGGAAAAGCCTACTGCAAAAATTATGCAAACTATACCACAGGAAGCATGAGCAATTTTAGGAGAGGCTGGACTCCTTGAAAGCCTAAGGCCACAGGTGTTTAGAAACCATGCTGACAAACAGCATAAAAAAATCCTGATAGAGAGGGGCTGACACCAAAGAAACCAGCTGATACTTCAGTAATTTTCTCCTTTGAAGCAGAACTCCAGCTGATTACATGGTTGGAATATGAAAAAAAAAAAGATGGTATGATTTTTGTCCTCACTGTTAACACTGAGAAAAACCATTGCTGCACAGGGAAAGGCAGAAGGCCTAGCAAGTCAGGAGAGGGTAATATAAAATTTCTCTGAGATTTGCTATTTTCATCCTCTTGATAGAAGAGTCTTACACAAAGCGTCAACTAGTCCTGATGTGACATGTGCGTTCCTCCAGTAATTCTCCAGTACTCCAAGGATTCATATGACATTTGAGACAGAGCAGTAGGAGAGGACAAGCACCAAGAAAACTTCAGTTCTACAATAGTAAGTGAAAAGGCATCACCTGCTGAAGAACCCCTAAACCTCATAAAATTTTCCAAGGAGAATTGGAAAATTGCTCCATTGCTTCTGTGGCAAATAGAGGAATGAATTAATATCCTCCCTACCCAACATATGCTAATCTCAAAAGACAAGAGAAAGACTAACACATTCTGAGTCACAGAAGCAGTAGCAATACGTTAACCTGAAAACAGGTATTTCTGAAATTTGAAAAAGTTGTGTTAATTGATTAAATGGTCCCATGACTCACTTGAAGTATCTATGTCTTGAGAGAAGACTACAGGAGAACTGACATAAAAATGCTCTGAGGCAACAACTGTGTTCTCGTTCTCTTTTTGCTCAGCTGCTGGCAGTGTTAAGTCTTTCTTCAGTGCTAAAACTTCTTTATATAGCACCATAACAGTAATAAACAGCAAAAGTCATAAGAATCTCCAGTTCAAGCAAAACTCATTCCAGAGCACAATCTAGCAGCGTTATGCTCATCTTCAGCCAATGTGAACTGAAACAGAAACAATACCATAACTCGTGCAAGTCTCTGTTCAGTTCGAGTAACTTACTTTCAATATTCATGTACCAAGAATGTTGCACCCTGAATTTAGGCGCTGCCAAATGTTTTGCCTATTGCCAAATCTCAAAAGCAATTCTGTGCACTCTTACACTTCAGCGAAGTATGATCTGTTCACCATTCACTGCTATCAGTTTAGTTTTACAGCCCCTGCTCCAAGTTATTCCCATTTTTTTTGTTATTCCACTCTCACACCTTGCTGTAGTGTTTTTTAAATTCTGAGTTCTGCATGGCATTGGTTTATGCCGTACAGCACCTTGCACAGCAGGGCTGTTCTCCCTGACTGCTGCCATTACAGACAAGGAAATACAAAGAAGGATGCTTCTCTACTCTGAAGCCCCCGGGGTGCTATCTCAGTAGCACATAACTATCACAAGCACTGCTTGCATTTGCAGGATACAAAATTGAAATTCCACCAACAATGTCAGAAACATAAAGAACAAGCACTGGAATTGCTTGTGCTTTATAGACACTTCCTGACAGGAGCTTATCTCTGCCTGTACAATGTGCTGTTATTCCGGTAAACACTGCACGTTGGTTTATTATGGTTAATGAAATGCAGTCCTAACAACTCATAAGATACAGAAGGACTGTTAGAGCTTCTTGCAGGGATAATTCAATGTGCGGTGGTTAACAGGAAGAAAAACGTGGGAAAGAGAAGATTATTAGTGCAAGAAAAGCAAACTAGAGGGAACTTCATGACCACAGGGAACTTTTTATGACTTTCTGGCATTCAGGTCTCAATTATCAGAGATACAACTTGGATAATAAACAAAATGTATCTCTGGCAGAAGTAGGCTGCTTTATTACAGACCTCAGAAAGAGTGAATGTTTTGATAATGAAGTTAACGGAAAACCAGAACTCCCCAATTTGAGAGTAGCCTTTTCGGATCATGACGCTAGTGCTGTGCTAGGTCAAAAGTAAATCAATAATGCAGCCCTTGGGAAGGCTTTATTTATGAAAAATTCTGTAAATTGATGCTTATGTGCCGCTGGCAAAGAATAATATTTTCTTTAAGAGGCCTAGATCTCCAGAGATAAAGAGAGGTTGTATGGAAGTGAAGGTATATTTATACACCTACTGTATAAATACACATGCTGTGGCTGAATTTATCAAATTTAAAACATGAGACACAGAGGGAGGTTCAGGGAAGGCAGCCCTGCTATAGCCTGCATGAAAATAGGTTTCCTTAAGGAGGCAGAATCCAACTCACCATGTGCGAGGGAGCAGTGGGAAAAAGCTCATGAGGGACCTCCCTCCAATCTGTTGTGCAGCTCATTAAAAGCTAGAAGCACAGCAGGTAAGTTTTGTAGGAAGGGATTTTCGAAGCTTTACTTTCTTTGAAGAGAAAATCCATCACATAAAGGTGAAAAGCAGCTGGGGGCTGTATCACACACCTTTGCAGCAATCCTGTGCTACTGCTGTACTCGTAACTTCCCAGTTTTACATAGTTTGTCCAGCTTGGCTTTTGTGCAGAGTATTATTAAACTAATGTTTTTTTGGAAAAAGAATTCCACTTCCACAGCTGTTTTATTCATGGCACATGAATGATAAAATATCTCTCTTGGCTTCTACCCTTATGAGGACAAGGAAATCAAGAAGCACAGGCATGTTTTAAGAGACTCATTAAAAGATGTAAAAGTTTCCCTTCAACGCTGGTGAAAGGAGAGAGCGCGTGTGTGTGTGTGCATGTGTGTGCACATCTGTAAGGGGTTTTTGTTGTTGTTTCCGATTCAAGGACTAAAGGGGGCTCTCAAAAACCCAAGGATAGGCTAGCTACCACTCAGCTCTCACAGGCTTGCAATACAAATTGCACGTAATTGCCCTTGTGCCATTGAAGATCTTCCTCCAATATTTTCTCCTTGTGACAAGAAGGGAGTGAAATGGCTGCCTGTATCTCTGAATATGATGTGGCCCTTCCATTAATAGCGTGTGCCTGCTTCCTACCTCATGCACATATTCTCGTCCTAGGCATTTTGCAATGGCTTCTAATGGTCACTTGGCTTTATCAAAATGATTAAAAAAAAAAAAAAAAAGGTCTGTGTTTTATAGATATTGCCTTGCATTTATCACTCCTTAGTTTCAGCAGTTCCCTGAGGTGACCACATTAGCATCTTAATTACTCCAGGCTCCTTCCATAACCAAGTAGAGACTTCAGACGGGACAAGTTGCGCTCTGCA
This sequence comes from Phaethon aethereus, assembly GCF_964289735.1. NCBI lineage: Eukaryota > Metazoa > Chordata > Aves > Phaethontiformes > Phaethontidae > Phaethon > Phaethon aethereus. The sequence continues at coordinate 4,404,092 of NC_138599.1, forward strand.
CATCTCTCTTCCCACTAAGTTCAGAGAAAGCTCAAGGCATCAGATTCCTACTCTACAGGCTCCAGTTTATTACAATGTGGGATAAATTTAGACAGTAACATTTTCGGTTGTATGTTCTCGAACCATATTGCAAATAGAAACAAACAACAAAGCGTGGTCAAACCTTTGAGAGTGAAACTAGCCAGACACAAGTCCATTCTTACCCCAACCAACTACTTAATAATTTTACAAACCATTCTTACCCTCTGTGTCTTTTTGCATGCCACCCTGCAAAGGCTTAGGAACGAGCTTAATATTAACTGTCTTTTTTTCCCCATTAAACTCGTAAATCTTTGCGCTGCTTAACGTTTAGATTATAAACTCGCATAGGTTATTCGTTTTGTGCAACACCACGTTCATAGCATAACAGCATTAGAAATGGCTGGGGGAACCAGGCTAGCATTCAGAATTTTGGGAAGCTTCTCCTACCCTGTTTTCAACTGTCTGATTTATTCCTCACCACAGCTCCCCCTTGCCCCCTGAGGATAAATGTAATTATCTCAGTTTTACAAACAAAGCATAAGCTCAAATAACCGTGTTACTCATAGGTCACACAGGGAATAAGTAGTGAAGTTGGAAATGGAACCCAGGAGCCTTGCCTCCTAGTTTCCTACTCTAACTCACATTAAGCACAAGGAGAAAAAGCCTGCCCATCTGGACATCCACACGATGGGGAATTTTTATTGTATAAATATCTCTAATTGCTGTTTCAGCAGGCAGGTTTGGAATTACAGATGGAGTAGAAATTTTCTTGCCTTTGCTGAAATTAGCTTCGAAGCTTCTGCTTTTCTCTTATTTCATCAAAGTTGCAGGAACAGAAATTCAGGATCAAATCGTGTAAGTAGAAAGATTTTTTTTTCATTTGTGCCATGGATGCTTTAGCTGTTCACTGGAAGAAGCCACCTCACGGCTGCAGGAACTGTCCCAGGAAGGTACTTAGGCTTTTCATTTTGTATTTCATCATTTGCAGCTGCCTAGAGAGTGTAGAAGGCTAAAGCTCTACTAAACCTTTGTACTGCACTGACTACAAACGTTTCCTTTCTTAATACATAAAAAGCTCCTAACGTGACACTGCATTGTGATTTGGGTATTGGTTTTTTGTTAAAGAAATCAGCTGGGTGGGCATGTAGCTTGTAGATAAAACCAGGAAAGGGGTCGTTGTCCAATGGCAATGCTCTAGCCTGAGAATCAGCACACTTGGGCTTGTTTCCTAGCTGTGCCCCCATTATCTTGTGTGCTCAAATGCCTCTCGCTATTTTCCATAATTAAAGTACAAGTATGCTTTAGATGGACAAGTGGGTAAAGCTAAGTACAGCAGCACAAAGATGCATCATGCCACAGCACACACGGACAATCAGTCAATATACTGATCTAAGAAACAGTCCCTTGCCAGTGCTTTTTAGGAAGTGTAGACCTTTCCTCACTGATGACCCACTACTGTCCTGTCAGTAGGTACTGGGGAAAGCCTTTACTGAGCCTAATTCAATGCTCAGCGCAGACCAGGTCACACATCAGTGGCAGTGAGTCACTGTAGTGTGACCTCCTTGCTGCTCAAGTCATCGCTCAAGCAAAACAATCTCTCTGAAGTCAGCTCTGTTCTCTAAAAGCCAGATCAGATAGCACCAAAGCCAAGATGTAAGGGTCAATGGCTCTGAGAAACAACTATCACATCGATACGGTAATCACGATGACATTGTGAGAGACCTGGAAATCATGTATGTCTCCGTATTATCATCGCTGAAAAGTTAGTCAGCTGGGCATCAGAACAATGTGATTTATTAATTTATTGGTGTCTGCTAATATAAGGAGGATAAGTAAGTAATAAGGCTTTCAGGGAAATGTTTCTGTGGGAATCACTCCAGTCAGAGACAGGGATAAAGCCACTACGTCTCAATAAATACAGAATAGGATTGTTTTATTATCCTACCCATTGACAAGTACACCTGATGTTTGGAAACCAAGAGAATAAGGCCCCAGCCAATTTTATCCAAAGAAAATGCAAGGCCGGGGTGGGAAAGAACTATGACTCTAACCTCCCCTTTCCAGACCTAGGAAAGCCAACATTTCTGGAAGAAGTTTTTCCTAGTAGTCAAGCATTTTGTGTTGTTCAAAGTTTTAAAAACGGTACAGAAGTTAGCATGAGATAATTTTCAGCTGCTACTAAAACCAGTAAGGCTCCTGCTTGAGAGCTTTACAGGTGTAGGAAGGGAGGAAGTTTGTAACCTAGAGCAGCCCACAGGCTCTTCCACTGCAATACAGCAGACAGAGATCCCATGACCCAAAAGGCAAATTTCCTGTTCCCTTGTGTGAGAGACAGCTTGGCGAACAGAAGAAACGTCTCAATGCTTGCCTGTCAGAGGATAGGAAAACGAGTATCTGAAGAAACCTAAAGAAGCAGTGTAGAGGCATTTTCAAAAGTGTCATGTAAACTACAACCATATGTGAAAACATATCGGGGAATAGAAATTCAGGATGTGTTTCTGTGTACAGTATCAGAAGTTAACACCCTGAACTATCAGCTTTCTGTGTTAGGTCTCTTCTATTAGGTCAGATACAACAACCTTTTGCTTTTCATGCCTGACTGCTTCCAAAGTAGTACTTTTTTTTTTTTTCCCCACACAGGATTCTTTATGTGCAGAATTAGAACATCAAAGCTTGGACTGACAGCCCTCTAAAAATGTGACTACGGCTATTCCTGGCTAGACTTGGAAAAAACCTAATTCCAGCAGCAAGTTCTCACGATTAACCAGATAATGCATCAATTAGAGCAGAAAGACGCTGCAGGCTTATCTTCATGGTTACAACCACAGTAGCATTTATTGACCATCTTAGAAACTTAACCTTTCCCATGCTGCATGTACCCTGTCTGATCTTCTGGACTTAAACAGCAGCACGAACATAACTCCCATGCCTACCAAGGACAGACTTTCAGAATAAAGGGGGGCCCGTCCATTCAGTTAAGACATCTGGGAGGCACACAGGGAGCTCCTTCCATATTCACAGCAAGATGCACGGAAATAGTTTTGCAGCAGGTTCTGAACACTGTGGGGCACACAAAAGGGAACATTCTGTCCAACAATGAACAGAAGAAAGAGAAAGGTTGTTTAAAGAGGCATTGTGAAGAGGACCTTGTCTCCCCCAGTTATTTTTTTTAAATAAAACGAAGTATTTCATATTGAAATTCTGTCAAGCAGCTACAGATCCCAGTTTAAAGAAAGGGAAGCAGCACATACCTGTGAACATGCCTCTGAGCACATGGACTAGAGCAAATATTTGAACTTCATTAGTAATTCCATTACCCTAATTGGTACAGAGTCAGACTACAACTTTTTTTCCCTGAAGTTGCATTAAAATAAAGTTTTAGAACAGGTAATAAAAATCACTATAAATGGACTCTTTTGCCTACAGCTTTATTGAAAAGACACAGGTTTTTAGCCTTGTTTCCCGTGAAAACAACGCTTAAGCTTTTACTGCCATTTTATGTCTTAATCTGCATCTTTGAGTCTCCAAATAAAATTTGAGACAACTTGGTCAAATGTGAGAGAGGCAGGAAACACAGATAACAAAACCCCACAGAATTCTTGTGAGTGAAGACATGCAGCCAAGTGTCCTGACAGAAAGAAGATGACAGCATTTCACTAGAAAGCAAAAGCCACCAAAGCCCCAGGCCCAGAAAAGCTTTCATCAGATCTATGACCTCCTGGGTGCTGAAGTCAATTAACCATGATGCCATAACCATAGGAAGCCATTATTCAACACTTCTGGTATTCAAAGGCGCTCTGCCTTAAAGGTGTAAGGCACGGTCATGAAGTCTATTCAGGAACCTTGTGGGCAATGGAAAAAAAAAAAGGCCAAAACCAAGAGAAAAGTTATGCTGGACTATATTTCATAACCATGGAATTACACTTTAATTACCCAACAATTACAATAAACAATACATTTGTTTGAGCCTTTTTGAAATTGCCACTAATTTACGTAACTGGAAATGCACCAAGCAAGTAGAAATAATTGCAACATAAATATGATGTAGTTAAATATCTAGAGTTTAACAGCACTTCATTAAGAATAATATCCAAGGCTGTTATGTTGTCATGAAGTTAACCTTCTAGTCATAAGGATAAGCATTATTTACATATCTGAAAACAGAACTGGAATGTAATTCCACTGTCACTACGCACAATAAACTGTAAAGTTATGACAGTCACTACTATAAAAAGTGACTTTATACCCTACTTTAATCATTCACATCATCAAACTGTGGAAGCTTCAGTGCACTACAAAGCTGAACAGAAAAGAATGTCTATGAGACAGTGCTGCCCCTCTTATTTCCAGATAATTCTGACATTTTTCAATCATCTCAAGTTTCTCCTGCTGTCTTCCTCTTAAGGTTTAAACAGAAACCTCAGTAATTCCAGCTTACTGGAACCACAATTTCTGAAGCTGTGCCTGCTTCGCATGTTCTCTGTTGTCTAGTTCTGTGCACACAGATTGCCCAAAATAAACATTTTCCATGAGCAAGTATCTTGCCCACTGCATTAAGCACAGCAGTAGTGAAACGCCCAGCAAATAACCACTGCACCTTAGGTAAAACATCATGAGATGCCACGTACAACAAATGCAACTTACAACACTCTCATTTTCACAGAAATTGACTTCTGTCTTTCACTTCAGCATAGCAAAATCCTTGAGGTGGTGTAGCTGTGATAACATCTCTGAAATCTGTGAATCTACACAAATTTGACCAAGTTCAAATTTATTACACTAACAAAAATTACAGTATTGTTTTCCATTCAAGATAGAAGGAGACTCCTTCTTTGCAATTGTCAGATTAAGACCGTCAATGTTACAATGTAGTACACCCAGCATTTACAACTTTGGAAAACACTGGTATTTTAAAAATTTACATCTCTCAAGTTTTAGTAAGTTTAAGAGACAGAAAAATATTTAAATCTACTAACTCTTCTAATGGGCCGGTGAACAATTCTAGCTACATAGCATTAAGCCTCTCCGTTGCCACTTGTTTTTCCGAGATGCTGAAGTACTATCTGATTCTTCTAAAGCAAAACCAGGATCCTACCACCATCTCTCAGCCATTACCCTGTACCCAGCCTTCCAGTACACAACTACATGGAAGCTACTTTTTCCAGAGCTGGCATGAAGTTTGAACTACTACAAACTCATTCAATGCTATAGCAGTGAAGTTGCTCAGGAGAGTTTCCACTCAGGCCAAGCTCCCCAAAGTCCTCCTTGCCCCCTTTTCTGCTCTGGTTTGGGCACAGCTATTCAGAAGCTATCATCTGAGACCGAGGCAAGTGAAGGCAGAGCACACCAGGCAGCTAACAGGATACTTGCACCTGATGGTACTGGAGGTAAGAAGCCTCCTCAGGGCACAATAAAAACCTGGGAAAGTTGAGCTCAGAGGGAAGAAATAGCAGAGGCAGACCTCATAATCACAACTTTACTCTCTGACTCAATACAAAGGTTGTAATTCAATTTCAGAGTTCTGCTTCAGTGCATCTCTTATGATGTTAGCAGAGAATCTCTCAACTGAGTTAAAGAACTGTATCAATCACAGACAGACATTATTTTATAGAGAGAAAGACAGTTTATATACGTGTGTCTGCACTGTTCCAATTTAATTATAAATAATTATACGGTAGTGGGATGTGAAACGCTAATTGAAAATTTTGGGTGCTTACATCTCAAAGTCTGAGAAGAATTTGTGTGCCCATCTGGTTAATAGGAAAGGGATTTTATTTTCTAGATCATTGATTTATCATCATTAAGGACCCAAATACAGAGTTCTGTAAGTCAGCTTCAGGAATATGTTTTTTCCATTACGTTTACACTCTGTCTAAAATTGCCTCTAGCGCTATGAATGTTAAAATTGACTGGATTCAATTTAGTGAGATCACCTTCTTGCTCTGTCAGGGGTTATTTATCTCATTTAGCTTTTGTAATGGAAGTTTGGTTTTGTTTTGTTTTTTTAAATAAAGGTCCACATAATTATTCTGGTTTTATTATTACTAAAAACAAGCCCAAAACTGTATTGATTTTGAATGGTAACAAAGTCTTTATGGCACCTTTTGTATAAATATACTCACTCTTGCCAAACAGAATCTCAATAATCAGAAGCGAGGCTGTTTCATTACAGGCTACACAAGAACAAATCCCTTCAGCAACCTAAAATTCCTTCTCCATCTAGTCCAAAGGTCCATGGGGTACTCCAGAACATTACATGAATTAAGAGCCAAGTCTATCGTGTCTTATATCAACTTCACTTACCACCCAGACTTGTGAGAGTTTGTAGAAGAGTGACTCCTTATAAGAGGATAGAGAATGCCCTGAAGGAGCTAATAACCTTTACCTCCAGAAAACACAGGAGTAGCATTAATACTAATTTTGGAAGTTCGTTGTTAGCTCTGGTTTTGTACAGATGGAAGAAGCAGTTAGGAAAAAGATTCAAGTTCTCCTAACAGCTTATTCCTAGATGTTATTTGCTCATTACTCCTTCCAAAGACTACCTTACTGAAAGCAACTCTTCTGCTCTGTCAAGTCACCTCACCAGCTTTCAAACTAGCTAAAAGCGTACCAGCAGTACCGGCCAAAGAATTCCGGTTAAGTTTTTGAGCAATCGAATGACAGGCATCATCAGAATACTGCAGAATATCACAAGCTTTCTTTTCAGCTTTCAGTTCCACAAGTGCCAGCTGAGGATGCTGCTTTTCATGTGGATGAGATAATACATGAGAAAACAGGGAACACCAGTCTCTCAGAGGGAAGATGGCCAGTATAACTTAGAGCTTGCCAAAGAAAGAGACTAATAATACAACAATAACATATAGTATTAATATAAGACTAAATAAAGAATGTCTTGTAGTTAAGTATCTGCCCCAGTCTCAGGGCAGATGGGTAAACTGTTGGATTTTTTTCAAGTAACAGCATAAAAAGCGGCATTGTGTTTAATCTTCCTGGGCCTCGGTCCTACATCTGCTACGCTTCCTGTATAGCCCTTATTACAATACATCAGTTACTAAGAACTATTTTTTATAGAGAGAGATCTATATATCTATAAAAATAATGCTACTGTTAGCAATGCACACAGAAGTATAAATGCATACCTACCCAGCAAGAGCAGAGTGAAAATGCCTGGTGCTCAGTCACCCTGTAGGCAAACAGCTCTGCACCAAGCCAAACTGCTCCCTCTGGCACCAGCAACAGAACCGTGACACACTAGTAAAGGCCATGGTAGTTCTGAGGAAACAGTCTTAGTACTCCTAATGATTTATTTATTCAGTAACTCCTACAGGAACAGCAATCCATTCACCCCTCTGCCCTCCCACAGCCCTAACGTACTTAATTTCTTCCTTGATTTTCTTTTTTTTTTCTTCATTGAATGGTAAAAACCCAATAAGCAAGTTTTGATTAAATTTTTTCAAAGCTGCCATCTGAGAACAAAAAGCACAAAGATTTGCAGTCAAAGCCTTCATTTTCACAAAGATATATTATCAGAGGGCCATTTTCTGTAAAGTACAACTCTCATCTGCTGTAAGCATGCATCTTTTTGCTGTTATGATATACCTATTCTTCCCCTCCTTTTCTACCAGAGGATTTGGAGGAAATATGTAATTATTATGTTGGGCCAGTGGGCATCTCCCCTCTGAAAAATTAATTTTATGTAAAAAGAAAGAGTCTTAGTCTAAAGTACCAAATATCTTGCAGTAAGTATGCTTCCCTCAGGTTTGGTTTGAAAACTTCCATTTAACTAGTACTCCAAAATAAGCTTGCAGCATTTGCAAAGAGATTTATAATTGAATACATGCCTCTGGCCACGTTCAGGTCCTCTTGTAAGAAAAATCCCCACATCTGTTAAAGGCCATCAAAGAATTTTGTTCTCAAGAACAACAGCTTGCCTTACTGGGAATCTACATGGGGGTGGGAATATTTGCTTTGCCCACTGCAGGGGGAATGAACAGAACGTCCTGCTTTTCCAGAACACGCTCCAAAAGCACCCTGGCTGCCACTGCAGCCACTCTTATAAAGACGTGGTTGCATATCATCCTTCTGCACATCCTGATTTCCTTTGGCAGCTAACTCCAACAAATGAGAAGGAAGAAAAGGAACACAAGGCACATTGCAGAGGACACCGGTTCTGCAGTCCGAGCATGGCCAGAGAGCCTCCATGGGGACCAGGGCTTTAGGGCAGATTGCCAACCTCACCACTGAAAAATTTTTCACTGAAAGTCAACTCTTCCCCATCCTCAAGTCAATAAAAATAAACATATGCATGAAACTATTTTGGTAAAAACTTTCACTTTACGTAGAATTAGCTCATGTCTGTACTGGGGAATGCTGAAACAATGGTTTCATTAACATAACTTCAAGCATTCTGGCACTGTCTTTCCCTTACCTTCCCCAGGTAGCACTCCACCTAAACCAGGTGGTCTTTGTTTGAGGGAAGGTGACTCAGAGTAGACTGCAGCATTTTGCATGAGTTCTTAAAAGTGCAGTGAGGCTGACAGCAACTCGTTCCTCCTCCCCTGCGGAGCCATTCTCCCATATCTCTTATTTCTCTCCCCTCCCACTAACACAACCAGTTACATCCTTACCTGTCTTTTTCCTACTGCAAACCCTGAATGAATTTGGTATTTGATTTCTTCTATTAAGAGCCCTGTGAAAGCTCAGATTGGCTTCCTGTAGAGGAGAGAATACCAGTCTATAACCACTAGGCTGGTGGAAATCAAATGTGCTGTTATGGCTCTTGGAATAGAGATCTTTTTTTCTGTAGCATTAGCTACTGTGCAGGTCTGCCTTCCCAGCTGGGCTTACAGCACTGAGGATACTGATTGCTAAAGACCTCCCAATGAGCACATATTAGAATTCAGACATTTACAGCCATCCAAACCAATCTGTGGAAATCCAGAGACAAGAAGCTCTCGTGTTCACAGACGAGCTATCAAACCTTCTTCCTCGTTGTCTGCACAGCTAGCCAGCCCCAGGCACACATTAATGCACCAACAAGGTTACCAGGGAGAACACAAGCTCAAACATCATGCTAAAGTGTACTTATTTATTTTTACTCCCCAGCTATACTCATGATTTCATGGGGGGGGCTTCTGCTTATTCTTATATTCATTTGTAACTTCCTAAAATAATCATGTTTCCAAACCACTCTAAAAACTGCTATAATGAAAAACCCAGGTATCAAATCATAACCAGACGCAAACTATTTCACAACTCACCACCTGGAATGCTCCCTCAAGAATCTCAGCTACAACCTTCCCCCCACCCCCAAAAAAATTACCTGCAAATGTTAACCTTTAGATCTGAGCTTGCAATTAAAGCACTGAGCTTAAACTTGCAAGACCTTCATTCTGTTCCTAGTTCTGCTAGTGACCGCGGGCAAGTCATTTCATTTTTCTCTGCCTTAATTCTCTATCTTAAATGAAGGAATAACAGCTGCTTTTAACAGAAGGAATTGTAAGGGGGAAAAGAAGGGAAGCTAAATCAGTTGATACTTAGGCTGTGCTCAAACATGGTACTGGAGATTAGTGGCACACTGACAACTAGCTCCATACCCAAATGCCTGAGGAAAAAATGCCACACATTTCACGCATTTTAAACAGCAAAAATCTCACTATGAGTACTTGTGGAGCAGTGCAGAAGTTACTGCTTTCAGGAAACCACTCCTTCAGTTTTAAATTTTTTCTATAGACTATGTACAGATAATGTGTAAGGATGTAAGGAAAAAAACCCAGACAAATTCTCCCAAGATATTTTCCACATTTAACTACAATAAAGGGATCTCTCACAAGCATCATCCCAAGAACTACAGTTGCTGCAGCCTGAAGCTTATTATTGAGAGGTGGAATAAACTGCACACATATACAGCTGATGGTAAAGGTGTCATAGCAAATACAGCAACCGTAGTGGAGGAGTAGAAAATGCCACAATGAAGAGTCCAGTGAAGTCTAATGAAAAGACAATACAGGCACAGACAGCCCTGTGTCCCAGAAGAGCTTCATACCATGGTAATCCAACTGTCACGAACTGCCATGAAACACTAATGTCATATGGCAGTGATAACAACAATCTTTCCCCACGTTCCCACAATCAACCTCAAAACCAATTGTTAAATGCCAGTTTTGTTCGAGTACATACAGGCATGGTGACAGTATGTTAGCCTTTTGCCTGCATTCACATCTGCCTGAAAGTACATATGAATGTATGTAAATGTTTAATGGATGTCCACACGACTATACATGTGTATACCTACCATCAAGCAAATGCTTGAAGACCAAAGCAAATCTCTTGAGTCTGTCAGTCAATGAACATATATATGAATTTCTATCTGATGCATATTTGTTTTAAAATACAGCACACCCACCTGAGTAAGTATTTGTGCACAATTTTAAGTCCTTATCTCTGCACATCTCGCCCCTTTGAAAGCACGTCTGAGTGCATACATGATAGGCATACACACTACCTGCATATTTCAATCAGGATGTGTATGCACATGCATGTGTCAAATGGCTGGTGGGTCTTCTGAAAAGCGATGCTACAGGGCTATGGCTGTAAGCTGTCTCGTGATTTGAAGCAATAAAGCAATCAACCTTCGTGCTAGGGAAGAGCCTGGAGTTTTAGAATGATTGCACCTCTAACCAATTCTCTCCAATACCTCCTTTTCTTCTACTACAAAATTAGCATGGGCCTAGAGAGCTTATTAGCATGGGCTCTAAACTTCATCTGTAATGTGCTCACATCTCAATATTGTAACAGGAATCCAGGGAAAGGCATGGAGGGTGAAGATCTATATGCAGAGAAGCTTCAGGCATTCATGAGTGAGGCTTGATTAAAAAACAAACAATCCTCTCCACCGATCTGCCCCCTGGGAACTGGTAGTCTGTTGGGTACCGACAATTTTGCGATCCATTTGGTAACAGTGATACCTCTTACCTATCAAATACCACAAACGAGGTTTTAAGTTAACGCTTGATATTAAATGTCAGAGATCCAAAATCCACACACTCGAGTACAGTGTGAAACCTGCACAGAACAAGATACAGTAGGTGGGAACAATATATTCCTAACTCACAGTGAGAAACAGACAACTAATGCAATGCTTCATTTCCAAAGCATAACACACGTTCGTTATTGTCCGTATGAGTGGGCAGGCCATTCTGTATTCTCTTTCAGCACTGTAGCAGTGCAATTTGCTTCCAAATCTGGAAGAGTAGTTGTATTTCCAAAGACGCTTTTAAGAGGTGCCTGAGAAAAACTGGCTCCTGACAGGAACCAGGTAACGGGTGGATAATACACAAACCCATTTGCTAAACACCACTTGAAAAATCACAGGCAGCATAATTGACTTTTACAGCTTGGATAATGTAGGTCACTGCATTAGTGCAACAAGAAAATGAATGTATGTTGGAGTGAAAGACAGAAGGGAAGTAATTACAAAATATAGATTAAATAACCATCAGATAACAGGCATAATAATAAGAACAACTAGGGTGAAGATAGAGGAGAAACAATTTGTTAAATGGATTGTAGCAGGGTTCTAAGAAATTGCTGGTCTCAGATGGTAGGCTTTTCTTTTTTCTCCTTCATTGCAAGCTCAATAGAACAAAGTATTCCTCCCCTTTCTGGGGCTGATATCCTACTTCTCATGGTATGAGCTTACAGCTTGCTCAGCCTAGAGGCTATTAAGTTAGAAACTGATTATATTAACACACAGTTCTTAACTTTTGCAGGAACAGGAAGCCATAGTCTCCAACAAGTAAGAGGGATCATGGTCCAATCCTGCAAAGCTCCAAATTCTGGCAAAGGCTTGCTAAAAGCTTTGCATTCTCAGTGCTTCTGCAGTTTAGCCCAAAGAAGTTAAAAAACAAAAACAAGCAAGCCCATAACCAGATAACATCTCGCCTCCCCCTAAACAAATTAACAACCCCAAGAAACCCAAAACGAAGGAAAAATATGGCTTGGGGGACTAGAGAAAGATGCACGTATGATATTTTTTCCCCTCCACTTTAAACAATTTCAGTACAGCCTCCAGCCTGGCTTAATAGTGCTCTGAACCAGAGCACTGAAAACAGTAACAGACAGCTTTCAGTGAGCTCTAAAAGAAAGAATTGGAGGACTGTCGGTCTTCCAGAAGTTAGGTGTTTTCACATCACATCAAATCACCATCACAACTACCACTCCTTTGGGAGGGCACGCAGCAGCAAGACACACAGATCTGAACTTCTACTTGCTAGAAAAGGGTCTGTACAAATCTACAGTGAGTGACACCTAAGATGATCCAGGGTGACGAGGACAAGGCAGAAGGGACTTAACGTAGCTGCTCCTTGTACTCAATCAGTACCTTGTATCAATATTTAAGTGACACTAACCTGCACACCAGAAGAAACACTTTTGTTCGTCTCAACTCTTGCAAATTCACATCCACTAGCTGATGTGCAGATGACACCCAATGGCATTCTGATTGTCACTATAATAAGGTCAGGGATTGAAGCTAGAAGAAAAGATTGAGAGAGTCACTGAAAACTCAGTGGAAGTGAAAGACAGGTAATTTTCACATTGAAGAGAAACAAAAAATCATCAGCTCAGTGTCCCTTACACAGTCTAATTTTATGAGATCAAAGGAAGTTGCACAACAGCCAAATATAAACCTCTAGAAGTGGGAATACAGAATGAGCTTCATGGGTACATCTATTTCCCCTAGAAAGGCATAGAACATCATTATACATAACAACATAGAAGGCTACCAGCCAGCTCCTCTTTGTTCCACAAGTCCGGAAAAGGCATAGCCGAAGAAAAGGGACACTAAAAAGGGCTCTACAGAAGCATGCCTGAGGAAGAAACATTTGGTGCTTTTGAATGCAGAAGCTACAACCATCCTGTTCATTGCTGCATTATACAAAGCACAGAATGTCCTTGCCCCACAAGAACTGTTACGTTTTAACGTTTTTCTCCCTTAAGAAAATGAGAATTTAACATGGTCTTGTCATCTGCATTTGATCATGCACTAGGACAGCTTAACACATAAACACAGCATGGTGAGGGTCTAAGAAGCAGGCCTCACTTGTGCTCCTTCACTGCCTCAGTGGGAACAGGAAAGAAGTTCATCTTCTAATATCTGATTCTTGTCTTTTACCACAATGAGGTACCACTGCCTCATCTGGTGATTTGCAACACAGGCCCTAATATACCTTCTCATGAAACATTACTTTTGCTGTATGCAGCTTGTAGCCCATGGCTACACTGGATCATCCTTGTCCTCTGTTGCTCTGCTCATTAATCAATGGCTCCTCTGAATGCGAATGAGTTCTGAAAGGAGCCAGGTGAAAGGAATGGCAATTTGCTCACAGCTTGATAATTACACATTTTTCAAAATAAATTAAAGCCAGAGCTAACAGCAGCACACTGTTTTCAGAAGTCCTGCTTATACAGAGAAATTAATTGGAAAGTACATTGATTGGAGGGGCTGCTGAATTCTAGCACAGAATATATTTCCCCATTGTTCCACAGCAGCTCCCAGACCACTTACCAAACAGAATCTCTCACTTCTGCTCAAACCAGGAGGGAGATGAAAAGAAGCATAAATAACCTCTACTCGTTTGAAACCATCTTTGAAGGAACCTCGTTTCCTCACAGAATATAGCCATGTTTGGGACAGAAAGGGATCAGAGTCTTCAGTGAATTTGAAGCTCCAAGATCAATTAAAACAACAAGGCATATGGTAATGATTAGTTTTACAATAGAAACGCTTCAAAATAGCTCTTTCAGGTTGAGACACACAAATCAGGGGTTTGGGTGAACAAGCAGCAGATAAACACCATGTGCACAAATTACCTATGTTTTTTACATCTTCATGAAGAAGTGTCACAAACAAGCAAAGCAAACTCATCTACTCTAGAACTACAGGCTCTTGGTTACTCACTGTGGAAAAGTATCTAAACTCCAGTCCAAACACTTGCCACTCAATCTGAGGTATGGGAAAGAGGTAACTTCAGAGATTCCTGGGTCATAAGACACCACAGAGCATACCACAAGGACCCAAACTTAGAAGAGAATCCTCTCCCTTGAGTGTGCTAAGTATACTAACTGACAGCAAGGTTAGGGCAGTCTTCCAAGCTACTACTACAGGAGATTACAGAAGGTGGTTATTTTCTTGTAGAACAAATCTTGGGTTGTTGTTTTATTCTGTTTATTCTTTTCTTTTTGTACAACCCTGCTTGCCTTACCAGCTTGCATGCATTTAAAAGGGCAGCTCTGCATAATAAATTGAGTTTGTGTAATCAAATATTTTAGGAGATGAGATTAGGTCTAATTTGTTGTTCTCACAATTCCTCCCCCACTCTTCATAAAACTCCACCCAGCACAGCAGGATTTCATCTTAACCAGGGCTTTCCAGACCTAATGCTGGCATAGTCAGGCAATTATTGCAAATAAGTAAAAGACAGAATCCACGAGAGAATTACACCTACTTGGATCCACTTCATAACATTTGTTTCACTACACAAAAAATTGTCTCTCACAAGGAGACAATTGCTGCTTTCTTCCTAAGAGCAAGGCACTGGAGTGCTCAGAAAAGACAAAGAAAACACTCCCATTCCACCTTGTTTAGATATACAACATCTTCAGCAATATCCATTGCTACCAAAACCAAGAGCTCAGGGTTTATAATCCAGTTGTACTGTGACACCTGAAGCAAAAGATTAAAACCTGATCTCATTACAGTTGCCCAAATTTGCTTATCTGAAACTCTTGGTTTGCCCCATTAGGAAGTGATGACTGCAAGCACAGTTTCCATGGAGTCAGCATGTGACTACACCTGAGGTTTTGATTTATACCCTTTACATCTATCTTTAGATTTCATCTTTTCACGTTACCATAGTGTCCGAGTATTTGCAAAAAAAAAAAAAAAAATCAGAGTAATAGTAGGTACCCTTCCCTTTATTCAATGCCAGGGTGAAATGGATTATATTCTGCTCCAGCTGAAATTGCTTCTCCTGGCTAAGCTAGGAGTCATTTGTATGAATTATTCCCAGGATCCTTGTGATCCATGTTCAGGGAAGAGGGGTATGAATTGGCAAGATGGGAACAGCTGGAGCCCACTTTGCATTGGCTAAAACATCTTCATAGTAAGAATTAAAATAAACCAAACCCCATCGTCAACCAAAACCAGAGGCCACATTCTGAAGTATCACCTGTATTAACCCTTCCTCCATAGTTACCTTATGAACAGGCAACATGTGGCTTTTACACAGAAGGCAGAAAGGCACTAGGGCAGTTGGCTGGGATAGAGACTGCAGTGGCATCAGGCCAGGATGGTTCTATGGTCAGCCTCTCCTCTGCTATGTGTGATACTGCTGTGTGCTGCGTGCAAAAGAGCCATAAAGCAATACGGCAGGGATAGTAAAAGGCGAGTTTCAGAGAGCTTTTATAGCCCTATAAATGACACCTATATTTCAGCTAAAGCATAGTTTTAACCATGCACCTCACCTACATTAGTTATTCATATCAAGGCTATGCATACTTCAGGAGTAAAATACTACTGAACTCAAATGACAGCATGATGATTAATGCCACGGGAACTGTCTTCAACCCTAAACTTATTCACTGCTGCATATACAGTCCCCTGAATTACTGACAACACAGTCTCTCATCCACAGCAGAACATACAAATTCCCTATAGACCCCTACACCCTTCATCAGTAGACCCTTGACACAATGTCATTAATTCCTTATCAATTCACCAGTTCAACACTGTTCATCAATTCTTGTGTTAATGATAAAGCTTCTCCTCAATGTCACAGTGCCCAGCAAAATGACAGATCTAATGGATCACAGATACCCGAGCTACCACAGAGCTTACACATTTCAAAGTGCTTCCAAGGGAAAAAACAACACACAACAAAATGCCCAAAGAAATTACTGAGGGAAAAAAAACCAAACAACCAAGCATAGTGCAGGTTGCATACTGATGTTGGTAACACAAACTTTAAGCTGCTTAAAGTTAATTGAACCTCAGAGGCCATATTTTTAAAAGCTTCCTGTTTAAACAAAGTTATAAAGCTTTTTTTAATTATTATTTTTACATTTGCATTGCTTCCATTTTTTCCAAGGGATCAGCTGAGGACATGTGGAAAAACCTTCCTTTCTTCATTTTCCCCTGCACCAGACAAACTGTATCAATTGGTATGCCGGGTATGAGCCAGCCTGTAGGACTTTCTATTCATTCCCCACTTAACTTGTTTCAGTCGTGCCAACTTGGATTTTGCTGCCAAAGCCATGTAGAAAACTGTGGTAAAGGACTGTGTGTTTCAGAAAGGAAAGGCATAGACCTCACATCTTGCAAAAATACAAAGAAACACCTAAGTTGCATTCACCTGTAACTTCAAGACATACTAACCTTTTATTTATGGATCCGAAGCACAAGTTATATATCCAAAATATACTTCCATTTTTTAAGCAGCTGAATCCTTTTCAAGGCAATTTCTAAGATTTACACTTGTTATATTTAATAGGTATATTAAACACATGGACAAAGTGGACTTGGTGATTGGCAGTAACAGACTTTTTCATTCCTCACTCCTTTGATTCCCTTGAGTGGGCTGAATTTATTTACAGCAACCTTTCATTTGCGCTGTTCTGGAACACCATCGCTGGTGTTTTTGGAGTTTTGGAGAAATACAGCCACAGGGTGGAGTAGCACCCATGGACAGACCCATTGATGCCTCAGTGCAAGAGGGTAAAAAAAAAAAAAAAAAACACCAAAACAAAAGAATACCCTGTCTCATCATTCTGTTTGAAAATACTTGTGGTTTTCTTTTCTAAAGAGTTTCTACCTTCTGGTGGGCATTCCTACCACCAGTCTTACAGCTAATTAGTATTACTGTGGGAAGGCTCCTAAATCCAGTGGTCTAGACACACCCTGGGAAAGCATAGGTCCTATTCCCAGAAGTGATGCCTAAGATGGTCCTTATCCCCAGTTACTGTGCCTAATTACCACTTCGCATTTGTTATTTATGTTATTAATATTTGCACCTAGTCAAGAAACCATTGCGCACACACGCTGTATCAGTTTCTAAGAAGTACAGCTACCTCAGGAGGAATTTGGCACCTCTTAAGAAATATTCAGCAGAACTAGGCAACTGCTAGAGACAAGGAAAGAGGAAGGGTGCTGTACAAAGAGAATAAATACCTCTGTATTAGCAGACATCACCACTGCTGTCAGCCAAATACTCCAGCCATCAAAGTGAGTGGAAAGGCACCCTCTTACCTTTGGCAAGTGCTGCACTACAATCCTAAGTATATCAGCCCTTCCAAACAACTGATCCTGTGAATGGATGCAGCTGCAGAGCACAGCAAGAGCAAAGGGTCAGTGTGTCTGAGCAATGTCTCTGCAAAACCCATGAAAAGCACCAGCGGAGGCTTGTCCCTCGGTGACCAGGTGGCCTGCCCAGTGCCATACCAGGGGAGCGCCGTAGAGGCTTGCGGCTCCCTGGCAGACCTCTGCAGGTCTTGCTTCATTAACTCCTCAGGGCTCCTGCACTGCAGAGATAGGCAGAGCATCAATGATTCTTTTTTGAAACATTCATTTAAACAGCAGAGCTGGGTGGGACTGGGGAGGCAGCAGCCAATTAAGGAACAATCAAACTTCTCTTAAAAACCTCCTTCAATAATTCTCCCCCCTCCTGCCTCCAGCCAACATGGTAATTGTGTCTAATTTCTAAATGTTCATGCAGTTGCTGCATTTGCCTCCCTTTAATGAGATGTAAATGTGTTGCCAGTTTGTGGATTTGTTTAACTGCAGGGTAGCTAAACTGTGATTGGCCAGAAGGTTCATTTTTAAATTTATTTATTTAGCACACATGCAAGGAATTTTTAAGATTCTTTTCTCCAGCTAAAAGAGGGAGGGGAACACATTCTATTTTCCTGTTATGTTCAGGGTTCTGTCGCAAAGAAACCATCTGGTTTTCCACGTGTTTGCTACTGAACTTAAGAGACTCCTGCCACATTCCAAGTGTTTGAAATAACTCTGAACACCTCCTGTTTGATTCAGGTTCCTAAGCTGAACTCTGATGCTCAGGGATCTTTGGTTCTCAACGGGCACAAGAAACACACTCAAAGCATTTTAAGCTACTTTGCTACACAACAATACTCATTTACTGGGCTTTTCCTCTCACACCTCCCATAAAGACATTTAAAAGAAAGGATGAAAGACTCAGGTGCTAAACTGGGTAAGAACAGAGTGATCACTACGTAGTCTAACTCCAAGTAAGATCCATGAAAGCTTGAAGGAAATACTGATTTTACTATCTTCAACTTACTGCCACTTTAGAGTTTGCTCAAATACAGGAGAGCAGTAAGAAATCCCCAAAATCTCAACAAAACTTTGCAAGTGTAGATAAAACCTGAATTTGCCCTGCAGAACCTTTACTGCCTAGCATGATGGTATAGAAAAGGCCTGGTTTGATTTGCAGACTTCAAAACATCCAGAAATGAGAAAATCATCTCCTACAAACTGTGTCTACCTGGTATTGATGATGTAAGCAGAACCACAGGGCCATTTCTGCAGGGGCAGCTTTCAAACCAAACCCACACAGTAAAAGCAGGAAGTTCTGGTTTTTGCTGCTTTGTAACCCAGAGATCAATTCTTCCACTCTACTGCTACTTAACAGCAATTAGTCTGCTGGAAAGTATAGCTTTTTCAATACTAAGACTACTGTATAAATAATATATTATTTTTCAGAATTTCTTTAACATTCTGGTTTCGATCAGTTTTATAGCACCTAATGCTACGTAGTGACTCACCCATATAATTCATTGAGACTTGCACACATAAATTTCCCCTCAACTTCCCAGTAAAATTCTAAAGCAGTAGTATTTACCTTTAGCATCAGGCATCTTAAAACAGCATATAGCACAACAGATTCCAATTACCACCATCTATAAGCCCCAACATCCAGTTTCAAGAGGTTAAGGGTCCCTTTCCCATTCTGCTGTCCTACAGAAATATCTGAGGCTACATCTTTCCCCCAAAGTACTACTCATCTAGGAGCAGTAGACCTATGCAGACCTATATTTAGACCTGTATGTTTCTTCTTGGGCTAGAAGGCCCAAACAATGACCTTGGACCAGAAACACTTACCACACTTTGGAAAGCTTCATCTCCTGGCAAATCTGTCTAGGAGGCACTGCAAGCATCTGACTGCTAGTGAAAGGTATCGCCACGTAAGTGCTGAGTATCTTGCTGTGCAAGTCACTTCCACGTATCCTAGAAAAAAGAATGGGAGTTGATTTCAGCCCCGTCTGCCTGTTATTCCACCATAAACAGAGGTAATCAGCATATTCCAGGGCCAAGGGCATCACTTCTCTCAACCATTGTCAGTAACGGCCAATAACACAACCCAGCAAAGTAAAGGGAAGTGACAGCAGGGAAATAATTTAGCCTTTAACTGACACGTTATCCAGTTAAAAGCCATTTACCTTCTGCTACTCGGTGTGTCATTGCTCATTTTAGTTTTGAAGTGACATCTCCCAAGTGCCATTAACATGCCAACAGTGAAAGGGAATTTATAGAGTATGCACCCTGGAGAATTATAGCCTGGGTGGTTGTGGTGAAGGAAAGTACTTTGTGGACTCTTTGTTTATCTTTACAGCTCCCACCCCATCCAATTCAGAGCATCCAGAAGGCAACTCCACTGTCATCACCTTATCCCTGCAGCATCGTATGATCTGATAATACATTTCAGCAGCAATTATTGTCTGGGAGAACCCTCTAGCACTCAACAAAACACAGTATTTAAATTCTGCTTTTGGGAGGAAGAAGGGGCCTATTCTACAACACTGGCAGGCCAGCACTACTGAGAGGATCATGGTAACAGCTCACCAGCAAACATAACTGTCCTGGGTAAAGCACAAAGAATCATAGTGTAAAACTGAGGGGAATTTTGTGCAACAGCATGACCCAAAGTGGAGGGTTTTTTCCAGAACTAGACTCCTGCAGTTACAAAAAATGTTACATGAAACTGGTTGTCCATGTAGCATGTGAAAGAGAGCGCTCAGCTTACAGCTACTTCTTTTCTTGTACTCAGTGTAGACCTAGGACTACTGTCTTCCCTTCTAATCGTCCAGGCTAGCCATAAATAAGCAATGGATTTCAAGCTAGCAGACAAACTGCAGAGCTTAAAATGATCGAGTCAGGGTAACACACCATTTATCATAAGCCAAGGAGTTGCAATAAAAGCCCAAGTTACCTCAGAAGCCAGAATTACTAATGTTATTAGTATCAATATCTACAAGTTCAAATTTGAGGTAGCAAACAGGTACAAGTCTGCTTCCACAACAGTCAGGTCAAGCAGGATTCAAACCACATCAACAGGCAACTTCCACAGGGAACTGTACACCTTTAGTTGCTACACAGGAGAGAGGCAAATAGTCACTAACTGAAGTTGCCCTTCACTCAGATATATTCAGATGACAGATGAATTTGCATTAGTTTAATGAGAATCACCACGGATAATGGAAAACAATACTTATGCTAATGAGAGAACAGAGCAAAAGCTTTGCAAATGAGATGCCATTTGTTCACCAGCCGGGGTGCAGCTGATTAGGAATAGCGCCATGATTGATAGCTCCATCCATCCCTGCTTCTGGCATGCCACCTCCATGGGGCATCCCCACGGCAGCCTTATTTCCGCAGTGCTTCACGGGCACCCCGGGGGCGCAGCCCTGCAGGGGAGAGGGGTCCCAAGCCAGGAGAAGTTATTCAGGGAACAGACGAAGGTGTGGGGCTAGGCCGCAGGGCAAGCAGGAACGGGAGCACCTAGCTGAGGGGAAAACCCAACGCTTGCCAGCATAGCTGCGCCTTCCACCGTCGGCGCGCGCTTTCCCAGCTCCCAGCCAGACCCCGCACCGACCGCTACCTGCGTTCCTCGCCAGCCGCCATTTTCCACCCTAAACATAGCGAGCACGCGGCGGCAGTGACGTGCAGCGCGCGACGGAGGCGGGTCGTGCGCCTGCGCCGGGCGGAAAGTGGGCAGGGCGAGTGTCACGTGGGGTGGGCGGGAAGCGCGTGCCGGCGGCGGCGACGGAGTGTGTGGAGATCTGGCGGGGCTGCGCGACTCCGTGTGCTGCCTGGCCGAAAGTGGCTCTCCCTGGGGGCCGCTCCCTTTCCTGGCACCCTCACGGCAGCAGTGCCACACCAGCTTGGGAAGGCTGAGGTGATGACTTCGGGGAAAAAAAAAACAAATCACAGAAAAAAACCCTTGAGTTTTGGGGTGTTTCTTCTGTGAGGCGATGCGGTGCAGAGCGGCTCCCCCCGCCTTCATCTTCTGTCCTGAGGAGAAGAGCGAGGGTGTTTCTTCCTGCGGGGTGACAGCGAGGTTGTGTGGCAGGAGGAGCTGCCGAGGACCCCGGTAAGAGTGCTGGGCATTGGGGGACAAGGGAGTCAGTGGGTGGAGGAGGTCTGAGGGGGGCATGTGCCAGACCTGCAGCTTCCCCTGATGGGGGGCTTTTGGTAGCTGCGGTGCTAGACGAGGTGTGGCAATCAGTTTTGGAAATATAATTGCATATTAAATTGCTGGGTGCTGTCCAATGGTGCTGTTTGGTATAGACAAGTCTGTGACCAGAAGTGCTTGAGGCAGGAGTTTACTGTCTCTGCTTCAGGGGTGTTTGTAGCGATGTGACTGAGCAAGGTTTGTTGTTTCTCCCTCATATTGAGCAAAGTCCCAGTCTTTGAGTCATTGGTTTCGTGAATAAATTGCCTGATGCCATGTGAAATGCGTATGTGTCTGTATGAGTGACCAGAAAACAGGTCATGAGTAAGGTGAACTTGTGCGAGGATTGGCCTGGTTAGCTAGTGGTTGGCATACGGTTTTTAAAGACTGTATGATAGAAGGAAAGCCTCGTGAACTTACATAAACGCTCAGCACAAGAAAACATTGTGGAAACCTGTAAAATGCTGCTTGGCATTCACTGGATATGTTGATGTCTTGTGTTAGGACAGGGTTGGCACCCCAGAAACATGAGGGAGCCAGGAAAGAGGCATGGAGAGTGACTCCATTAGCAAGGTGAGAGGGGATATCGCAACAAATGTGAGCCAAATATGACGCTGGTGCAAAGGTGTGGGCTGAGCAGGCAGAGCTTGGAAAGGACTTCAGAGCCGGCAGGCTATTTGCAGGCAAAAATTTTAGTACGTGGGCAAAGCTTTCTGGAATCACCATGCTGTGGCAGGATATGATTCAGAGGCACTGGCACAGCTGTATAGGGATTTATAACCTTTCATACTACTGAACTATAATTGTGTTGAATTGTATGACAGGAGTTTACTCTGTTCCTGCCTGTGCAAGCTCTGGAAATTTGTTAGTTCCTTAATTTTCACAGTCACTAAGAAAGATTTAAAATACTTATGTTTTTAGGAAGGGAATAAGGAAGCAGGTGTATAATAGCATTGCTGGCTTGACTTACTGTACCCAGAACTGTACTTTCATCATTTCTTGCACAGTTATTACCTTTGGCTTTTAATATGTTATTATATAAATATTCATCAAGTACGAAAGCACACCGACCCAGAACAATGGAAATCAGCATCTCTTGGAGGAGGACTGGAGGTAGGGTGCCACAGCATCTTGGGATTTTCTTGAATATTTGCATTTAATTCCTGAGATTTCTAAAGCAACTGAATAGCTCCAGACACAGGGTGGTACAGGAGCGGAACCTCTTCTTCTGCTCGTTGTTACTCCAGCAGGGCAAAGATCTGAATAAATGAGCTCTTGCAAAGTGTCTGAACTAAGAAGGCTTGCCCCAATGAAAGATGCTGACTCTGTTTAAGTAATGTAGCTTCATGTTTCCAAGGGTGGAGGGTGTAACTGCTCAGCAGGGGAGGAGGATGCTGCTGAGAAGGTTTGTCCCGTTTTGCCCTTTCTTTTCTCCTTTCCTTTCAATAGCATCTCCTCCTGTGATCTATCATGCAGGGTTAGGCAAATCACATTCCCTAATGCAAGCAAATGGAACAGCATTGGCTTCTGCTCTGTGATCTCTTGTCTCTCAATACTAGAGTCTGTCTGGCATTGTGACCTTGTGTGGGGCATTTGCCAATTTTTCTGATGTTGATGGTTTGTGGATAAATTGCTGGTTTAGCATAGTTTTGGCAGAGGCAGTAGTTTTGGAGGAATACAGTGGCATTTGTGAAAGTTACTCACTGGTGTTCAGACCAAATGATGAAGACATATATAGCCCTTTCCCTTGGAGCTCTGTGCATATGCCCAGACTCGCCACTGAAGTTCCTGCTGCTGCTTGGAGACTGTGAGCAGCTGTGAGGATATACCACATTCATGAGCTATTGCATTTGTTCCATCCTGCGTCTACGACAAACATCTGCACCAGAATCCAGATCAGAAATGCTAAACTTTAATTCCATTCAGGGACCACTGAATGAGCCACGGCCTCGACCATCATGAGAACTTCTACTGTTTAACTTGATGAATCTAAATTCTGAACAGAAACTTCTCCAGTGTCTGACTTTCGTGCTCCTTCATAGCATATTCCCTCAGCAGCTGGGCAGAGCATTTCTCCTGAACCCCTCTACCCTTTCATGTTCCAGGAAAAAGTTGTAGTAGAATGGAATTTGCATTAATCTGAACATGCAGTGCCTAGGACTCTCCTGGGACCTTGCTCTCTGTTGAACCCATTTTTATTCATCCATCAAAAAGTATTAATTCTCCCTTTTGCATTGCGCTCTGCCTGGATTTTTTATTTTTTCATTATCTTTTAAAGCACTGAGGAACCCCATCCTCTTCTGCTCAAACCACAAGATGTTAAAGTTGTTTTTCCCTGCAGCTCTTTTTGAATGCATCATTTAGCAGACCTCCTCTAACATGTTCTGAAAAGCCTCTCTTATCCCAGGTGGAGGGCGGGGGGGAGGATCTGTAGGCTGGTGGGACTATGGAGCTGAAATCCATCTAGGCTTAAATAGCTCAAGGTCAGCTCAGGATGGAGAGGACAACAGCAGATTTTGGGAGACTTCATTCAATGAATTGTTGATTGGAAAAGCTCTTTCAGATCCCTGTGGAGAAGAATCTGGAAGAAATGTGTTTTCCAAAAGGAGGACAGCGGGTTAGTTGTTAATGATTTCAATAAAGCAAGAGAAGGCACATTAGGAGGTTGGCCATAAGGGTAAAAAAGGAGGCTAGTGTATTGCTCATTAGTGGTTTGCTAAAATTAACTCCATTACCGTGTTTGCTTTCATTGCAAACCTTCCATTTAATTGCAATTACCACTGAACTGCGAAGAAGGGACCCTGCTTCGTGCTACAGGTTGTCAGTATGCGGAGAGAACCCGAAGCTGAGATGTGTGAACTGCTGTTTTAGGGACTGTCTCAGTGGTATAGTTGAGCCTGTTCAGCCTGGTTTTGCTTGGGAGGGAAGAGGGGATTTACTGTTGTTCCTTTCCAAAGGTATTACATTTATTATTTCACAGGTATGGGCAGGAAGTTTGAATTAAAATAAAAAAAAAACAGAGGATTTAATCCAAAGAGTGGTAAAATCGGTGATAGCTGTGCTGTAGTTTTGTATTAAGCAGCCTTGCATTAAGCCCAAACCCCTACAAATTTAGTTTCTGTGGAAAAAAAGTGGGTTTTTTACCTTTTTCCTCTCCGTATTCTTGCATTTCCTTTGATGTTCCTTTTCTCTTTCACAAGCTATTGATTCCCATCTTGTCTTTTATTTACTGCCAGTTCTCTCATTATGTCAGGAATCCTATACTGAAATGCTGTTCTGTTTTCCACATACACCGTTCTGTTTTCTGCATTCACAACCTCTAAATAAAGAAAAGGCTTTGCTATTCTCTGTGAGGGTGGCTGCCAGTTGGCTAGCTAGTATTTGAGTCTATAATGCAGAATGGAAAAAGGGAATAGCTGGAATACTTTTCCAGTACTGGGCGGGATTTTGCTTTCATCATACCCAGGCCATTCAGATAATGATGACGGTAACGGTTTTGGCTAAAGACACTAGGATTTGTTGTGCAGCTTATTTCTTTCCAGTGAAATCCATGAGGATTTCAGGAGTCTATCCGCAATGTGAAGACAAGAAGAGAGATAGCCCTCTGTTCTTAAGGGCTTCTCTGAAACCTCCAAGGAGGACTGCTGTTCATTTCAGCAAGTTCAGAAGAGAGAAGGGCTAAATTACACATGCGTAGATTTGAACTTGTGGCTTCACGGTGTGAGGTTACTGCAAGCCTGCTGTCCGCTCCAGCCTCCAGCATATCCTCCTTTGCAGGTCCATGTGGTGGCAGCTTTTTCTGGAAACAGAAATCAGTTTGGGAAGGGAAGGCTGCAAGCGGCAAAGTGAATGGAAAGAGAGGAAAGAAGGCGATAACAATTCTTTGATGGAAGTAGGTCAGTCTTTAATGCTATGGCCCGTCTCTTTGGGCTCTGTAGGAACACTTACAGCTACAGTTTGAGATGGAAATTGCACTACAAACTGAAAGCAGAAGTTCTCTGAAGTCAGCTAGCTACTAGCAATAAAATGCTAAATGTTTGGAAAATACAATAATTCAGTCATGATTTTTATTTCTGTACTTTGGTCACTGACGCTACAATGGCATGAAAAGTGGGAGTAGATTGTATTTAGGAAGAAAATGGAAGATGGCTGTCAAAAAAATAAATAGAATGAAGCGGCTAAGCCCATTTTAATTAAAACTCAGGGTGAAGTAGTTATCTCATTCTTGTAGATGGTTCCAAAGCTCTGCTTCTCACTTTATGTTGATGTTTTATGTTTGTGGATCTGATGCAGACAAAGTTAATTCATAGAGTGATACAAATATGAGGCCACTTCTGGTAGCCTGCTATGTAATCAGCAGAACTAGCTGCCAGGAATTATGCTACTTCCCTCACCAATTAGTACTAACACGTGGGGTAGTCATAAATATAACATGAATTGTGGGGCTTTTATTACCTGATTGTACAGGAATGTGCTCAGGTAGTGTGGAACCAGAAGAGCATTAGAAACACCTTGCCAGATCTCTGCCATAGGTTCAGGAGGGGCATTGATCAGTTGATAGAAGTGAGGAATGGGACAGGAGGCAATGACTATAAGTGAGTCTTCCTTCTCTGCTTAGCCAGAGGTGGAAATACCGGAGTAGAAATACTCTGTTTTTAGCTCTAACCTTGTCAAACCATAGATACCCATTTTCGATTGTGAAAGCTCAGCTTATCTAGCTTCTCCCCTGAGAACGCTGAGCATTTTCTCCCTGTGCTCCTAGGGCTCTGCAAATGAGCCACAAATGAGCTTCAAAACTAGAACGTTGTTCGTGGCAAGCAGTTTCAGGGTGTGTGGGAGAGCTACTGCCAGGAATCGGCAGCTGCCGCTGGAGAGGGGCACTGGAGCTTGCCACGCAACTTTTTTCTAAGTGTACAACAGGTTTGCCTTGCTGTGCATTGGTTTCACTAGCAAAAAAAGTAATAAATCGAGCTTTGTAAGTAATCAGTGTTTATACTCAGCAATTTACTGAAAAGGAGAAAGCACACTTTGGGGGAAAGAAGCATTTGTTACTTTCCCAGGGGGTAGAGGGAGAACAAAAAAGGAAATACGTGTTTCAGGTTGAATGAAACATTGATTTGTTTTGGAGGAAGCGGGGGGAGCTTATCCATTCTATTGCAATTTGGCATATATTTAAAATAAAAGATCTTGATGATGGGAAAAAAAAAAAGCATTAGTTTAAAAAAGAAAAATGCTGAAAATATGTTTTGTTTTTTCTAACTTGTTTTCTTGGTTTGAAAGAATTTATAAATTTTTATCACGTGTTAGTCCCTCTGCACATGTCTATCATTAAAGTCTTTACTAAAGCCACCTCCCCTTGTCTATTAAGAACGTTTTCTCCAAGGTTTAGTGGTTATATAGTGCCAGCAGAGGTTATTTAGTTAATCTCTGTGTGTATGCAAAGTGAAGAGGCTCTGACGTTTTACAGCACTGGTGCAGACTCAGACAGAATCCAAAGATGTACACAATATCTGTCCCCACTGCGTTTATCCCTGTGAGACCTGATAGCTGTTGGAGCTGGCAATGGCTGTATCATTATTAATGCTGAAGGGGACTTGTGTTGTGTTGTTATGCAGGTCCAGATACCACTTATTTTTTGCGCTTTCTGGATGCTGCTCTTGAAGGACAAGTAGCTTTTGAAGCAGACCAAGGTTAGATCCAGCAACCTTTACTGATACTTTTTTTCCGGTTTTTTCCTCCCCTGCCCTGTCCTTCTCCTTTTTTTTTGCCTTGGTTCTGTGTTGGAGGCACATTGTGGGTTGAGAAAACCTCTGGGTAATTCTTTCTCAGCTGGGGAACAATATGCAAGAGGCCCACACGTGTCAGGAACATGAGATTGGCTGGGAGATACTGTTTATTAGCTGAGACACTTGGAATTGTTTTCAGCAGCACTCAGGACAGAGCAGGAAGAAAAGCACACTTTGGGTTTGAGTGGGGATCCCATGCAGGTAATAAACACAAGGGACCTGTATCAGAAGTAGGTAGATGAGCTGTTAAGTCCTGCGGTCAGTAAGTAGGGGAGTAGACGGAATCAACTGCATTAAGTTCAGTTGCATCTCTGCATGTTTGCTTATTCATATGGATGGGATGGAGTGGGGAGATGGTGAAAGCAGCAGACTGCAGGCAGGGTGGATGCAAATACAGGAATATGGTGGAACAATGTGTGTGTTCGTGATTACACCATAGGTCTGGCAGTGCTCTGCATGAAGCCCAACAGAGAGACAGGACATGTAAGGTCCAATTATTGGCAAAACCAGTGCAGGAAGAGTAAGGAGCTATCAGCCATTGACCTCACTGATGAGTAAGGCTGACTGTTCACTGGTGAGCATTTTGAGTTGGAGGAGACTGCAGCATTGCCAGGGCATGCTAGCGTTTTATTGCCTCTTAAACATAAGGGGAGCTGAGGCTGTCTTGTAGTGCTCTGGGTAGAGAAAGAAAAATGACCCAGGTAGTAGAAAGTAAGAAGAACTCACGGCCAAGTTTGTAATTGGGAGCTTTCTGTAAATTTGCTACTACCTTGTCTAACGAGAGGAGAGGGGATGAAGTAAGCAGATGATTCAAAAGTAAAACCAAAAAAAAGGTGCCACCTTTAATAACTGTAGATGGAAAGGGCAACAAAACAGTGACCAGCAGCTTCTTAGCTGTTCCTAACCTACAGCCAGGTAGCTCTCCAGCTACTTGACCAACAAACTGCTTCTGCTTCTTGCTGCTGGTGTCCTGGTAGCTTTTGTTCTCTGAGTTGTTGCTGCAAATAAATGTCTGCAGTACAGAGCCAATTTAAAAAAAATAATGCAATGACAAAGGTAAAGTAATGGAAAGGAGGTAATGGGTCCTGGCAGAGAGAATTAATCGTCCTCCATGCTGGTCTCCAGTGAGCTCTGAGCCCTGCTTTGTGAGAAAGCAAGCGGAGTGGAGCCTGTGCAGAATAGGAGGGGATATGGAGAAGGATGAATATGCGTTATGTGGGAGTGATAGGACAGAGGGATGAACATAAGGAGGCAAGTGCAGTTGGGGGAGTTGTTCAGGGTCAGCATACAGAGAATGAAGATAAAGATTCAGGGAGGGAGTGATATGGGACGTGAATATACAACTATGACTTGTACAAAAGGTTTGAGGGGATATTTTAACAAGGCCTGAATATCTGTGTGTGTTGAGGCTGCATTCTTTCACTTTCAGATTGCAGCCAAGCCCAGCAATAAGTAAAAGTTGGTGCCAACCTATGCTCCAGAGTGAAATGAGTTAGAAGATTGTGCTCATGTCCCCCAAAAGATTAGTTCTGCTAGGTGTTGTGTGTTTCAGCTTCAGGGTTGAATAAGCCTGGTGCACTCTATGTCACTATGGAAATGACTGCTGAAGGGCAGGACTGGGTCAGAAAGGCACTGGAAAGCAAAGAGCTGCTGTGACAGGTCCTGGCTAAAAAGAGGCTCTAAGACTCAAGCCTGGCATTTCCCATCTTTGTTTAAAGATACACATTTTGTGTGGATGACCAGTCAGCCAGCAGGAAAATGGTTAGAAGAGAGCAGTGTGCTGTGCTGAAGGACAGTTACCTAAGCATCAGCAGAGGAACTAATCCAGCCCTGCTGGTACCAACCAACTTTGATGTGGTTCTGAAATCAGCTCTCGCTGGGTCTCTGAAGCAAGATATTGCTTCAGCAGTGCAAACTGCTGCTCCCTGCAGAAAATTAAGATGGAGACTTTGGATTCCGCCCTGCGTCTGACCTAAGCAGCTAAAGAGGTTACAGTAAGTTTTAAGAATCACCCCAGTTTTCCTTTTAATAGGCAATTTTTCTGCTTAATTTGCAGAACAAGCAAAAAGCTATTATGTAAAATTTATCAGCAGCAATTGGTTCTCATTAGAGACTGGCAACAGGAGGCTTCATTGTAAGGGGGAAGGATCCTCCAAATTTTCATTTACCAGCCTTAGTTTCCCAGCATTTATGCTGACCCATACCCTGAACAAATTCAGACACTGAGCCATCAACATATCTTTCCTCCTCTCACAAGAGCTGTTCTCACCTTCCTCCAGCCTAGTTTTAGAAGTCCTTAGGCAGTCAGTAACCAGTTTTGTTAGAAGCACATGATGCAGGCTGAATGAAGTGCCTGTAAATCGCAGTGCTATTATTCCAGTGTTTGAGCAGTAAATTTTGCCATGTTGAGCAAATTCAACTCCAGTAGAAATATTTTGTTCAAGAGTGCTGGAGTGCTGTTGTGTGCAGAAGTCCTTGCTGGGCCAATGAGTTGCGCTGTAGGTATCTGATTGCGCCTATGGGACATAGGCAAGGTCAGCCTTTACGTGCCATATGGACTCCAGCAGCTTGGGTCTGGAAACTCATTCCTGAGTCTAACTTCTTTACCAGAAGTGGTATAGTTGCTGATACCCTCAAGGCTGCCTTTTCTCACCATGCTTTTCTCCTAAGTCCTGTGCTGGGTATAGCAGAACATAGAAAGAGCTGCTGTCCATGTTTCCTGGAGACCAGAACACAGCGTGATCTGAAATTGCTCATGTTTTCTTCATGCTGCAGCAGCATCTTTTGGCTCCCGCTGAAGACAGCTGCGACTTGCGTTGTGTAGAGGGACAGGTAACCTGTAATATACCTTCCTATGAGACACATTAGGGAAGCGGAAATTATTACTGACATTGAAACATTCAGATGGGGATTTTTCCTTTCCTTTTCCCCCTACAGTAAATGTTAATTATACATGAAGGTTCACTACAGCAGAAGGGATTATAATTAATTTATATTTGAACTATAATAGATTTCACTACAAACTGCATTTCATTGCAACAAAGTGTATTATGACTGTTGTTTGCTGCCAGCAATTTACATAAACCAACCACAAAGCATTGCATCCATTAATCCTACATTAAGGACAGCAGCAGGCAGATAAAACTATGAAAAAAAAAAAAAGCAAGTCTGTTTAACTTGTGAACAGAGACCTTGTACTTGCTGCAGAATCTATACAATCTAACCTGAGAAATGCAAAGAGGAATGCATTGGACCACATGAATTTGTAAGGTAACATTTGGATCCAAATCCATATCTGAACTTGCCTGGAAATAAGTATTTATTTGTGTGTTTTATCTCTACTTTAAGCTGAAAAAAATTAGGATCCATCTGAAAGAATGTTGTGGTTGCAGCCATGACAAAGAAGGATAACCCTTTGTTCTTCTCAGTGCCCTGAGTCACATGCCAAAACAGTATGAAGACAGTAGTAACCTAGGGGACAGGCAAGCAGGTTTTTATCCTTGACCTGATGGAAAATAATTTACTTGCCTGTGCCTGCCTCTCTCCTTTTCCAACATCACTTACCTAGTTTTATGGGATGGGAGTTTCTCCAAGGCATGGATTATGCTTACAAAGGTGGTCTGGATCAACTCCCAAACCAGAGCTCCTGTCATAGTAGAAGTATTAATCCAAATATACCAAACAGTATCTTAAAAGCACAAGATGGCAAGTTGATAACTTTTAATTGGTACTTCCTAGTTTATTACCGCTAACACACTAGCCTCACAGCTCTCCCTCCTTGTCATCTTTTTGTGATGCCCCAGTGATATCAAGGCTTGGACCTTGGTTTCTTTGCCATCAGGCATACCCTGACACCTTACAGCCCTTCACTAGGGAGTGTATCAGACTCTGGTGATGCTATCTGTTGCACTGCATGCTGTTGCCTTCTGTCTCTGAACATAATATAGCAAGCTTCCCTTCTCAGACAGGAGCTTCATCCCTGATGCCCCAATCTCAGACTGTAGAAGAGGGAAAGGTGGCTTGTCAGGGACTTCAACAAACAGCTTGACAGCTGTTGTAACCAGCTGCGAGGAGAGGTCAGAGCCAGCCCTCCTCTGCCACTGATGAATGTCCTCTCTCCTGCACTGCCAGGGTTTGGCCAAGCAATGTGAAGTGCAGCAGAAGAGGGCAGGGGAGAGTCGGGTTCAAGCAACACAGATAATGTCAGTTTGCCCAGCAAAGGAGAAAATTTGGATTTGGGAACTGTGGCCAGACTTTGCAAAAGGCTGAAGCTGTCTCTCAAAACAATGAAAACCCTTTCCAGAGAAAGGATTGATGGCTGTTTCAGTTAATGGCCAGGTCACTGATTATCCCTTTGTCATTTCTTTCTACAAAGTGCCTTGGGATTCGTTTGGTTGTTAGAACCAGCACTCTGCAGGATTCCCACTTCTTTTCCTGCTTCTTTTGGAGTCATTACAGAACAGCTTTGCCTGAGGAACACAGGGTGTGAATGTGACTTTTGCCATCTTCTTGGAAGCTTGGTTGCCATCTCCTCAGGCCAGGCACTCTTATCCTTTATGGGCATCTGGTGCATGACTGGTGATAAGGAGTTTCCCTATCAGCCATTGCTGTGCTGATGTAGAGCAGCGCATATGTGCACGGTTGACCTTAGCGTGGTAAGACTCGGAGTAGCACTGCTTGGAGTGTATTGGTAGCCCGACATAGGAACCAGTATTAGGCTCTGGAGATGCAAGTCACCCTCACCTAAAAGAGCTCAGATGATTGAGGGAGTTACATGTCAGCACTTCTATCTCCCACAGATGGCTATTAAAAGCCATGCTGATATTGCAGCTGGGGTCTGTGTATGCAGCATATCTGGATGTACTCGAGCTATCTTTATGCTAGAGAGCTTGAGCACCAAAAAATCAAAACTGCAGCAGCACAGCTGTCAGTACAGTCAGCACAAGCCTGCCTGAGACCCTGGAAAATAAGCTGCTAGTTGAAGTGCTGTTGTCTTTAGCTCCTGTGCTCTTCAGTCTACTTAGGTTAAGCAAACTATGTTGCTGTTGTCTTGTGGCAGTGCTGAAGCACACTCTACATTGGGACATTACTTGCCCAATTTGCACTTTCTTTGCTTACTGGTTATTTCATGGCTATGTTGAAGGCACTCATGGCCACTTCAGCAAAGTCTGGTTTGCTTCCAAAAGATTTCTTACACAATTCATACTTATAATCTAGCTGTAAAATTAACAGACTGTTTTATTACATAGGCTTTATTATTCAGCAGGACCCATCCAAAGGCTACGAGCAGTTTTAATCCCAGCAGAATGACACCTTGGCAGTAAAACAGTTTTGCTACTAAGATTTTGTTTGCTGAGAAAGGGAGAGAAGTCCTGAACAGGCTGCTCCGGCTCCTGCTGACACAAGAATGTAGGATAGGGTGTCCTAATTTTGGAGCGGCACAGAGCAGCAACAATGAGGACTATCCTCCTGCTTCCCAGGAGATGCTGTGGGGAAATAGAGAAATGGGGCTCTGGTGGCAGCATTGCAATGCCTACCATATCGAGGAGAAGCCACTGCAGGGAGTGTTGTGACACTGGTTTATTAAAGACCTGACACCATTTCCTTCCCACGCACCCCACAGTGTGAGTCACAGTGTAGTGAAAAATACCTGCGGAAACCACTTTTCCTGTGCCATCTGAATATGTAAAATTGTCTTAAAATGAAAATTGCTGTAGTCTGAGGTGGGGGGTCAGAAATGGCTCCCAGAAATTCCTTCTATCCTGCAGTGAGACAGAAGTGACAGTCTCACAATAGCAGGCTGAGTGGGGGCGAGTCACCTGCCCCCTTACTTGCCTGACTCAGCCTCTGAGATAAAAGACCATTTCCAGAAAGCATGTGGGAAGAAAATATTCCAACTTGCTGCTGCTTTGCAGTTGCCAGTCTCACTAATTTCTGCTGTCATGTCGTCAGCAGTGGCCCCATTAATGTTATTTATAGTGTTTGTGTTGTGGGCTTTGGTTGTGCTCAAGGCTCTGTTGCTGGTCTGCAAGTAAGGGAAGAGCAGCTCTAACACTTTCAGTGACGTATCTTTCAGCCTGGAGTGTATTCCAGGTTCTTCATGTCACACCTGGATTGCCTGGATCTGATCCATACTCCTGTCCGTACCTTGGTTTGCTCCAGCAAACTGAGCCATCCTGGGGCTTATTTTAGTTATTTAGAACTTAGTTTCAAAAATGCAGTAAGTCATGAGACCAAGCAAATCCGATAAAGACGCTTCAGGGGAAGGCAGTCTGCAACGCCAGATGCAAATGCAGCCAACCAGAAACCAAAAATATATTAGTACTGAGAGAGCAGACAGTTATTCTCCTATCAGAGTTGCAGGCTTTTCAATGCATATGACTTCAGTGCTACTTCAGGACAGCCGAGCATCCATTTTTGGCTGAAAATGAGTAGAGCCATGGTTGCTTCAAAGCCTGTGTCTTTCCCTGCATGACACCCATGAGCTGCCATTAATTGATGTATTTAAGAAGCACGTGCCAGTCTATGTGAGAAAGACCTCCGCAGCCAACTAGAACTGCTAGCTTGAATCATTGAAAAATCATGAGTCAGGGTTTTTATCTGATCCCGCTAATCCTAAAATTAAAAGAAGATGAAGAAGCAGCCAGGGCTTCGGTATTTACCTGCCGAGGTTTAAATCTTCAGAGTTCGTGTATGTAAGCTATTCTGCCTGAAAGCTGAACTTCTCAGGTCATCTAATGCCTCTGGGACCTAAGCCTTTTTAGAAAAAGCACCAAATATTGCTGGAGACAGTACATCTGTAAGCCATGGAAACTCTGCAGTCAAAATGTATGTCCCAGAAGAGCTATTTCAGCACTTATGCTGATCTCCAGTATGAAGTGTACACTGGTGTCAGTGTATAGGAGACTTGGGCAGATAACATGTCCACAGAACAGGCCCTTGTATCTTTAAGACATCCCATAAACCACATGGCCTGGAATCAGTCCCTGGGTGAAAAATTTTTTACAGTGAACTTGTGCCCTGCTCCTTATGCATTTCACATTTTTCTGCAATATTTCAGCTTGTAAGAAGCCACTCAGTGTATTAATGATCAGGACATAATAACGTTCTCAACCCAGGGCCAAGTATCCTCCATATCCCTGCCATCTATAATAACAGCGTGTTTAATGGATGTGTGAGAGATGGTCTCTTAGGAACCCTCAGGGAATCATGGAGCTACACCGAAAGCACAGTTGCTGAGCTGTTGCTGGAGAATTTAAGATTCTCTCCAATTTTTTAGTGCCAGTTTGGTGACTTTCCCAGTGACGTCACCCTCTATTACCTGCAGCAGGTTCTGTCTTGTTTCCTGTGTGACCTGGGAGCTGATTTCTGTGTTGGCACAAAGGTATCTTGTACATGTGCTGTGAGCCTCCTACAGTAGAGATTGATGGTAAGCAGCAAGAACCACATGGTTGCAGAGGCTGCCCGCAATTGCCATGCATGATGGAGGAGGCTGTCAATCAGCAGTCAGCAGCACCAGTGTTACGTTAAATCAAATATACCAGAGTGGCTGCCTATGCTTGTAAATTGCCACCGGGTATCACTTACAGTTTGCCGGGTCACTCACTAACAGCCTTGCTCCATGCTGTCATTATTGCATTGTCCGTGCTGCATGCCTTTTGTGGATTTAAAGACAATGTATGATATTGCCTCCCAACCCAAGAGAAATCTCATTTTGAGAGACACTTTTCAGAGTGATTGGTCACAACCATTAGACCTAACACATGGCTTGTTCTGCCATCTAATTCATCTTTAGTTCTTCAAGAGACCAGCACTAAAGAAAGCACAATTATTGGACTTGATCTAGGAATCGCAGACTTAAAGCTGATGGCCTTTGTTAAGTGATATGAACATAATGGCTTCCACTAGGCATTAATCACTAGGAGACTTTGAACACAGGAACTTGGGCTATTTTTCGCAACGCTGTCAACTGTGAGCTATGTGTCTTTGGGCAAGTTTTGTCTTTTCCCTGTGGCCCAAAAAGTCCCCCAGCTGAATGAAGCATGTAATAATACTGAAGCACCTCTAAAGACTAGGTCATTGATGAATCAATTCTTACTGAATTTTCTTTTTTTTTTTTTTTTTTTTAGATTTTTGAATGCGAACTGCTATTTTAGTGCAAAGTAGTATTGATTATCATCATGCATCTATAATACAGTAAGTTGTTACTCATTTCCTTATTGCTTCTCTTCTCTGACATGATCCTTATTAGGTACCTCAGGGGGCAGGTTAATAAAACTCTGTCTATTTACATTAAATTCTAAAGGAAGCATTACCCTTAGTACAATCCCACTCACTGTCCTAGCAAAACCCATCCGTTTGGCACCAGGCTCTAAAGCACTGTTCCAGCAGGTCTCCTCAGCATCAGACTGGGATTCTGCAATGATACATAGTTCCTTTCTTTTTCTTCTGCTACATTTTGTAACTGCCAGTCTGACCTGGCATTGCTAACTATCATATATGGACAGAGGCTGCTTTTTGACCCGAGTAATCTCACAATACTTGCTATTATGTGTAAATTGAAGGTAATGATCCTGCTTCTGAATGGGAGATAAGAGAAAGACAAAGACAGAGCTGCTGTTTTTTAACTTGCATGAAAAGCTTCAGATACTGCTGCGATGAGGACTATATGAAGACGGAGCGGTGTCATGGCTGGTGAGAGAGTGAGCGATGTAGCAACTTTGATATGAACCGTGACTTTCTCAGCATTAAGCATTCTGCATTATGTTGGAGGAATAAGGCTTAAGACCCAGACTCACAAAGGTGACAAAGTGATGCTGAATTCAGCAGTATTTGAGCATCTAAATACCATTCCAGCTATGGATATAAATGCCTTATTTAATCTGAATTAACATGACTGAAAAAGTGAAGTGTTAGCACAGTGGAACATGCTCTGTCTGCAGTTGTGTCTCCACTTGCCACTGTAACTGCCATTTTGTATTATGGGTTGCACATGTTGCCAGCCTTGCCCCAGGCAAGGTTAATGAATTGCGTTTCCTGTGATCGGCCTGGCTTCAGAGAGCCCGTACAGTATCTCGTTGAAGGATCATCACTGGGAAGCTATCGCAAGGCAATCTGGAGCCATCGGCTTTGATTGTCTCTCAGTGGTTGGCCAGATGCCATCATCAACAGATTTGCAACATGGTGATGCCAGTGTGGTCGGTGTCTCGGTCGCTTCTCAGCCCAACACATAACAAAAGGCTGCAGAGAGCAGGGAAGCCAAAAATTGTCAGCTGGAAGCGGGGCAGCGCAGGGGAGAGGGCGAGTGGGATGCTGCCAAACCTTAATACCCACAAAGCTCAGGGTCGCAGAGGAAGACTATTAATAGAGATTTTGAGATAGTTTCTTTCCTCTTTCCATTTGTTTCCAGTATTTCCTGGTTCCTATCTCCTGTAAGAACAAAGTTGGCAGACCTGCAAAGCCGCCTCTCTCTGCACCGCACCACTGGTCAGATTGTGTCTGAAATATGGAGTGAAGAAGCAACTGGAGCGATTTCACCAGCATTTTACCTACCTTATGCCAATTGTAGTGTTCAAAGAACTTGTTTTATGACTTTGCCATCCTTTCCCAAAGAGAGAGGGAGAAGCATACTCATTTAATATTAATCTCCCCTTCACGGATTCAGGCTGCTTGTGACAGCGTATCAATAATTTAAACTTGTTTAAAAATTTTCCAGGATTAAAGAGATTATTTTCATGTTGATTTTGGTAATTCCTCCTGCTTTTGCAACTCTGAGGCCCAGTGCAACACAGCTACTGAGTTCCTATCTGCTCAGAGTTCACCCTGTCCAGGGGCAAAATGGAAATTTTGTTTCCATTTGTAATTGCCAAGTTCATGTCTGAGTAGTAAGCAGCTCTTGCAAACTGGGTATTGGTAAAGCAATAAAAGATCTTTTAAGTGACGTTGCTAGGTGAGCAATCATTTCTACCACTACACGGGGAATATTAATTGTTTGTTGTGTGTAGAGTTAGGATCCTTCTGCAGAATTTTACATTATGAAAGTAAATTTGGAAGAGACAACAACATTTGCAGTTTTTCTCTGCGGTGGCTTGCATTTCTCAGCTACATAAAGTGACAAGTCCCTTCCAGCAAACAGTCGAGGCAACTCCACTGTCAGATCGAAGAACCTCATGTGCTACTGTCACAAGTTTAAAAAATGTCTAGAGATCATCTCTTGCCCCTGTATAGTATGTCTTTGTTAGCTCTGGAAGAACAGCTCACCTGCTCCAGCCTACAGGTTGAAATCAGTGCTGCAGCTGGCACGTAAGCAAATCTAGAAAAAAGGTTAAAAAAGAATAACCAAAGAGCTTTAAACATCAAAAAGCAAACAGGTCTATAAAATATACATGAAATCACACTAAAACCTCGATCCCAGCGTTATCTGTCTCCCATCCAATCATTTATTCATGGTTTTTTTGCTACCAGGGAAAGTGAACTCCTGAAATGGGTTCTTTGACTGGGTCTTCCTGTTGCTAAGCAAGACTGCCTGAACAGTCCAGCTCATCACTCCGGCAGAAAGGAATGTTTGTGGCTTCCTGTGATATCCCATAAATGTACCTTTGCCTTAAT
Source organism: Phaethon aethereus (assembly GCF_964289735.1). Taxonomy (NCBI): domain Eukaryota; kingdom Metazoa; phylum Chordata; class Aves; order Phaethontiformes; family Phaethontidae; genus Phaethon; species Phaethon aethereus. Next base: position 4,442,034 of record NC_138599.1, read on the forward strand.
TAACTGGTCAGACAATCTTGGTTAACAAAGGGAAGACCTAGTGATATTCATATCTAAAAGGAAGTTTTTATAATTACAAATTAATCGGGAAAAACCCTCAGTAAGCTTTTCTCACTAAATATTCACTGTTAGAAAGAATCAGATAGCCCATTATTTTTCTTCCCAGCTGTTTCATGCTGCATGATAGACTTTATCAATCAGCCCCAGAAACCAATCTTCTCCGAGTCTCGAGCACAATCACCATCAATCACATCTGTGAGCAATGGCGCTAGAGCCTCATCACAACCTTTCCTTTGCTAGCAAGCATCACAGCTTGGAGAGGGAGGTGGAGATGTACATTTCAAATATTGATCATTCTCTCCTGCAGTGAAAGGATGGTGGGAGGGGAGACAAGAGAGAGACCGCATGTGTTAAAATGTTTTATTTTTGTTGTCAGTGTCTCTGGCTAGAAACTGATAAGCTGCAGGGGCTGAGATCATGGAGAGAGTCTGGCATGAATGGTGTGTGGGAGGAAGGTCAGGAAGGGAGGAGAACAAATGTCTTGTTGTTACTACCATTATTTGTATTATAGCAGTACTTAGATTGCACGTTCTGTCCACCTACTGTTAATACCTTTATAAAGGTCAGGATCATTATCTTTGTTTTCCAAATGGAGAAACTGAGGAAAGTTGAACTCGCACAAGGCAAGCAGGCCTCAGACAGAGGTGAGAAAAGAGCTGAGTTTTCTCAAGATGTAGAATAGCACCCTGTCCCCCAGGTTGCATTGCCCTCCCTTTATAAAGAAGGTAAATCTGAGATCATGGTCTCGCTGAGCAGAGTATGGTACAAGCAATACAGCAAGAAAACAGATTTCCCAAAGGTCCCTGCGTTCTTTTCATTTCCTGAGCTCTGTTGTTGTAGGTCCTAAGTTGTCATGTGGTTTTCCATCTCAGAGCTTCATTTTGTGCTTTGTATACACACACAAGAAATGTGTTCCAGCTGTATATCATTGCAGTGGGAACCAGTGGGAACCCCAGAGAAGTAAGGTGCTTCTTCAAATGTATTTCACTTCATAAGATGAAGGAAAGAAGAAAGAAAGAGAAAAAGAAAAACAAACAAACAAGCAAGCAAAGAAACAGACAAAAATACTCATTTATTTTAGATGTATGTTTCACACTTCATTGATTTCACTTGAGTTGTTCGTAATTTACATGGAAAGGTAAGGCTTAGTCTCCTGGGTCTAGTTTTCTACCCATTCATACAAACTGTATGTCTGTAAATCATGCCTGTAATGTCTGCAAGGGAGACAAAGAACAGGGTGTGTTTCTTTCTTTCTTATGCTCTATAGCACTGTTGATTCCCCTTCCAGCACGGAGGGAGTTTATTCACTTGAGTTTTCTTTAAGCCATTCTCAGATGCTGAGAATTTAATCTCTGAGTGTTTCTAGTTGTCTGCATTAACTACATGAAGAAATCAAGCTAAGGCTGAACAGCCAGTTGTAATGTGGCTCCTTGTCAGATTTAAGGAGGCTGAAAATTCTGAAGCACACATTTACCATCTGCAGCACTGCCATGCTGTGGTCTGCGACTGTCCCTGACCAGGCTGATGCAACCTGGTTGCTATACTGGATGTTGTGCTAGGATGTGAGTTTTGCTTCAGGAACTTCTCTGGAGAATGAACAAAGCCTGCAGCTAACCAGCTGCCTGTATTTGCAAAGCATAAATGATAGGCAACTCAGAGCTGGAGTACAGGCTTTGGATGATGATATAGAGCTATAGGATTCTGTCTTTGTCCCTCTGAATCACAGATGCTACATTAGGTCAGAATAAACGACACATGTCTTGAGCTGGAAATGCATCAAAAAGGAATTTATCAGTCTTTTCCAAACTTGTGCTTTGAGCAGTCCTATGTGCAATACAAAAGCAAGGTACTTCATAAGGCTTTTTTTTTTTTTTTTTTTGCATGGTCAAATATTTGACACTTCTTATCCAATTGTTTGTTTCTTACCTGTGTTAATCTGGTTTCCTACTGACCTCAATTTTGCTAAACCATAGCAAAACCCATCCCGTCTGTCATTAGGCTTCTTAAGTACAAAAAATGTGTATTTTGTCCAAAATCAGCTGTGGTGCGCAGGCTTCCCAGTTCCTGCTTCCCCAGGTACCTCTATACTGTGCTCTTTGAATCACATACCATTCCTTCATCATCTAAGCAGAATAATCTTTCTGTGGGACCAGTGAAAAGCAACATTAAGAATAAAGTGCCCAGGAAGGGGATGGATGGTGATACAATGGTAATTAAGCTGGCAAAGAAAGTTATGTGGAATCAAATCACCTCACGCTTCCATGCCTTTCTGTCCTTTAAAAAAAAAAATACTCTGGATGCCGGTTTACCATAATTGGCCCTTCATTCTGGCAAGCCAAAGAGAGATCAGCTTCTTTTTCACTGCCTTTGTGTTCCTGCTTCCTGTCCTAACCTGGTGTAGTCTTCTGTGAAATTGTTTTCTCTGCAGAGACAGAGTTGCCTCGTCTCTTGTAATTCCACTAGAATAATCCTTGGCTCTGTGCTAGAAAAGTGCTGAGCGTAGTCACTGAAGGGAACGCTGGGGAAACGTAGGCATCTGCACACATACACCTTAGTGCTGGGGGAATTCAGGCAACTCAGAAAACATGGAAGATTTGCAAATATCTCTTTCTTGCCTTTAATCCTTGCTCTGTGGTAAAGTAGAAAAGGATCAGGGAGCAGCCAGCCAGGAGGTTGTGCCAAGTGAGCAGAAATAGTGTGGCACTGAAGGCAAACACAAGGGGAACAAATGCTTTGTACAGGACCTCACCACATAAGGAGCAGGGTGGTTTGCGGGCAGGTCTCTAGACCTGGGACTGCTTAGCATCAGAGCTGAACACAGGGCCAGACCATCAGCGTCGTAACTCCACTGACTTCACTGACCTTACCGCAATTAGTACAAGAGGTTTTGTCCCAGAGTGCTTATGATTTCAAGTGATGACAATAACAATCTAAGACTTAGCTGTCTGTGTAACTCTGTGCTACATGAGGGAAAGACCTAGTCCTAATTACTTAGTTAAATAAAGGATCCTCATCAGCGTCCTGTGACCAAGATAAGCACTGCCCTCATTTTTACACAGAGATAGGGAAAGGTAAAGCACAGTTCCTTTAGTAGATCTTACAATTCCCAACTCACCATCTGAAGCCCTGACCATGAGGTGACACACCAAAAGGAGGCATAGCTATTAAATGTGTGTAATTTAAAGCCAGAAGGGAACACTGTGGTAGGCCTCCCTCATACAACTGAGTAATTCTTTTCCCTTGCTAGATAAATGATGACAATAATACCGAGCTTAGCAATTCCCAGTTACACTAGAGAGCATCTCTTTCTGAGAGTTAGCCCATAGCGATTTTCAGATATTATCGACATAGCCTACAGTTCCAGCCATATCGCACCAGAGTCCTGGCAGACGGTTCATTGCTCCCTGTGGAGACAATAGGACTTCTTTCAGAGTTTATTGTCACCGTATCAGTATTGCGCCTCAGGTTATCAGCCAGCATCCAAATGTCAGTGCTGAGGAAGATGCTTATCCTATGGTCTGATTATTCAGTAATTTCCAGTTATTATTCTCTTTGTATTTGCTTCTGAATCCTGGCCATTGCCAGCAAAAAGATTTGAGGTAGATAGGCATGCTCCAGTTAGCATGGCAGTGCCCACATTCATAACCTGGTTGTGACCTGTGATGCACTGAACTTTGATGAAGTCAGATAGGTAGTTGAAAATTTTCTGTAGTTGTATCGGCCAGAGTAGATTTAAATCTGAAATAAATTTGTAGACAGAAGGATGTAGAGCAGGAACCCAGGAGTGGGGAGACAGCAATTGCCATGTAATTCTGGGGCCTGTCACTTAACTTTTATATGTGATGGGTGTCCTAAAAGAGAGGTTGTCATTTGTATTATGGACATACTAATTTGTCATGCTGACAGACAACAGAATCCCAACTCATACAGCCATTGTAACTAATTAAACAGAAAAACCAATCAACAGACATGGCAGATGAGGAATTTTAATGTGAAGAATTAAATATATAGAGTGACCTTGCAAAGGTGCTTAGTATAATTTTGTTTAATACCAGAGTCTTAGCAGGAAATTACCTTAAAAAACACGTAAAGCGTGACAAGGCAGTAATGACAATTTTGCCAGGGTTCCATAGCAGCTTTCATCCGGAGGGATCCCAAAGTATTTTATCAGCTGTCTAGATTCACTTCATGAAAATGAGAATGCGTTAAAATGTAACTTGGATACCACTGTGCTTGACTAGTGCTTGCTCTCTGCTGAGGTCAGTTCAGTTTCTGTTCTAGTTCAGGCATAAAAGATTAACATCTTTCTTTGTCCGTCTATCTACGTGGTCTTTGTCTTCTTCATTGGTGTACTATGATTAAAGTAATATGAAGAAGTCTGTTGTACAACCCACTATTTTTCTTTTAATTTTACTTCTTCGTTTCCAAGCAGCAGATATGTACCTCTTGTTCAGGAAAGGTGTACCTCTTGTTCAGGAAACAGGACCCAACAGCATGAGGATTTGCTTCTCAGCTCTATTGCTTTAAATGCGGTGAACTGGGCAATCCATTTCCTGTCTCATTCATAAAGCCATCTGGGTACATCAGCTCTGATGGATCATTTCAATATTATGCCTTCTATCCTCGAAATGGAACTTTCCCTCCCTTTTTAGATAAAAGCTGCTAATATTTGAGTCCCCATTCTAGTCAACCAGGCCGTCAGACATAAGGCTCCCTGACAGCATATTTGTGTCATGAACATGTGACGCTGCTCCTTGCTTCACTACCCCAGACAATAAATATTGTGGAGCCAGAGCAAGAAATGAGAAGGAGGATTTACAGTGCATAGCATCATATGGCTTGTAGGCTAGGTTCATCCCTGGGTTAGTGCTGTTCAATTCAGAGGAATTATCCCAAGCAGTGAATCTGCTCCAATGGCAGACATGCAAGACTGGAATTTTAGCTCTGGGTTTTTTTAACTCTTTCTTGTCCAAAATACATAGAAGGCTTAGCACAGGGTGCTAGGGATTTATACTGAGCTTGGTTAATCCATTGCAGTGGCTGGGGAGAATTTTGAGACTGGGATTTGAGTTCAACTTAGGTTCTATCGAGCTTCTAAAGCTATCCAACTTTCAGAGGGATTCAGGTAAGAGCTAGGATGAGAACATTGTCAAAGCTGACATGAAAAGGATTTACAAAGGTAAATGCTGAAGGAAACTGAGGGAAGGTCCTAAGCAGAGTTTGGGGAGTGGGCAGATTAATTTCTTTGTTGATAAATTCAAGGTAAGTTATTTTCAAATAAGTTATTCTTCTAGTTGCAAACCTCTCTGAAATTTAACTGAACTTTAAAAACTCAGTTTGTTATTAGATAGCTCAACAAAATGCTCTTTGAGCCCTTGGAGCAGTCAGACAGCCAACACTTCTATGAGGCATAAGGACTAGGAATATAAAATAGTATTGGCGATGCTGTAAGTCATTACATCCCTCAGCAGAGAATCTCTTTCAGTTGAGGAAGTAATGAAACTGGAAGGAGTTAAATGTTCAAACTTTCTAATTAGCCAAGGGTTCAGGCCAAATAATTTGATACATGATTTGCTCTCCTTTTTTAGTCAAGTTTTAGTTTCTTTACAGTCATTCTTATAATCTTCCTGTGCACATAAAAAGCAGTAAAAGCATTTAAGGTCTGTGAGTGTTTTTTATACAGGACAAAAGGTGTTTATGCATATAGTAGCTGTGCAGTGAGCTCCCAGTGGAATCCCAGGCTACATGGAATTTACCCGTTAGATACCATTTTGGAGAACATCTTTTCCTATGGAAATCACTGAAATTTATCAGATGGTCAGTTTTGCTTGTTTAGAAGAAAATGAAACCTTATGACATTTTCAATGCCTGGTAATTTGGACATACAATCTGATAGTAACAAACACACACACACCCCCCCCCCCGATCCCCAATAATGTGAAACCAAGTGCACTTAAAATTGGGGTTTTCTGAAATCAGAATACAAAGGCAGCCTTTGCCGAAGGAGGTGTATGCAACGGGGAGTGAAAAGAAAATGACAGCTATCATATCTGTCTGAATACCTCTGTGGCCTCTGTTACCATAGCATCTGAACTCTTCCGAATCACTAACCGATTTTGACTGCACAACCCTCCTGTCCAGGGTAGAAGCAGTTCCACTACTTTGAATTCATTCTTCCTATGGAGAGTTAAATGGAGAGGAGAGGAGGGAAAGAGGTATGGAGAGGCCAAATAAATCAGCACCATTAACAAAAAGGTTGAAAATTAAAGGAGAGGGAGGGGAAAGAGGCAAGTGCTAACAGTAAAACGAAAAATTAAGAAGTGCTATGATAAAAATGATACAGTATCCAGGCTGCCTGGTCCTCAACCTTGAAAACCCCATGAATAAAAGATGGCTCAGTCAAGATGAATTCTTTCAGTTAACCTTGTTCACAGCAACATCTTTGCAGGTCAGAAAATTATTACCTTTTCACTTTCCAGCTCTCAAGTGGATTCCTGAATATCTCTGCATATGGATGGGTAGATTGGATTGGTTTTGGCTGAACTGAATCAGCAGACTAAGTCTAGGAATATTGTGCAGTATCATTCTTTTTCAATAAGAACACAACAAGGAAAAAATCCTCCCTGAAACAAACAAAGGGACCTCAGTATGTTGCCATCAGGCTGTTTTTTAGCCATTGACCAGGCTGAAATAGCTGCACTGCAGCAGAAGTGCCTGGAAAAATTATGAGGACTTCAGCAAAACTGCAAAAGCTAGAGGAGTGAGTTGCTTGTGAGTGCCTGCTCCATTCCCATCTGAAAGGATTCATGCACCTTCCTTCTTTGTAGCAAAGCCCTGAATGTGCTTTCAGCTCCACCCTGCAACTATGCAGTATGGAAACACTCATCTTCCACTTTTACTTGGCACCTGTGGTCTTTTGACTGTGAGACTGGATGCTTAGGTTCTGAGTTAGGAAAGGTCCTCCATGGAGACTTTTAGACCCTAGATAAAACCAATGGTCTATGCATTTTCATGTCACTCATGTCACCAAACTGATGCAGTGGGGCTGTCATACACCCATGAGATAGGGATGGTGCTCCACCACTAAGCAACTACAAACCAGTGATATGCAAGGGATATGCACTACAGGGCAGTGCATTCCCCTTCTCCCTCCAAGCCATCAAGTCACTTCCAAAAGGCTACTGATTTAGCCCAGGAAAACAGCAAAATCTCGTAGGGTCCCCAGGAAAACAGCAAAATCTCGTAGGGTCCTGCTACTTCTCACATCCCCAGGCAAAGAAGAGCTGAGGGATAATGGAGTGTCATGTTTGTCTAATGGACTTATGACTACTTACCAATGCAATTTGATCAGCAAAAGTAGGCAAAATAAAGAGAGAGCTAACAGAGCACTGCAGCTTGGTGTTTATTGATAATCCTTGCACACTGGATACATTTGATCCTGAGGCAAACATGAGAGCCAGAATGTCCTTAAGGCAATTGCTTTTAGGCAGATCCACAGCAGTGTACTGAGGAATAAGGATTCTTAGCTACTCTAAACACTGAACATTCATTTAGGACAATAAGGTCAACTTGTCAGACCTTGCGGGTTACAGATCCTTAACTTTTCACTGAACTGGCTTTAAAAGAGGATCAGTTGTTTAGGTCTCAGAAAACTAGATGGTTCCTTGCCACAGAACAAACAAACAAGCAAAAAACTGGTGTGCCACCAGTGTCCAGGGTGCTAGGGCAAAAACTGACAAGAAAAGCCTGCGTAGAGGCAACAAGCACAAGGAATTCTCCCTGGTCCTTTTAGTATCAGATTCTTTAGATGAAGAACACAGTAATAGGTTGCAGAACCATATCAGATCATTAGAAAAAAAGCTAGATAGAGAAGCAGAAGCATATGGCAATGAAAAAGCCTGCCTTGAGAAGTGGAAAATAGACCTTTTCTGGTTGTAATAAAGTGTCAGCCTTTGTATAAACTGGCCCAGAGCCCAAAGAAATGGACTGTTGCTTCCATTTACAGAAGACCAGGTCTGGCCTTCTGATGGCTTTATAAATAAGTGCTCCATTATCTCTTACAAATATCTTTCCAATATGTTATCTGAGCCAAGGTTTATTCATTCACAAATCTGGTCATCTTCTATAGCATAAGCTAGTCTCTAACTTTTATCCAGGAATTTCAAAGTGCTCCACACATATCAGTGATTTCAGCTTGTTAAATGTTACCGAAAAGGAAGCTGAGGCATGGAGAAAATTAAATAAATGTATCCAAATTCATGCTGTGAGTCAGAAACAGACCCAGGAATAGACCTGCAATGAACATACCAGAAATGATGAAAGGTCAGGACAAAACCTAGGACTCACTAGTTAGATGAAGCTGCTTCTTTACAAGGTAAGACACTCACTAGGGCTAGGATTCACTGTGTGCATGCAGAAAAGCTGATAAAATGGGTACTCTTACATTGCGTACACTGTTCTTGTCGTGTCTTTCCCCTCATCAGAAGGCAGTGTGTAGTGCTCTGTGGTAATTATTTCACTGGTAGCTTTGAAACACCGTGGCAATTTCAACCTTCCAAGATCTGTCATTCAAGTGAAGGAAGGGGATGCCTCAGATGCTAGTTTCACTTTATTTTCCTTGCAGAGGTTTGTATCATGGGTAAGCATATTACATAAAAGAGTCACTGCTTGATGCAATTTGTGTTAGTTCATTAAGCACAAGATATGATTAACATGAACACTTCTTTAATCAAGCAAAGATGCTGTTACAGACACTTAAAAGCTTTGTGCACTTCTAGCCGTTCTTTTCTCCATATTGCTGCTCTGCCCAGATTTATAGGAGAGCAAACAGTTCACAGTCTCTACGCACCGGCATAGAGCAATTTTGAGCCATGGTAGCAGTTTCAATACTGGATCAGAGAAACTGCAAAAGAATCTGCTTCTTCCCTGCAAATAATTCCCTAGCTTTTGCACTTAAACCACATATCTGGGCTGTTAGGCACCAGGAAGGAATTACTCCATTACATGAGGTATGAAGAGCTGTGTAATGCTTAAGCAGGATGTGGAAGGTCAGATTACCAAGACCCCTGTTTAACCAAGCAAATCACTACAATGCAGGTCTGTTCAGACTAACTTAGAAAGAAAGAAAACTATCTTTATAATCGTCTTCTTTCTTGGTTCCCTCTGCCTTCAAGCCAGTTTGACATAACAGTTATTGTTTCCACCATAAAGATATGAACAAGACATGGCCTTTTCTTGCATCTTAACTTGTGGTATCTCGTCCTTATTTCAGTACTCTTTGTTACCGGTCTTGTTATTTAAATAAAGAATGACTCACTGTTTCATTCTTCTTTTCCTAGGCTTAGACTAGCTGAGGCCAACTGCAGCTGCCCCTGGCTGCAGTGGCCCAAACGTGTGGCTTTGTGTCCTTGCCGTAATGGGAGTTACCTGGTGCCTCTTTGCCCAGTCTGGTATTGTCAGACCATAGAGCTAGCTAAACAGAGACACAGGTGCTGCTTACAATTCACTTTGTCTACTCACTGCAGCCTGGTGATTCTCCATTACATCTCTGCTCATTATGAATACAGATAACAGACTATCATGAGCTGAGTAGCCTTATACTTAAGAGATAAAACTAATCTGTGTGCTTAGATCAGCAGCCTTGTTCTAGCCTAATCTCACCTTGGAAAGCACGGTAATTGCGGAAACATAGAAAGGAAATAAAGAGTAAGAGGGTGAGAAACCCAGTGAATGTATCCCTCTAATTCTACCCTATGTACCTATGGGCTTGCACTGGTTCCTGGCCACAGCTTTTCTGAGTATTGTGCATTTACACGGTGCATCATAAGAAAACAGTCTTTTACAAACATTCTTTTGTTCAAATAAAACCAGAAGTAAACCTTATGCATGGCCTCAAGAATAAACACGCTGGGTAAAAGAACCCCTTGTAGTCAAAGCTTAACTGGTACAATGGGCACCATGTGCAAAACACTTTCCTTTTATACTAGATTTCCTCTCTTTTCCCTGTTTTGGCCACCTTTTGTTATTTTCTCAGAACAAAAGCAACATCCATATGCTATGATGACCTTGGTATCAGATGGCTGTCTTTTGACCCTACTCTAATGCAGACAATGAAAGCAATAAAAACAAGATTGTTCAAATTGGAGTTCAAACTCTAAACCAACTAGGTTCAAGCAGGTGCACAGTCCTGCTAATACTACTTGTAGATTGCAAAGAAACGCCTGACCCAAAGGTCTGCATTCGGCTGCAGCAGACAGATCCAGATGCCTGTTTCCTAGATGGGTTTCTATTCTTATTGTGGCCTCGGCCAGACCTTTCAATCTTACTTTGAGCTTGTTTTTGGAGAGAAATCCAATATGACCAATAATCTACATCCAGATTTCCTTCTGCACTGGTTTTGTTGTGGTTATCCTAAAACCTCTGTGATTTGGCCATTCCCAAAGTCAATGCCATAATCTCCTTCCCTTTGGTGAAAATTTATACCAAAGCTTGTGAGACACAGTTTTCTCCTTTCAACTCATGCCATTTCAGCCTCCAAATGTGAGCTGAGACTGCGGAGTTATAAATGAAAAAACAAAAAGGCATCCAGTTTGTAAAATCTATGACTTAATATTGATTTTGGACATCCCATGAATTGAAACAAGCCTTTTGTGCAGAAATCCTCCAAAGATGCCATGTTCACCTCTCCTCTTGACACAACATTTTATCGATCTCCATGTTTGTGCCACATGAATGATGGATTGTCGGATATCAAACCTTGCAGTATTCATTTAATGCCTTTGAATAAAACATTTCTCACAGATTAACTGAGCAGTTTTAAGTGAACAACCATTTTCATCTGTTTTAAATTTTCATGGGTACTTTTCTGGAGAGCAAGTACATTGTTAATAATTGAAGGGAATGAGACCTTGTAATCTCTTTGTATTTTAATAAAGTCTTGTTGCACTCCATTCATTTATTTTTAAAATATCACCATTTATAAAAATTCATTAAATTTACTTCCTCCCTTTGAAATGAGTAATCCTGAGATTACATGAAAAGAAGTGATTATTTATGTAACAGGGAACTGGAATTTCGTTGTGTCCAGATAGCTATAAATGTGGCTTGTGATGGATTGAATGGATGAGAGGAGGGAGAAACATTTTTCAGTGGAAGCAGAGATGCACTGGAAGACCAAGTTTGGAAAGAGAGGAAGGTGTAGAGAGAAAGAAGCGGGAGGCTAAGAAGAGAAAGAATGGGGAAGCGGTTTGGCCATAGAGACAAATGGGCATGTAAAAACAAGACAAACTGTGGGTAGGTTAACATGTAGAAATATGTGTACATATGTGCATCCATACATCTCTCTAATATGTTTTTTTCCCTCATTCTGTCCTTTCACCCCTCCGTCTACAATGCTATTCCAGTGACCTATGCAACTTTCTCCAGCTCACCTTTTGTCTTCTGTCGCTCACTGTCAATCCTTTTCTGTGTCTCAGACTCCAGTTGAAGTCTTCTTTGCCTGTGCCAAGAGCTTCTCAAAGCTTGACTTTACACTGTCCTATTTCTCTTTTTCAAATACAATTACTTCTTTACACACAGCTCCAGGATTACATTTCAAAGGAGAAGAGAAAACCCAATATGTACATGATTTCTTTTATTATTATCAAGACAATGTCAACCCTTAGAATCCTGGTCTCAAAAATATTTCATTCTAGCAAGTTTCATTAACTTCAGTGGTCAGATAGAGCATGTTTGGTACAGGCATCTGATAAAGAGAGTCCTGACGGCTCCCAAAGATGCTGTACATTAGTCATACATGGTCAGAACAGCAAGTGAGTGAAGAGGCTTTGGCAGCAGTGCTGAAAAAAACAAAATAAATGCATTAGATGCCCTCCTCAGAGGATGTTTGTACACGTAGAGAGGGGGATTAGTCCTCTAACTGTACGCTAGTACAAGTTTTTGCTGATTCCATATTCTTGAGCTATTCCGCTTTCAGTTCTACATCTACTAAGTATCTTTTGGTTTGAAGGGGCTGGTAATAATCAAACACTCATGCCTTAAACTGAGATCTTTGCCTCCTCCAAGAATCTCTTTGAAATGTTGCGTGTAAATTGCTTGTTAATATGTGACCATCAGTCACCTCTGCGTAAATCTTTGCCAGGTATTAAAACCATTGAAAAGATGCTGGAATGCTGAGATAAGGTGATGCATTAGTGGGAGGAACAGAAATGGGACTGGGCACCACAGCTTGCATTTAGATAGACAGCATTCTGTGTGAGTGATTTCAAGCAACATGTTGTGAAAACCTGTTGTGGGAAGGAGCTTAAAACAGCTCTGCATTGAATCTTCTTGCAGAGGATAAAATCTTCGCTTTTCACATTTTTAATCAAGTTTCTGCTTAGCTATTTACTGATGAGCTCACGGCAGAGGATAGAAAAGGGCAAAATTGGTGCACAAGACAGATTTGTAATGGAGCTGCTGTTATTGAGCTAAGCAGGTTGAGTTTGATCAGTATTTAGGGTGGGACTTCTCAAAAAAAAAATGCTACTGTACTGCTAGAAAGGGTATTGTTCAACAAGAACATCAGTGTATTAAGTACCTCTAATCAGGTCCTTGGCAAAGGAGCACAGTCACAGAGGGTAGTATCAGTCACTGCTATTTGCTTGGATATAAAACTGAATGTCTGAGTACTAGTGATCTGGGATGCCTTCCCATTTGCAGACTAATATTCTTCCTGTCTGTATTCCCCTTGGATTTGCACGAGTTACAGTTCCTTTCACTTCCTATCTCAGACTGTGTAGCATCATCCTTAAATAGCTGTCATATTCCATCCAAGGTGGAATTTGCTGCATTTCAGTGGTGGATAAAGTGATTTCAGTTTTCGTATAGGAGAGAGATCACATGCAAATTGGGCTAAGCTCTGGGCCATGTCCATTTATGCTACTTCTGTGGCACAAAATAGTTGGGAAACTGCAGACAGGTTCCCAGAAGCACATGCAGCTGGCGTAGCTATCTGTAACACCCCATCCATGGCCCTGCAGGGGCACATCCTTGAGATTCCTCCTCAAAGTATTACTGACTATTGGAGTGCCTCTGGGTCATTCTCATTTATGCCATGGGCTGGTACCTGGTGACACCAGTCACAATGCAAAGGTTAGACTTTCACATCAGTTGGAATTTTATCTTGATCCCGTACAGATAAATGTACAGGTCCAATTTAATCTGGGGTGTAAACTTCCTGGAACAGCCAGGGAAGAAGAATACAAGAGCAATTAATTGATGGGATAGTTCACTCATGCTCAGTGTTTGTCCAGTTCTCTGGTATGGCAAATCAGCTCCAAAACATTGTCAGGCAGCACTGAATGCTTGGGGAAATGCCACCTAATTTGCATTTATTATTCCTGCTGTATCTCCAGTTACGGTCTTTAGCTCATGCATCTCAGACAGCGAAGAAGGAGGTTCTCTCTTAGGGCAGTAAATTGCTGGCTTGTCCTCTCCTTGAAAGTGAAATAGGGGCCAGTTTACATCTTTCCATTATGCATTTGTTTAGAGCCTTTGCCTTTCTACCAGGTCAGCAGTTTGTTCCTACGTACCTACTTGTCCCTAAAAGACACAGACTGCCCCTTTCCTGCAGTCCAGGACTGTGACTGATGGCTTTGCTTAGACCTTGGGAACTTCAGGCCAATGGTACATCTCAGCAGAAATAAGGATTTAGCCTCTTTAGAAAACAAATGACTTCTCTGGAAGTTCACTTGCTCTCTGGAGTATAACACAATCAGTGCTCAGACAACAGCACGCGCTCCCTGTGACCACAGGCTGGAGAGTAATGCAAGCCAGGGCTCAGCTGCAAACCCTTTGTACTTCTATGACATGCTTATTTGGGCTTGAGCTGCAAGTTATGTCAGTGCTTTTGTTACTTGAAGCTCTGGTGTCCTGATGATCCTCTTTTTGCAACTGGCTTGTTCCAAACTGACCTCCTTTAGCAAATGCACAGTCACACACACCATGATACCTGGGCACACAGTCACACAATCCCAAATTCACACGAGCCAATTCACTCTCTTTCATGACTCATCTCATTGCACTTACATGCATTTTTACAATCTTACAAACAGAATCATGCAGGTTAAATCTCTCCAACACACAGGCTGTTGTGGGCATGTGCTTTCTTGCTTGTAGATGCAGCCAGACACAATCCCATGTTCTCAAGCAGTAACATTCAAAATAAAAATATTCATACTTTCTTTTTTTCTCATGCATGTTTGCACACAGTTATAGCACAAACATGGTCACTTTCATCCATATGTACTCTGGATCTCATATTTCCACAATCAGAGTCTCACAGGCCCTCAGACATTGTCTTGCACAAGCAAACACAATCACTTGAAATCACTAGATTTGTGTGAACAACAGTGCATAATATGCACACTGTATGACAGGTAAAGTTATTCAGGCCACACTCCTCTGCATCACACATCCACTGTCAGTGCAGAGATCACATGAAAATGTTTTTATTTTTACTTTACTCGAGATGGACAAAATTAATGAACTTCACTCTAGGATCAGTAAAGTAGCTGTGGGAATGTTCTGAAATCATGTTACACTGAAGGTCTGTTATTTTTAATATCCCCATATCCCCAGGTGTATTTTCAGATACGATCTATGGGTGGATACTGAGCCAGCTGTAACCCTGACAACAGTGACCCAGATGGTAATCAGCAAAATGGACTAATTGAATAATGTTGAGTTAGAAACAGTGCTTTGCAGAACTCTGTTAGACCCTGCAGAAACTCAATATAATTTAAAGATGTTGAGTGAATTTCACATTTTCCATTGTGATCCTACACCTGGAAATGGTGGAAGGGACTTGCATATGGACAGCACAGACAGTATAAGAGAAACAGCCCAGTGCGGCAGTGTGTATCTGAGGAGATCTTTCTGAAATTAAAAGAACTGGATTTATTTTTCTCCATAAAACTCTTTGAGGCCCTTGAATAACCTAGAGACACAACTATTCATTACCAGTCAACAATCATAGACAGGGACAGCTCTGCCATATCCTTTAGTAGAGTTAGAACACCATGGCTGTGTATTTTTGGGGCGTTCCATTAGGTTATGAGGCTTACCTGTGCCCTGAAGAGGGAGGAACGTACAGCAGGTTTGTGCATGCTTTTTCTCTGCTGGAATACTAACCCAGGTTGTTAACGTGAAACCTCATTTCACGCGTTATGTGCCGTAGTGCTGCGCAGGCTAGGGATGTTGCAGGGTCACTGTAAGCATCACTGCTCACAGGGACAGGGAAGGTAGGATGGTGTCCCCGTGGAGCTGAGTGCATTTGTATTAAGGGCCACCATACCTCTGACAGGACACAACCAGGAGAAGATGTATTAAATGAGTCAGCTCACATAGAGAAATATGACAAATATCTGGAGGGAAATAGGAGGTAGAGTGTCAAAATGGTTGCTAAAAAAAGGGTTGAGGAGCTAGTTCAGGCCTTCCCACCCATTGAGGCTATGGTAAGCACACAGGGCTAAAAGGCTGGGCCCAGCGTAGAGAGCAGTTCCCTGTGTTGACTGTGAGGTCTGGGCTAGTGGTGAGTGTGGGAGGCGTGATTCAGCCACCCCCAGGGCCTGTGTTTCTGCAAGCTTGGAATCAGCCTAGCTGCAGCGATAGAGAGGGATGATTGGAAGTAGAAAACAAAGCATCTGTGAATGCAAAGGGGCATTGACTTTCTGTCATTAACCCTTGAGACCCTCTTTGGCAGCCCTAGCAAGGACAAGAATAATGAGCAGTGGCCAGTGTTGTTGCTGTGCAGAGACCACTCCAGCCAACTGATTTATGGGACAACTAAATAATTCAGCCTGCCCCTGCAATGCTGTATTAATTCTTGTTGTGTCGCCAGGGCTGAGGTGTGCCTGTGGCACACGTGCTTAGGATGGTTGCTTGACAAGCTCCTCCTTCTCACTGTACACAGGACATTAGAGCTGAGCCGAGACAGAAGGGTACGAAAGAAAGGGGCAACTGGAGTAGCAGCAGAAAGATGATGCTGGTGGGGAGTTTTGGGAACAGTTCTTGGATGAACAGGGAGCCCAAGGCAATGCAAGATAACTGCCAAGAACAAGACCAGGTCAGTCCAAGCCTGGAGCAGCCATCAATTTAGCCATGGTAATTCCAGCAGACATGCACAGCTTTGTGCCTGCTTGAGAGGAGAGACCAAGGGAACCTCTTAGCTGCAAAGCTCTGAAGAGCTTTCTCCTGTACACAGTCATTTCAGCCATGGTGATTGTTTGTGTGCTGCGAACTCCATTGTCACACCTCCAGGAATGCTACAGCCATAATCACAGAATCATTAAGGTTGGAAAAGACCTTTAAGATCATCAAGTCCAACCATCAACACAACACCACCATGCCCACTAAACCGTATCCTGAAGTGCCATGTCTACACGTTTTTTGAACACTTCCAGTGACAGTGACTCCACCACCAAATGATGTGTTACCCCTAATAATGAGACCATTCGTGAGAATTGCAGTCCCCAGGGTGAAAAATATTTTGAGACTACATTCAAAGGTCCATCAGTGGATAGGGGGTTGGAGTGAAAAGTCAGGAGAGGGATGAAGACACCCAGGTACAGGGGGTGGATGGGGTGGAGATTGATGATGTGCTTTTGCCAAGATAGGCTGGGTGGCATCTGACATTTCAGAAAGCTGTAAAAAGCCAGAAAGTAAACAAGCGTCATTAATTCCAACAAAGGGCAATGTCTGCTCTTTTCTTTAGCTTTTGCCCTTACTGTCTAAAGGCTTCGTTATTGTAAACAGCTTCACAAATTGCATAACAAATAGAGCTTTAAAATATTTAAAGAATAGTCGAATGGTAAGTAACTCATATTCCGTGGAGTGAGTCTTTTTCTTCCTTCCTTCTTTCCACTGCCATCAATCCGTCCTTTTCTCTTTCTCCCACTTCACCTTGTGTCTCTGCTCCCTTGATGTCTTCCTTGCTCTCTGCTTCTGCCCCCTTCTCTGTCTCACTCCTCTCTCAGCTTCTCACTCTGCCAGCCAGCATTCATGTGTTCCCAATGCCTCCAGTGTTTAGCACAGTTATTCTCCTAACTGTTGGGAAGGAAGAGATTTGGGGTGGAAAATTTAATGAGGTGATTCATAAGCCAGCTGTTTCCCATTTATGTTTGTTTCTTGCTGGAACAAGAGAATTCGTACATCCACTTGGCAAACAGAGGGACAAAGTGTCAGAGTTCAGCTCTGTGACACACACAGACTTTCACATGCTTTTGTTCATGTATGATTTGGGAGATGCAGAGTTGTAGCCCAGGGTCACAGCTAAACTCCAGCTAAGCCCCACTCCGGGCTATGCCCAGCATAAAGCTGGCAGGGAGAATCTGCAAGCATGGTGCCTTTCAGACGGAGGAAAACAGCTTGAGAAAGCAGCTGACATTGAAGAGCACACGCAGCAGTGACAGACATTATTTGCAGAGGTGCCAAATCATTTCTGCAGGCTATTTCGGTTCAGGCACAGGGTAGCGCAACCACAGTCCCTCATGATAACCTATCATGCTGAGGAGCGCCTGGATACAGATGACAATTCATCCGGGGATGCTCTCCCTCTCTTTTCTTAGGGCTCATCTTGTTGGCCCACACATAATATCAGAAGATGTTGTATTGTTAGATATGAAGCATCATATTCAGGCATGAATTTATTTTCAAAAGTGAAGATTTGTAGTCTGTTCCTGTTTGTGGAAAGGTCCCTTTTTGAATTACCTGAACCAAAAAAAGCTACAGACTCACCTATGGATAGCAGAGACAGCTGTCCCACTTGAGAAACCTTGGTTTCTTTCTTGTTGCTAAATTCTGTGAAATTCAAACTGGGCAAAAGTGAATATTGCTCAGCCGAGGATTGTTTTATTATCTAAGAAGCCTACCCAGAGTTATAATCAAAATGAAGAGCAACTTGGATGTATATGTTTTAATATCATGCTCCAGGATTATGCCACACTGTGCCTTAAAGCTAAAATGTGATGTTGGAGATTGGTTACTCGGATCCACTGGGGTAGGAGTTCATACTTAGGATGATCAGAAGAGGCGATGTGACAGTCTTATCTTGTGGCTATTGGCCTCCTGCATAAAGGAAAGTAGGTGCAAAAGTCCAGCTGCTCTCATTTTAAACTAATCCAGCGCAGATATGTGAGATGAAAGCAGCTGCACCCAAGTCCTGACTCCTTCCCAAGAGTTCTGGAACAGTCTTCTCTGTAGGCTGCTTGCTTGGGCTCTCTGTTTCTGCTCTTTTCGTGTCAGCCTATGAGACCGAGACTATGCAGCGTAGAGAAACTCCTTCTTCGATCCGAGGATCGGCCTGAAAGCATTCTCTCTCACAGCTATCTTCTGTGGCTCGCCTGCCACTGCTTCAGAAGTTTCCTGTTACGTGAGCCTGGAATTCATTCTCTGCTACCACGGCTTGTGGTTAATAGTGCTTCTAACTTCAGCGTCACTGGGATCTTTCCTCTGGCTGGAGAATCACCATGGAGACCCCTCATGTGTCTGTACACCCCGCACACCTCTTGGCCCTGGCATTAATCCTTTTGCAATGTATCACAAAGTCAGCTTTAGCTTGGAGGAGCGATCAAATAAATATGAAAACTGCTCCCAGAGGAGGTAAATATTCGCTAGACAAGCAGAAAGAAAAGCAGTAATATACCATGTAAGCTACTGCCTTTTATTAGCTTGGCTCTCTTTTCTCCCCTTGTAAAGTATTGTTGCATTGTTATATTAATCTTTACTCTGAAGCAAATTAAAGCAGGGACAGTTGTCAGAGTATTATTAAGAACATCTGTTTAATTAGGGCTGCCTTTGCATCCATTTGAGAGAGAAATGTAACACCCCTGTTCATCCACTCCCGCTGTCTCACTCCCCCTTCCTACCCTTCCCCAGCTATGTTGTGTGCCAGAGGAAGAACGTGTAGTGAATACAGGAGCACCTGGGGCCTTTATTACCTTCCATTTCCTCTGCTCATAAAAGGTGTCAGTTCTTCCTATTAATGCTGGGGAAGGAGGCGGGGCAGGCAGGGAGGTATAGCTGTCATGGGTTTTTTTAGTGAGCTCTCTCTTGAGAGCCTCTATCCCTACTTTCTTCCCCTCAGAAAATAATTTGGAATTCTGTAAAGAGATCATGAATAACTATTAATTATCATTAGCGATTTGCCAGTCCAGGCCAGCCTTTCATCTGGGAATCTCACAGCAGTTTTACAAATGCTAATTAATTGAGACTACTTCATGAAGTAGTCTGTTAAACTCATTTTACAGGGGTAAATCAAGGCTAAGAGATACGAAGCAACTTGCGTGAGTTGAAGGTGGTGCTGCCAGTGGAACCCAGGCTTCCCAGCTACGCCACCACCCCACAAGTGGGGTTCTCAAGCTCTCCCACCTTCTCCTCAATGTCCCAGCTGTGTGATGGCACCCCCCCTGACACTTAACACAAGGCCACACCAGGAGGTGATAGAAACAGTCGCCAAAGCTTTAGCCTTGTCCATTTCTTTGTCTTCACAAGATGGTTCACAAAATGCAGGTTCACTAATAATGATAAAATACAGTGATTACTAACTGCAAGCTGCCTATAATTGCCAGAATTTGAAGGGAGGTACGGGACTGCTCTGAACATACTCTGTTCTTCCTTAAACACTTGCTACTGGTCTTTGTCAGGGCTGTGATCCACCAAAGCTTTTGCTCTCACCCATTCAAAGCAGTTTGTACAATTTTATGCCTGTCTGTTTCCCTTTTTCCATGTATCTCTGCATATCTCTGTCCTTCCAGATTGCAGTATCTGATTGTCTAGGCACCATTTCTTCTGTATTTATGTAGCCATTTACCCAGGCAGCCGGCAGTGAATTAATCATTATGTCCACAGTCTCAGCTGGGAGAGGTATTGACTCATAGATTCAAGTCCAGGAGGCCAAGAGCTTGTTTGTTACCTGATAAGACTAAACTTCATTTGGGGCTGCCCAAGATGTCACAGGTGCTTTAATGAACTAACTTCATGAACTATGAAGGTTGGAGCTTAGCTCTGTACCAGTGCATAGGAAACACAGTTTGTGTATCTGATTGATCCTATTCTGTGTGCAGCAATTTGGCATGCTGCAGATCGCAGCAGCAGTGCAGGGGAGCGCTTGCAGCAAAGAACAGTTATGAATTCACAAGGGCTGACAGAAACAGAACTAACTTCCCCCATGTAACCCTTTCTCTTCTCCATGCCCTATCTATCCTATCATATGTTTTTGAAAATGAGAAATTTCAACTGAGTCAAAACTTTTTCTTCATTTAGCATGGAGCATTTTCCCCTAAGAGTATATTCCCTGGAAGGTCTGCCTGTTGTCATATAAATTATCCACAGACTCAGGCTATCTGGTAAGTTAATCAGGTTTAGAACTATGTCAGGTCACTCAGAAGTTCAAAGCATTTCGTACCTTCGTGTGAATCCAAATTCCAGTAAGCAGGCTGAGATATTGTAGCAAGAGCTATTTTACATGCTAGAAATAGTAAAAAACCCATAAATCCTTGCTCAGTTTACAAGTGCCTGGAAATATCTGCAGTTTTGGGACAGTGTAAAAAATCTGGACTCTGCATATTTGAGGCTTTCCCATCATTATAAGTATTAACCATATAATTAGGTATTATCTGAGAATTATCCATAAATACTCACCACAACATGATATTTGCTAAGTAATAATTAGGCGATGAAAGGAATTCAAATAATACCTTTGTCTAGAAAATTAAAGGCCCTGCATTGCATTTATACAGCACCATGCTGAGGGGGTAATAGGGTTTAAAATGGCAGTAAATTAGCTAGACCAAATCTCAGCCCCTTAAGTGTAAAGAAGTTATAGGGCAAAAGAGAATCAGGCCTCCAAAGAAATTTTAGAGACTGCTATGTAGATTACAGTTCTTTATGGCAACTTTGAAATCCAGTCAGTGAAAGATGCAGGCATCACAGTGTGCTTTACCATCCAGCTCCAGAGGAGCTGTCTGGCTGTCGTCAGGGTGATGGAAGGCCCCCAGGCCATGTTCACACATTTCTGATACCAAGTTAGATGCTGTACAGGAGCTTGTCCTACTGTACCCAGCTCCCTGGGCACTGCACAGAGCCACGCACTGACAGCTACAACATCCCTCAGCGGTGGGTTGACCACGTTAGAAAAAAACCACAGGACAAGGCACTAGGTCCGTTCACAGGGACAACTCCTGTGGCCTACGCTTCCTTCAACATTTTCATTTTAATTGAAGTCCCCATTTTCCAAATTCAGGTTCTTCTCAAAAGTACAGGATTTTTCTTCTCTAAACTTTCACTATCGTAGATTGGGTGAAATGACAGCTACCAAGGATGGAAATCATTTCAATGGGATAGAGGTACACTTTGCTTTGGTTTGCAATGTTTCAAAACTCTCCTGATGAGCACAGCAGAATCTTATGTATCAGTAGAGATTTTCAGTTCAACCTAAGGAAGACAACATGCAAATTTCATGGAATTTCTTATTTCCATTAGTTTCATCCTGGAATCACAGGGCACAAGCACATTTAGGGAAAGCCTTTGCTGCATAGGACTAAGTGCTGAGTGTCTCAAAGCAGACTACAAAATTAAAGGAGAATTTAAACATTAGATCATTTGTATTTCAACTTTGCCCTCCCTCCCCCTTTGAACACAGTGTAAAACAGGGATAGTAACCTTCCACAGGAACTCCCATCTTAGTTTTATATAAATCCACTCATGTTTGTGTAGATGTATATAGCTAAGCACTTCAGAAGAGATCAGGAGGAAGTGAACAAGTTTTGCTTGCATAGCAGGGCTTGAAAAGCAAGCTGCAAATAAGGCTTAGGGCCATACAAAGAGCTCTGAAGGTAAAACAAAACCCTGAGTACCTGCTCAGTTGCGGGGCACCATGTCTACTGGACAAGGATAGAATCCACTTTGGATAAGGATGGGGTCACAGAGATAAGATATGGTGAGACACTCTAGTGGCAAACTGATCATAATGCATCTGCAGAGAGAACGGAACTAACATGCCTGGGTAGGCTTGGTGCTGAAAGTGTCTAATGTTTGCATGCAGGAATTTGGAACGTGACCGTTAAAGGTAGCATTTAAGGCTGGGTTTTTTTCCCCTCAGTCAGTCTGATAGGTTCTTTTAATTTTAGCACTGGTGATCAGAAAAAGCCCACCTCTGGTACCCTGTCTGAAACACAGGGTTTACTAAAAGCTCATTGTATCCTAGTGGTTGGTGGTTTATGGCTTTTTCAAGAATAAAAGCAGCATTTGACTTTTGGAAATGGAAAAGGACAAGAGCGTACTGCTTACGTAAAGTTTCCTTATTCCTCTTCCTGCGTGCTTTGCTTGTGGGATTACAGCACTTTACATTTCCTCTTCTGTGCAGCCAAACCTTTAAACGGATACTTTGGTACCTGGTGCATTTTGATCAATAATACTTGCTGTCTCTTAGTTACTCGTAGAATGGGACTATAAATGAGAACAAGCAATACAACAGGGTGCTGTAATCACTGGCGTAAGTCACCCTTCACAGCAGCTGACATGTGACTCCTTTTGCCTTGAATATGTTTGCCTGGGTATAGCAGTGTTTGCCCGGGTATAGCAGTGTTTGCCTGGGTATGGCAGTGCATTCCTCGTCACTATATTTTGAATAGTGATTTTCTATGGATAAGACCCAGCTCTCATCTTGCTTCTTGTCTGATGGCTCCTTGAGATGTCTCTTCAACCTAGAGAGCAAAAGAGGACATTTTCCAGCAGAGATGTCTGCACTGGATCAAAATTTAGTCTTTGTGTACTTTAAACACTTTCATAAATGGATCAGAGCTGGAGAAAGGTGCTAGTGTGACAGTCATAGCGGTTGGAATCCTCTGCAGGAGGGGAACAAAATGAGCAAATTCTCACTCCACACCCTGTACCATCACGATGCCTCAAACCTCCCCCTCTGGCCTCTGCAGCTGAGAAATTGTTCCCATTTCTGGTCAGCAGAAACCAGTGGAGTTGAGTTAGTACCACCTGACGTGGGGATTTCTTGGGACCTGTCCACATGAGGATTGAACCTCCAGTTCATGCCGTTACCCAACCGCCACCAGTCAGTGCCAATCTAGATTTCTGCAGGACTGGGACCTGGTTATCTCTAGCTTGGAGCAGGTGACAGTTGGGTGTCTGGCATCTGAATTTAATTCTAATCACTTTCACACTCACCCTCTGGCAAAGACCGTCGGCTTCAGGAGGCTCAAGTCCTGCCCATGTCTTTTAGTAAAAGAGAGAGGCTGTGAAATTTTCATACCATTAGGAAATAACAGAGCTGAGGAAAGAAGACAATTTGTCTAAAAAAAAAAAAGTGTGTGAGGGCATCAATGGTGCTTAAATCTGTGCAGAAAGTGCACTATAAACTTTAGCTGCTGTGTAGGAGACTGAATCAACTGAAATCTCAATCAGATTTAAAAATGTTTTTACTAAAGTTCCCCTTTCAGCCTTTTTCTTGTAGGTTTTAAATTCTAATGTGCAGAGAGGACAAAGTAGGTGACTTAAACCTGCCACTGCCTGGTGAACTCTGTCTTTTTATATACGGAGTCCTCTGCCCAGAAGGCTTTGAAAACAAAATGTGTTTCTGTGCTCTGATCCGTGAAGGATCTGTGCTATGTTTATTCACTTCACAGAAGTAAACACCTATGTGTTGAGGACAGAAAATTTAAAGACAATGCCATGCTGGTAACATAAAAACTGGCTTAAACCTCTTGTAAATTTGGCTGAGGATGTTTAGAAAACCCAATCCATATTCAATGTACACAGCTATACTGGCTTGCACTGTTCAGATCTGCATCCTGCCTAAGTTTTGGACAGCAATCTGCAAGTTAAAACGTATGTACTGTATGACCCTAGAGTGGTTAGTTGTTCTTCAAATGTCTGATGCAAAGGGCCTCATGCTGGTAAGCCTACAGGCATGTTTATTTTGCAGAGCTCTGTAGGTTTGAATGCTGCAGCCCTGCCCCAGCTATTTGTAACCCATATCTCTACCAGAGATTACTGTCTGCCTGTCTGTGGGAGGAATGTTCCACGAGTGCCCTGTAAGCTGCTTCCATCAGACTCAGGCAGGTTAGTGCAAACATATCATTTATGCCATTTGAGCTAAGCTGACCGATTATGACTGAAGTGGATCAAGGAATGCTCTGAAGAAGCAATCTGTCCGCTGAGCTGCAGGGACAGTAACTTCTGACAGAAGTGCAATAACAGTGCCGTGAGGTAGCAAGACACCATATTAAACTTCTCCAGCTGGTCTGTAGAAGGGCCATCTTTTGGAAAAGGCATGCCAGCCTGCTAGCTGAGGTTCCTCTGCAGATGCAGGGCCCTCCCAGTGTTGTATCGCTATAAATATCATAGCAAGGTTTGCAGGGCTTCTTTTGTGAATTGCTGCCATCTCAGCCAGGTTTCCCCAGTGAATTCAGGTAGATAGGTGAGGGTTTTTCACTTGCCATTGCATAAATTTCCATATTTTCTGGCCTTTTGGGGAGAAATTCCATGGCTTTACAGTGGCACGGCCCTAGTTCAACATCCTCAGTAACCGGCATTCATTCTTCTGCAGCTTCTTACAGTCCCAGCGCTGGGACATGCGATGCTGCACTCTGCCTGGTGAGCTTCGGGTCTCAGGCTGTAGAATCAAGCAGCTCTGAATCTCTTATTTCAAGACAAGAGATCCCGCATGGCAGTAGTGAGCAATTGGCACCATCTGCCACTGTGCAAGGCCTTGTAGGCTTTTCTGTAGCTGGAGGAGATTTCTCTCCGCTGCCACCTGTATGCCATTTAAATTATGTATGCATCCCCTCCCTGATATCTTTGTTTCCAAATGAAAGGCAGAGATGAGACAGCAAGATACTGCAGGTCTGCCTACCTTTCAGGCACTCTAAATCTGCCATGTAACATTTGGAGGGGTTCGACCTTGGTTCTTGTGTGGTTCCCACTGGGGCAAAAGTAGAACTGTCCTCCTCATTAGGTCAGATTGCCATTTTACCACGACATTGAATGTAGAGTGACATTCACTCTGCAGTGCATCAGCCTAGGTCAAGTCCCGTTATCATTTTCCATTTCTTGAAATCTTCTTCCCCATCTTATCTCTGTTTTCTTTTTTTAAACTTTAAAAAATCAGGACATGGTACTGAGCTTTGGAGTCAAGAGTCCCTGGTGGATTATTAACACCAATAATGAAGAGAACAACTTTACGAGGATGAGGAGTTTGTTAAACTCATTAATTTTATTCATAATAGGGAATTAATGTGCAGAAAGGCAATGTCAGCCTGGCAGTAATTGCTTTTTTGGTTTAAAACATGAAATGCAAAAGTTAAAAGTCATTTCCAGCTGCTGCTTCCTTTATCTTCTCCTTCATTCCCCCCTTCGTTCTCCTACTCTTCCTGTCTCTTATTTTTGTTTCACAAGAATTGTGGTTTTTTTTTTTCTTCTGCCTCTTCTTCATTACGAGTCATTATATTTCATCATTACAAGACTCTGGTCATGTTTCATTGCCTTCCCATTATGTTTTCATAATTCTTTCTCCCTATGTTACCATACAGAGCAGAGCCAGGCAGAGAATTCAAGCAGCTCAGGTCTATTTTGATGCCTTACCTCTTGTTGGAGTTAATGAGCAGCCGTATCTCTGGCCACTTTTGGCCTTTGAGCAAGCAGATGCAATTTGTTTTCCCACTCACTGAATATACCACCTCCTTCAGGCAATGGGATGTCCTGTGATTCAAGGTTAATTCCTTGTGAAAATGCAAATACCATTTTATGCTCTCCTTAAAGTTGAAATAGCTCTTTCTCCTGTAGACTTCAGAATGTGGGAGGAGGGAAGATTATTGAATAAAAACTATTGAAGAGGAGTGCTGACCAGCCTAAAGCTTGCTTAATGTTGTCTGGCATTGTGGTCTTTCCTGCTCTTGGAAAGGAGCATCATTCGATATTTACACTGCAAGGAGAAAAATCCGCCATGTCAAGCTTGCTGCTGTTGTAATGCTGTAGCCCTGGACTAAGCCCCAGACTTTTTAGGTTTGATAACACTGTCACAAGTACAGCTTAGTCCTGGACTGAGCCCAGAAGTTCATGATCTTTATGGTCTGACTCATCTAAGTTTTATGTAGAAGAAGATGTGTAGTTTGGTTGTCAACGTTTCACATACACATGTACCCAAATGCATGCAGTCAGCTTCAGCTCTACTTTAAGATAGAATGGTCTGAAATGGTGTGAAAAGGTCCAAGACAGGCGTCATTCAATTTGAAGAGAGGAAAGGAAAGAGTAAAAAGCTCCATCTTTTTAATATCAGTTTTTATTGTTGCAATAAATTTTATCAATTGCCTAAATGCAAACAGATTCTGAAAAACCACATGCAAAGTTCCCAGAGCCGTACAGGAGAACTGGAAACTTAGAGGCAGCTTTGTTGTGCCTTTCTTCCAGGGTGCTAAGGTGATTCAAAGAAAATCTTGAGAATTGCTCTCAGTCAGACTCAGTCTCTGCTAAGGAGTCTCAGTTTGGGCTCCTTTATAATTGTCTAGACCAGAATATTAAGTCTGAGAAAGTCGTGTGACCCAGTTCTAGGTGCAGACCTCATGACTCATCTCAACCGCACCAAAATAAAAGAAAAATTAGTTATCATCCTTTTCTTGCTCTTTCCCTCTCCTTTTTTATATCTTCAGTGTGTGTATGGCTTAATTTTAGTTCTGATAAAAGCAAATGACATTTTAATTTTTATAGCATGATTTATTGTCATTTGGGTTTTAATTTATGAAAAAATAATTGAAAAGAAAGAGGGATTTAACCCTGACCGGCATTCTTGATAGCTATGAGCCATAGCTATGAGACTGTAGCTATTTCAGGATATATTTTATTCACCCAAGCAGGACAGGGATATATCATTTTCTGATACTAGTTCTATGCAAAGACTTAATTGTTTGCTTGCTGGCTGAAAAAAGATTTGAAAAGAAAAATAATCTGATGAACACAGTACACATTTTTTTCTACCAATTTTCTGCAATCAAAATGAAACATCAAGGAAGTATACTTGTTGTTTATTTTATTTCTCTGTTCCATTACAGACCTGCTCTGTTGTTTTGTGGTATGACCTCTCTATGTGACAGTCACTCCATTTGCTTTTCAAGAGTTAGGAAATAGCTGTGTTTCCATCCATCGGGGTCTACTGGTCTTGGTACATATAAGGATATCCTCACCTGCCCCTTGAAGGCTGCACTTCTCCTCTTCTCCTCCCTGACACATCCTCATGATTGCAGAGTGCCGCGGCAGAGAAGAGTATCATTACCAGTAGCCATGCCCGTCCTTGCCCACCTTCCAGTCATTTGGGAGGGATGGGGTCTCCTTTCCTTCCTTTGGAAGTGATAAATTCTGTTCCCTATCACCAAAGATTTGTGTCTGCTATAATTTATAGCTGATTTAGAGGACTCTCTGTCTTCTGTCCATCCTCCTTTCATGCCCTGGTCCCATCAGCACTATCTGGCAAGCCAGTAAGACTTTCATCTCTAGCTGGCTGCAAGGATCACAGTTCTGTCCAGGTCCTAAGCAGACGGTGGCTGCCTTATTGTCAGGAGTCATCTATGCCTCTGCCACAAGCAGCCTGGCAGGCCAGAAAATATGGTTACCAGGCTGCCTTGCTAACTCCCGCTATGCTTCTACTCTGTGAACCGCAAAGGGATTTCATATTCCTGCAGGGCTGTACCTCTCAGAGCCCAACCAGGACTTGGCAGCATCCAGCAGTGCCCTAGAGGCCCACAAAATAGCACAGACACATCTACCAGCACCTCTTTTGATCTGTGAAGAGGCACACGGTGCCTTGTCAGAGTCCAGTCAGGCTCTGAGGCACAGGTCGACCTCCAATAGCTTGCCAGGGATCCAGCCTGTATCAAATGGGGCAGAGCCCTGTGTCCCCCAGCCCTTCTGCCCCAGCTTGCTGCCCTAGCGGGCTGCGGGAGCACATCCTCTGCTCCCTCTTAACGGAAGGTGACACGGTGGCTGTGCTCCATAGCATGACCACGAGTCGCTTGGCAGCTGGAGAAGCAGCGTGAGCACTTGGACCCAGCCCCAGTGTGTGCCAGGGCCTAATTGGCAGAACTGGTCCTTGAATGCTAATCAGGTTCCTTATTAGCATCACCCAGCAAAGGCACTGGGGAAGGAGTGGGCATAGTAGCAAACAGAAGCATAAGGAGTGCTACCCGAGTCCATTGGAAAGGTCTAGCTAATCCTCTGTCCTGTCTAAATGGCTGGCATGCATTTGGCTGCAAAGAGGGATCTTTCCTCTAATGCTTTTCTTTATCTTTTATAACAGCTGTGGCCAAGCTCAGTATTTATATTAGTTCTTTTTTAAATCCTCTTGATCTCTATTTTATCTGGTAGTGAATTCCACAGCTTAATTATGCATTTGAAAAAAGTAATAATTTACCTATATTCATCATAAATATGATGCCCTTCCCTCACCCCTCCACTACTTTATTTTATGTATGCACAAGTTCACACATCTTCATCGCAAGATGCCATTGCGAGGTGGATGTGTTAGGAGGGTTTTCTTTGGTGCCTGCTTTGTACAGTGAAAGATGAGTATGCACAGGCTTGCAGCTTCCTTTTTGCCTCCCGGTAAGCGTGTCTCTGTGCACATGGTCACTGGGGATTTAAACAAAGTTTTCCACATACAAAAAATGCAATACAAAAAGAGCTCGGCTCTCCTTTCACCTGCAGAGGGAGCCCGGTGAGGGCCAGGGAGATGCTGTCTCTGCCTTTTCTGTGCAATTGTGCAGATTTATCACATCTTGGACCCCATGCTGTTAGTCAGAGGCCTTTCACCAGGACTAAACTCACCTGAAGAAAAAAAAATCACACTACATTCGTTCCCAATCAAGCTCTCCTGCTTTTCTGCACTTTAAACATCTTTGAGTAAACTGCTATCAACAGCATCTTCACCTTCCCTCCCTCCATGGGGTCTGTCTTGTGAGCACAGCCCAGGTGAAGAACAGCAAGCAGATGTTTGGATTTCACACTGCACCTCTCCTCCCTCCCCATCTGCCAGTCCTGGAAGAAAATTTTTCACCAATAAGTGCAATGGGGATTCTTAATGAACAGCCTCTGCTAAGCCAGAAAAAATGTCCTGTGAATACCGGGGGCAGCTGATGGATCTGTGCTGGTGTTGAGGGCAGGATGCTGGGGAGCTGCAGGGATTTCTTGCTTCGGCAAGACAATTCTGAGTTCCTGCAGCCTTGTCTTTAGCAGACGGGTAGATCAAGGACCACTGACCAGAGCTTTGCCAGTTCTGTGAAACTTAACGTGACAGTCTGTGGCCTCCAGCATTCAAGGACTCCTGGTGCCTGATTGTCTGCAGTCTTCTTGCATCTGAGAGGCCAAGAGGAAGAAGGTTTTGGGTTCCTTCCTGAAATGCCCATATCCTCATGTGTCAGGAATTAAAATCTTAGTCCTGACATAACACCTACTGCATTTAAATGCTGTTACTTATTTGTGCAGGGAAGGAAGGAAATGAAATTTTAACCTATATAAGCAGGCTTCTAAAGTGCAATTCTAGCAATACAATGCAACATTCTAGCAATAGATAAAATCACTGTGCTTTGCATATATTAGGGATGCAGTGATAAACCAGGAATTTAGATAGCCCAAAATTCTCAGTGGATTACACTAGGAAATGCAGCTACTAAAATGGGATCTGAAAATGGAGTGCATTTTTCCAGCTAGCATATAGCACGGTCCTGGGATGATATAAAGCCATGGGTGCGATTTCTTGTCAGTCTGGGCATGTGTTTCCTCCAGAAAGATTCTCCCCCTTTGGAAACATTTTCTCTGATTGTGATTCCTCTCAGCAGTTTCTCTCTGACCTTTGAGTTTAGAAAGCCCTTAAGTACCAGAAAGAAGGAAAGCAAAATATTTGTAGTGATAAATTTTTGCTCTTGCTGGCAAGTCAGTATTAGTCCTATTTTTGTGACTTTGTCAAGCTCTAATGGATCAAAAATGGACCTTGTTTCCAATAGAATTGACTCTCCAAGCATGTACCTGTGCAGAAGACCACATTTTGTCTCCACAATGTAATAAAATGATATCAGATTTTATAGATGCTACATGTTTTGTTTATGTGCTTTATTTTATACATTTCAAAAGGATAAAAATGACAGACTCAAAATATGGTACTTTTGCAAAACCGCACCACATTGCCAGCAGCATCCTAAATTAGAGTACATGTAAATAGACTGTATGGCATTTGCAGAGCCTTGCTGCCGGTCTAGCTTGAGTGGCTGGTGGTGTAGAGACATTGTTTGTCTCAACAGCTCCCAGTTTTGCAGCTCTAAAAGTGGCAGCTGGGACAGCCTAAGCATGGGCACTTGGACTCAGAAAACCCAGTGAGTCAGCAGGCAAGCCCAGTGTGGAAGGACACCAGCACCATGGTTTTCCACTAGCAGGTGCTGTGCTTGCTGGAAGCATCCTTCTGCGTGTGAGCTAAAGAACCAGCTTGGCTGCAGGCTGCAGGCAGCAAGGAGCCCAGCAGGACCCTCCATTGAGACATGGCTCACCTCAGTGTGTTTGCTGTGGTCTGGCTGGATTCCTTCCACTCACTTTTAAATCAATCCTGCAGTTTCAGACAGATGTGGTACGTTTTACAGTCTCTGTTGAACTGCTTGGTTGTCTGGCAGTGTGCTGCTGTAAGGTCTGCTGCTTGCCAGTACTGGCTGTATTTCAGTGACAGATGACATTTTCCTAGTGTATGCATAGTTTATAACCAGCTTTTATTAAAGCTTTCTCCTTGAGCAAAAGGACATCTACTAGGAGGAGACACTGGCAATGGAATCAGGGGTCTTTGATGCCATCCTGTTGATTGACTGAGAACGTACCACGTCCTGCTTCACAGAGCACAGCAGGAGTCTATCAACAGAAAATATCTCCTTTCCTTGCATCTTTGGGCCTTTCTCAGCCAGCACTTGGCCCAAATATTCTCCCTTCGCTATCTTTCAGAGCTGTGCTGCTGCAGCTATTTCTGCCTCTGCAGAGCTGCTTTCTTGGCTTCCTTAGCCTTCTTGCTACTCTTTCGCAAACATACAAACCATCACAAAAAAATAGCCAACGACATGTCTTCTTCTGGGAGTAGCTTGCGTGTGCATTTATTTTTGGCAGTAATTTTTCTGTTTGATTGATGAAACACATTCATGTTTTGATTCTCTCATTCCATATATATCTGCATAGCATATAGGAAAGGAGGTGTGAAACACGAACGTACGCAGCACATGGTTTTTGTAGGAGTGTGGATGAGAATATACATTATTTTTGTATGGATAAGTGCACGTCTTTAGATGTCTCTCGGTCTGTGCCAGGCACAGTATATGACAATACAATTATTTTATACATATTTGATGCATTTCTGTGCAACATCAATGTGGTTTATTCTTCATGTAAATTCCTGTTTTAAACAACTTTACTTTCCTTCAACCAGCTTATTGTTTTAAGCTCTGCATCTCTGTGAACTATGAGGGATAGGTAAATAGGGAGCCAGAGAATGGAGTGAGGCAGCTAGGAGATGATTAATATTGAAAATATCAGCAAGCATCAGCCCTTTGATCACAAGGCATGTTTACAAAAGGACCTTTCCACTGCATGAGGATGCTTGCACACTCTACCAAGCTAGTTGGCATTCAGTGCATGCCATAGCATCTGGTTCTGTCTCTTGCTCTGTGGCTGTCCAGAGAGAGATTGTAAAATGAATCGACAGGTAGATAAATAAAGAGAGAAAACTGGGCTATCGTCAGAGACAAATGCAGGTTTATGTAGATGCAACTTGACAGGAGGTGGGGAGGGGTAAGTCACGTTTGCAGACTGTGTGTGGAAGCATTGCAGTTGCACTGGAGCCTGTGGTCCAAAGGGTCTGGGAAGCTGGCTGAGAAGACTGGGACAGGAGAGGGGAGAGGTGGGATAAGCACTGTCAGTTAGCTGGACTTGGTGCCCAGTTTCAGCCCTTGTGCCACACCTGATGCCAGCTGTGCCACATCACTGCTCCAAAGCATTTTTGCTCCCCTGGGTTGTGATCTGATTGTGTTGCTCCTGATTACAGCCTCTGGGCTCTTCCAAAGCAGAAATAATAAATAGTACCAGCTCTGTGCTGCATCTCATCTCCGTACTGACCCGAACCTTCTTTCTGAACCATCTCCTTAGGAGAGGGTTTGAATCACTGCAAATTGAGAGCAGAAAAAGAACTGTATGATCACCCAGTCCTGTCACCCCCAGTCTAGTCTGCAGATATTAATACAATTTATGTGGTTTTTTTCCCTATGGGAAACTAGTATATGGCTCTGATGGCTGTTTGTTTTTGGTTTTTTTTTTCTCCTTTTTAAACCAGGAATCAGCAATATCCAGCAAGACAGTGGATCCACTTTCAGATTTCACAGCCTTACCCCAGGTATGTTGTGACTGAGAGAAAAACACCTGTAGCAGGAGATGGCATAGTGGAATCTCTGCTTCCTGGCTAAGACTGCCAGATGCTAATCACAGTGTAAATACTAATAATTAATAATAATGTATGAGTAGCTATCTGAAGCTCTCCCTTGCTCGGTGCCATCTACATTGGCAGGCAGTGGCAGGAGATGGCTCAGTATTTCATAAACAGCATTTACAAGCTTTTGTTCAGACTCAGTACAAATGTTCAGTTCAGCCATGTTTGTGCCCCTTTTTTATTCACTGTTGGCTAACACATGGGGAGAATCTGGCTGTTTGGAGGAAGAGGGTTCCTTGTGGTTGTTCAGAGCACATTTAGAAAGGCAGTTAGGAGTAAGCGTGAGAAAGGACCTTAGATCATGTGTTACAGGAAACCTTTTCAGAAGGAGAATCTCAGTCCCTTGCTAGTGTGCTCGTCAATGTATGTCTGCCACACAGGGCTCTAAGTTGCACACTCCCAATGTCCCTGCAGATTAGACCATGTTTGGGAATCAGTGAACTTCTAATGAGGGGAAAATATCCCTAAGGGGAAAAACATCTTGGATTTCACTGAAGTGCTCTACACTCTAAAATGGTGGCAGCAGAAAGGAGGAGGGGGCAGTTCACCTGTCTGAGAGGGTGCTAATTTCCAGATCCCTCCTGTGACATACATAAGAAAGGTTCTGTGTTGTTACTTCTGAATCTCTCTATCCCTCTCTCTTACTCACACGAGGTATTTTTATGGATTTTACCACCCCTCCCCCTTCCCTTGCCCTTTCCTCACACACAGAGGCAGTGTTTTATAGGCTTAGGTTCTGTATCTTTCTCACACATGCAAATACCGGTATACAGAAACACACACACAAGCTGTTCTTATATATTTAGTTCATGCGTATATCTGCCTTATATTTGAGAAGGTTCCTATAGCTTTAGCTTGCACATATTTAAATAGTCTCTCACATAAACATGTACATGAAAGCATGCTTCTGTATCTTTAGTTCTGGTGTCGCACGGAAGCAGGTTTTGCTCCTTTTGAAAGGTAAGAAGTATGGGAGGGCATTGGCTACCTTTACATTACTGTAAGTCAAATTAAAAGATCTGCAGAACTCTTTGCTGTGGCAAACCACAGTTTAGCCCTAGGAGATGGAAACGCTTTAATTTAGCTGAAATCACTGGACTTAGTAGAGGTAAATGTCATGTGTATCATGGTAAATGTAACATTTGTGATATGCAAGCGATCATCCTAGATAATCAGCTGTTTCCCTCTTACCTTCAAAGAAAGGTTGTGTTTTCTTTTGTACTGTTTACTTCTGAAAGAAAAAATGCCAAAGCTATAGAAGAATGTATGGTTATAGTATTTGTTTCTCTGCTTTCCAAAACTAGAAAATAGTATTGTAAGCCAAATACATTAGTAAAAACAAAGAAGCAGATAATATTTTGGTTTGCAGCAACTTTGTTCTTTTCAGGGTTTTCAATTTTCGTTAGACCAAAATAAGCAAAGCAGTAAGCAAACAAAGTAAGTATTAAAAGGAAATTTGGGGGGGAACTATTTTCCCCTTAAGATTTTTGTCAAAAAAATAATGAGTGTTTTTTGCCAACTTGTCCATAGACTTGATTCAGCCCTGCATTTTTTTACCTCTGGTAATGACCTGTTGTAGTATGAATCAAAAGTTTTTTTAACACTATACTTCAAAATTAATTTTAGGGCATTCTTCATATAGCATTGCCCCCTTATGCCAGCAATGGTCTTGCCCACAAGAAAAGGAGCCTTTAGTGGGAGATACTTACATTGGGAGGGAAGATTACTGCTGCTGAGTGGATGGACATGAATTAGCTATAAATTTCCTCATGCGTGAATGTTACTCTAGCAGCATTTTTAGCATCTTTGCCTGACAGAGAACAGGGAGCTGAATAAGTGGTAATATTCTGACGTCATTTTCAATGTTCTTAGCGCTATCTCTAGTCACACTGTTTATACAGTTTAAGGTCTGAAATGTAAGTGTTACTGTTATCCCAAGATAAGACACAATGAAATGGTGTCTGTAGCTGGTGAGGGTTATTTCTGTATATCAAATTATTTCATGCTACTAGATTTTCAAATGGACTCTAATTAAATTAAACCGCTTCCCCCCCCCCCCTTATTACCACAGGCAGATCGAGATTGTGTTGCAATTATGGGGGAAGATCTATATTTATAATGTGGAAAGAATCTGTGCAGAAGCCACGGTTGTCTCTCTGCCTGGCATGATATTTTCATTCTGCACTGATGTTGTGTAACCTTCTGGTTAAGTAAAACAGGCACAAAGTATCTACCAGCATTGTAAAGATAAAGCTACAGGCCTTTCTTCTCTTGTGCTTAAAATATGATAGCAGATGCTAAAACCCCTTCTTTTCTAATATGTTGGTGGTTAGAAGTTGAAAGCTGAAATTCATGCTTACTGACATGAATGCAAGAGCTAGGGCTACAAGAGAAATGTCAGGCATTTTTGGTTGCAGCAGAAGAATACACAAGAAATACAATACTGGTAATATTTGCTGTGGAATTCCAATTACACTTTGGCTTTCATTTGCTATCTTATATGTTTGTATCTGAGCATCTTAGAATCTTTCATGTATCTGTCCTCAGAACATGCCTATGAAAAATTGCTGACCTATTTTCCCAGGAGTCACAATAGAGATTGACAAAAGAAGAAGTTCATAACTTTTCCGATATCTGCCCCTCATCAGTTCACTGTTGACAGAGGTTACATTGGAAAATTGGTTTCCCCCAGCACAAAAACAACGTGACTGGAGGCATTCAGTATTGATGAAAGATGCTGTTTTTGTAACAGGCCCTGGCTAGGGAGTTGTAAAATCTGAGTTCAGTTTGTAAAATCTGTTGTAAAATCTGAGTTAGGTTTTAGCTTCTTTAGTGTATGTTCTTGGACAAAGCAGATCTTCCTCTGCCTCAGTTTTTCCATGTGTGAAATACACAGCTCTATCTGATTAAGCACTTTCATTAGTGGTCCAGATGCACTGGGATGTTCAGGGACGGAAACTGTATCAGTTCATAATTGTGTGAATTCCAGCAATGCTTTGCGAATAGCATTCAGACATACAAACGCTGGCCTGGGAAGCTTGCCTATCACTGGGCTTGTCACTTGTCACTGGGCTTTCTCATTACCATAATCAATACAATTTACACCCAAAATAATCAATGAATAACTGTCACGAGCGTTGAGAGCTGTGTATCTAATCTTCTGCTCCAATTCTGATCACTTTTTTCTCTACTGCTTGTGCTACAGCTTGCATTGTTATAAAAATGTCTAGAAGTTGAGCATAAAAAAATGAAAAAAAAAATCTGATTGAAGGTTAAAGGTGCAGTCTCATTTAAGGTTTCCAGAATAGGTCAGCTTATGCAGATACTTGGTGTCAGCTTCTGACATGCCATTTTTACAAGAATATTTTGTAATAAATTTTTTAGTACATAAAAAATAAGTATAAATGCATAACCCAGGTTCTTTGTGACTTTCTGGTGATAACAATTCAGATTAAAGAGAAATGAGAATTAGCCACTGAATCTGTTGCAGCAAAAATGTTAATGTTGAAATGTGCCCTTTTTTGCTTTACTAGTTTTTCTTTAACAAGCTGTGTTCTTTAGCCTTCTGCCAACACTCCCACAGTTTCTCAGTGAATTGCTCAGTGGGCAACTGGCTGGTCAGGTCTTAGATCGTCTTTTAACTGCAGGAGAGGAATGTACACCAAAGCTCTCCATAGCTGCATAAGCAATATACATGATCTGTGCACACAGAGAAGATTTGATGTATCCCAGTGGTGCTAGATTCTCTGTGTGTGTGCAGATCAGCTAAACTATCCATGTGCAGTCAAAGAGCCTTCATCCTGCTCCCTGTTTGGATTCAAGGAGCACTTTGCCAAAAAAAAAAAAAAAAGCTGCTGAAAGTGGCTGCTGCTACTTGCTCATCTAAACAAACACACGCTTATTATGCGGTAGGAGAGCAGAAGAGAAGATTGTGGTTCACCATGACAGTTCATTTACTCTGACACCTGAGGGACCATTTAGAAAGAGGGATATCAGAAGCAGGCTTTTTGTCCAGAAAATTGTGTCTCTGATATATGGCCTGCATTCACGGGTGGAGCATCTCTGCCTCAGGGAATGGGTATCTTTGAAGAAGACAACGACCATAGTTTAAAATCATTTTAGGCTTGGCCCACAAAAAGACATAGGGATCACTCATCTGATCTTCATGCAACTGATCTTTGGCAGCCCTTGTTCTTCTAAGTGACTTGCCGGAAGTCTCGTGACAACTTAAATTCAACACTGGAAGTAGGAGCTGTGTGTCCTTGGCAGCTGCTACAAGTACTAGGCAGAGCCACACCGGTGGTTTGATAAAACCAAGGATGCTAAGCAGTAGCCCTGGCACTGTGCTCCTGAGGCAGCCTCCCCTGTGTTTTCTGTTCAGCACAAACGATATGTAGGCCAAGTTGTAAGAGACCGGCTGGTTAAGAAGGTGAAGGCACTGGCTCTCCTTTTAACATCTGGAGATGAGGATACTTCCAGGTGGCTGTATGAGCTTTCCAAATAAAAGATTCATGATCATGTTCAACTGATTATTTGCATCCAGAGAGGTCTGGCACATCTTTCAAATGCTGCCTAGATAAGCAGTAAATTAAAAACCAGTTAAGAATGAGAAGACAGAGGGAAATGATGCCAGGTGTGGAAAGCGGTGGTCTAGGTCTGTTTAAACTTGATACTCTGCCTGTCACACTTCATCTGATTGTCGGCTGTAAAAACAGTGTGCTTGTGCTCAGGGGCCTCAAGGTAGCAGCACTGTTGCATGCCTGAAGCAAGCGACACCTGAGCACTTGCAGGCAAAGTACTTCTCAAAGAACATCTCTCCTGCCTCATACCAGTCATCATAGAGCCAGTTCCGTCCTCCATTTTAACATTACTTTCCTTCCTGTGCATCCACAGGAGCTCTCCTGGCTTAGGATTTCCTAACCTATCCAAGTCGCTGATTCAATCTCATTATTATTAGTGCTACTCACTATTATTAGTGATCATT
This sequence comes from Phaethon aethereus, assembly GCF_964289735.1. Classification (NCBI taxonomy): domain Eukaryota; kingdom Metazoa; phylum Chordata; class Aves; order Phaethontiformes; family Phaethontidae; genus Phaethon; species Phaethon aethereus. Next base: position 4,479,620 of record NC_138599.1, read on the forward strand.
TTTATCACAGTTGTACTTAGAAGCCACTCCCAAATTCCTGGTTTTGTTCTGCATACTCAGTTAATAACAGCACGTTTCCAAAAAACAAATGGAATCCAGATGAAGCAGGTCACCACTGCAGCATTTTGCATCTTTCTTGCAGTCCAGTCCATGGAACTGACTTCTCATGTCAAGCCCCGGGCCCCAACGAAGTCAGGAGGAACTTTGCCACAGGCATCAGCTGCGCAAGGATTTCGTGTCTAACACACTGAGTTGTGATCCGGAGTAGTTAATGACACTTGGGTTTCATCTTCATTCAGAGGGGCTGAATTGATTTATTTATTTTTATTTATTTTGGGTTTTGCTAAGGAACAGGTGGCCTCTGATTCCTGACTCCTCTTTGTAATGAAGCCATTTGCAAATATGCTACAGAATTGTTTACTAAACACAGTTTACCACGCTTTTGGAATAAAAACTACCTAAGATGTCCAAGAGCTCCGGCTGGTGATACGCCTCAGATGATCTGTTTTTCAGTAATAGATTATAATTCCAAACACGACACTACTTATTCCACTCCGTGGAGTCTAATTAACTGTCAGAAATGCATTGTTGAAGGGATGATGGATTATACCAAGGAAAACATTAATGAAGCTCATTCCAGACAGCCCACGTGAAGACCACAGCTGATGTCACTGGCTGCATGGAGAGTCTGTTCCTTTTGGTTTCCAAAGCCTCAAGCAGGGACAACTCAACTGCTTCTCAATCCCACTCAATTAAGAGCCCATTAGATGCACCTTTTTCTTTCACTGTCATGATCAAGGTGATTTTTGTCTTTGCAAGTAGCTAGCTTTACCGCGGAAATAGAGACTGTGGAAAGTGAGCAATGACTACCTAGTAGTCACAGTATGACTATTATTCCTGACCTGACAGTGCTGCCTACTACCAGAGCAGATGTAAAGTGGCCAAGGTGAGAGAATAAACTATGCTTGGCAATACACGCTTCCTAGAAGGTCAGGACCTGCCTCTTTTTGCGGAGATGGGGACAGCTTAAAAATCTGAGCTCTTGTCCCTTGACAAGCATTTGTCTCTTCATGCTACTGTGTGTATCCTCCCACCTCAGGTGAATGATTTCCCACACAGTGACATCCAGCTCTGAAATTGTCATTCTGATCTGAGGCATGTGTCTTCTCCTCCTGACCATGGCTTGAAGACAGACACCTCCAGTCTGGGAGCAGTAGGCTGACGCTGGTGTCTCCTTCCTGTCTGTGTACAAAAATCTTGCAGGATTATTTTTTCTCTGCCTCTCTTCCTACTGCACCATCCCCAGCAGAAACAGTACAGACCTGGTAGTGGCCTGCTGTGCTTCCTCACAGAAACTGGGAAGCTATTTGTTTTGAGATCATACTGGAGAACAGTCTTCCCAGTGGTGAGAGCTCCAGTTTCCCAGACAGCCTGCAATGCCTGATCCTCTCAGCAGGGAACTGCTGGAAACAGGGCAGAGAGCATCCGTTCAACACTCACCCCAACTTGTCTCCCGCTGGCCAAGGCTGTGCCATTTGCTGAAGAGAGAAGAGCGTTTTCTCTCCAGCCTTTGGGTGCCAGTTCAAAGGCAACAGCAGTAAATGTCACAGCATGTAATTAAGTGGGAATGGATACCCGTGTGAACCCAGCAGACAGGGGTGAACATAAGATGCTGGCAGAATTCTTCTCACCTCATCCTGAGCAGATGGCACCAGATTAGCCCCTTTTTTTTTTTTTTTGGTTGTTGTTTTAACCTCTTAAATAATGAAGCAGCAACCTGGCTAAAATAGCCCCATCTGGATCATATAATCCTAACCTTCCTCAGGCTTCAGTGCATGTTATCTCACCATGGGCTGAAGTAAGAGCATGGTCACTGGCACACAAATTGCATGGCTGGAAATTGATTCTGTTAAGTGACTTCATTTCCACCCATGTTAAATCTGGGATTAGAAATGCTGCCTTCTAGCTGAAGACCTTTGACCAGAAACATAAATTAGCAGATATTCCACTGCTGCCTTTTTTTACCATTAGCAGTTCTCTCCTCACTCACCAAGTCTGCAACAGGCTGGAAGAACAAGAAAGAGCCTTACTCTAAATTTAGCTGCCATCACACTTGCTTGACCTCAGAGCTGGCCCTAGACTTGTAACAGGTTGGGTCAGAGAGTAGGTTGTGGACTGTTTCTACTCAATGTCTTGTCCAACTACTTCTTTTATTATAGTGGGATGCCCTGGAGATTGAGTCTAGGACTTGAGCCTTCCAATTCGTCCTTCCAGACTCTGCTGGACCAGCCTGTGAAAGGCTATGGGTACCAAGATAGGAAGGGGCTTAAGGGTAATGTGGTAAAGTCTGAATAAAGCTAGTGGGATTAAATAAAGCACAGAGAGGTTTACACTATCAGGAATTATATCCTATTAGACTACAAGATATAATCCCAAGAGAGGTGGCAGAATGCAGCAGACAGTTTAAACCAAATTGCTTATACCATCTTGTGAATACTGAAAGGTAAAAGGCAGAAGATAAATTAATTAAAAATCCGTGGTTCAGACATACCTTGATATACCTCTTACTGTCCCTGGAATTCATGAGGATAGCGAACAGTACAAAGCGAATGGAGTAGCACAAGGGCAAGACTCCTAGCATTTTTTTGGCATCTGACTATGTCAGTTAATTTAAACCAAAGACACTGCAACACAAAAAACATTCCAGCAAACAAACGTCTTATCTGAACAAGTAATTTTTCACTTTTTTTATGACTGCATTTATCAATCTCTGAAATAAAGTTCACCTCACTTACATCTCGTCACAAAGACTCAGTGTCTGCTGAAATGAAAGCAATTAATTGAGGTCTTTTACAGAGAGTCGCATTACTTTCTCTCATGCATCGTTGAGTTAATTATTTAATGATATATAAATCCTAACGGTTCAAAAGGTCTGGGGCTGTGCTGGAACTACATCGCAAAGCTGTCTTTCATCTATCTTTTCTCACAGAAGAGAAACTTTCACTTTCTTGTGAAGAAGTAGCTATCTCTTTGAAATATTGTTGTGGCAGCCATCAAAAGGTGCAATATGAAATGTTTATTCACACATAGATACCAGATATTAAACGCAATGAAACATATGTGATTGTCTGTTTGTTTGTTATTCCCCTGTTAAAGCCTGAAGACATTTTCCTATCACTCTCTCTTGTTGGATTAGCTGTTGAATAGAATGAGTCTGTTTGATGTAGTGTGTTAGTTTCATTAGATAATATTTCTCATTAAGGAAATATCACAAATTAATTAATTTGTAAAAAGACTGAACATTTTGTTAATAATGCCTTGGATTTATTTGGTACCTTTTATGTAAGAATCTTGGAGTGCTCTGCAGAACTGAGTTAATTAATGATGAACTTGCATGTTCTATCATACAAGTGTGATCTTGGCACCTTTGGGACTACAGCTTTTTGTTTGTCCTGTAAACAGGGTATTTGGACCCACCCCTGGCAGATGCTGGGTACCGTCATCACTGAGTGACACAGGGACTCACTGACCCTTTCATGGCCTTGAACACACCATGTTTTCATCTCAGCGTAAGTGTACTGACCATTGTTTCAGAGAATCTTTCTAGGGATGCTCTCCAAGCCATTTTTCTGGGTTCTTTCACTGACCAGAAATGTCGTCTTTTTGTGAATAGCTAGACCACAGTGAGGGTATGGTTTCTGCTAACATCCCTACCTGTTCAAGTGGTGCGAGACTGCTGAGAAAGTGGACTGGAAAGAGTTGAAGTCCTGTATCCCAAAGTAATAGTAAATGCCCAGCATTCAGAATTGCCATATTGCACCCTGTATCCTTGGTCTGAATGCCACTGTGCGAGTACTTTCCCCTTCTGTCCCTAAGTATGAAAGGCTCCTTGTGAACAGTTTGATTTGGATATTTAGCCTGTGTTATGGTATGCTTTGCTAAGTATATGAACAAGAGCAGGCAAACTGAGCCCACAGCCTGAGATTAGGCTTGACTTCGCTTCCAGTGGCAGGGAGATGCTCTGAGCTTGGAGCAGTGTGTCTCATATCCTGCTGCCAAAAAAAGTGAAAAAGCACACGTGGCCAGTATGAGTTTCCCTAGGATAATTTTCTTTTAAATGACACTGACTTCTTCTTATTTGTAGCCATTTTGTGAATGGGATTGAATGCCTGTGTTTCACAAAAAAGAAATGGCTGGTTTTCAAACCCTTACCCCAAAGGCTAGAAGCAATCATTCTTCATTGTAGACCAACCTTTATAATGTGTAAATTACCTTGTGTCCATTACAATCCGTTAAAAATCTCACATAGATACATCCGCTGTGGCTGGGGAAATTCAAACACATTTGCAAACATGCCTTGTCTGCAGCAGAAACAATAGGCTGAGCACAGCTGCCTGGAAACAGCTCAGCCACCAGTGAACAGCTGCAGCTTTTGCGACGCCTGCTTTTCTGAGAGATGACATCTGTGAAGGTACTGTGGCAGGGCATCCAGACAGTTTTATGTGAGGGAAATACGCTCTATGTTGAAAAGGTGTGTAAAAACTCAGGCACCTTTAGGAGCTGCTCTGGACCTTTAGCAAAGAGTTAAAGGTGTTCTGGAGACTTGCTGCAGCCATGTTGTTCTGTCTTACGTGATCTTGGTAGCTCATCTGTTTTGGAGCTGCAGAGGCACTTTAATACACAGGTTGCATGCGGTGGAAATTGAAGATGAGGTGAGAAATCAGCCAAAGCAAACAGCCAAAGCTTCAATATGAAAGTCACCTGGAATCTCAAATGCCCACCAGAGCAGAGTTTTTTCTAGTGCCAAGAACGTGTGCTAACACAGGGGTAAAAGAGATAAGAAAAACAGGGCTTGTGGAAGATTGGCCTTGATTGTCTTCTGACTTGTGTCAACCCCTGTGCTGGAGTACACTGGGAAGGGTGACTCCAGCCATACTGTGTTAGTGTGTCAGGGAGTCAAGCCCACTCTCCTGGAGTGCAGGGACTCCTTGTGAGGTTCACCAACATTTTTGCAGTGCCTTTTAGTAAAAAGGTGTCGCAGCCTCGAGGGGAGCTCTGAAAAGCCTTCTATTTAGGGACCGTTCTGCATGCACATGAGCTGGCATTTCTGTTCCTTTTGCTAACCGTGCTGCAAGGGCCCTCCACATGAAAACAGGAGCTGTGTTTTTCCAGTGTTCATAATTTCTGCAACATCTACTCCCTCCTCCCTTTCCTACCCTATCTGAAATGAGGGCTTTCCACAGCAGTTGAAATCACAAAGTGCTGAAGAAGTGTCTGAGTTGTCTCAAGCATCTCACTCAGGTCAAAACTGGGAAGAGGCAGTAAGAATCTAGGAAGAAATGCAAGATTTTTCTAGGTCATTTGCACCTGCTTGAAAAATGACAAAATACGCAGTTATGCCTGCACAAACTAATGGGAAAAACAGAAAAAAAACCTTCATGGCCTGTGAAAGACAAAGATTCCACCTGTGAATCTGGAAATCGTTGAAGTGCTCGTCTCCGGAGGCTGTGAGACTGTTTTGGGGGGAGACATGCTTGACCTCTGGTTACACTGTTTCCTTCACCTTTGGTTTTACCCACTCTGGGAGACAGCATCTTTGGCAAAGTGGATTTTTAGTGGGATTTGGTACCTCTCTGCAGACAAATTGAACCCTTCTCCTTTTTCCACTGAAAATGCTAGAAAATCTCTCACAGTCTTCAACAGATGCATTATGCTTTGACCCTTGCTCAGAAAAATGCGAGGCAGTGATTGCCACACCAGGAATGACTTTACAATAGAACATTTTCCACAGCATGTTTTTTAATAAAAATTCTTTTCCAAAGACCCCTGCTACTAAAGAGATCAAAGAAAAAGCTTAGCTGGTACAAAGGCAGTTGAAGACATACGTGTCAAAATGACTATGAACGGAAATTACAAAGGCAAGGGAGGACTACTCTGAAAATAATTCATATGCTTGATATAACAAGAGCTGTGCAGCTTTATTAATTATTCCTAAAGCAGTTTTTAGGAAATACCCTCTTTTGCCTACTTTCTTTCTGATTCCTTGTTTCAGCCACAGCTAACAAGTTCTCTTCAGTTTCCTTTCCTCGGGGAAGGGGCTGTAATTGAAAGAAAGAGAAGAATGAATTAAATAGATGCACTTTGAAAGTGAATTGTAGCTTTTTGGGTTTCTCAAAGTCAGACAAGCTGCCAGTGAGATAGAGCTTTTGCATCTGTGGGAGAGAAACAACTGGATGGCCAGGCCAGGAGAACCACTTCCAATATATTTCAGCCACACTTTCTAAATTAAGTGTCTTAAAGATTCCATTTAGATTCTGTCAGGCAGTTTCTGGGTGTTAATTAAATACTGGCTGATTATGGAAAACATATTAATAGGGATATTAGACCTGCAGATGCCTCTAGGAGTATTTTATAGCACATCCTGCTTAAAAATAATTTTTTTGCATTGATTTTTCTGTACTCTTTTTTTCACTTATTTTAAGAATATTACTGTGAAAAGAAAGACGTTTCTTTCTTAAAAGTTTTACTGCTATAACTTCTAAATTCTCTGCTTCTTAGTGGATGAGTAGGATACTGAAATGTTCGGACTGTGGAAATGTAGCAATTTCAATTAAAAAAGAGACATGTGAACATTTTCTTCTCTTTTGATTTATGGGGCCAGACACACATTTTGCTATAAACAACCATATTTTTATTGTGTCAGCAAGTTAATAGTTAAAAGCTGACAGAGAGGATTAGAGATTCAGTGGCTTAAAATATTCGCAAAACCTCTTTGTGGCTTCCCTGCAGGAAAAATGTTCACATAAATGCAACAGGTGTGTGTGGAACTCTCAATTTATCTTAAGAATATAGCTCCTGTGATTGTCACTGTGATGTTTCACTGTCCGTAAACAGCTGAGATAACTAGCTCCTCTTTTGAAGCTTCTGCATAATATCTGTCTGTCTGTGGGTGGAGGGGGGAGCCTTTGCATGGCTGTGATCTTCCAGAGAGCTCCTGGCTTTGTGTTGTGCTGAACTGGTGACATTGCTCGTGCTGGACCAGTATGTGAGATCCTTGCATAATTCAACCCTAAGGAGACTGTCTAAATACCATACAAAGGACCTCCAAATGTGACTCATACATAGGAGGTCCAATGTAGCACCAAGATTTTGCTTGAAACTATTAAAACTGAGGTTAGGCACACACTCCAAAAGAACAAGCATGGCAAACGAGTATGACCGAAGCGCAAATAGATCAAATACAACTCTTTTAGGCTGGCATTCACCCAAGAAAGCCAGATGAACAACTTTACTTTGCAAAAAGCATCAAAGGTCGTCGGAGACATGGTTTAATGTTGCATCAAAGGAAGCATGACCTCTTCCATAAGTACAGGTTCCTTGAACATCACGTTGCACTGCAGATTGCCTGGTTCTGGGTCCAGAAGAGCAATGCAAGTGGCTGAATCACACAGACAACTTGATATATTATCATTTGGCTTTTATTTAATACACAATAACTCTGCCTCTAAGCCTAAATTAATTGAGTAAATTGTAATTGTTATTACCTTAATTTCTACAATTACAGTGGATAAACAACTGTTCTTCATTTTCCGAGTGATGTGGCTTACATTTATAGCACGTTTTCTTTCTACCTTGCACGTTTCTCATAGCAATTATCTAGAAAACTTACATAATGTAAATCCTCCCTAGCAGAGGATTTTGAAGCATTGTAGCACATTGTGTTAAGAATTTACCCTTCAGCTGTACCCTTCATGTGGCCGCCTCCTGGGTGGGACATGGTGACTGATTAACACCAACTTGCCCTACTAGGCAACAACTTCAGCTAGTAGCTGAGGAACCAGTGTCAATAGCTTACATTTTCTCATCTTCTTTTAGTGGCTGTACCCCACGGAGAGGTTTATAAATCCATTGTGCTTTCAGATTTATAGCTTTTCCAGACATTGTCGGGTTTTTTTACTTTGAATGGTAAATATCTGTTTTGTAGATCTCCTGGTACTGGGTTCAGTTCTAGTAGAGGATTGAGTCAGGAGCCATTCTTGTGACTGAATGGGACAATGCCTTTCCAGCAGCAGAGCTCTAAAGATGCATCACAGCTGCTGCACACATGCAGATCTATAAGAGGAGAGTTCACCAATAACTTTAATTCCTGTACTCTCCCTTCAAGCTACAACCCCTTTAATTACAGGCCTGTAACATTTTTCAGTAGTTCTCACTTCCCAGCAAATAGTTCGGCTAATAGTAGCTGTATTGATGGACCCATCTACCAGAGCAGAGAAAGAACCAAAGCTCATAGATTTAAAATGAATGGAGTGTTTACCTGTACATCATTTTAATGGATGGTGAAATTCATTCTCATGATAGACCCATAAATGTCACTTTCTGTCTGCCACAGCAAAATACTTGCTTAACAAATGGCATGCTGCATTAATACCCAACAAGAGGACGTTCAAAGCAGCTTGACTTGCATTACACACGCTAATAAAGGCTCAACCTGGGATTTTTATTCATTCCGTTGGCTCAGAGAGCAGCAGAAACACATGGGTGGAGGTATGGCAACAAGGAAGATGAATGATACGAAGACAAATAAACCAGTCTGGCTTCCCAGAAATGATCTCTCTTTGTTAAGCTTGGGTTTATTCCAGATGCTCTGGTAGAAAAAAATTCTTTTTCTTTTACCTGCAACTCCCTCTTCAATTTATACACAGACCACTGTCAGTTTGCTCAGGTAGCCTGTGCTCCAGAAAAACTCTGATACTAGTCATTTTCTTACATTCATCGGTAGAAGTAGACAGTCCCATCTCTGAAATCCAGGGAGGCAATGAAATTAAAGCCCTCAGACTGACAGAGGTGTGCATGCAAGAAGAAACATAGCTTTTTGTTTCTTTACATCCTGATTTGCCACAGTCTTTGAGGACTGCAGCAGTGTCTTTGTGCATCTCTGCAAAGTACTTTGGACACTGTGGGCAGTATGCAAACAGTAAGCATCAAAACATATTCAGCCTTCCTTTTGTTTTCCAGCGTGTCTGCATATTTTCTACCCAGGGAAAACTTTTTCTCAAGTTCCCTTTACTGGATTCCCCTGAATTATGGAATGGTACAGATACAAAAGCAGCAATACTACTCATCAGCCTCTCCTAGGCTCAGGGGCTGGCATGCAGTGTAGCAAACAGCATCACTGTTGCTCAGTAGGTAAATGACCACAGTCACTGTACCAGTACTCAGCTCTGTTTCTGTCCTACTGCTTTTAAAAAAATGCTATTTGTCTGCCTCACAAATGCATACTGATGTCTTGAGAGAGGCATGTGGAATTTCAGAAGGGTGAAACTGAAAGAATTCTTTAGAATTAAAAAGAATTCTTTAGCAATAACTCAAAAACTATGTAGTTCTATAGAGGTTAGGTCCTTCCTATACCTGTAAATCACCCACTAGACTTGATTGAGAATAATGGCTCTTATAAGGGATTGTAAACGTAGGTTCAAAATGTAGAGAAAAAAAAATAGTCTCTCTCTCTCTCTCTTAGGTTTCCCATAAGCAGCTGTCTTCTTGGGATTTTTGATGTACTTATCGCCCTGTGATGGAAAGGACTGGATGTTTCATGAGCTATAAACAGTTCCACCAACACTTAGTGTTTGAAGCTCTTCCGAAGAATGAAGTCCTGTGAAAGCTTTCTTGAATCAGCCCTTTATTGCTCAAGAAATGTTGTCATTAAAGATGCCTACCTAAAGAGAACACTCACTCCTTGTGCCACCCAGCCTTTCCCTGGCAAGGTAGGTGATAAATTGGAAATGGGGATGGATTAGGAATCCCTAATCGTGGGTGCACAAAATAATCAACGTGTGACGCTTTCCTGATACTCAGTAACACGAAAGAAGTTTAACAAGACCAGAGTGACTGAGTTGGATCATTTAATTCATAGAAATCCCCCCCCTTCCAATTTTTTTGTTATACCTTTGGTTTCGTCTTTCCTCACTTTGGCTTACTTTCAACTTTCAACTCCCCTGTATCTAAACTTTGAAAGAGTAGGCCTCCTGCTATTAAAAAATGATGCAGCTGCATTTCCAAGACTTGCTGAGCTCTGTCAATTAATCTAAATGGTTAACTGGGCCTGGATGGACTATTTGCTAATTAGAGTTTTCTGTGTTAGAGAAATGTTCCTTAATTTGCATCTTCTAATATAAATATCCTCTGGATACCAGTGCTTAAAGCTACAGACCCTTTCACAAGAACCTGCTGCTAGGGACAGAGCTTGTCTAATGCAGAATAGTTTTCCCCTGCTTGCCAATTCCCATGATCAATGGCCATTTTTCTCAGCCTTGGCTCCAGCTCAGATGGCCCCCAAGCATCCAAAAGGACAGTGTTGCGCAGTTATTTGGATGGAGTCACATCTTAGGTCTCCATCAGAAAGCCAAGAGCATCTGTTAATCTCTTGAGCACTGTCATTGGATCAGGACATTGACAGGCCCGCAGTGGAGCTGCGATCCGAAGCGGTCCAACTGCCTCTGCTATTTTCTCTTACTGAGCTCTTGTGCGAATATGTTTACGGCAAATACCCTTGCTCCACTCTGATGGACTCTCTAGCTTTTTATGTAAGGAGAGTGGTAATTCCATAGCGATATTTCGAGAAAGCTGGTTCTCTGTATTTAAGAGGTTTGAATGGTGAAGAGAAAGCAAAAATATGATCTTCTTACATTATCATTAAAGGCATCAACTAATCCTGCTGCAAAAGGTGTGATTTGCTGATCATAAGGAAAAAATTTTGCTGCATGGGAATACATATTGCCAGCTAATGAATACCTCTTCCCTACTTCCTTGAATGTTTATCTGTGTCTGATAAATTCCATATCCCTGCCTAGTTAATACAGAATCCCCACGTAGCAAATGCTAGATCCCTTTCTCTAAATACTTTCTTTTCTTCACTGCTGTGTAAATTCAGCATGCATAAAAACAGCAAACTAATGATGCTGGGATATGTACATGCTGCAGATCAGGCAAGGGGTGGTATAGTCAGGTGGGCTAATCATCAGACCGTCACGGGTCACACACTCAGTTTTTAATTTTGCTGCTGACTTGATCTGCTGCCTTAGGCAAATCGCTTCACCTCTTTCTGCTTCATGTTATACCCATAGGGAAAATAAATATCAGTATATCCAGCTTTGCCCCACTGCTTTTAAAAACAGAAAAGGAGGAGAGATCTGGGAAGAAGCAGCTAGGCATTTAGTTGTCTGACAGTGATCTCTATCTGCCCTCTTGTCCATGGCAGGATGAGGGAAAGCCTAACCATTGATTCCTCGTTTTTGCAGAAACACACCCCAGCAAGTGAGCTGTGAGTGAGGTGGGTCCCAGTTGTGTGAATGTCCCAAAAAGGAAGAGAGATGTGAGCAAGGTTAGTGAGCTTGTGGGCAAGAGGATTTACGGTGGAGAGGTGCCAGTTTGCTGACAGTACATTTTTTCCCCCATGATATGTTTTGCTACTATTACAGGTGCAAAGTGGCTAGATTTACCTTGCTGCTGTGTGTTTACAACAGTTCCATCTACAGACATGCAGCAAATTGTCTCTGCTAGTAAAGTGTGCTGCTTCCCTTTCCTAGTGTCCCAGATCTTTGTACAGAGATCAACCATTCTCTGGGCCGGGAGCACTCAGTTCTGCAGTGGCTTCAAAAAAGTCTTCCATGGTTTGGATGGACTTTGCATAAGGAAAAATCTGAGCTAAAATATTTTGGGATGGCTAAAAAAAGGGTATTAATGGCAATGGAGTTTCAGGTTTGGTGCAGGTTGTGCAGAAACGTGAGTCAAAACCAAGAATGTCTGTACAAGTGTGTGGGCTGGGGACAATAACAGGATTTAGCTCCAGGGAAAGGAGGTTTCACACGCAAGATAAATGCAAAGGGGCTATTGCTTAGAAGGCTGGAGGAGTTGAAGCATCTAATATGTGAATGAGAAATATATTAAGAAGCCTAAGTCTTGTAGGGAACAGCAGTTCTGCAATAATAGCTAGAATTGTCTTGGACACATGGGTTGACCATCACCAAATGCAAAGATACAACCAGCTTCTGACATTTCTGTCAACAGACTTGAGGTTTGCAGCCAGCTGGCAGGAGATGGTAAGTCTCTTATTTTAACATTTATTTTGTGCCAGTGTTTTGCAGTGCCTCTGAGTGATTGTACCACTATTTGAAAATGAACAAAATTATTTTGTATTTCCCATTTCTTTTTTTTTTTTTTTCCTTAATGACTTGCTTTTAGTTAATGAAACATCCTGCTTCTTAGGAAAGAAAAGAATAGACCATGATTTCCAGCCGAATGTGTATGTGCTTGCCAGTGCCTGTCAGCATAATACCCCATTAAAGTTTGTGCATGGTTCTGGGCGCAGGAAGTTGATTGCAGGATCAGGGCCTGAGACTCTTCACTTGTCTAGCCTTTTTCATGTGTGATCTGGAATTTTAATTTAGGGCTTACTTGTTGGCCTTTTATCAAGATACGCGAAAGTGTCGATTACTGTCAGTAATCCATGTGGACATGCTAGGAACACACAGAAAGGAAATCAAACTTTCTGTAGCTTGGGCTCCACACCTCTGTCTTCTGGGGGTTGGACACAAATGATTTGTATAATCGTGATTGAAAAGTGGGTAACAGTTGTGATTTAAAAAGAAAGCACTCTTTGTTAGCTTTCCTGGGTTTTTAATTTTTTTCTTTTTATCTCATATGTAGGATGAAAAAGAGGAAGGATGCCTTTGAATAACAACTGTGTCTTGGAAACATTTTTAAGATCCCTTTAAATATAAGCTCCAGCATATTTCTAGACAGTATGAACTGCTATTATATTAAAAATGTAGCGGTGGTGTTTTATGAAGGGGAAACATTTTTAATGCAGAAAAATTTAGTGCTATTTTAAAATCACTTGCTTTTCTGAAATGGATGAGGTGGTTTTATTAAAAAAGAGCATTTGTCAGGGAAAACCGTGTTTGTATTTCTGTCCTACAGTATAAGGCAAATCTGTCTTTTCCCCCATCCCCTTTTTTGAAAAGCAGCGGGTAGACTGATCATTTGAGTTTTCTGTGAAGACAGTTCAGGCTCTGTACACACAAATGTTCTGCAGTTCTATGTGAAGGTTATGGTAGTAGCTGTTGACAAAGGTAAAGTGTTTCGTCGGCCCAAATACAGACTAACCTTGTGGAAAACTACTTCGGCAAAGTTTGCATTTAGGATAATTATAAATTCTTCCCCTTCTCCTCTGCTGTGTAGAAATTGCTGTGATAGCAAGTACCCAGTGCTCCAGGGTAAGGAGGGGAGCAGTCAAATGTCAAATGTATCGCCACCAAGTTCAGGGTCCACCTCTCTGGGAACCACTCTGCATCACCATTGCTAAGATCATTACCAGGTCTTTGGTTCTGGTAGCAAAGGGCTTTGCATCAGCCCTGAAGAGGGAAGCGGGCCTTGCAATGGCCCAGACCTTGAGCCATGAAAGTGGGTATCATTGCTGATAGTTGTCTGGCGATGAAGCCAGCACTGCATTCCTCCTGCAAGAGCCATGAGGCTGGATGCTTTTAATTCAGGCATGGTAATTTTGCTATTCTTGCTATTGCACAGAAAGAGAAAGCTGCACAGCAGGTGGTTGCTGCAGTTAAGGTTGGCTGTGGCTCCCAGTCTTAGCCACAGGCTCATCCTTCCTGCCAAAGGTGTTCTTCTTCTTGGAAGAGGAGAGGAAGCATCACCCCGCTTGGCCTTCAGCAGGCATGCCAGCTTAGTACATCTCCACAAGAGGATTGGAAACATAAACACTGTGTAATTCAGTTAAGTGGGAAGAGAAGGCGAACTCATCATAATAGCTCAAAATAAGAAACCCAAAACCAACAACCACCCCGAAAACAACAAATAACAGCTGCTTTTTTCAGGAGCAGCAACAGCCAATTTTCCTTCTCATAAAAGTGAGCAATGATGTGTGTCTCTCCGAGCGTGCTGCAGCTGCAGCCGTCCCTCCGAGCACAGCCCTAACCAAGTTTCCGGAACAATATGATAGATTGTATCTGCATAATCAGAAGAATGCAGGATCCTAACCAAGCTGAACTGCTAACAGGCAATAAAGCCAGGGCACTAACACGCTCACCCCATAAAGCACCTAATCAGTTAGCTTTATATTTATACAAGTGCACTTCTTACGGATATATTTTTGGTTGATTATAATGCATTTCTGCATTCCTTGAGTAAGAGGGTTGGAACTGTTCAAACAAAAGTTAGGGGAACGTATACTACTTCTCTCCTGTCTCCTGTTGCCTGAGAGCACTCCACTGTTCCCAGCTACATTGCTGTCACTTGAGACCAGCTTGCTGAACTCTGATTCATAATACTGGGTTCTCATCCGCGTCACCTGTGTGGTTTGTTTTCTCATTAAAAGCTCTTATTCCTGGAATTAGGTTATTTCCCAGAATCTCAGTGTGCTTCTTTCTCTCTACCACTCCTTGTTCCCCGCGGTGAACGTCACATCTTCATGGTTATGCACAGAGGGAAAAACCTTGGGAATGCACACTCCAAAGATCCAAAAAAGTAAAATGCCATGAAAATCCTTTTTTTAAGTGCACTTTGTTGCATGAAGTTGTGAGTGTAGAAATAACTATGCAGCTGTCGTACAGAACTGTTACGCAGATCCATGCTTACTCAGAATGATCTTGAAGACTGACTGTGCGTGGCACAGGACCAAAGACAGACTTAAACTTTGTTTTCAGAGGTGAAATTCCTCCTTTCCTAAAGTGCGATCTTGGCTCATCTTAGTGTATGCAGTGACTTGGTATATGTCCTAGAGAGATGTTGCCAGAGAGGTAACATTTTACCAGTCCTATGACTGACCTCAGGTATTACTTCCGTGGTTCTGTTATTCCTCCCAGGAGATGTGTGTTATTGAGCAAGAAAGAAACCATCAGTCCTGTTACATCGTCATCCAACAATACATTCCACGTGGCGACTCAGTCTCCATAATCATCTCCGTTTCCAGCAGCGAGTACTGCTGCAGTCAGTGCGTGCGAGGGGCTTGGGCCGTCAGAAAGCACCTCGTCTGCAATGAGCCCAGCAACATCTGCCAGGGCAGTGTTACACACGCCCCCTAAACACTATACATGTGTCTACAACAACACAATCGGTTGGAACGGAACCCTCCGGAACACCCACATCTGGCAATTCCCTGACAAGGAGTGCAGGAGAGAAAGGACACCTAGGCGCCCAAGGAAATAACTGCTGAATATACATGATCTCTCCTGACCTGAACAGCTGTGTGTTGTTGCTGCAGTCATATCACTGGTACTTCTTACACGTCTTATTGTTTCATCAGACATTACAAGAGTCACGAAGTATCTTTTTTCCCTCCACAAATCTTCAGTTTCTAGCACTGTACAGGTATATGAATATCTCAGCTTCCTGTTGAAATTAAGAACATAAATAGTTATGTAGATCAACTGGTTGCAGATGGAGTGTGCTTCAGGTTAAGTTTCCATAATTGCTGGAGTTGAAAGGCATAGGAAGAAAACTCCTAGTGTTTGTTTTGTCTTTAATCATGCCTTTACAAAGTCAGTTTTATGACCCCCTGGGGTTTAGCTGGATATTTTTGCATATCTAAGAGAGGCGGTGTTGCCTTCCCCCTTCCCTCTCCATTATTTGTCTACTCCTTTGTATCAGGTCCAGCTTAAGTTGTAAGCATTCTCTGGGCTGTGGTGATAATTATATTTATTCCTCTGACATGGTTTTTATTGCGTTTGCAAACAAGACAGGGCCTCTGAGATCCTGCTGTCTTTGGCCCTCTGATAGCTTTTGAACCATTTGCAAATTTCAAACAAATTGCTCCAGAGTGTGTCAGTCTCAAAGAGAACTCAAAACGAATGTTATTTTTATTACCCTAAGAGACTGACATAATCATACATTTCTATAGGCTTTGTAAACATAGGTGGCCAGAGAGAAGACTAGTGGGGGCTGCGCTGTAAGGTCACCCTTATTAGAAACCAGGATCTGTGTGGGAGACATTGCAAATGTCCCAAGAATAGGAAAAGCTGCTTTGTGAGCATGCATCTCGCTGAACACAGTGCCTAAACCTTGATCCGTTTCCATAGGAAATTCAGAGCGCTCTGGTTCTGCTGTTCGCAGAGTGACCTGAGTGTTAATAGGCTTATATATTTAGCTTATATCTTTACATGGCGTTCCTTTCAGTGAATATAACTGTCATCTATCACATTATTTGTTTTCCCCTACCCTAAAAAAAGTGGCATCTGAGGGCTGGAAGTAGTATAAATGTTGCTGTGTTTCAGATAGAGAAGGCCATGTCCGAGAAACACACCTTGTGTCTGGCATTTTGGAAAGTACTGAACACTCTGATGCCTTCCCTTCCTGGAGACAGAGATGCTTCTTGGGTGCATAATTCAAGTTAACCTAATGATTTAGTCTCTTTTACATCGGAATGAGCTGGTACAGCATACCCTCTGGGATTAGCACAGATGACCTCATGTCTGGAGGAGCATAGTGCACCCTGTATGTCTGCTTCCAGCAGGAACAAATGCACTTTCTGCATGTTTTGAGGTTTGATTTTCAGTGGTGCTCTCTACTGAGCATCTTCCTTTAAGAAAAAAACATGCAGAGCCTTATATGTCCAGTTTTCACAGGATCAGGAGAGTCCCAGTTTCCTGCGTGAGAAAAAGTTAGGCTCTGGGTATAAAACAATTACATTTAAATACTGTGTTCCTTTTAAAGGTGCGTCTAAACCAATGAGAGACCTCTCTGAAAAATACTGGAACCTCATTTCATCAGCTATCTCCTTCACCACATTGCAGTAAAGGCTGAGGGTAGACAAAAGGCCTCTTGCTGTGTGAGTTGGGAAGGGACCTGCACCCTTCCCCCCGCTAGCCTGGCAACACAAGGACAGTCATTGCTCTTCTCTGTCAAAAGCTCTAATTCCTAATTTAAGAGGTAATTCTAGTGCAAATTAGTGCGCCTTGCAGATAGAATTAGAGTCTGTGTGATGATTTGGAAAATACAATCAATTTACTCCAATTGTTTGTACATGTCAGATCTCTCCAATAATGCAGAATTTAATCCTCGTGCATGAATACAAACAATGAGCTATTAGCTGTGCGAGATGAGAGAGCCTGTCAGAAACAACAATCCCAAGATGTGATGTGCTACATTTGAACATCAGTGAGAATATGCCTAGGTCTGTGCTGTAGCTTTTCGGGCAGCGAATCGTGCCGAGGCTGCGTCTTTGAAGCGCTGAGTGTGTGAGGAGGGTGACGACTCCTAGTTAGAGGATGAAAACCTATACCCCTGTCCAAAATGAAGCGGGAGGAGGGTAAAGGGAAGGCTCTCAATCCTGCTGATACAGCAGGGGAAGAAAATCCAATGCTGTGTTCTGGGCGGCACTGTTTCTGAAAGGGGGATCGTCCCCTACCCCTGCCAGTGAGCTCTGCTCTCGTAGCATAGCTGGAGTGGCCCTGTTACCCAGCCACAGGCTTCTCTGCAGATTCTGTGCTGCCCAGAGGCTTACTTTGCCTCAGGAGCATCTAAAGAGTGCCACTGTGCAACATCTTCTGAAGTCCCTTTTGGGTCTTCGCTGATGCAACTGTTTTAGTAGTGTAGGTATGGTTTCTCTGTTGCAGTAATACATTTTTTGAGTTTTTGCCCTGTGTGGAAGACAGACTGGATCGTCAGCTGATTCAAAGAGCTATGGATTACTTCTCAATATGGTGATTTACATCAGCTGAGAGTGTCCCAGGTGCTCCTACCTCTTTTAGGGCTCCTACAGTCTATCCCTTTGTTCCGCATCCACCCAGGGCTCATTAGAGGGCAAATGGAAAGTGACTGTTGATCTAATCCTTAATTTCTGGTCTTTTCATGGTCTGATCTAAACAGCTTTTTAGGAAGCAAACAATATGCATATTTCATGAAATTCATTTCAATATCTGTTTAATTGTGAATGCTCTCTGTGAGGGTATGAGATGCTTACTGCTCCTTGTGAATCATTTGAGCTAACAACCAGGGAAACTGAGAAACTGATAATGAATTTCTGAGTGCTAAGCCTTCTTCTTAGGCTTTCCTGCTCCTCTCCCTCTTTCCTCAGAAACCAGCTCTTTTGCCTGGGTCCAGGAGCAAAAGTCTGGCAGCCAGACCACCTGATTTCTTTCCAGCACAGTTTCAGGTCTGACTTTTGGCTTTGGGCAGTTTCTAGCCCCCTTTCTGTCTGATATTTCCCCATAGTTTCTGCACCTCCAGAGTTAGGAAGGTAAGTAGATCATGTAAAACCTCATTCTTGTAATGTTGTACTGAACTGCTTGCTGCCTGCAACCTGGATTACTTGCTGTTGTTTCCAAAAGGGCAGTTTAGCAGGTCGGTTCTTCTTTAAGCCAAATGACAGGGAAAAAAAGAGATCTGAGGTCTTAGTCTCTCTCAGAAGTCCCAGGCAGTTACTACACAAACTTCCTGCCATGCTGCTGGCTGCATGGTATTTTTTCCTTAGTGTTGGTAATATGGCAGCTTGTAAAATGTGCTCAACCTTCCCCCTCTTTGGGGACATGGCTGAGGAATCTTGGCTATGCCAGAGAAAGGCAGTTCCGAGGAAAAGGTTCTCTTTAATCCCCATGATGCCTACTGGAAAAGGTGACTGCTTTAGCAGGGGCCTATGCTGGCTTCTGGGGCGGGCTGGAGGCCAGGATGCCTCTGTGCTGAATCCAGGCAGGAAATTCTTGTGGCTGTAAATTTCTTAGGCATGCAGATGTTTAAGCATATGTATCCTATCGCTGGGGCCAGCCTTAATGCTGTGGGAAATGTATGAGATGGTAAAACCTACATTATCTGGGATTTAGGATGTTTGCTTTGCAGAACAAGGGATTAGAGAATAGAAAGCTGAAATGACCATCTGTCTGCAGAAAAGGGATCCTGTGAATTAAAATTTCCATGGTCATTTTCCCTAATCTGCTTGACTTTATTTGATATCTTCTATCAGAGCTGCTGTCCCTGTGCCCCAAAAAGTAACATAGTTCATTTTGCACACATGGAAGTTTTCTTCTCCTTATGTCTTTCTACAAGAAGTTGCAAGGTATCTGTAGAAAGCATTTACTTATCTGTTACTCTTGGAGTTTCCCATTGTTTGCAGCCCGATATAATCTTAGTGGTTCCAGCACCTTCTATCTCCAAAGAAGGACAGCTGTGAGCGTGCACCTGATTTTTGTATTGCTTCTGCATCTAGTATTGAAATGCAATTGCCTCTGGGGTGGAATGACTCATGCTGTTGAACCGTATCATTGCACAACAGGTTAGATCAGGAAGTAAGTAGTAATACTGTGTGCTTATATACTAGTGTTGTCAATTTTTACAATGTGATTGTGGATCTAATGGTGTTTGATGTTTTTCCTGGAAACATAGGAACTTTTGTTTTTAAATAAGCTTCTAGGCCTTGTGGCTATAGAGAAGAAATCTGAAAGTATGTTAAAAGTGTAGCCTACACATTCACAGTCCAGAAACCTGAAAGCCTGAAGCTTATTAATTTTAAATCTCATTATTTTTCTGAGCAAATTATATTGCCCTTAAAGTAGCAGAGACGTAATATCTGCAAAGAGCCATGACATGCTTGGTTCTGTGGTGGTGCTGTGCACTGTAAAATGCAGAGGCCTCCGCTTGCCTAACATAACTGATACAGGGATGCTTAGAATCTGAATGAAATAATGTTCTTTTTAAACCTTTCCTTGCTCTTGTTCTTTGGATGTGGTTCTGAAGACAGAGCGCCTGCCTGTGGGAGCTTGATTCCAAGTATCTTCAGCAAGACAAAGAGGTTGCTGAGTGCTAATCAGTGCTGGTGAAATGGCTTGCAGTTGTGTTGGTATTAGCATGCACTCTCCAGAGGCTCTCAGGTGTCTTCAGAGTGAAACACACAAAATAGATTGGGATTCTCACCTTTGTGCAGGCTGTCTGGCAGCATAGGAGTTTGAGATTTTTTTGCTGTACTCTGTGTTTTCCTTCTTCTTCTCTTTTCTTTCTTTCTTTTTTTTTTTTTCTTTCTAATTTAAGCGCTAACCAGCACCACCACTTAGCATTTCCTTGTTTACAGCAAGGTGAGTCGTATTTACAGTGCTGGGGAATTTGTCAGGAGCTGCATTCTGCTCATCATCTGTTTCTTCCCTATTTCAGAAAGCAATTAGCAGGCGGAGCATGTGAATAACAAAATGTGCTGGAAGGGGCTGTTCACCCAACTGTGCCGAACGAAACGGCTGCCTGTCAGTTGCTGCAAGCGACTGACAGCTCTGACACCAGGGTACAACGCAGGTCCTGTAAACACAGATGCCCTGGACTGGCAAGTCAGCAGAGGAGAGAAGAAAGAGATCCACGTGAAATAGCAACTGGACTGTCCTGGGGCAAATAGTGGCAATTAGGGCCATATAGTGTAGAGCTTGGTCCTTCCTCTTTCCATATAAGTCAATGAGTTGGGCATGCAGACTTTTAGCAGTGTCCTGAGCTGTTATTATCTTAGAAAGGAAGAATAGGGGAAAAAACTTGTTCTGTGCTGACTTCCACTACTTCAGATGCAGTCTGGGCTGAGATAGCATGTGTGACTGGTGTTACAGCCAGGGGAGAGCTAAACGATGCAGGACATCTGTGGTATTTCATGGACATTTAAAAAGAAATAATCCACAAATATAAATTAATATTTTACTTCAGTTGCATGGGACATTTCACTGCCCTTGGAGTTATTGTACTGAGTTTGGATGCTGCATTCAATCAGGGAAGTATGAAACGGAAGGATTTTAGTCTGCTTTAAGTGCAAATGTCTGTGCAAACTTACACCAAGATGCGACAGACTTTTCCATTATTCATGTATTGGATGTCTTGCTCTAAGTATGGACTTGGTATGTCCAAAACTCAGCCTCTCGTCTATATTTGTGGCTTGGGGGAGAGATGAGATTACCCTTCTTGTTTTAGAAAAGGAGCATGGTAAGGCTTTTTGAGCTGCAGGAGTGAAATATGTGTATGTTCTTTGTCCAGAGCCATGCAAGTCTTAAAAGAGCAGGTTAGACCAGTGCCTGGCAGCCGGGAGGCTTGGGTTTCCTTACTAACCTACTCTGGGAACTTGAGCACATTGCAAATCTAAAGCTTGCACTTCTCAATTTGCTTCATGGAGGTAGGTCTGGGCAATTAAACTAAATTTTTGCAAAACACTCAGTGTTTGGAAAGGCCCTGTTCTAAAACAGAAAATGCTTGTCTCCCCAGGGTGAGGGACGAGAAGGAGAAGGAGAGGGAGAGGAAGAGCATTCTCTATCACAGGCATTTGGGTACTTCCAAATCTTTTCCTTCCCTCACAGATTTATTGTGGCATCCTCAAGCGAGTAGGTCGCCTGAAAAGCAGGCCCACTTCATAAAGCTTTGCATCCTTCCAGCCTAGTATAAAATAATAATCATACCATTTAGAATATGAAACCCATCAGTATCGCCTGAGGGTAGACACACCCTTGAAAGGGAAAGTTAAGAGTGCTTGTTCAGAGCAAGAAGGCAGCAGAGAGGATGGAGCTGAATGCAGCCGACAGCTCCTGAGCAATATGCTTTCTGACGGGCAGTGGCTGCTCCTTCCATCAGCTGGTACCTGTGGGAATCCATCAGGCTTCCCACCTGAGGCCATGATGTGAGGGTGAGTGAAAGTTTGGCTCCATGGGCAGCACTGTGAACAACCTGGGCACAGGCTGGCTTGCGTGTGCAAATTTGTGGGTAGCTCCAGAGGTCTCAGGAAGGATATGGACATATGGATAGAAGAGCAGCCTTCCCAGGAGTGGCTGTGGGCAGAAGCCCCCTTCCATTAATCCAGATGTGTTTAGGGCGGTAGTTTCCCTAGTGGGAATGGCACTGTACATCACACAGATTAGAAATTATTGTCTTTGCAGGGCTGTTTCCCAGTGGAGCACTGCACTTGCTCCTTTCATTGCAGAGGAAAAATGTTATTCCTGTCCTGTAGGTTTGTTTCCCAGCTGCTGGTGGAGAATATTTGCACGTATCAGAACTAATCAGGTCAGTATTTAATTTAACTGAACAGACATGAGCTGCTGAACTGTCGCAAGCAACAAAAACATAGCCTGGTGTCTTGGTGCTACAGCTTGCAGGCCTGAAATGAAGCATCATAACCAACCAGGCCTCTGAACCGTGCTGTTTTGAATCTTTGTCTTATGCTGGCATTGAACAGCTGCACTTGTTGGAACAGAGATGGAAGGAGGAACTGGGTCAGCATCTAACACGGTGTTAAACTGGGTATTTGCAGACCCAACTTGATTTAGTTCTAGGGACACTTTGGGCAAGTTTGAAAATATCCTCAGTGCAAACGGAGCCCTATGGTCCAAGGAAGACTCCAGATCCCGTTCCTGTCTCTGCCATCACGCCTGTGTGAGAGAAGCATTGCAGCAGCTGTGCAAAAGGGCTTTGAGATTAAGCAACAAAGTGGCTATTTAGAAGTGAGATGTTTGTTGTTTTTATAATAGTGCATTCCTTTGAAATGATGGGCTCGGTTCCTTGGCAGAGGGTGCTGCTGGATGTGAATGCCACGCACAGCCCGCACGTCCACAGACACTGTGGTCATAAATGCTCTATGTGCTGGAGACTGCCCAACTCGCAAAGCTCAGATCTGTGCTCCTGCAGGAAGAGCGCGCGTTTGCGCGTCGGTGCTTGAGTCGAAATGCTGTCCCTTTTCCTGCCTGTGCATATGTAATCAATGTATGCCGTGAATTAGGTTGCTGTAAGTCTGTGTGCTCCTGCAAGCAGACTTAGACTGTAGTCCTTTAGGTTTCAGTAAGGGCTTGAGCTTTTTATTTCCTGAAAGGACGTGGGCAGTCCCTCACCTGGAGTATTCTCTGTTCACAGATGGAGCAAGACTTCAGCTTGCTTTTGGCAGGTCCACTGTAGGAGATTGGTCTCTCTCTTTCTAGATGGGAATAAGTAGCTGGGAGACAAGGGAGGAAAGAGGAAAGAGCGTGAATAATGAGTAAATGTTAAATTTCTGTTTATGAAAAGACTTTTTGATAAGTTGGTAGCCATTTAAACAGCACTGTTAATAAAATACAATCTCTTGGAAAGGCCAGTTCAATTCTGTGCCATACATGGGTTTGCAGTATCTGAGATGGATGGCGTCTCCTCTGCTTTCACGAGAAACAATTTATTTACAGGATGAGGCTGTCAGACCTGCATGAACACTGCCAAATCTGGCAGGTCTGCAGCATAAGCTTTTGTTCAGTTTATATTTCTAGCTTCTTCCTTCAGCCAAAGTGTGGCCCTGCTTGAGCCATAAGCTTTGTTCTGAGAAGTATTAGACGGTCAAAAGATGGGCCCTGTTCTCGCCTGCCAGCTGGTCCTGACTGGTGCTGCATGTGTTTGGCAGTGTGCTGTGTGGGATGGCTTGGAGCAGAAATGAGTACTGCAAAGGTGTTGTTGCTTGAACCTCCATGGAGAATGAAAACCTGATTTCTGTCTTTAGCTGGGAATTAGTTTAGGGAGTGACTCACTCTGCTGTCCAAATACCTAATGCTGCTTGCAGGATTATCCTGCAGCTTGGACTCCCCACTCACATTGTTCCAGTTACTCCAGTGAGTGACACTTGGCCTTATGTAGAATTTGTAATTGTAGTTGCTTTTTCTTCACTACTTGCTAAGGTAATAAGGTGATCAAAGAGAGAGGCAAGAGGATCCACTGAGAGAAGTCAGAGATCTTTCATGGCATTGCCAGAATGCCAGAGCTCAACCAGGTCGTGCTTGCAGCATCAGTTTTCTCCAGAAGAGATCAAACACCAGGAGCTTTGCATCTACTGTCTGTAGGAGATTAATGTTTCTGTTCCACTGGAGCCTATGGCTCAGAAATAATGACCCGGTGAGAGGCACACCAAAATAGTGCATGGAAAGGTCGTGATAACAATTACAGGAGAGTAATAAAAGCAATTAAGTATTCACAGCGGCTTATTCCTTTGTAAAGATGGAGATATCACATTTTAGAGAGGAGCAGAGGTCATGCTATAGAAAGATGATGAGCATATTTGATGTGGCAGGTGATGGATTCCCTGACTTGAGCAGGGTGAGTGTCCTTTCCGTCTGTCTTCAGGGTGGTGCAGGAGCAGGGATCAGCACAGATTAAGAAGAAGCCTTCCCTTACGCCTGCCCTGAAAGCTGTGAGGCAAGAAGCTGCAGGACTTCCTCGTGCTGTGGAAAGGAAGCGAGCAGCTGTGCCAGATCCCCATGGTGATACCAGTCCTCTAAGGAGAGAGAGCAGCAGCGGCATGATGGAGCTTGCAGCATCCTTAGTGCGAAGGCACACATCCTCTGGGGCTCCAACATCTAATTCTGCTGCTGTGATGCCTCTCCATTCCTGGGCTGAATCTAGCGGGTTGGGAACATTCCTCACACCAGAGTCTTTATCTGCCGCGCTGCAGGCTTGTTCCTTCATCTCTGCCAAAAGGTTTGTAGCCTGCATCCTCTACTATGCAAAGGCCAAGCTGATGGTGTAACTGAGGCCTATGTGTGTGCAAAACCCTGCAGTGTTTGAAATGGAAGTAGAAACACAGTCATCCTCAATCTGTTTTTTTGTATGATTCACAAGGGGACTTCTGGACCTTGAAAAGAAAAGACGTATCCCATGCCAACAGGTAAATGTTGCAATGCTTACTGGTGCATTAACAATGTTTTCAGTGCAGGATGATTACCAAAGCATTGGGTGAGTGTGTGTGCACATGCCATCAGCTTTATCAGTGACAGAGTTGTTGCTGTTGAACTGAGGAAGCAGGCTCAGAATTAAGTGTCTTGCACACTTGGCATTAGCAGCAGAGCTGGAAATAGGACCCTGGTGCCTTGGCTTTCAATCCTCTGCTAATCACAGCACCAGAGGTGAAATCTGAAAATCTGAAATCTCCAATCTTCTACTGCTCGTGTCCAGGGCTGGGAGGCACATCTCCTCCCTCTTGGCATGGCCAGAGCAGAGATATGGATGGAAGGCTGTCAGTGCTGGCTGGGGCTGGAGAAACTCCTCGTGCTGCTCCTCTAAGGATGCTGTGGGGATGTCAGCTGCTCTTGCCGAGTTTGGAGGGACTGGAGTAATACTCCCTGCTATTAACCCTGGACTGCTTTTGTTTAGTTCTCTGATTCTACCAGAAAGCAGTGTTCTTTGCTCCCTTTTTGTTGTCAGTGGTGGTGTTTTTTTTGTTTAACAGCAATTTTGCGTTTGTTGCCAAAGCTGCAAGTAGGGCTGGGCCCAGCGAGGAAGTGTAATTAAAGTTTGCTCAGACAAAGGCATTTGGTGACGAGATGCAGTGTTGCTGAATCCACAAGGGGCACAATTAACTGATAAGAGTAAACTAATTGTTATTCATATTAAATTAGGGCACAGGTGATTTGGAAAATCTATAGACACTCCCATATGCTTTGCGCTTCTGCATTGCAGATTATGGTTTTATAAGGCCCTTCTGGGATTCGGATTATAGCGGCAAAGTGTGGAGCTGTATCTAAACCGAACATACTCTTTCCTGATTAACTACATGATAAAAACATAAATGTGCAAGTCGGAGGATTTATCACTGTGTTTGCATACTAATTTTTCTTTTCCAGGCATGAACACAAAAGTTTTTTATAGATCCAAGGGATTCTGTTTAGTGGCAGCTGGATAAACCCAGACAAGGTGACATGATTCCCATGTTGTCACGTAATAGTTTTGAGATGGAGGTTAATAGCAAGGAATGGGCATATGGCAGGGACATGGCTGCCACAGGAGCAGTAGGAGATGCTGAGATATTTGCTGCTGGTTCTTTTGTGCTGTGCTATCATGGTCTGTGAATATTTGTAGGCAAGAGGCAGCAGGGCCATGTTCACCGTGGCAGGATGAGGTGAGGTCACAAAGAGGTGCAGCATGCCCGCGTGGTGCACGGGAATGGCAGGCTGCTTGAGCTTTTGGAGCAATTTTGGATCAGGCTCTGTTGTTTTAAAAGAGCTCCGAAATGCATATTTATAAACAGGACACAAAAAAAGAGTCTAAATTGCTTGTGTGATCTTGGGACATGTGAGATATTGTGATTATTTATGCGCTTCTATGTCTCGCTTTATCAGTTCATTGTGTTGCAATCCCAGAGTGCCACAAGCTGCTCTTGAAGGAAGTTCTCTCTCAATAAGATCCAAAGATGCCCGGTGAAGCAGTGGTAGAAAAAGTGGGGACAACAGAGCAGGAAATAGGGCACGGCATGTGTCAAAAGCGCAGCTAGAGTATTAAGGCAGAGAGAAGTGCAGGCGTTTGGCTTGGACTTGCTGGTAAGTCTACTGAGCCTTGAAAACAAAAAGGACCTGTGACTTCTGTCATCTGGAAGTCACCATTTGGGGTTGTCTCAATTAACACACCAAGAGACCCAGCAATAATTTCAATGGTACATGCATGTTCTTGCTTTCCTCTCTTGGGGTCTCAAGCTGTGGCATCTAGAGCAAAGACAAGAGTTTCTTACCTGTGTGATGGGTTCATGGAGGGTTGAGTGAAGGGTTTGGAAACAGCGGTTAATTACAAAGTAGTGTGGAGAGAGCTGGATCGCTGTTTATGTTTGTTTGCTAAGAGGGTGCTTCCCAATAAATTAAAATCCCTCAGAGAACAGTTTGGATGTATGTGATTTAGCACCGTCTGGGTTGCGCTAGTCTCTGAACAATCTCTGCCTTGGCTTCTGGCCAAGATAACGATCGGAGAAAGGCTGTAGCTGGACAAGGAGTCCAGGGGTTATTGAATCACTCCTGCCAACTCCCAGCAATGTGCTAAACCATTTCATTTTAGATGGTCCCCTGAGTTAGATTTACCTACGATGGGTCTTTAGCCCATGAAGAGTTTCTTCCAAGATGTTAAGAAGCACCACTGTCCAAGGGGAGCTCCATGCAAAGTGTGGCTCTCCTTTCCTGGGCTCTGAACTGAGGCTCTGTCCCTCTCAGCAGTGCAGAGGAGAGGGGTCTTGCATTAGGCTGAGGTATATTTACTGGAGGAAATCCTCGTGGTAAAATGCCAGGCTAGGGCTTAACTTGTTTGCCGATTTGAAGGGGAGAGCACCACCTGCTGATACATCACCACGGCTTTTCTTTTGATCTCCCCAATGCTTGCTCTGACCCACTCCTAAATGTGTTTTGCAGATATCTGTGAAGCATCCTGAGGGCATGCTGAATCCACAAATCAGGTGTATAAATGCCCTCCATGCACATACAGAGAGCCTTGATGGGGTGAAACAGCTCCTGACAGGCAGTGCTGCCAGGGAAGAGAGTATCTCCCTGTCTTCGCTTCAAGGTAAAGATGGGCCGTACTCAGGGGGTGGTTTTCCTCCAAACATCCTTTTGGACATTCATGGATCAGTGCCGTGTCCGTCTTCCAAAGCCTGTTGTTGGTGTGCAGTTCCTTGCGTCTGTCTGAGGGCACTGCCCAGCTGGGAAGTGCTGGGTGAGAAGTCTGTGCCTGTCCGCTGCTAACTCCAAGGCTGGCTGCAGAAGCCTAGCTGGGTGATGAGGAAGCATCTCTGATAGCTTGTGTAGGTGAAGCCCATGAGATAGACTTTTCGAGTGGAACATAAGGAGATTTTGGATGGCATGACAGCTTTTATTGTTGCTTGCTGTACCTTTACTAGAAGAAAAAGAAACCTTGGCTTCAGAAAAGATTTGTCACAGAATTATCTGCCAGATTCCCCCCCACCCCGAGTGAAGCCCAACAGACTGAAAGGCTGGTAATTGTTCTCTCTAGCACAGCAATAATGGCAATAGTTGCTGGAAACAGTCTGTGCAAATAGCAGAATGTGTTGTTCTACCCCACAAGAAGCTTATAAAACCTTGAAAACCTGCTGGCCTCTGTTTGGCCCTTGGAGAATAGTAACTGGGCTAGCGGGTGCTTACTGGAGGACCTTTTTGCCCGGTATGCACATGTCAACCAAAGTAGGAGCAAGGATCTGTTCCAGACTGTGGGACGAACTGTGGTGCTTAAAGGGAGCACCATAAATAGGTTGAGGGGTTTTGTTGCATGGAGAATTAATGCAAGTGGTTAGTTTGATTTATGGTTATGAGCAGCTACTGCTCAGCCCTCCTGTGGGCAGAAGGGGAATTGTCTAAGGTTGGCAAAGGGGCCAAACTTTGAGGTTTTGGCAGCGCTGCTGGAGGGAGTAAAGCTGCGATGGGGATAGCAGGGGAGGCTGCCAGCCGGGTTAGACAGGGAAACGTGGACCGCATCAGCCCTTGGGTTGCTCCAGCTGGTACGCTGCTCCCTCCAAGCAGCCCAGCACTGTGCTTGTGTGCACACCGCTGAAACGTACCCTGCTATTTGCTGAATATTTGCCCCCGCACTCTTCCCTTTGCCCTGCGCTGCCTCAGCTAATGAGGTTATTGTTTAGCCGGAGAGAGGCATTTGCTCGTGTTTGTGCCTGGCTGCAGCGCGGTTCCAAGCGGAGATCCTCCTGACAGTGCCAGATGGTGAGCCGCAAGCACAGGGAAGAGGGGGAAAGGGAGCTGCAGCTCTGTCCCCTCCCGGGAAAAAAGCCTGGTGGGAGCGTGCCTGCCCCGGCTCTGCTGCTGCGTGGCTTTGGAGTCTGGAAGCGGGAGACGGAGCACGGTCAAGGAGTGGGCCTCTGGATGGCTGGGGCAGGCAGAGTGTGTCAGGCTGTAAGCATCTAATTTAGGTTTTCTTGTGCCTCCAGTCCTGTGGTAAGAAACCTTACATAAACCTATTCAGAAGCACAGGATTAATATTTTAAAAATGACATTTAAGATACTGAATATATGCTACATTCTCCAGAAAAATATCTGTATGTGCGTGTGCGTGCGCACTTGGGGCTTTGTTTTCCTTTTATAGTGGATTGTTGCGTGTATGTATTTTACTCGGGGTATTTTGTGCTATAATAAGAAGGTGGAGGGAGAGGGAAGATACTGCTCTGTTTATATACGCTGCTGTCAACGGTGATGCTGTGTGTTTCAGATTCACATCCTCTGTGAAGCACTCTGGATTCCAGGCAAACAACACCCTTCCCCCCTTTATCCCGAAATCCCTTGGGAGGATTGCCTGAGCCTGTCCTCCCATTCCTCTCTTGCTAGCAGGCTTGCCCTCTCCTGGAATTTGGCTCTGATGAATGTGGCACACTCAGTACCCAGCATGCAAACAAGTCAATATGCTAAGGTTCAAAGGGACAACCTTGGAAAATGTCAGAGCAGCATCTCTGCACCATTGTTCTGCTGCTCTGATCACAAAAAGGAGCTCCGAGTGAGTCAGGCTGTAATTTTTGGGGGAGTGGGGGTTGCAGGGGAGGGATGCAGCAATGCCTCTCTCTGTGTGTCTATGTCCCTCCTGAGCTTCTTTGACACCTTTCCCACTGCTTTTCACCTTTGTGAGTCTTTGATGCAGAGCTGAGCCTGAAATGTTATGGCTCACCCATAATTTTTTATAAATCTCAGGTGCAGCACATCTTCTTTCCCTCCTCCCTGGGTTTTTATGTGCTTAGGTTTTGTGTCAGGAGCATTTTTATGTCTCTTCTCCCTTGTTTTCCCCTTTCTCACCCAGCTCTGAAATAGTCAATGAATGTGCTCTTTCTTGTCTCTTGATATAGGCCTCAAGGGACAGTTCCTTCCTATCCACCTCCCAAATCCCGTAACAGCAGGTAGCTTGGGACATGCTGGAAAAGCACTGGGTGTGAATCTGCCCTTTTGATATAAGTGGACATTATGCATTTTTAATAGACAGAGAGTTCAGTGAAACCCTTAGTACTAGCTGAATTGGCACAAAATTCCCAGGCAAGTAGTCTTTGGAGCTGATCTCTCCCTAGGTACCTTGCAGAAAATGAGACCAAGGACAAAAAAAGGCCATGTTCCCTTTGATTGCAAGAACTGCCTTGTTTTGCAGAGGAGGTGGCTGAGCAAAAGCTAGCCCAGATGTGCTGTCCCTTTAGCTCTGCATGAAGGATTCCGGATTGGCAGTCCTTGTTCATCCTTGTTCATCCACACAGTAGGTATGGTGTGAAAGCACCTTCCCTTTAAGCATCACCCTCCATGGACAGTGCTTCTGCACTGGCCTGGAGGCATCATCCCCCTGGTTTGTCCAGTCTCAGCAGTCTGCTGCCAGTCTCAGCAAAGCTCAGTTCCACCTGAGGCAGTGGCTTGGGGCCATGCGTGGAGTCCCCCAGCTTGCTTCACTTCAGGGGGAAAGAGTATGGGAGCCACTGTCCCTGTGGTGATGCAGTTAGGATTTGTCAGTATGTCTGGGTGGTTGCTAGTTCGTGGGTAGTGCTTTGACTTCCAAACTACATAGCAGACATCTCTGCTCAAAGGTACCCCTCAAGATCCGCAAGTTAAAACTGGTGTCTGAGTGCTGTAGGTTCAAAACAAAAAGCCTGGTGAAAATGGTGGGGATCACTGGTGAAGATCGCTAAGATTGCTCCATGATAGGACCTCAAGCTCCCCGAGTACTGAAGCTTTTCACAGGAGCTAGAAGGTTGTGGTTTTTTCTTTGTTGTTCCTTTTTTGGTAAAGCATAAGTAAATCTCCCTATACCTCCAGGTTACCATGGCACTGTAACCTCACCAGATCTAGAAGAGAGGGAGTAAGAAGGAAGTAGCTGTGTCGCTGTGGATCTGTGCATGCCCACTGTGGAACATGTAGCCAGGAAGAGATGGTGGTATATGGAGGGGTTGATCTGGTGAGCAGGCAGCAGTGGCAGGACAGGTAAAAAGTAACTCACCCCCAACCTCAGGACTGACTTTTGGCTCAGGTTAAACTATCCAGCTGCGAGCGTGGCATTCAGAGACGTACACGTACTATGGTGTTCAGCCACCTTGGAGAAATCTGCTGCTGAGCATGAGTCAGCCCAGCCTGGGTTAACTATTAAAGGGCAGTCTCAGGAAATCAGATCTTTACTCTGGTCCCTAGCCCCTTCAAGCCTTGTGTCCTTCAGGTGGTCGCTATGAAGGAAGGGAGTATCTCTAGGGTCCTGCTGCATTATTAGAGGTCACTGAAATGTCCCATCTGCCCACTGGGCTTGGTGCAGTTGTCCTCAGATTAGGGGCAGCCCTAGTCACATCCCGAGCCTCCTTCCCATGGGGGAAGCATGTTCCTGCTGTCCTTTGCCCAGTGCTGGGGCCCTTAGTCAGCTGCCAGCGTGGACATGGGGGTACCGTGCTGTTTGGGCAGGGGTGGCTGAGTGGGGCCGTGGGTAGACTTGGTGCTAGATAGAAAGGGAGTTGCATGAGGTCTAACGAGTGTTACTCACTGCTTGCAAAGCCGAAGTGGACTCAGCTGGGGAGCCGTCAGTCCGGGCATGGAGCCACGTACAACGAGGAGTAGAGGGTGCTACGACTAAAGTGTGCGTGCAGAAAGTGGAGCTCAGCCTGCCTTCCTGAGAGGCCAGAGGGGAACCTTGCTTTCCACCTAGCATGTGGTCACTGCTTTCTCTCAGAGAGGTGCTGAGACTCCTCACCAGCAAGACCCTTCCCTCATGCCCAGCCCTTCCTAGCCTCACACTCTCCGTTTGCCTGCTGAGCTGGGAGAGCGTCTCCCCTAGCCTGTGGCTGCAAACTCAGTGGGTGATGCTGTGGAGTGAGGAGAGCAGGAACCAATTCCTTGAGGGGCCATCTCAGAGCCTTCCCTGGCTTTTCCTTCCATTGCAGGGAGAAGTGCCCCTGCCTAAGTGGAATAAATTGGTACAGACCATTAGCAACGCAGGTCCTCCTCTGGTGGGGGGGAGGGAAGGGGCCGTCGGCACTGCTCTGGATACAAAGCAGCCAGCCACGCTCTGGCTCCTTCCTCCCACACCCCGTTGGCCTCCTCCTCCTCCTCCCTGTTTGCACACTCCCTCCCTCTTTCACTCTCTTTCTTTCCCTTAACGCCACGCTGCAGAAAAGGCAGACCTGGGGAACGAGAGGTCTACAGAGGCAGTGGAGGAGGAAGGAGCTCTCCAATGCTATTTCTTCACGAGTGAAACGGGGAGGCAGAGAGGCAATGAAGGAGTGTCTTGGTTGCTGCCTGGATTAAGAAAGAATACATTAAAAAAAAAAAAATCCGGACCCAACAAACGAGGAAAAAGGGAGGAGAGAAGGAGGAGGAGGTTGCTGAGGGGAGCCCACTCCAGTGGGTGAACAGCTGCTTTGAATCGTGCTTCTGTTCCCAGGGATTAAAGCATGAATGGGAGCAGCTTCCCAGCCACGATGGAAAGAGAAGGCGGTTCAGGCTATGGGAATAAGGTAACTCTTGCCTCTTGCAGGCATTGCATGGCTGAGTTGAGCAGGACAGAGATCCTTTATGCACAGGGCTCTGTGTGTGTGTATGCAGCAGGCAGGGAGTGGGAGGAAGCAGGAGAGACTCAAAGCGATTTTTCTTCCCCTCCCAGTGTATTTAAAGAATGCAGAATGAGTCCCAGGGGCTGCAATGCTAGAGATCACTTTGCCTCCCCTTTTTCAGGCTGGGTGCCTGAGGACACCAAGCTGCTTTGCCTGGGGAAGTCTGGCTGGGTTATGGGGAAATATGCCTGTGTCTCGCCTCCAGGAGCCCTGTGCTCCCAGCCTTGCCCTCCCAGACCTGCACCTGCTCCGGGGCTCTGCTCGTGGGCTTGCGTGCGGCTCTCGGGGAAGCTGCGTGGGGACCACAATGTCCCTGCGCCCTTCCAGCCCACCCGTGCATCCATGCAGAAAGACAGGAGGAAGGTGGGAGGTGACTGAGAGAGTTGCTTTTCCCTTCCCTTGGTCATCCTCTGCCTTTTCTTTGCAACAGAAAGGGATGGGATTTAGGAGGAGGGGGAACTGAAATCCCTTTCATTTGTGCCAGCAGTGGTGAGAGCCAACTTTGAGGCTGCTTAAAGGGAAAAGCTTTCAGAGTGCTATCTTTTGGAGGAATAGAGATGGCTGAGTGATGCTTTGCCATCTGAGGAGTGATCTCTGTGTTGTGTTATCTTGTGGGAGTGGGTGGGGATGAAAAATAGTGATTATGGGAGAGAAAGTCCATGGTGATCAATGAAGCTGTCCACAAACAATGCCTGGCTTTTCCCTGCTGGGCCTCTCTCTGACTCAATTCCTGGGTCTCTGACCCTGAAAGTCCTAATTTCTCTCAGTCAGACCAGAAAGCGCAACTTCAAATAGTATTGGGATGTGGCTTAGCCCAGATGTTTGGGAGAGCACTGAGGAGAACCTGATGTTTACAGCTGTGGAGCCCATATCCAGTTAATCCCAGCAAGTAGAGGTCTTGGCTGGGTGTCCCTCACTATCTTTGGCAGGATCTTGCTGCTGCAATATCCATTTGTTCTGTGCTGTCCATCAGATACTCCCTCCTCCCCTTGCCTTCAGGGGCTTCTTGATGGGTTTTGGCATGGCGTTAGGAAGCATTTGCTTTGGTTACTTAGATAATGACATGTCACAGAAGTCCCCACTTATGTGCACACAGCGCAGAAAGTCCTGAGCCCCCAGTGTGCCATCAATTGACGTAAGTGGTTGCATACAGATCTAAGGAGCTTATGGTCCAATGTGGATTGGAAGAAGCTATGCAATCTGTTGCACAGGTCTGTTATGCTAGTGTCTAAATTGTTAGTGTCCCTGAACACCTACAGTGACGTGTCATCAGCTTGTGTCAGTGAGTGAGGTTGGGTGTGTTTGTGTGTGCACACACATATGGAAGAAGGGCTCTGTAAATGTACAGTGGAGCTTCAAGCTGTTCTTTTGTTTTGTGAGTAATCCTTGCTCATATGAGGAAATTCTCCTAACTCACCTGAGATGCATGTTGCTTGCCTTGTTAGTGTAATTAGTCCTTCTCTGTACGCAAATCTCTAATGCGAATGAATTGACCAAGATTTGGCTAGAAGGTTAGCTTAGAAGGTTGGGACTGCTTGGCTTACCTGACAAAGTTGGGATCGAAAAGGTGTGTGAAAACGGAGTCACTCAGGAAAAGAGAGTAAAATATCTTCTTTCTGTGTGTAGTACCCAACTCTGTTTTCTGTGTCAGCTGCAATGCATTGAGGAATATGGAAGATGTTCTGGTGAAGGAATTGAATAATTAGTGAAAAAGAAGGATATTTATCCCAGGAGGGCTAATTCTGTGATAGGGGCCAAGACCTTTGGAAATGGCCAAAGCCAGCAGGACACTGGATGCTACTAGAATGGGAAGGGAGCTTTCCCACTTGATAGTTGGCATCCCAAAGTTTCCTGACCCATCGAGGTGGCTCATAGTGGAGAGTGAATGCAAAGAGGGGATAGTGCCCCAACCCGAGGTAGGGACTGTCACCTTGTATGCGTCACAGGCCTGATGTGGCGCCACTGGGGTCAGCAATTCTCTTCTCCTGTGGCTTTGTCCTCATCAGAGCAGTGTCTCGCAGAGCTCCAGCCAACTACCGTGATGCCTGGATTTGTTCTCTTTCCTCCCTTGACCTGCAGTGTTGTTCTGCGTCTTTGGTTTTTGCTCAGCAATTGTGCACCTTCTGAGGCAAGAAGAGCAGCAAGTGCCTCCAGCGTGCAGGACCTTCTCGATTTTTAGCATGCTCACAAATGCTGCATCTTTCTGGCAAACAGTTGCTGGGATATCTGGCCTAAGCTGACCAAGAAATCTTCCAGTAACAAAGTGTGAGCACACACTCTTCCCTTTAGCGAAGCTGGCTGCTCAGTGTCAAAATAATGCTTTCTGAAAGGAAAACAGCGCATCTGCACTTTTAATCTTTTCCAGCACCCTCATGTTGCAACAGCAAAAGCTTTGGGAAATGAAAAGAACTGTCTTTCAAGGGACACTAGGGCAAATGTTGCAATTCATTTTTTAGTGTTTCTTGGAGACTTGCCTTTTGCAATGATTTTGCTCTCTCTTGCCCTTGTTCTATTTCTACTAGCTCAAAAAAAAGGTGTGCAAAAGCAGTTTTTTCTTCTTCAAACAAAACCCACTGGGCAAATTTGAATCCATAGGAAGACAGGATATGGTCCTTTCTTGCATCACTGTGCATTTTGTCTTGCAGGGTTGAGCAGTGCCAGAGGCTGCCTGGCTTCCAGGGCTGCTTTTCATACGGGCTTACCAGCAAGATCTCTGACTTCTGGGGACGCAGCAGGCCTTGGTCAGCATCTTTCTCTGTGGGTGATGTCTTCTGTGGCTTTCTTGCCCTCCACTTTTTCTGCAGCTCTCCATTGCATGCAGTAGCCTTGAGAAGTTAGGTGGGCTGTAGCTGTAAGTCTTGTTTGGGGACATGGCTGGAGGTGCATTTGGTGTTGCTTCAACCCATTCGAACACAAAGAATCTTCTGGAAGCAACGTCACTGGAAGGGCCCTCTTCAGGGTCTTTTTCATGGGTCCTTGTTCTCTGTAACATGCTGTCTTTTGTGCTTTTCTTGTGGAGATCCTGAGTCAGTTAGCTACCAGAGTGATCTTGGCCAAGCACAAGGTCTGAAGAGTGAGGATAGATTCTTCCTTTTCTCCTGCGAGCCCCAGCTGTTTGTGTTTGGTTTGGCAAGCTGACATCGAGGCTGGATTCACCTTCAGAAGCTAATAAGGGCTTTGCTGAGTGGAGATCACAGGGTGTGGCCCATAATTAGTCTTCATATCCTGATCTAGACACATGGACCACCCCCAAGTCCTCTAAGTAATACCGCGTATTGAATATAACCTCCTACATTTTTTAATGGGAACTCCACGCCTCCAGGGAACTGAGGCACTGAGAGATTGAGGAAATAACTGAGAACAATTCACTGTGCTGGGGAGCAGATCCCAGCCTCTTTTAATGTTAATGGCTTTGTCCCACAAATGTAGGTGGTTTAGTCCTCCTGTTCTTGACCTTCTCTGTCTGTGGATAGGTTAGCTGTACCAAATGCACTTCCCAAGGCACATTGTTCACAGGCTCATAAAATGACTCCTGCACAGCAAGATACATTATAGGTACCTGTACTGTGCCTGGAGCACGCTTGCACACGCAGCTTTGCACACCTATATTTTCCATCCTGGCCTATGTATAGAACTGTGTGTTCTTCCCCTTGTACAGCTGTGTGCAGATGCACATATACTCTGTGTTTCTGTCTGAGAAATTCCCTGTCCCGCCCGAGTACCACAGGCCTTTAAGCAATTTGCCAGCTGCCTCAGAAATCCCTCCAGCTACCCTATCCATGTGAGCCATGGCGAACACAGTGTGGTATGCCTGGCAGTGACAGCAGAATAAATAGGAAATGCTCAAGATCCCACTCCTTCCTGGATCTGAGATATTTTCCTAAAGACGGGACAAGAGTTAAGCTTCTGTACAAGGCTTCCTGTGCTTCTTGTGCTGTTCTTTAAGAGCA
Source organism: Phaethon aethereus (assembly GCF_964289735.1). Taxonomy (NCBI): domain Eukaryota; kingdom Metazoa; phylum Chordata; class Aves; order Phaethontiformes; family Phaethontidae; genus Phaethon; species Phaethon aethereus. Next base: position 4,515,863 of record NC_138599.1, read on the forward strand.
GGTGATGTATTAGCTCTCAAAGGGTGTGTTAATGTATTGGTCACTGCTGGCCCAGCTCCAGCCTGTTCTCTGCCCTGGAATGCTGTTTATTGTCAGTTCATGAGACGTGGTTTGATATGCCAGAGTCCTTAATGCTGTGAACATCTAGTCTCTGCACTGGAGCATAGCATGTAAGTAAACAGGATGGAGAGAGAAAATACTGCATTCTTGGTTTTGATGGAAGGGTAGCCAAATGCTGACAAGGGAAAGGTGATTGGCATGTGATCACATAGGGTCTCCCTTGGCAAAGATATAGGGACCCAGAAAAGAAATTTGACCAGTTAGAATGGAACAATCTTCAGAAAGGCATTAAAAAAGCACATCTCTGAAACCTCTGGGGAGATTTACATCTTCACATCATGATTCTCTCCGTTCAGCTCTGAGCTGTTGCAAAGACTTGTGTACTGCAGAGCCCACAGAAGAGAGAAGCTGATCCTCAAGTTCCTTCCACAGCATCTGCTGGAAACTGGTTATCCTCTCTGAAATAACAACAGCTGGTGCCCTGCTAATGCAATGTGAAGAGTAGAGTTCAGACTCTCTTGTTCCACTCCTGCGTTCTGCGCTCTAGACCAGTGAGCTGAGTTATCAGAAAAATTTGCTCTTCTGCACTGTCTTCCATCTGGGAACCATGTCAAAGCCCAGTGGATAAGGAAACTCAGAGAACGAAGTCTGCTTACCCCCCAGAAAGGTGGGAAACCCTGTGCTTAAGTGTACTGAAGATGTGGATGTCGGCTCATGTAAGTTCAGCTGTATAGTAAAGAGAAATGGGCACTTCCAGGGTGTAACTCCTCTCATCTGAAGGCATTCATCTAAAACAGGCCAAAAGAATTCTCCCCATTGATTGCAGAAAGAATCTAGACAGCAAGCTCAGCTGTGGGGATCTACACCTATGGCACTGCAGGAAGCAGGGGTGGGTGTCTCCCAGCCTAGGCCCCTGCGGACAGGCACTGCCAGGCCAGTGCAGCTCTCATCTGACCTTCTGTGAGTGGGAATTCATGTGGAGCCAGACATCCACAACTGTAGCTGCAGCATGAAGATCTCCTCCCGGCCGGCTGCAAGGTCTCATTCCTCCAGCCTCTTGAATACCATGCATTATGTTGTGTGGGTGGCAGAGCCCCAGTTTCTCCAGTGCCACAGCTTGTTCTGGTTATGGGGGCTAGAGCTCCCAGAGAATGAGACACGCTTCACTTTCTGACAGGAGAAAGAGGCATGGGATTTGTCTCAGCTGCTTTGCTGGATGTCATTCTTAAATGCCCTAGCACAGTTTCTTCCTCAGATTCGGCACCTGAAAGACAAAAGGCGGCTAATCCAGAAGATTCCTTGACTCTGCCTCACTTTCCATTCAGCTGGTAAGAGACCAGGAGCAAAAGGATGGATGATGAGGCTCTGCTCTGGATTTCATGAATGGATGAATGTAGAGAAGCAAGTGGGGATTTTGAGGGGATTTGGAAGCCTGCTCCAGGATTTGTCTGGCACACAAAGCATTTATAATACTTCCAGCATTATCATAACATAATGCCAGCATGATTCAGGGCCCATTCCAGCTCTCAGTGAATAAAAAGTGTAACTCCTATCACCATCAGTAGGAGAGGGTTCCCACTTCTGATAAGTTGTAGTTTTGCATAGCCCATACTCTTCTCTTGTCCTGGTGGCACAAAGAGAAGACTAAGACGCTTTCATGTGCTGCTGTGAATGAGTGGGTCTGGTTGCCTATGTGTGTGGGTGCTGAGCAAGCTGCATGAGTAACGCTGCCTCGGAGCAGCGCATCGTGGCCTCTTGCAGAGAAACGCAGTGTGACAGTGGAGTGGGTGCCTGGGTTACCTCCCCATGGGCTTGTCTATAAATACCACCTTGGTGCTGAAGTGTTCTGGCTAAACTCCTTAGATTTCATCCTTTGTTTTTCCATCTGTTTAGCAGCTTCTAAAGCTAAAAAAGAAATGTGTACCAACGCATTTCTCTTAACACAGGTAGCCCTATGAGAGCCAGGACTATACTTACCGGAGGCTGCATGGGAAAGCCCTTGGGGGAGTCCGGCTTCTCAGGGAATGAGCAAAAGCCAGCAAGTGCCAGAGAGTGACATTGCTCTGGCCACACGGGGCCAGACTAGATGATCTTCTATGACCATTCCATCTGAATCCCATAGACTGTGACGCGGAAAGTAAACCTGGAGCTGTGCTGAGACACCTTCTGGCTAGTGCCTCCAAGTGAACTTTTTTCAGCTTCAGCTCATGTCTTCCCCATCCAACCACAAAAACGTAGTGCCACCCTTGTACTGATGCAGTAGTCCTAGGGTAGGAATTAGTACTGTGGGAACCACTGTCCCAAGGCCTTCAGCCCATCTGTGCACAGGAGAAGCACAGCAGAGTGCTGTACCCTTTACAAGATTTTCTGTATGCATAGATGAGGGCAACACTGAAAGAAATCATTCATACTGTTTCACTGGGCGTAGGAGCCATCGTCCAACCCAGGCCAGCAATTACACTGTCCTGAGCAGTCCAGCACTGCCGGATTCAGATTCAGACTTGGTGGAAGAGAAGCATAACTTTGCTATTTTCTGTGAGTCCCTGCGTGCCTGCTGTAGCTGTATGTCTCCCTGGTATGTGAATAACTCTGCAGGGGCCTGTGACAACATGCTAGATAAGTCACTGTTCTCCTGTGGGCACCATGTCACTTCCCATGCCCTCCTTGCCCTGCCATCCCTCCATCCCTGTGGGGGAGTGTAACTGCAAGCCCAAGGGAAACGTTGGAGTTGGTGGAGTGTACAGGAGGTGAGCGATGCTGTGCCGTAGCCATTAACGAGGTACATTAACCAGATGATGAGGGAGCGGCCTGACAGGGTTGTTAACTCCTGTCCCTCACTGTAACAAAGCTGTAAAACCCTCCGGAGAGATCAAAGTGAGAGCAGCACTGCACTCTCCTCGGTTGAGTCCAGGCTGAGAAAAGAGCAGCTTTGCAGGAGGAATTTTGTTAGAGACTGGGTGTGGTACCTGGAACCTATTTTGGTTCTTGAATAAGTTGATATTTCTTCTGATTAATAGATGTACATGGTGGTTGCTGAGAGGCAGATCCATGAGTGGGCTGGGTCTCTGAAGGAGGGAGTGAGACATACGGAGTAAGCTGCAGTCCTGTTCTGAACTGTGAGCTTGCTGGATGCTGGAAGCCTGGCAGGACTGTGCAGGGATGTCATTTGGATGGTAAACCTGCATGACTGAGGCAGAGAGGGTGGGTTTTTTGTGTCTCCAATGGTCAGTATATACCACTGCCTAGCTCAGGCTCCAGGGCTGAAGAAGGGAAATATTTGTAATATCATTTATCTGCCTCCATGAGGAGCTTGGTGTGAATGTGTGAATGGGAGGAGAATGGTGCTGTGATTAAATCCTAGCACAGTTTATGGTGGGGGTCAGCAACCCGTGACGTGTGTCTGCCAGGGCAAGTAGGCAGGTTTGGGACAGCAGAAAGCAGGGCTGGACCCTGTGGCTTTTTTGGGGAAGCTATGGCTGTGCTCAGATTAGCAGGATGCTTTAAGATGCTGCCTCACGCAGTGGTACTGACAGGCAGCCTCTTGCTTCCTTGAGAGACAGCTTTCACCTGACTTTCTAGTGGCACGTTTTGCTTCTAATTTGGGAGAGAGAAGTATAATCTGGCACAAGCCTGCCGCCCTTGAAAGGCTGCCAGCCAGTTTATGGCACTCTCTGTCTGCATGCTCCCTCCAGCCTTGGTGAGATACAGGAATATTCTATCCTTCCCATCCTCAGCTCTTGCAGTAACTGCAGCAGTGCAGTGCCCCAGGAGAGGCTGACTTGGGCTGTGTGATGTGTGGTTGCATGGACATTCAAAGGTTTATTCAGATGGGCTGTGATCCATTTGGATGAACGGCAGCCGGTTATGGAGATTAGAGCTACAGAAGTCGCTCCTAATGAATAATTCTTCCAGTATCTGTCTTATAACAGTGGCACATCCACAAGGCGTGACTCCAACATATTCATTTTAAGAGTGTGTGCAGCTCCTGGAATGACCTTCTGCGAGAGTTTGGAAGTATTTGCTTCTGTTTGTCAGTTAGATGAGCATCATTTCTGGCATGATTTTTACCAGGAAAAAAGTGCAAGTGCTAAAATTGGGAGCATTGAAAAGATTGAGTGGAATCTTGAGTGCTAAGGGTGGGGACCAGGACAACTCTACCTGCGTGGGAAGCCGTTGGCGTGTGCATGAGTTGTCTGTACAGCGGTAGGCTCTTTGGGCAGTGGGAAGGATGCTGGTAGATTGGTACGTGCTAGCTTGGCCTGAGCAGTGAGGTTCAGGCGTGGCACGAGGTTGTTAAAAGAGACTGTGAAGCAATGTGATGAGAGTTCAGCTCATTCCTGGGTGGCTCCGTTTGAAGTCATATCTACCTTAGACAGAGTTAGTTACTCTAAGCTGTTAGTTACTTTAGCTCTGAAATTCTCCAAGTGCAAGCAGCCAGTGCTCAGCCAAGAGTATTGAGAAGGGGGCCTGGCAGGCATAACTGTGAATAAAATTACTCTAAGATGAATCCCTTGGCAGCAAGGTGGAGCTGTCTGGATCCTGGAGGTGTAGAATTATCTCTGCCTCGAGCCTGGCAGACTAGCCTCAGGAAGAAGCAAAAATGGCAATAAAAGGTGCCTTCCTATAAATAAAGCCCAAAGGACAGTAGGAGAGGGAGCTGCCAATTTCTGCCCTTTGTGGAGGAGTAACTGTCCATGGCATTGTGAGGATACTGGGATTATTGTCACCATGATGATGTGAGGAGGTGCTGGGGTCAGCAGCAAAACATTGCACAACTTAAACCTATTGCTGCTGAATACTTCTGGAATTTTGCACTAGCAGGACACGTGTGTGGAAGTGGAGCTTTGACCTGTGGAGCAGGGGCACCTGAGATGTCTCCCTGACACTGCCCTGTCCCCTGACTTTGGGAAATTTGACAGCTCTGAAGCCCCTGGTGGCAAAGGATTTGTTACAATCCTCTGAAGCTGTCACCTCACACATACACCTCTTTTCTTCCTCCAATGTATCTTTTAATAATGCTGCCAACATTATTTCTCATGGCTGTCTCGTGCGCTCTGTGCTCTGCCTAGCAGTCCTTTTTGTCTCGCCCAGGCATCTCGTACCATAGCTTCCTAATGGGAAGAGACTCTGGCTGCTGAAGTTAATAACTTATCCAACTGCCTGAGTCATTCTTGTTACAGAACAAATTGTGAACTATGCAGCAATTCAGGGCTGAGACCCCAGTCTGTGGGGGGAAAGAGGCTGCAGAGTAGGCGAGTGTTTGCATCCAGGTTGGGACCGGCACACACACTCCTCTGCTGCTAACACTATGGTGCACTTTCGGCTTGTAAATCCTGGGACATTTCCCAAAGCAGTGTTACATTGGGTAGATGTGGGGAAACGGAGGATCAGGGAGTCCAGGGAAACCTGTTCGAAAGGGAGCCTGCAGAGGAGACAGAATGAAACAAGGTCTTCACTCTGCGCTGAGAAAACCAACACATTCAGAGAGACTGAAAGAAGAAATTTTTCCCTTTTTTTTTTTTTTTCAGCATGACAACAACTTGGAGGAACAAGTGTGCCAAGATGTCCTCACAGATGTGCCACATCCCCCATTTTCATAGCCTGCATTCTGTGTTTTTCAGGAAGCCCCAGTACCTTGAGCTGCAAAAAGGCTTTAGGGCCACATGCAGCACTGAGCCCTTCTGAGTCCAAGCAGCACTGATTTCTCCCTCTATGTCTCAACCGTCGTTACTGGTCTGGCTCATTATCAACTGAGTCAAAGAGTTTAGTAATTCTTGTTTTTAAAGATTAGTCATCTGTAGGAATGACATTTGAAAGACTGACAGTTCCAATCAAATGACAAGGGCTGCTCTTGTGATTGAAGATATTTGTTTAATTAAAAAAAAGTTAAAATCAAACTGACTAATTAAGTGTTGTACCTTGAGATACAAGCAAGGAAATTACAGATGTAGTCCTACTCGCTTGAGGAAGCTACCAGGCTGCCATCACATGGGTTGGACCAGCCTAAAGGGAGTGTGACGGGTCCGTGCTGTAGCTCTGTTGATACTCTCCTAACTCAGTTCCCTCCTTGGGCAAGGGATGGCCTGCCGCTCTGTCCCTGCCGTGCAAGGTTGGTGACAGTCGTAATAATAACGATGTAATTTGCCTGGTTGATTTGAGATGCACCGTAATTACTGCATGATTACCATGTTCTTAGAGCAGCCATTACAAAACTCTCCAGTTTCTCAGAGCTTCCCAAGGGCTTGTCTTGCTCCTCACCTTGCAATTAAAACCCTGCAAGGGAGTCTGTCCATCAGCCATGTCTGCATCTCTCTTTGTGTCAGATTACATGTGCATGCTTTCAGGAACTTGTAGATTAGAGTTCCCTGGTGCTGAGACGCTCTGCGGACCACAAGGAATATTTCCCTACATCCCAGCTAGTTTGATGGCAGGATGGTACTTGGCTGAGCAGGTCAAGCTTTTGCAAGTGATGAAGATGCTCTTGGAAATGGCAGGGGCTGGTGAGTGGTACTGGGGAGCTGGGCAGTGGGGAGAGGCACTCGTAGGTACCTGTCCTCCTATCCTCCTATGAGGGTTGCTTGTTCACTGCTTTTTTGGGTTGTGAAACTGTTGGCTTAATTCTGTCTCCAGCTTTTGTTTGGCTTCTCCATTTCTCATTCATATGGAGAAGATCTGGGCTGGGTTTGGCCTTTGGGTGATTCTAAAATTAGGAGAAATTACCTTCCCCAGGAATGCACATCAGATTGGTGTGAGTTGCACTTTGCCAGCACCTCAGGCATCAGTGCTTGTGCCATGTCTGTATTTAGCCTGTGAGCTACTTAGGCCTTGTGATTCCTGTCCAAAAGTAGGCAGCTATTTTCATCTCACCTCTAGAGCAAGCTGAAGTGCAAGTGAGCCAAAATAACTAAGCCACAGGGGAAGCCAGAGTCAGGACCAGGCTTAGATTGGAAGCTGTACAAACTGGTAGATTTAGCCCGTGCCTTTCCCGCTAAGAGACAAAGTAAGAGCCAAATCCCACCTCCTTGGGCAATGCTGGAATAGCTCTGGGTTTATTGGATTGGCATATGGGGGTTTTATACTAGTAGAAGAAAATAAATTGTTTCCTTCCAAATGCCTCTCAAGTGGAAGACAGGCCATGTTATTCTGACATGTCAAAGGTTCCCAGGCAACCTCCATGTTCACTGTGGAGAAAGGAGGGGAGGGAAGAAGGACGAGTGCATCACAGGAACCCCTGTGTGCTGCCTTTCAGCAGACACAGCAGGGTTAGGAGACCCTGCCGAGTTTTGGCAGGGACCAGAAATCAAAGGGAGATAATTTTAAAATGACCTTTCTGTTTCCAAGGAGAAGGTTGTGTAGGTTTGTGGCTGTACTAATGGACTGCAGAACTGCAAGTGGCGATTGATTGTGTTGCAAGCTGCTGAATTATAGTTGAGCGTTTGCTTTATCATCTCAGATCCCCCCCTTCCCTTTCCACGCTGTATCATAAAAGAATCGATGTTAATCCCTCAGTCCCATTAGTGACTTTTGCAGAGGTCACAGGCTGGCTGACTCTCTGTGCCCTCTTTGACCACCCAGCACTGAGCAGGGCTTAGGATTTGAGCCTCAACTTTTTAAAGAAGCCATCTACTGGGGATGGGAGCTGGGGGGTTTCTCTGTAGGTTGGTGTAACAGTTTTGGCTATGATTTTTTGACCGACTGCTAACCAGGGAGCTGAGAGAGCTCTCAGTGCCATGCTGCATCTTTGCTAGATCTCTCACACAAGGCCATAGGAGAGAAAACCTGCGAGAAATACTTCTGTGACTCAGTGAATTGCCCTGTCCCTCCAAGCACTGCTGCTACAATATAAATATATTTCTGCAGCACTGGGATATGCTATGATGCTGGAGGGTTTGTTGCTTGGGCAGCAGCTAACAAGGACTCGAACAGGCTGCTTGAGTAGGGTGCAGCAGCTAGCCTGGGAACCCTGGCCCTGTTGCAGGCTTGTCTGCAGTGAAAAGGTAGTTTGCAATAAGGCAGAAATTTAGATGTGAATTTATAGCCCAGAAGCTCTTCAGCTCGAATTACCTGCATGGCTGCTCTTAGTGCCTCTGAAATACAAAGCAACTAATTCCAGGCTTCCGTAGCTTCCTCGTGAGTGACACGTGTTGGAAGCGGCGTTGTGGGAAGGAGTGCGGAGGAGACGCCACGTGTGGCTTTACAGCGTGCTGGGAGCGCTCTGCCTCCCCGAAGCAGGAACAGCACCCATTGTGCTCCCACGGCAATGGATGCTCTTCACTGCCTGTCCAGAGCACCTCTCAGCCCGGACATGTGCATGCCATCAAGCAGCTCTGACAATAGCTCCTGCAAAGCAGTTTTCAATTCAGTGGCATCTTGAGGGACTTGTGCTTACAGCAGCTGGTGTTTTGAAAAGTAATGGAGAATTTGGATGCCTTCATATTTTTTTCTCTGGCCTTCAAAAAAACCTACCCTTAAGATGATGTTGGTATGGAAAAAAAGAAAAATCTTGCTTTTCAAAACTAAATCCGTTTTTAAGGTATTTAGGGTGCACAGTGGTGGCCTGCTGCAGTGGGAGAGGGCTAGTTTGCTCACTAGCTCTGCAAGGCTTCCTTTTTTCCCCTTTTTAAATGCGTTAGAATCAGGTTATTAATAACTTTTTAAATAGAGCAGGATTTTTTTTTTCAGGGGTGAAAAAGGGAAGAGCTCAGTAATTAAAAGTAAGTGCTGATGGCTAAGAAGCCAGGTCTCAGGTACGGAGCTGGGGACCTGCCTTCCAGCTGATGCTGAAAAGTGTGTGCCATGTGCTGCGGGCCCCGACCTGCAGCTGAGCGGTGTGATGGGCCTTGCTGCACTCCCCTGGCCTCATCCTCCTGGCAAGTCAGAAGGCAACAGTGTGTGGAAGCTGAGCAGTCTCATCTCCAGGTCTGGAATTGGGAACATATTGCAGAGCCAGCTGGGAGATAAAATTAGGGCTTGCTGGGCACAGCTCTTTGTATTTGATGGTCATATTTGTGAACTTTCCCAGGTGCCAGTTTGATAGGAGGCAGCCCCCCACGTATCCCACCAGCCCGGGGTTCTCAGATGCACCCACAGAATCCCACACCCGGAATTCAGACAGTATATAAAAGCCTGGGACTTCTCTCAGCTGCTAACAACAAAAGCTGTGAACTGCGTGGTGGTGAGGTAATCTTATTACAGCATTAGTGAGCATGGCAGTCTTTCTTCTGACAGCCATGCCCGTTCTTTCATCATCCAGCTATGTTATGCATGTTTAACTTGTTAGGCTTCCTTGGGTATAGGGAGAAAGGCAAGTCCACATGGAGCCAGGTGTTAGCTTGACACGTTTGGCTCAATGATTCAATCTTGTAGGTCCCGAAACAGTGGTCTTCGCTGGCCTGCTGGTTGGAAAGGCGAGGCTTGGTTGTTATGGCCTGCCGCCTCTCTTACATGAGGAATCACGTAGAAGCGCATGTCCTCAAACCCTTTGGACAAAGCATATGCAAAGCCTATTATGGAGCTGTGGAATTTAGTCCAATAATGTTGAAATTGGGTCATCCTTTGTTAATGTCACTTTTTAAAATCTATGGAAGTCAGCAGTGCACAAAATATTCAGTGCAATGCAGACCACAGAGGTGGAAATAGAGAGTTTGGAAATATTTCTGTTTCTGACAATGTTGACATGGTCTTAGCTGAGCAAAGGGGATAACTCAAGGTATCATTGTATCTCCAGTTCGAGAAGACTTGATAAGAGAAGCCCTTTAGATGAGCTAATTGTTGGACACTCTTTTCCCAGCATTCATTCAGCGTTCACCCACAAGCAACCTTGAAGAAAACCGAACAATTTTTCATGGGTGTCATCAGCATTTCCCCTAAGAAAACAACTCCCAGTTGTCTTTCTATTTTGGAAGTGGGCTGTAGGTCAAACAGGTTTTCATCTTGATGGAGATGCTTTTTAAAAACCGTGTGTGAACTGCAGCCATTTATCAAGATGTACTGGGTGCTGTAAATGCTTTCTCATCCGAGACCTGAGTCAACCCACAGCTTTCCTGGCTTGAGAGAGAGTCTGGACCAAGCATTGCCAATCCTGACAGATAGACCAGTGCATCCTCCAAAAGCAGCAAAGGCAGCGCTGCCTCTACAACAGGCAGGACTTCCTGTGTGGCCAGGCCAAGACTAATGAGACTCTACCAGGCACCCAGGGTCCACATCAGCCTTGCCACTTTCTGTTGGCAAGTGCATGACACATTTTTTGCTTCTGCCTTGCTTTTCACAAGAAGATTGCAAAGCCCAGGCTCAACCCTCTTCAAAAGCACTGTAATAAAAGGATACTTGCCCCTTCCAAGGCATTCCTCTATGTGCCTTTGGAGCAACAAGGAAAGGAAGTGCAGTGACTGTAGCTAAGGATGTCTGAGAAATCCCGGACAGCACTTGGGCACTGTGGTGATGATTGCAGTGTAAGAACCTGTACAAGACAGCAAACACATTTAGGACAATGCTTTAAACCTTCTAAGGTTTTAACAGAAGATCTGCCTTGCTGTTGGAAGCAGTGAAATCTTGGGAGTAGGCAGTGTGGTCTGCATAAGAGCAGTGCCATTACATCTCCTGTCCTGTTTCTAGCTCTGGCCACCTCTACCGGCATCTGCAGAGGTGGAGCAGCATTGAGGGAAGGTTAATCCGGAGAAGAGAAATTTTCTGATGCTTGTTAAAGTTTGGCTGAAGCTCTGAAACTCAAGGGTTTATATGTTTTCCAAACTGGTGGGTGGTTCATTCTAATTCTGGATATGCAGTTTATTCACATACACAACTAATCCTTTTTTGAATCCTGTTAAGTTCTTTTTGTTCTTAGTATCCTGTGGCAATAAGTTACAGAAGCTAATTGTGCTTGTGTTAGCTCCCTTGATCCACTTTGCTCATGCTTGCTTTAAATTTTACGTGTTGTTCTGAGAAGCTTGGTTAATATTATTTTTTTCTGTGAGATAATCTGTGTTCTTGATCCCATTTGTTGCAACAGGGCTCAAGGGCTCAGGACTGGAGGGGAAGAGTAGGTCAGGTTTTGCGTCAATTGTTGCAAGGTTGGGGAAATTCTGCAATTTCTGTGCCCCAGTTTCTCTAATAGCTTGGAAAACTCAAGGAATGGCCTCTGTGTATGTATGGCCTCTGTGTATGTAGCCAAGGCAAGTGTAGTGACAGAACTAGGGTTTGCAGGTGAAGCTGGGCAAAACTATGAAGTAGAAAAACAGCCTCCTAAAAGCACGCTTCATTTCCAGGCTTTTCCAATACTTCTGAATTTCCTATTTTTTGTGTTTAAAAAAAAAAAAAAGAAAAAAGAAGAACACATTATTTCTCTATTTTTGGACACAAGAATTATTTTAAATTTTTAGAAGAAGGAAACAAATGCTGGATGAAGAGGTGATGCAAACCATCACCCTCTATCACAGACCCAGTCTGCATTGGCTCAACTTTTTTGATTCCCGTGCATTAATCTGGTTCTTCTCTATCTGGCAGATTGGTAATGGTGGTCTGAAACATTTCTGAATCATTCTCACTCCCTTTCTTGACTTGCGATTCAAGCTTCAGGTTGTACAGATCAGCTCTGGCTCAAGGATGGTGCCTTGCCCCTTGCTGCATCGTGCAGCCTTCTGGTAGGGCTGGGCTGCAAAGCCTCTGTCCTTTTCTCTCGTGAGTCCAGAGAATCTGAGGTTGAAGTTAGCACCCCTGATTAAATCCTTGAAGAACAAGCAATTCTGCGTGCTCATTACTCAGTTCTGGCTATGTTCTGCTTAATAACTAAACAGTAATTAGCTCCACAGTTTTGCTACTATACTTATAATAGCCCCCATTAAAGTTATGGGTTTTTTAGACAGTAATGGCTTACAGAGTAATTAACGAGCACGAGGCTTTTATTACTACCTTTATTTTTAGCCTGTGCTTTACGAGCCTTTTCTGCCAAATACCAAAATCTTAGGCAGAGGCTTGTCGTGCCCGTCGCCTGCCACGTGGTGTGGACAGGCGCAGGGCTGCCTATGGAGCACCTGGAGCCGGCCACCTGTGTGCCCGCGTGTGTCCAGAGGAGCCCGGTGGGAGAGCCCTGGTCCCCAGCGCCCGCTGCGCTGTGTGATTGCAAGGGAGAGCTGCAATTGCCCCATGCCTCAGTTTCCTCCTCTGAAAAGCGGGCACGACAATGCTGCGTTCGTGTGCCAGCGGTTGTTTTATGTGCAAGACGACTGGCTCAGGCGTGTGAACGTGGCTGTAAATTCGGAAGGGTTTGTTGGGCTGCAGGGGTTGTGGTCCAGCTGCTCGGTGGATTGATGTGGGCTGAGCGGAGGGACCAGCTCTGAATTGTGCTGCTTCTGCATTATTTTTCAGCGGGGATCAGGACCAGTTGCTATTGCAAAGGTGAAAAAAACCCTGTGTTTAGGGGATACTTTGCCCAGGGGGAAAAGCTATTAGTGAGAATATACTTTGTATCCTGAAGTATGAGTGTTTATTTTCTTTGTAAAGCTTCTGTTGTGGGATTCGGCTGTGTGTGTTTGTTATTTCCTGGCTGTTTTGTAACATATATAAGTGTTTGGTATGTTTGTTTGGGTTCTGTGTGTGTGTTTTTCTTACATCTAGACAATATTTTCACTCCTGTGACTTATGTATATATACAAATTCAACTCAAGCAGTTCTTTAGTTTAACGTGTTCTAAATCACTTCTGTTCGATGTGGGAAAACCAAGGAGTAATGACGCTGGGGCTGATCAGCCCCAGAGGAAGAAAGAAGGGAGAACTGACTGTAAACCAGACTGCAGATCAAATCAGTGTTTCCTACAGTAAGTGTCAGAGCTGACGCCAATTAACTTGATTTAAAAAAAGAACCTTCAGCATTTAATAATCCAGCACGTTACTAACACATGGCTCCAGGATGCGTTAAAGCTTTTTTATTAGATGAGTGCCCTTTTAATATAGTCATGCCTCCGTTGCCCTCTGCCGGAGGATGTGAAATCTCTTTCACTATGTGGCATAGCCATTCTGCATGTCAAAATATATTTCTGCTAAGGAAAGTCTTTCCAAACTATGCAAAACACCTTTGTTTTAGAAGTATTTTAACCCCAAAATCGCTTACATTTGAACTGGTGATTTGTGACTTTTGCCTGATTTTTCAAAACTGAAAGAGAAAGTATACTTTCTGTAGTGGAAAATAGAGTTTGATCTTTTTTATTCATTCATGTTTAAATTTGTTTTTCCTCCTTCTTTTTCCCTGTGGAGGAGGAGATAGCAGAAGCCTAAAATTGACAGCCTGAACAAAGCCAGGTTGCATTTCGAATGCTTTCAGTGGGAAAAGGAGAGTGGTATTATGATGGGGCAGGGCTAGAGTGAATGCTTTGAAGAGGAGCATCATTTTCCCCAGACTAATTTTTGTCTAGCCTCACTTGTGCCGTAAACAGCAACAAAAACCATCATTTGGCTTTGGTAGCAAGGGATTTTTTGGACATGGGGCAAGCCCTCTGCCTTGGGCTGTGAAGCTGTGAATTCTCTCAGCAGCAGTATGATGGTGTATTTCCTAGCTGGTGTTGTTCACAGGAGAAAATGGATTTCACCTTTTGCAGCTTTAACATGTGACGGTGAGGTGGGAGTGCGGCTTTGTTACACTGAGAACTGGCGTCACCCTGCGCTGAGGCCCTCAGTTGCATTAGCGTGTTGGGAGGGAACGCGCTTGAAATACTTCGTCTGGGTCCAGATTTGGTAGCGCTCACAGCAGCCCCAAGTGAATTCTTACGATGTCCTTCAGTCAGGCTTCTCAGGGTCATCAATAAAATCAAATCGCTTCAGGAATTAGCAGTGCGCAAATGTCTTTGCTGCAGAGCAGAGTACATGGTACACCGTGGATGCCGACAGGCAGCTCGGGGTGCAGAAGCGTGGGTCAGCAGCTGGGGGTCAGGCTGCGGTCTGTGGCTCCATGTTCTCCCCCAGCTAACAGTCGCCATCTGCGATTCAGATCCCTACTGGGGTTGTATCCCTTTGGGCGCGTGGAGCGCGCTGTATATAGGGAAGGGAACATTAATTAGAGACACTGCACGCGGGGTATCTGATTCACATCTGCAGCCCACGATTGCCGATAGCGCAAAAGGAGCTCAGCGTTCAGCCAGCCCCAGGAGGACATGGGGACGAAGCGTTCCCACGGCGGAAAGCACTGTCCCCGGGAGCTCTCTGCTGCCAGCCCGAGCAGAGCTGCAAAGCAAAGCCAACAGCTCTCTGCTGGGGCACAAGTGGGCTGTGTTGGCCCAGCTGGAGCACCAAAGTGACAGATGATTGACCAGGGAGCTGCTAAATGCTCTGTAGCAAATTAAAAGGAATCGATCCTGAAAAGACCAATGCACAAATCGTTGGGGCCTGCTCCCTTTCCCCTGTGTTGAAGGGATGGAAATCAGAGTAGCACCCCAGCCCAAAGGTGCACATTCGCCATCATACGAAGCCGAGGGTCAGCCTGTCCTATGGGAGGATGCTGAAAATTTGAGTCTGGATTGGCAGGAGGCAAGGAAAAGGCATCTTTAAGGTAAGAGCACTGTATTTGGAGGAAGCGGCCCTCAACAAACGGGGCATTTGATGCATGCCAGCCCACTGTGGCAGCTTGCCAGGTGCTGTGAATTGACTCTGAGTGACTCTTCTAGCACGTTGTTTCCTCCCACCCCCTCACCAGTGGCAGAGTCCTGTCCTTGGTGCATTTGCAGCGAAGGCGCTTTACCAGGCAAGGTGTTCAGTCTTTTCAGAGCTGCCCCTTACAGCTATGCCCTACAGGGATACTCAAGGGACATGTTCTGGCTTTACAAGAGGATTCAAAGGATGCCAGTGCTCAGTGCCCTCTGTTCAGGCACTGACATCAACTGCAGGGACAGCAAGGATAAGGCCAGATGCTCTTTCCTCAGGGCACTGTGTGCTTTGGTAGTGCTAGGCCAGCAGGATTTCTCTGGCTCTGAGAGCTGGACAGGGATGCAGCATAAGGCTGATGTTTGCTGGAGTAATTCCTCCTCTTCCTCCCTGGTTTATTTTGTCTGGATGAGGCTGCTTTCTCCAGTTCTGAAAAAAACAGCAACAAATCTGCATTACTGGGAGATGCTTCCATGAAAGTCTGCAGGGTGTCCAGCTGCACAGAGCATAGCCTTGGTCTGTGAAAAGCTTTTTCCTGCTCGTTCCCTGTACTTGACTGCAGGAAACCCTACTTTCCATAGAACCAGCTGTGTTTAGTGGTTGGTTTAGAGCTTTGTGTTACTTCCTCTGGACACCCTTCCAGAAGACCTCCTTCTTATGACCCTCACTAGCTGCAGCTTGCCCTGATCCACCGCAACCTCCTTCTATACCGCTGAGTCCTTGCATTTCCTAAATGCAGTTTGCTAGCACATCTGCTGATTGCATCCTCTGATGAGGGTCTCCCGAGTGAGGCTTTGCCTCTGTGCATGGTGCTGGAGGAGGGTGGGTGCACATGAGGAGGATGGGTTCCCAGCTCTGTAGATGCCAGCACCATAATCTCTGGCACAGGTTTTTGTATGGGAGGTGGCAGATCCCTCCCTGGTGAGAGACCTCTGGGTGAGGAACTGGCTGTTTGCTAGAGTTGGCCTGCAATTTTTCGATGAGTTGGGCTTTTGTAAGTGTGGAGATAAAAAAAAACGGATTTGCTGAAACTTTTGTTGAGGGATATTTACATGCCCCTTTTAAGGACAAAGGCCAACCTGTGTTTTCCCTACCCTTTGTTTTCCCTGGTAAATTAATACCCCTGTGATTGAAGTGCTAATTTGGAAGCAGCAGGTTCTGTCCAGCAACTTGAATATTGCTTGCTTGCACTTTAAAAGGACAACCCATCAGTTCTTGGAACCATTTCACTTCAAGTCTTCCACTGGGCTCAGTGCCGGAGGCTGACTGTACAGCCCACTGGTCAAGGGAAATTCAGATCAATCCAAATTGGGCTAATCGGGGGTTTGAATGGATCTCTCCATGACTGCCCCATGCAACCAAGAAAAAGCAAGCTCCAAGGGTCTCGGGAAAAATATTTGCAAACTAGCATCGTATCTACAGCCCAGGCTTGAGGAGCTCCCCTCTGGTCTAAGGAGGGGATCTGATAGTTTCCAGGGCACTGCAGTGTCAGTGACTGACCAGCCAGCCAGCGGCTCTGCAGTGGGAGATGAGTGCTTTTCCCCAGAGCAGACTGCTCCCTGCCTTCGACTGCAGTATTCTCTGGGCTCTCGCTTGTCTGCAATGCAGCCCTTTTAGCAGCGGGCTAATGCATTCCCCCACATGGGAACAGTGGTACTAAACTGCTACCCATGTTTGCAAACTGTCCACCGTGCGCGTCCCTGCTAAGTGATGTGCTTTGCTTGCCAAGATACTTGGATAAAATACAGTCTGCTTAAATCTTGTATGTGCTTATATTGAATCAAACTAAGCCATTGTGGCAGTTTAATATACTCCAGTCACAACACCTCCGAGATGGAAGAAATGAACCTGAACAGGCCATTGGAAGCCTGAAATAAAACTGGCTGCATCAGAGGTGCCAAGCAAGATGGTCTGAGCTAAAGGGACTACAATGACGGGCAAAACGAAGGGTCACTAGCTTCACTAGAGCTCTATTCCCAAGAGCATAGGCGCAGTCACCCTACATGCTCTGCCTGGCGGATGGAGAGGGTCTGGTGGGTCAGAGCACTTGCTGATGTGTCAGGCAAGTAATGTGGTCATTGTGGTCCCTGCTTCTTCCTAGGGGCTTGGGAAGGCTTGGTGTTGTAAGGCTTGGCTGGCTTGTGGTTGAAGGGTCCTTTTTCCATTGGGGGATGATTCAGACACTGTGGCACTGAGCAACTTTTGCTTGGCTGAAGCAAGGGCCTTGCTTGACATATGGATGCAAAGGAAAGCAAGGCTCTGGCCATGCAGGAGACATCTCTCCCTGGAGGGGTGGAACACATTTCTGTTGCTCACTGCCCCAGTTTGATTTACTCTTCTTGAAGAGGATTTGTGAACTGAATGGAGCAGCTCCCTAGTACTTTTCTCTGCCTACAAACCTTTGCTCTGTGTTGCAGGTTTCCTTCCAAATGAGTCCCTGAGGTTCCTGCTGGCAGCTCCAGCAGTGTCCTGCAGAAGTGCCCTCTTGCTCCTGGTCCCAGCAGCCGAGGCCCCTCCAAACCTGCTTCTGCAATGGGTGGGTTGTAAGCACTGGTAAGACCTACGAGTCGTGTCACCTTCGCTGCTCTCTCCCTCTCTCGCGTTCTCTCTCTCTGTCCTTGTTCCTTCTTGCCCATTTATTTCTGTTCTCCATGTGCTCTGCTGTTCTGTCTCTGGGGTTTTCACTGTCAGGTAATGAGGAGCTGTGGGTCCAGTCAGTCTTGGAGATGCCGAAGAGACGAGACATCCTGGCTATCGTGCTGATAGTTCTGCCCTGGACACTACTAATCACCGTCTGGCACCAGAGCACCATTGCTCCACTGCTTGCAGTGCACAAGGGTGAGAGAAATCAAACCAGCCCATGCCAAGCCTGTGCATCCCTCCCTCGTCCTCATCTCCTCTCTCATTTCATTTCTCCATGGCAGCCATGCTCATCTCAGCTCCCAGTCCATGCTCATGCAGAAGCCTCTCCACTTCTGCTGTAGGAACAGCCCAGTGCTCACAGGGGTTCTTCAGAGACATCAAACGCCAAGCCATGGGATGTGCTTACTGCACTTGGAGAGCTCTTCATGGCCTAAATCCAGAATCAGAGTACTGAAGGAAGATGCTTTTCTTTGTTCCCTGATGATCCATAAGAGAGGAGCCCTTCCTGCTGGCCTTTGCAGCATTCTGCACACAAGTTAGTCCAGCACAAAAGCTGCAAAAAAAAACCAAAGAGGAGAGGAAACAAAGCTGCCACTTGAGACAGCTGCTCTGGGAGATTGAGGCAAAAAGCATTTTTTTTAAGTTCCCTCAGGAGAGCAGCAAGCTGGTGCTCTTGCACTTGAAGGAGAAGGCAAGAGCCAGCATCTCATCTGACTGGTGGAGTTACAATGCTATGAGAGAGTCAGCTTCCATGCTACCTTTCACGCAAAGCATTAGAGCTCTGGCCCAGGTCAGATGAATGCAGGAAGTTCTGGAGGATCCTCTCTGGCCAGAACGGTCCTCATTTTTATCCTTTCTTGGCATAGCAGCAATATCCAAGGGTGGTGAGAGCTCTTCGGGGCTTGAATAAGCCACGCTGCCTATTGTGGTCTTCATTCTTGGTTCTGCCCTTCTGCTGAGCACCAGGACAGGCAGGTCAGTCTGGGCAGTCTTGCCTGTAGGGAAGAAGGCCAGCTCATTTTCCCTCTCTGGTCCCTTTCTCTGGGAGATTCTCTCCTCTTTTCGTTTTAATGTTTACACCAATCCTCCACATTTGCTTATCCTTTTGCTGAACAGTCTGATGTGCAGTTAGAACTGTCAGAAGTTCAGTGTCTGTCCCAAGCAGCTTTACCTTTCTCCCTGGGGGACTGACAGCCACCCATGAGGCTTTGGGCAGTTCTTAAGGGGAGTATGACTGTGATCCCCTCTGGAAGGTGGGATAGCATTTCAGAGGTTGAGGGATCTACTGGTCTCTGAAACAGGACTTGAAAGACTATTAAGAGTACACTGTTTGTGTACCAGTTTAATTCAATGCCCTAAAAACTAGGAGCTCTTTTTTGTGAATGGCCACGGGCCCTGAAGTTACGGCACAGAGGCTGCTCCACTCTGACTCAGCCCTGAACTTACCGATGACCTTGGTAAGACACTTCCTCTGCCTCTGCTTCTCTGAGCCTCCAGTGAAAAATGAGTGGTGATAGAGACCAACCTGAAAGCTCTTGGGAGAAATCATTTTGTTCTTGTAATGTGTTTCCAAGATCCTTTGGTAGCAGGTGCTGAAAAAGAGATGTGCATCTATATGCTAGCAAGCACAGAACGGCAGTGCTTACACATGCCAGGATTTACAGCTGAGGGTTTGACCTGCAGGGGTTTGCAAAGTGTCTCAAGCACCGTCCTGGCTAATTACATTTGTGCCTGTGTCCAATGCATTTTGCAGATTTATTTTTGAATTGATTCCAGTGTTCTCTGCTTTCAGAGAGCTCTGCTATCTGATGCTGATGTCCTTTGCCTTATACAGGGCCTGTGCAGGATACCTTGTCCCTGTCCCCCTGCCTCAGATATACACCCTCCCTCCATCAGTGCCATGGAGTACGGTCTTCATTTGGTTCGGGGGTGGTATCAAAGTCCATGCTGCTGGAAGAATAACATGCTATGAAAAGAACATAGGTAGTACCCTGCTGGATCAGACATGATGTCTGTCTGTTCCTGTTCTTTCTCATCTGAAGCTCCTGGTAGTAGCTGGTTTTGCAAAATCTATGGCTCAAAGTATTATGTGCCCACTAGAGCGCAGCTGGCTTATATCCTGAGTGGATGTGCCCCTTCATCTCTGCCAGTTCCTAACTGGTATTCCTGCTGGTCTACGGTGGTATGAAAATGTGAAAGTCACACCCTGGAAAAGTGACAGGTGCATGACTATCTTTTTTTCCCTGAGCTGATTGTGAACAAGTCTCTCTTTGCAAGGATTTTGTATGTTTGCATCAGGGTATCTTATATATATGCTGTTCATTGTTCACATTTGCACTACTGAATAGGCTGTTGTGTTCAGAGATTGGTAGGGACTTTTTGAGGAGAGGTTAGTCAGAGGCAGGTGAAAGTCTCTGCAGGAAAAAGCCTACAATTACAGGCTTTAATTTCTACCATCCATTTCTGGATTTGAAGTGTGTCTTTCCACACTTCTCTCTGCCCTATCCCAGGCCTGTCAGGAGAGCAGAGGGGTACCGCAGTATCCTGGCCAGATGCTGCTGCTGAGGGATCTTCACTGACTCTGTATTTTCCACGAGTTAGTTCCGTGCCTCCTGGTCCAGGTGCTCCAGTGCCTGAGTGCAGAGCCATGAGTCCTGTCCCACTGAGCATTGGTTCTCAGAGCACTGGAGCTCTTCAGGAATGACAGATCATCAATCCATGTTGCTATTTTCTTTATCTAGATCTAATTGCTGTGCAAGCCTGTCTCTTCTGGGTGCCTTTTGAAGTTGCTTATTCTGAGCACTCAGCTGTCGTATTGTCCTGGGCTCTCAGGCCTTGTTTGGTGCTGGTTTTCTAACAGCCGGAACGTCTTTTCTCATGTGTGTTTGTCCCTGATTCCTTTATTTATTTGTGTACTGATTTATTAAAGCCTCCATCCGAGCTTTTTTCCTTTCCTCTGAAACCATGAGGGTGACCTGCTATTAGCAAGCAGCCTGCTGCCTCAGTCGGGGGATGTTAGAGGACTGAGTCCATGCGGCTTTTTCTTCTTTCTCATACCCTTGCTCAGATGATGGTGGTGACTCCCGGCGTGATCTCGCTGCAGGCTTGGACTCCAAGGAATACTGCTTGTCGGACCGGGACATTGTGGAGGTGGTGAGGACAGAATATGTTTATACCCGCCCACCCCCATGGTCAGACACCCTTCCCACCATCCACGTCATTACACCCACCTACAGCCGGCCCGTACAGAAGGCAGAGCTGACGCGCCTGGCCAACACCCTCCTACACGTGCCGAACCTGCACTGGATCCTGGTGGAGGACTCACAGCGGCGTACGCCTCTCATCACCCGGCTGCTGCGGGACACGGGGCTTAACTACACCCACCTCAATGTGGAGACGCCCCGCAACTACAAGCTGCGAGGAGACATGAGGGATCCCCGCATCCCCCGGGGGACCATGCAGAGGAACCTTGCCCTGAGATGGCTGAGAGAGACCTTTAACAAAAATAACAGCCAGCCTGGGATTGTTTACTTTGCGGATGATGATAACACCTACAGCCTGGAGCTCTTTGAGGAGGTAAGACCCTGCTGGGGGACCCCCATCTGGCTGAACACAGCAGATTAGCACGTGGGGTGTAAAAGACGCTGAGTACTGAGCTGAGGAGATGCTGTGTACATCTTCCTCTGAGCTCTGGATCAGTCTTGTTTGCAGTCCCACTGCAGCTGTCCTGAAGTTTTCTCTGGTGCTTGGTTACTGTGCTGCAAAGTGTGCGTTTCCCATTGTCAAAGGCATCCTGTGCGAAGTAACGGGAACCCCAGTTTATCCTGTGGCATGTGATCAGGAGGCAGATAGTTTTTACTGTAAAGGAAGCTAATGAGGAGCTGCCTTCCCCTGTGGGGAGCTGGAATATCGCCTACTCTCCGACGTGCCTGTGCAGAAGCACGTGCCTAGCAAAAGAAACCTGACCCATCCTCCTTCCCTGCCCCCACTGGAGGAGGTTGCCAGCTAGTTCCTGATCTAATGTTATCCACCTTTCTTCTCCACCACCCCTATGTATTGCACTCGGCTGTCTGTTAATTCATGTTTGTTCTTGTTTAAGGAGTCCCTGGGGTTTCCCTGCCTTGCTTGCTGTTTGCATTTGTTTGCTCTCATCCCAGAGTATCCATTGGTTAAATTCTGTTAGCTGTGAAGAGCCTGGCACCGGCTCTGCACAGATCCCCAGCTGAGTGCCCTTTCAGAGTTACACCTGAATGGTGTGAGCACAGTCGCGGCACTTGCAGGACATCTTGTTCAGACATTCTTTGTGCGGTTGTCTCTAGGTTGCCACACATGCAAGGAGCAAGCTTGCTTCTCCGCCCAGAAAAGCAAAGCCTTTCATGCACTGCCATGGAGTGGGCTGTCTCTCTGCTGGCAGATGTGTGTAGCACTCCCCTCTGGAGCTCTTCTTCTTGCAGCATCAAGGGACAGATGTTGTAAGTGATGGGGCTGAGATCTCAGCCTGGAAGTCTGCAGCTCCAGGAACTGGGATGGCAGGCTGAATTTCAGCATGTCCTGATAATCTTGTCAGGCTTGAGCAGGGAAAAGTTCCCATGTGCTTTCCCACCTTTGCTGTTTGTTCCACTCCTACTGGAGCCTTTCCCTGTCTGCAGGTTTGCAGTGGTCTTACAGTGCCAGGTACACTGTACCTCACTTGGCTTCCAGCTCAGAAATTACCTGTTCCCTTGCCCTCCTGAGGCTGAGCTCTTGCAGCAAGGGACAAGAAAGGAGGATTGCTTCCTTCCTGACCAGTTGCCAGTTTTCATACCAAGAATCTCCTATTTATTTGCTCCATACATGCCCCCTTTCCCTTCCCTGGTGGCTTTCACTTTAGCTTGGATAGCCACGCTTTTAAAGCTGAAAGCAAACTCGGACTGAACGTCTTTCTTCCACAGTCCCCTTTGAGGCTGGTTCTGGCAGCATTCAGAGACAGACATGACACATTAATAAAGCAGAAAGTGTTCCTTCGTTCACCCATGTGCTTTGCTCACAGAATTGTCTCCTCTCTGATACGTAGCTGCAGTTAAGGTCACATGGAGCCAATGAAATGTGCTGTGAAATGCAGAAGACATGCACTATTGTTCCCTGTGGACAGGGGCTGCCTTTAGCATGTGTATAATGCAGAAGGGCAAGTGCCAGAGCTCTTCTGGTCTCATTCGCAGTAATTAGCAGTGATGAAATTAGCTCTGGGAGATCCCTGATCTAAGAGACTGGGCCGAGAGCAGAATGTGAGGCGGCGCCTGCCAGCAGAGCAGGACAGGGTGCTGGGGGGTCAGTGGGCAGACTGGCATTCAAAGCATCTGCGTTGGCAAGTGCAGGCACTGAAGTGTCCCCTGACGGCTCCTATCTGTTTCTGTTGACTCCACAGGGAGTAGAGGCATCCAGTGTTGTTCCGCTGGGTAGCAGGAGCAGCTACAAAGCACCGTCCTGCACGCTGAGAGTTTCTAGAGAGGCTGCACTTCTCAGCTGTCCCTGAGGTTGTGGGCTACAGCTGCAGTGTCTCACTCTAAAGATGCTTTTAGCCTTTCTGTGGCTCATAGGTTGAGATTGCAGCTCAAACTCCTTAGCTTTCAGAGAAGGCACCTTTCTTCCTAGATACGCCATTCCTGCGTTTCCAGGTGGCCTTGGACAAGGTGCTTCCCTCCTCTGTGTCCTGATTTCCCCAGCTGTCCATGTGGAGGACTGATGCCCCACAGCTCTAAAGACTTTTGGACAGAAAACCACTCTTAAATCTCAGTTATGTTTATTATTGGCAGCTTTGGTTTTAGTGCTGAACTGGTGCCTGGTTCCATGGCTATCCATTACTATTGCTATTGTTAGTTGCCACTTTCCAAAGCACTTTGCTTCTACATCTCCAGGATGTGCATCCTTGTACAGGTGAGTAATGAGTTCTGCGGCTGGGTCCAAGCTGCAGAGGGTGTCTGGGAGCATAACCCAGGCTCCTAGCACTAGGCTTCGTGCTGAAGCTCAGGGACGTTCTGGGAGGACAGAAGGACAGAGAGCAAGGGGAAGTCATTCTGCCGGGGTGCCGGTTTGTGTTGGAAGTCGCATGCAGCCAATCCTTCTGTGTGCACCCACCATACCCTTCTCTTTCCTTGCCTCCAGATGCGCAGCACCAGAAAGGTGTCAGTGTGGCCAGTAGCCTTCGTCGGTGGCTTGCGCTATGAGTCACCCAAAGTGAACGCTGCAGGGAAGGTCTACGGCTGGAAAACCGTGTTCGATCCCCATCGCCCCTTTGCGATAGACATGGCGGGCTTTGCTGTGAACCTCAGACTGATTCTCCAGCGATCTCAGGCTTACTTCAAACTGCGAGGAGTGAAGGGAGGCTACCAAGAGAGCAGCCTGCTTCGGGAACTAGTGACCTTGAATGACCTTGAGCCAAAAGCTGCCAATTGCACTAAGGTACAGTCTTTTCCTCACACACATATGGGTTGTAAGGATTCACAGGTAGGGGAAAGCCCATTCAACCCCATCACTCAGAAATACAGTCTTCTCTCCGCTGTAACTGTTCCTCTTACATTACCTCTAGAAAATATCCTTATTATTTTCCAAATGGGCTTATCTGTGGCCTTGCTAATCCCCTGGAGCAGGGAATTCCATAGGTGAAATGTATGTTTGTTGCTTTATGTGAATTCCTGAGAGGGGGCTTTTGCATACTGGTACTCCTGTGATAAGCTAGCATCACATGAGATTTGGCACTCTGGAACCCGTCTGAACTGTAACCCAGGAGTACCAGCCACGGTGTTTCCTGGCTGCACCAGGACTGTTCACACAATCGCTGCCTTATTGCGAAGTTTCCTTCTCCCTCTTAACTGCTGTGCAGTATCGCTGTAGTTGTCCACAATAATCTGGATCTTTCTGTGTCAGAGATAATGTAAAAATGTTCTAATGCCTGGAATATTTCTCTGAGCTCTTTGAGGCTTCCAGGAAGCTTCATTCTGGGGGGGGGTTTACTGCTGTCAAATGACTGCTAATTATGTGACTGTACATGGGCCTAGGAGCCACCCGGTCACGGAGCAGGACCCCTATGTGCTAAATAACATAGAAACTCAGAACACAGTGATGGTTCTTGCCCTAAAGACTTCCCAGTCTAAGATGAGAGACAACAGATGGATATCTATCTGGAATGACAAGGGAGCATGCGAGAGACAATGAGACAACGCTGGTTAGTGTGACAGGCATCAATCATAGAACATCAGCAATAGTGTTGCTGTCAAGTGCTTTTGAAAGCTTTGTGTGTGGGTCCACTGAGCACTGCAGGTGTGGAGGGGTCCCCTCTGAGATCACAGACCCCTGTGTAGCACTCTCATGCCTTTGTCTGTAATAGGCACCACCCAGTCTGATTTAGGGAGTCTTTATTGCTTAATTGTCCCAGGAGGATTATCCTTTTTTTGCAAATAAGCTGTTACTGCCAACAGACCCAGTGTTGGATCCAGGTCTCCATCCCTTTTTGGGATAGGAAAAATTTTTGAATAATACACTTTGTCTCTGCTTTTCATCTGCATGACTCCACAGCCCCCAGCCACATCAAAAACAAGGATCTCAATGTTCAGCAGTGCTCAGGCAAGGAGTCCAGGAGTAAGAAAGAGGAGCTGAGGGGAAGGAGCAAATTTTTTTATTGTCTGATACCTGCCGTGCCTCATTTTTTAAATCTACATGTCTATGGTTATGGCTGTCCAGCACTGGGGTAAATAACACAGATGGTTTCCCAAGGGTGGGAAAAGAGATTGGATTAAAAGTAGATCTCTGTTCTCGGGCGCTGCGTGCCCTACTAGCTGAAAAGAAAGGACTGGCTGGAAATAAGTGTGTTTCCAATAGGCCAAGGAAGATGCACAGGTTGCTTTTAGTCTGGTGTACAGAAGATTAGGGCTGTTTACTCCTTGACCAGTTATGCAATCTTTGGTATATTGTCCCTGCTGTAAATAACTATTGGAAAGAAGCTGTGTTAAAAGGCTGGGGATAGGAAGTGACAGTTGTGGAGGAACACATGGAGAAAGGAGAGGGAGGAAAAGGTTGGTTCCAGGCAGGAGGAAAAAAATGATGCTGTCAGACAGGCTACTGTGTCAGTGCTGTCACGCAAGAGCTGCAAGTCAGAGATGGAGAAGAAGCAGGAATTGCTGGCCAGGATTTGAAGCAGACTGCATTTCTTTTTTTGGCTAGGCTGTAGGGATCTTACAAGGGTCCTTGTTGTGAACTGAATGCTGTCTGCTCCTGGCAAACTCTGAGTGCAGCTTTGCAGGCTGAGCTTTGCCTTTCTGCTTTTAGCTGATGCCAGCAGCCTCCATTTCCCAATTGCTGTTTTGCTCACCTGTTTGAAGAGGAGGAGAGTCCAGACAAGCAGCAGAGAAGGACAAAAGTAGGCTGTGGTCTGGGGTCCTCTTGCCCTGAAATCAAAGCACAGAATTCTTTCTCATTGTGCTAGTGTGCTCCCAGCAGTTGTCGTGATTTGCTTCTGTTAAGCATAACCATACTCCTGCTTTGCAGTGAGATTTACATTAAAAATTACTGTGTGCTCAGATACAGTCATTAAGGACGGATCAGAGAAGTATGTAAAATAAGCATAGACATCTGTTCTCAAGAAATGCTGCCTTCCCTGTGTGCAGTGCTGATATTTGTAATATTTATCAGAATTCAACCCACAAATGCACGCTTCTGCAAAAAGCTTAAGCTTTTGCCAAAGACATATATCCTGCTTATTCTCTTTGATTTGGGAACAGCCCAAAATGAAGGAGAAAATTAAGGAAGTCAGTATTAATTGCTGAGGAGAAAGGAGAGAGTTATCCCTCCTTATCAAGAGGGAAGGGTTGGTTTATACTGGAGTTGTAAGAAAACAAGGCTTTGCAAGCATGCTATGTATTTCTGTGTTCTGCTGCTTCTGCATTTCCCTACGCACACCCCAAAGCAAATCATGCTCTTTTCAATCCACTGACACAGGATAGAGGTCTGAGATTCTGTATTCCCATAAGGTAGGTGTAACTGGAACATATTTTGCTCTGCATTTTCTGTTAACGCCTGACGAAACAAGCTGCAGTGTGCTCAACCAGGGAACCCTTAAAGGACAGCGACTTCGAGTGGCCCCAGCTATTGAAGAAACCTCAGCTTGGGCTGGCGCAAGAGAGCAGACCAAAAAATACAAGGTCACTGGAAATGAGGCTGCTCCTGGAGCCGCTTGTATCTCCAGGGAGATAGGCATAGGTACGTTTCGTTGGGTGAGACAGGCTTTTGTGCACTCAGGTGGTCTTGGTAGCAATTCACTGGGATTGAAGCGGTGGCTAAAAGTAGTCATTCCTGCTCTCTCCTTATCTCTTGGCTGAGTCAGATCTGAGATTAAATCTGCGGGTTAGCAGCTCGGTGTTTAGGTGGATGTTGTGAAAGGGAACCAGCTGGCAGCTTTGCGCTGGCCTGGGATCGGCTGTCTCTGAGCCTTACAGGCAAGGCGCGTGTGGACGCTGTTAAAGGCCACAGTCGGTACAACCAGTTGCTCTCAGACACCGGCCAGAGAACAGGGAGCAGAGAGAGCTCTCCCAGCGGTACCTGAACCACACACCAACACTGTGGCTACCGTGGGTCTTGGAACTGGCTCTGCGAGGGGAGTGAATCCTTGTGCATATGGAGGAGACCAAGCTTTTGGGCCCAGCAGCAGCCAAGAAATTGCACACCAAAAGGAAACCAGAACTGGCTGCTTTATGGTATCACAGATCTAAAACAGCTAAAACTGGCGCAGAGTGGGCAGGGGAGAGGGAAAATGTCAGCCTAAGGCAAGAAGGCTTGAAAAGGAGTACTTCGCTTCCTCCTGATTTTATCCTGTGGTGCTACAGACCGCAGGCAGGGGAATCAGCTTCGTGAGCTCTTTATATTCCTTGCCTTTCAGGGACTGAGCAGCAGGGTACCGATGGAGCAGACCTGTCTTCTTTTGGGTTAGATTGTTCCTGAGACTGGGCTCCTCTTTTCGTGTGGGTTTGTGACCAGTGATTTGCAGTGAGCATTCAGTATCCTGGCTGCTACGTGACAGCACTTCGTTGATTAAGCTTCATGTGCACAGTGAAGACACCAGTGCTGGAGCTGTTGATTTTTACGACATACATGCAGAACTTGGAGGGTTCTTTTGGCCTTGTCTTGTCCTGATTAGTCACCAGAGCTGCTGTGGCAATGCCATCACCTGTACCACAACACAAAGCTGGAATTTACGTCAGAGTAGTTAGGGTTTTGCAGCACTTTCTGCCTGCATGCTCCATGGTGGACCTTCAGATCTGTGCTGCAACTGCAATAGCTCAAATTAGACCGCTCTAACCCTTTCTTCTCTTGTAGCCTTGTATGTTTTGCCTATAATATCCATCACAAAGCACAGATCTTCAAGTTGGTGTAACTGCACAGTTGAAGATAGCTGTTTGAGCTCTGGCTCTTTTAATAGCAGTGGCCACTATTCTCCTGACATATGAGAAAACCAAGAGTTATAGGGAGAAGCAATCTTTATTTTTTATACCAATGGATGTGCTTTTGTGAGAAGAGGGCCTCCACAATGCCTAAGAGAGCCTGCAGAAATTTGGTTTAGCACAAGCTGAGAAGAAGCAAATCTGTTGTTTCAGCTTGGTGTTTCTTTTTCTTCACATTGTGCAGCCTCCATTTCAAATAACAATTATTGAAACCCTCCACAGAGGGTCTGTGTGCTTGAAATCCTGTGACTCCCTCCAACTCTAGGTCGACTTGCCTGTTTGCTTTTTAATTTCCTGTTAGAAGACAATGAAGAAGTCTGCTATGGAGGTGAATCTTTGTAATCTCTTAGACCTGTTTTGAGTCCTGTGATTCTGAATGGCGAGGCTGTAAATGATTGGAACTCTTTTGCAGTAGCAGAGATTTTTAAAGGGGACTCTCTCAGGGGACTTACATGAAACCAATGTTCAGGGGAAGTCAGGCACCTGGTCCCCCTCACTGTTTACTCCTTTGCAAGCTGTACTTTTTGCACAAGCCAAAGCTTCCCTGAGGCATAAAACAAACACACTGCTTGTGGAAAAAATCAAGCAATTGGCTGAGAGGAAAAGCGGGTGTTTCTGTACTAAATGGTGATCTCCCTCCCACATTACAGAACACAGCATGAAAAATGGTAGAAGCTGCTGTATCAAGCTGCAAACTGAAAATTGGTCCATTTTAAATTAATGTAACTGTCTTTTGGGGGACTTGTAACAATGCAAAAGTGGGATCCAGTTTAAAGAAAAGCTACTAATTTGTAGTTGTGGTCTTCTGTTTATGGAGTATGTGGTTAGAGTTGTTTAAGTGTGAGTCCTATTCCTGGCAGAGTGCAACCCTTGGCCATCAGCAGGGTTGAGTGTTTGTGTGTCAGAAGTGGAAAGAGCTCTTACCTGCTCCCGCTTGAAAGCAGAATTGGCTACAAGATTTTTCTAGCACCTGGGCTGCCTTAAGGTTTATACATTCTGTTTGTTGGATGAGGAGTCCGTAACTGATGCTTGCATAGCGCTGAGCCACTCGTACAGACCTGTTTGGTTTTGCCTTTTCATAGGAAAGTAACGCAGTAATTGCAGCAGCGTTGCTGCAGTGGGTGAGCAGGACTACAATAAAGGCTAACTTTGATGAGCGGGCTCTGAAGTGGTTGCGGGGGAGCGATGAAATGTTTTTTTGGACCCACTCCAGACAGCAGTTGGTCTCTACTGCCTTAGTATTAGCAGGTGAGATTTAAGCCCTGCACAGGAGGTGACTGCTCACATCAGAGAAAAATTTGGTCAAACAGCTTCTTGGGAAGGTGAGGGTGCTCCTGTTTAACCACAAGGGTTTGAAAAGTGCTTTGTTCATCCTTTAGAAACAGAACATGCCCTCGTTTTTCAGAAAAGCAGGGACTGGGTATGAAATGGTTTGCAGATACTTGGATTAAATGTGCAGAGTATTGTCATAGCAACAAGAGGGAAACCCCCGCAAGGTAGGAAATATCAACGCGAACAGGTGAAGGGAAACAGGAAACTGGAGCTTTGAAGGGATGAAGCTGCTCCCAGCAATCCAGGTTCTAGGAGCAAAGCAATAAGTATAATTGAGTCTAGTGAGGACAGAGTATTTTAAACAGCTTCCAGAACTGCCTGTGCCAGCAGTATAGCACAGCTACTAGAAACTATTTACCTGTAATACTTCCCCCCCAAATGTTAGACCACCTCTTCAATTTGTATTTTTTCCAGTACTCCTCCACAGATGTTGATCTATATTAAACTTTGCTGCCAACACTGAGCAAAGCTTTTAGTAGAAGCTTCAGTTCTGTTTTAAGCAAGTTGGAGAGGGGCTGTAAAGTAATGCAGTGTATTGTACCTGGTACAGAATAGTGCATGGCAGCATAGGGCCAGCATTTCAAAGGAAATATGTATGGGGCTTTTGAGGTCATACGGTAGTC
Source organism: Phaethon aethereus (assembly GCF_964289735.1). Lineage (NCBI taxonomy): Eukaryota > Metazoa > Chordata > Aves > Phaethontiformes > Phaethontidae > Phaethon > Phaethon aethereus. Next base: position 4,545,617 of record NC_138599.1, read on the forward strand.
TAATGCTAGCTGGGTTACGAAAGGTCTGTGTACAGCCCAGAGCATGTGGGAGGAAGGGAGCGTTCTGTAACCAGCTCTTGGATCTTGCAGCTCTGAGACAGCAGAGGTTGCAACAAAACTGGAGCAGCAGTAAGTACTTCTTAGATCAGTGTCACTCCCACATCTTTTTAGGGCCTTGAAAGAATTTAAAGGTGAAAAAGAAGTGATAGTGAGGTTAGGGAGCAGACTAATGTCTTCTCCCCAAAAATGGATTTTCAGAGATGCACTGAAAAATTCATTTTAGTATGTCACACAACCAAAGGCAGTGGTGACTACTGGAACAGCTGGTGGTATTCAGTATAACTGCCTCTTCCCTCTAATGCAGGAGTCATGATGTGGCCTGAAGTGGCAAGAATTTGCATTTCCACTCTGAGCCTAGCAAGTGACTCCACACTGGCCAAGGATGTAGTAACACGATAACCAAGAACCAGAGTAAGGAACTTGGTCTATGGGGAAACATGTATGTGATTGTCAGGTTATGAAGGAACTGCCTTACACTGTTGAAAACATTGACGAGCCTTTCGAGGAAGATGGTTGATAACTACATGGAAGGAGCAGGTTAATGTCCCACGACAGAACACTGTAAAATGGGTAATTTCTGTGCACTGTGCATTTTGGATAGCAGTAGGCTTGCCTAAATGAAGTTTTATGCCAACCTCCTTTCAGCTGTGAATGCACCATTAGGCTCCAGGGTAGATGGTTAAATTGCACTATTGATTTAATGTGCAAGAATATTTGTTAGTGCAGTGAAGAGGTGCAGCTAATGACTTCTTTTGGCTCCTTCAGATTTTAGTCTGGCATACGAGGACAGAAAAGCCTGTGCTGGTGAATGAGGGGAAGAAAGGATTCACAGATCCCAATGTGGAAATCTGACCCTGCGGGGCTGAATGGAGACCAACACCAGGTAAGAGCTCATATTTTTGAACGGTGATGAGAAGCAACAGTAAAAAAGGAAAATACTAGACAATGACAGGAAATAAGAGCTCCTTTAAATGTGCTTTTTAATTTCCATTTTTCACACCTCTGACTTTCCCTTACTGCAAAACTTCTTGAGGCCATTAGTTAATCTTTTTTATCTTTAGACAAGCTCTTAAAAGGGTAAATACCTGGTGAGAAGGTGGGGGAACAGGGAGTGAGAGCTTAGGCAGAAGTGGCATTGTTAAAAAAACAAACCCTGGTCTAAACAAGAAGGTTACCTTATTAACTGTACTAATCTAGCTAAAGCACAAGGGTGAGGGATGTGGATTCAACCACCTGCAAACACCTGAGGAAAGCTAAGGCAATATCAGTGAAAGCATTTTTAAGTCGGGCAGAAGCTTTCACTAAGAGATTTAATTTATATCCACATCAAAGCCACACAAAATCAGTGACAAGTACGGGAGGGTGTGGATTAAACCCCACATGAGGTATTTGTTTACCTAAGGTGAGCATGTAGTTTCTCCTTCAGTGGAAAGGAGGAAAGAACACACACATTGATGGCTGACTTTCTGCTCATTTGTTCATGTCCTGGCTTCCCACCTTTAATTACCTGGGCATCCTGGTGCGTTTAGTCTTCTGTATTTTGAGAGTGCACTCTGCAGCTGGTTTGCTAGAGTGAAGGATGGGCTATTCGCTCATATCTGCATCCAGACTATGTTGCCTCTCTTCATTATTATGGGGGAAAACAGTAAATGCACAACTCCCTTTAACTGGAGTGTAGAACCAGGCCTGGAGGGGAGAGAAGGTTGCTGCTTGTTTTCTTTTCCTCTCGAATACAGAGAAGTAAGAGCAGCAAAGGAAAGGGGTAGATTTGCTCAGCAGCGGTATATTTTTAACAGTAACGAGCTCTTATACCACATTCCTTCGGGCTAACTGGATGGAGCCCTGCCTGCTGCAGTGGCCTGCCTTTGCAGCCCGTTGGCAGGACAGTAGAGGAAAGCCTGTACTGCATATCTGCACTATATATAGCAGCTTTGCAGAGAGGCCATAGCTCTTCAGCGCTGTCACAACTGCTTTTCACCAACACCCAGTTGCCTAGCAGCAGTACTCACAGATCTGCAATCTGAGATGGGTTTTGGGATAGTTCCAAGGGGTGGCAGCTAACTGCAGCGAGGCAGAAGGGTAATATACATGCTGGTTGTGTCTCTGTTGCAGATTTCTTCATGCACAGCCTGCAAGGTTCCTCTCCACGGCACACAACCAGCCAGACGTGCAGTAGCCAGGACCTCTGCTGACTTCCAAGAGTTTTAGCGTACTGAAAACAAGCAACGCTGCATACATAAACGACCCAAATTCCCCTGCCCTTCCTCCTGGACTCTGAGCAGAACCAGATGCTCTGGAGGTGGAGAAAAAGCACAGAAAATACAGGACTGACACCAACTTCAGTACAAGACCAGCTGCCTCGCGAGATGCTCGGTTTGGGAGAAGTGCATGCAAGGCATGATGCACTGAAGACACAGCCCAGTTGGAATGGTAGTCTAGACTGAGGGGGCTGTTTTACAGGACCTGAAAGCAAGGGTGAGAATGCCCACAGGAGCGTGTTGGCCCCTGATGACTTGTTTTTCCCGAGACACACGTACCTTGTGGCTATGTGTGCAACAGCCTAAGCAGCTCTCTGTTCATGGAGGGGACAGCTGCCTTCTGAGATGGCACCTTAGCCCTTAATTTTAAACCTACTTTAATCAGTGTTTATTACGCTGCACAAGACAGGAAGGTTTTGGGGGAGGGTGAAAAGCAAGGCAGGTTAGAACAAACCCATCAAGTATCTCGGTTCTCTTTGTATTCCCTCTCCTTTCCCTTCATTAGTTTCATGGTTTGGAGGGCACTCTGACAGACCTCTATGTTCCTGGATGGAGTTATGTTTACAGCATGTGGTTCTCTATTCATCCATGCTAAAATAATTGGAAGTGGGTTTTAATGAGATTGCTGCAGCCATACACCGTCATACTTCATCCAGGCTCAGATCTTGGTTCTGTTTAGCTCTAATTTGGTTCACATGAGCATTAGGTGTGGGATTCTCTGAAGGGTGCTCCTACAATAAAGCCAAATTTCCACTCTTAAAAAATAAAGTGCTTAAAACTAGGGATTGAATGATAAAAGCTGGTTTTAGTGCATTTACCATTCTACTGGAATATATCCTTCAGTCCTAGCCCCTTTTTCAGGGCCATGCCATGCTACTGCAGAGGTACTGGCATGAAAAGCCACGCCGGAGCAGTTGGAGAGTTAACTTCTGATGGATAGAGCAGCACCCTTGTAAAGGGGATCCTGTGCTTAGTGCTCTGTTTCTTCAGCACCTGGCTTGAGGTAGGTTGAAAAACTATCTATGTAGAACATTAGTCGCCTCTTCCCTGTTCTGTAACATCAAAGGACCCGAGATAGCATTGACGAAAGGGTGTTTTCTGATGAAACTGTATTTTGCTTCTCAGTGAGAGACACAGGACTGAGCAATGCAGAAGAGGAACCTGGGTGCTACTACCTTGGTTGACTCTCTATTTGAGATTGACAAACTTGCTGAGGAAGAAATTGAGGTACAACATACCCCTTCTCCCCACCTCTAGCCCCTTTTAAAAAACTCCAAATTTACCCCCCCTTCATAGTTGTTGTCAAACCTTTGATCAACCCCCACTGTCCCAATTCTTTCAAAAAGGTCTGAAGCACAATTTTACCTTTGAATTGAGGGAAAATGTAATCCTGGAAATAGACTTGGTTATTTTTAGCCCTAACACATAGAACTATTAAAATGCTATAGATTTGATTGTTAGCTTCACAGTGCAGAAGTCTCCCCTTGGACTAATGACATTGTGTATTGCCTAATATTTAAAATGAAGTTTTTTTTTTGTAAGTTATTTTCTCCCACTGTATATCAAAACCATTGGGGAAAAGTTGCATTCTTTAGTTCCCAGTCATAGAAGCCTGGCTACGTAGCCTTTGCAAAAATGTTCCTTTAGAGGCAGTGGCTGAAGCGCTACTTGGATAGAAAGCATTTTATGCTACTGGCCGCTGGCAGCTCTACGGCAACAGGCATTGCTATCTTGTATTAAAACGGTAGCTCTCTGCACTCAAGCAGATTTATTCTGTTATTGTACTAGCCTTCCAAGTTCACTTCAGTCTGCAAACCCTAGAGTGGAAAGAGACATTTTTAAAGGACTACAATGTTTTCATAACACTTAAATAGTTTCCAGCTGATGTCCTCTCCTAGCTGCATGTTTTGTTTCACTGATCTTAATTCCAGTCCCTGCTGGGTTGCAACCTTCCCTCCTTGGAAGGAAATAACTTCCAGAAAAATGCAAAGGATTGAGTCCTGAACACAAACCCTGCATATACGCTCCACTCTCCTCAAAGTTGGTCACAGAAACCTGGGCCCTTCCAACTTGCACAGAGGCTACCGTGGTCCTCAGGAGCACAGATACGTACGTTCAGTAAGACCAGCTCTGGCCAGGATGGAGTGTATTACAGCTGCACTGTCTGTTCTCAGTTTTAAACAAATTGTATTTAAATTTGTTAAATAAAATTATGGTTTCTAAGAGCCAGAATACCCCAAAACTCCATTATCAGAGACAGTGCACATGTTTGGTGTTTCTTTCATAGCCTGAATCCTCTGGTTACTGGAACAGAAAGCAGGGGCTGAGTGACTTCGCGGAGATTCTGAACAGATTTGCAGCTTGAATTTGATCTCTTCCTCTCCCTAAAGAGATGGCAGCTCCTCAGTGACTGCGGAGCTGGTGAGTTAAAAAAAACACATCATGTTTTCCTAAATCCTCTGTTTCTGTTTTGAGGGACAAAAAGAAAAAAAGAAAACAGAACTCAAGATCCCAAGATTTCATAGCAGGTTTAACCACAAAGTGCAGATGTGCTCTCCCATTTGCAACTATGTATGCAACCCCTTTACTTCTATTCCAACCAAAATCTGATCCCTGCTCATTTTACAAGGGAGAATGTCATCTTTAGGTAATTCACAGTCAGAGCAGGGGTGGAGGGATGACTGGAAGACTAGCTTGTCCTTTTCTCCTCCTTGGAAGTTCGCATTCCTGCCTGGCCTGAAACATAATGATGTATTTGATAGAGGACAAAACACATTTCACGTTTTAAAACTTTTTTTTTTCCTTTTTGAGAGAGAGAGACAACCTTCATAGTCAAACTTAGTGGGAAAAAAAGCCCGAATTAAAGTCATTTGACAACCAACTTGGCTTCCAACAAGTGAACAAGTAATGGCCTCTTTGCAGAGTGTGTTGCTAATTTCTCCCTGGAAGCACAACAATATGGTTTTCCACACCTGGTTACTCACACGTTGACCAACTATTTTCTCACTATCTAATTATAAAAATGAGGAGGCCAGTAATAACACATTTTAAAAGTCACTGGAGAGCTGAGCTCAGTTTTCAGTTCACATGGCTTCAGTTCTTTCTCTCTCTCTCTCTCTCTCTCTCTCTCTCTCTCTCTCTCTCTCTTTCCCCCCCACCCGCCCCTGCCTCCAGCACCTTTTTACTCCCCCACATTCACCAGACGGTCCATAACATCATGTGCAGCCAGCCAAGCTGTGGGTCCTCAGTAGTGCAGGGAGATGAACTTCCGCATCCATCTATGAAACAATGGACTCTGGTTCCTTCGGGGCCCATTCTCTCTTCTGAACTTACTGCCAAAGAGCAAATCCTTTACCTGGGTCTAGTGGAAATTAACATGCCCAAGCGCCTAGGCCATCGTGTCCCCAGACATGCAACCAGGAATATTCAAGATGAACCAAACGTGGGAGAGAAGCTCTCATCAGTCCACATACTGGGTCCTTCCTAAATAAGGTATGTCGACAGATTGTATTATCCGTCCCGCAGTGCGTTCTTCAAAAATGACAATCTGCAGAAGAGAGGCATATATAAAGTTCCTTCATACGAAGGCTGAGTGACTTTAAATATTTTTAGGAAGAAAAGGCCTACGATCACAGCAGGGGAAGGAAGCATCATTTAAAGAGATCAATCAATATGCATCTGAACAGTAACTGTGATTCTTCTTCAGCATCACACGATGCAGAAAATGAACGAGCATCAAATCAGGCTTGTCTTCATTTTGAACTTGATGCACTGCTTTGAAGTTTATCTGCCATCCTCATCATGTCTTAATGGTTGTCAGAGCCATAGTCAACTTTAGAGCAGCACCTTCCCTAATTTTCACAGATCTTAGGAGATAACACTCTCCTTCCTCTCTCTTGTGCTGGTTTTCAGCTAAAGATAGGTAATTAATGTACTGTATATGTCTAGCTCTGTGGGGCATGAGTCAGAGCAGGATCTTTAATAATACAAACAAGCAAAGAGAAATCCCACCGAAGCCTCTCACCTCATTGCTCCCTTTCCATAACCAGGGGCCAGGAAGGTAGAGTGTTTCCTGAGGTCCAATTTTCCAGTAGCGGCCCAGGTTCTGACCATTGACAAACACAACTCCTTTTTCCCAGCCCTAGAATCAAGACAGTACACAGAATTACTGATGCAGCCATATTGCCTAGTTAGCATCCCCACAGGAAACTAAGTCTACTTTCACACTTGCATTCGTTCAGGCCACTTTCTGCAGGTTTTCTGCTTGCTTTCCATGTGCAATTCCCAGAAGCTATCAACATTTAAGTAAGCCCCGTTGAACAGGAGTTATCCTTAATGTACTAATTAAAAAGACAAGGCTTTCAAAAATGTGTAATTCGTGATTCATGCTTGTCCAGGAAACTTCATCCTTTTGAATAGACATATCTTTATTTCTTCCCAAGCATAGAATATCTCCTCTCCCCTATTTCCCAGGTGACGAAATACTGTATTCCTACTGACTAGCATAATTTACAACAAAGCATAACTGGAAAAGTGAGCAGTACAATAATGATTGGCATGAACCTTGGCTCTATGGGAGCGAAATCCGAGGAGGAAGTTTAATAATACTTAATATCTCATCTTAAGTTCTTTGCAAGAGCAGCAATCTTCCATAGAAGGAAGATGTGAACACTAAGTCTCATGCTCTGTCTACAAAGAAGTGACTCTTTCCATGTCACATTGAGGAGGCAGGGATAAAACTAGCGTCTCCTTTATTTTTTGTGCCCATCACTCCTCTGCAACTAGAAAAGAAATAGCATTTGTATGTCAATAAAAAAGATTAACTGTTCATTAGCAGCTCTGCAGGGTCAGTACTGCACATATTTTCTCATCAGGACCACTACAGACTGAACAGAATTACCTGCCATTTTGAGAAGACTTCTACACCCTCTAAATAATTCTCTTTCTCCAAGGTCAGAAGAAGACTACAAAACTACAGCCTACAAGACAGAGCTCAAAGCTATTACACAAGTGTCTCTCTAACCAGCTTTTTAGAAATCTTGATCAAGAAAAAATAGGGGGGGAAAGAAAAATAGGACTTGCCTGTAGCTTCAAGAAAGTGTCCTGTGGCTGATGCTCTATCCACAGCCTTCCGCGAAAAAAAGCTGGACCAACAAAGTAATCTGGGACTGCACTCCATCCAGCAACATGTCTCAAGCTGTAAGAGAATGACCAAACACAGCAGGGAAGCACCAGGCAGCACTGAGAGACACAACACTGATCTCAAGATAATTTCAAACCGCTGCTTATAATGGCGAATGGATGTTGTTACAACAAGGTTGCTATTTCCTTGCACGCCTGAAATGTCAAGCAGTTGCTTTCTAGTGGTAGGGCCTAAAAGTAATATTCTTCATGCTGCAAAGGGATGATGTGTTTATCTCCTGTAAACATTCAAGGCAAGCACCTAGCTCCTCTCTCCCCTCCACTTCAGATAAGTGTACTGGTGGTACATGCCTCAGTCTTCATTACCCTATGCTTGCCACATCACAGGCAGGCCAATTTCTGGTACAAGGAAAAGGATATATGGGGCTATCACCATTCTAATACTTTACAGCAACGTCAAAATCTCTGCTTTATGTTGGCTTATGAAGTGCCTATCCTCCTTCAGGCATGACAGTGCCAGGTGCAAGCTTTACATGCATGTGGCTTGCACAGGCTAAAGGAAAACTGCAGAATTGACGGGATTCAAAACAGACATTCCTGGCCGTGTTCCTATCAAGAAACATGAACATATCCCTGCAAGTTTGCAGTAATTAGGGGCGATCTGGCGTTATTTCTTACCTGTGGCAACAGTTTGGGAGCAGGGGATGAACAGACGAGAAAATAAGGAGTATAGAAGTGCCACAAAGCCTTGAGCTTCTGTCAGAACATCTTCCTTCTGACCCTTATGAACTGCATCTCTTGGATTCAGGGATGTTATTGATCCAGTGCAGCTTGACTGCTACTGAATTATTCAACTAAAAGCCTACGACAATTCCTTTCACAATACCATGCGCTGCATCCTCCTACGTAGTGACTGTAAGCTGACTGTGCTACTGGTCAATTGCCAGTAACTGACTAATCTTGCTCTTGCTTGGGCATGGCAGTTCACTTGCTTTAATGTTCCTTACGGGAAATATTCTTCTAAAACCCTGCAGTCAATGGTTATGCAAGTTACCCTATCAATAAGAATCCTTCAAGTAGCTTCCCCAGCACCTGTTAAGATTGTCCTTGGAAGTTTCAAAATGTAGACTTTTTTTTCTTTTAAAAGCCATTGCAGTTTATCATGGCTTCTCTCTTCTTCCTACACAAAATGCGGGAGCTGTGATATCTTGGGGGATGCATGTGTGTTACTTTCTGATATTAACAACATAACTGCAAACAGGCTCTCTAGATTGTGGCCAGAGTGCATCTGTTGCCTTAAACATTTGCTACGGTTTTCTAGATGTACTACAGAGGCTCCTTGACTTACCTCTGCTAGATTTCTTTTTCAGTCTTTCTTGAATTAAAGCAAAATAACTTAAAAGAGAGGAAGCCATCTGGACTTGTTAATGTACTATTAGTAGCTTCCTAGAATTAATCCGTCCTTTGCAAATTTGAATTACTAAATATATCAGCCATATTGCTAATTTCAAGAAAGACACAAACTTCTCCAACATGTGGGTGTGTTGGAACCCACCCCTTTGGGTAAGCCACCCCTTTAAGTAAGCTTTTACCTACCCGATCTAACCCTGCTGTACAGGCTGTGACGAAGTCTTTAAATCCTCCACAGTGGAAATACATTACACCCCTAAATAATGGCATGGATAAAGCGGCACCATTTTCTGTGCTATTTCAAGCAAAGGTATCAGCAAGGAACTTAGCAGCACAAAAATCCACCCACCTTTTACTTTGTGTTGCCTTTCTGATACATTTAACTGCTGCCTATTAGATTTTGTACTGCTGGTAAACAGTTGGTTTCAAATGAGGAAGAAAAAATTTTTAAATCCCACAAACCTTTTCATGAAGCCAGGTTTCATCTCCAAACTGTAAATCTTGAAGTTCCTCAAGGGGGTTTTATTCAAGAAGACGTCACCAATTAAGCCTGCAAGAGCAATGGGGGTAATGAAGAGTTGAAAAACAGCTAAAGCTGATAGATTTTCCTATTTGAATGCAAGGAACAGCAGGAGATGGAAAGCAGCCACATTCTGCAATGGAATTAGAGTCCATATGGTCCCACTGCTCATCCAGATCGAGTGGGGAACATTACTATACTTTGGCCTCTCCATTCTCTCCTTTGCTTCAACTCACCAAGCCGTTAAACACCCTCCAAGCAGAAAACATTGTTGGCACACGCAGCAGATGGGGTTTTGTTGTTGTTTGTTAGTTAGCTGTCCATGTATAGATTTTTTTTAAAGCAGTAGATCAGTTACTTCTTTAATAGACACAGCAAAATATAACATGGACAAGCACTAATGTCCAGTGCTGATCCAGTGCTTTTCATCCAAGGATCTTAAGACACCTTAATAAGTAATTTAGCTTTAGCACTCTCTTGTTAGATATTCTCCACGTAGCAGGCAAAGCCTGGGTCCTAATCCAGCCTCCTAATTACAGGACTGCCGTTGAGACTGCCTAAGCAGCGCAGAGGCTTTATGCACCTCTTCTGCAGTGAAATAAAATTAGTAGAGTCACGTGCCTAACTCCATTAGTCTATTTTGTATAGTTTTTGCACACAGTTCCCCACTAAAATAGAATCCTGGGGTTTCAGCCACTTCCAGCTCCACAATTGTGTGTGATAAGACTCAAACATTTTAGTAAATTATGCTCAACAGGATGCAATTCATTCCTCCTTATACTGTGTGAGTTTTTAAATGTTGTGATCCTCCAATATCAAACCCCCAGGGGAAAACACAGATTTAAAAAGGTGTTTTCCTTCTCTCCCTGTGAAGTAACATGCTCACAGAGCAAGAGAAAGGGTACCCTAACATCACCTAACAAATCTAGAGCAGAATACGATTCGTTGATGGCCTTGGGTTTAGTTGTACCCCTATAAAATAAGAAACCTTAATGCAAGCCATCAAGCAGCCACTACTTTTCAGCTATGATCACTCCAGACAGGGGGTGATGAACTGTGTTTTTTAACAAGTTCCCTCTGTCATACCATTTCCCAACAACTCCCAGATGGTAGTCTTGGCTAGCACTATGATAGCTATATTGGGTCTTCAGTTTGGTTCTGTGTAAAGCATACAAGAAAGACAGTTCTACAGTGTTTAAACTCAGAGAACTAACTAGGACAGTTTGAAAACAAAGAACTTATTTTACCTTTCCTCTGTTCATTCAATGCCAGGCCATAATTGACGCGACCGCGGTTCTCTACCAAGAGTCTTAGCTGCCTGAATCCCTGTAAAAAAAAAAAAAAAAAAGGAAGAGCATCAGCTGGACCAGTGCGCAGCATGTGCTGTATCAGGCATCAGCTGGACCAGTGCGCAGCATGTGCTGTATCAGACATAATGCTTGGTTAACAGAAGTCAGTAGAGGTGTTTAAGAGGGGAGGTGGCACCAATAACTTTGGCATTTCCAATTTATCTGTTTACTTCAAAGTTCTGGATTATGTGACATAACAGCATCCCCATATCTTTCAGCTACTGCAAATAATTATGCCACTAAGGAAGTCTAGGCCTTTTCATAAAAGTTTTCTTTTTTTTGTGTTTAAGTACCATTTTGATATCACCCACAGAGCCAGAAATGGAGTTTGACATAGCACAGGCTTATGTCACATAGCTCTCCCACAAGTCATACGAACAACTAGTATATCCACCCACTCACCTACTCCTAGGAGCCATGCACGGCACTGGGACATGCATTCAATCAATAAACTTAGTCTCACTGACAACTTCTGCCAGGGTAAGACTACTCTCAGAGCTAAAGAGAAACATTCCCCCTCATTTCATTTGAGACCCAAAAGGTGCAAAAGCCTCCAAACCCCCTTAAAACCTGCTTTGTGCTAAGGAAGATGAAGCCTACACGGAATTAATCTGCACAAACAGGGTACCGGTACTCAATGTCTACAGCTGTGGGTGTGGCAGGAAGGCTGGCAAATTTTGTGCAGCAAGGACTACAATGACTTGAATTTTCTCCATGGAAAAGTATTCAAAACCCACTTCTCAATCACAAATAGTAACTTGGCAGTGAAATCACACTGTATTTCATTAGTGAAATAGTGTATAATTAGGGTACAACAACTGTTCCCTGTGTCAGGCTACCATACCAGCTAGTTAAATGGATTAGGTGGGAGATGCCCTCTTGAGAGCTATGCCTCTTTAGCAGTCTTGGTTCTGTTATCCACAGACTATTGCTGTGAGCAATCTCCAATTACTTACTTGTCCTTCAGGAAGGGAGAGCTCCACTGTGTTGTAGTCCAGCTCACCAACATACATGGTGTTAACAAACACCTGCAGAACAGAGCACAAGAGAAGAGAGCAACTTCTCATCAATTATACTATAATCATGTGTTGCAGAGGTTACTGAACTTGTCTTTGGGAAGGAAATTGCTTGAAACTAGAACTCAGCATCTGTAACTGTTGTCACTGATTCAGTCTAGATGGGAGGAAAAAAATCACAGCATTTCTCAGAACATTCAATATGCTGATTTTTAAAGATAAGTTTTAGTAGACTGGAACCTCAAGCTGATTCATAAATTATAAGGATTGGGGCTTAGCTGAGAATTGAAAAGAGCGAACCATACTTCTAATCTAAAACTTCACATTTTCCTTCATGGTTGACCCATTTCGCGCCTAGCTGCCTAGGCCAAAGCATTTACACCTGACTGAAGTTAGTTACAGTTGCCCTCTGCTCCTTACCTGTGCTCGGTCACGGATGTGGTCCCTTGAATGAAGATGTCCACCACCAAATATGACAGTCTCATAGAGCACATATCCATACGACTGTCCACTACTATCGTTTAGATGCAGATTCTCCATGTTAATAGGAAACTCTGACTTAATGGGCTGCAAAGGAGAAACAAATTTAATGGCAGAAGTGGCCTCTCAGCATTGACAGGCCACATAGAGGCAATTCATTTAAGATAGATGTTCCACTCTGCCGCAGGTTACATTTACCCTGTAAGCCTCCAGAGGTCTGTTCCAACCTGAACTACCTTATGGCTCTATGAAAGCTACAGCAGTGAAGACAAGGTACCAGAAAAGGGAGCCAAGGACTTGCAAAACTGGGATTCCAAGAGAACAGAAGTAGCAGTAAAAAAGGTGAGATAAAAGATTTGCCTCCTTTGCATATCCTTCACAAAACATTCCCCAACTTTATCCCCATGGGATAACAAGCCAGTGCACTGAATTGCCTTTTCCACCTAAGAGGCGATGCCTTCTAGTACTGAGATGCATTAAAATTGGTAGTACTACCTGTAAAAGAGATGGTAACACATCCCAGAGAGAGATATATTGATGCAACAGAATTGCACCATATGATGCCTTGCTTTCAATCATGGGAGGAAGAGGAAGAGGCTGGCCTGTGATGCAAAAAGAAAGAGAAAGATAGAACAACTATTTCAGATGCAAAAAGCCAACACAGATTTAAGGCCTGTCCAGACCTCCTTTGGTCCTCCCTCCCATCTTTCGGAAGAAGCACCCAGCCAGTCAACCAAGCAGAGTCACAGGGCTCCAGCAGAAGGGCCAGTTTAATTTTAAGACTCCAATTTAACACTGTAGGTAGAACAGTATTTTGGTTCTTGGATTTATAATTACCAATGATCATGCTGAAGAGTTGTCGGAGCTTGAAAAATTTGGATGTGTAGTCTCCAGCCTCTGTCAGCACAGCGTCATAATCTGAAAAAGGAGCACGTTTTAAAAAACATACAGCAGCTCTGGGACAGCCTTCATGTACGCTGTCATCAAAGAAGCAAAAGCCCAAGACACAATTTTTGGCACTGCCTATATTACAGAAACCTGTACACTTTTATCTGTGTGAATGTAGCTAGACAACCAAAGAGTTGCTTAATTTGGAGAAGAGCCACTCACCGAGGAGCAGCATACTTTTAGAGAACTAATTTGCACGTACCCAGAATTTCACACAGGATAAAGTCAACAATTAACAATTTTAACAAAGGGCTGTTGGGATGAAAAGAGCTTTACAGTACAATTTGACTTGGTAAAATTAAAAAACAGAACTGCATCTTGGTTCACCATCTTTCCCTAGAAAGAAGGGCCAGCATGGAGATAACATGAAGCAAAGTCATCATCTGCAACTTCTATTCCCAGTTCAGAATGAGGGGATCCTCCACATCCTGGAATGGGTCTGGAAACAGGAAACACTAATGTAAGCCCCCTTTTAAACAGGCATCTGCTTCTGAGCTATGTTCCAATTCGTCTCTCCATGACAAAGCAGTTACACTGATCATTTCTCAATGCTTCTGTCAATGGTAGCTAGCCCAAAGGGTAGCCTGAGCTGTGCTCTCTCAACAGGTGCATGGGCAAGGCAGTGAAAGAAAACTCACCGTAACTGGTGACATCTGACTTGTATTCATCAGCCTCCAACGCACCATTCATGAAGCCAAAGTTGGTGCCTCCATGAAACATGTAGAGATTGATGGATGCTCCTAATTTGAGGATGCTTGCTACAGTATTCACCATTTCTGTAAAGGAAGGGCAGTGCCAGGAAGGCCACAGACCAAGAAGCTAGGCTAACACTCTTCCAGTAATTCAAAGTAGACACAAACATTCTTGTCAGTCAGTCACGCCTGTGTAATTACAGTGATTTGTATTGTGATTTGTATTTTGCCCTTGGTAAGGGCAGCAAGTCTATTGACATACTGGGACATATTAATACATTCAAATATACCTCTCCTATAGGTGAAAAGGGGTACGCTCATGTACTTGAGCAGGAATTTTGCTTTGTAAGGACTACTCTATCACTCCTAAACTCAACACGCCAATGACCCAATTACAAAGACAACTACAGGCAGATGAGAGTGTCATTAAAATAGTCTTATATAGCTCTGTTTTCACTGTACTTTAGATGCCCTGGAGGTTCTGGGTTTGGGTTTTTTAGTACTACTCACCCTTCCAAATGAGCTTTTAAACTAGAAAAAAACTGATACTTTTCAAAAGATGCTATACTTGCAAGAGGCTTAAGTTCACCATATTCCCACAAATGGTGAAATAATCCTCTCTTAATGAGGACTGTTTATTCACTAGACAAGTAATATCATTATGATGGAGGTTTCACACAACTTGTGACATTTTTACAAAATACAAATAAAGTCTTCACAGGACTTCAATTACCTCGGGAGGTGAAAAAGATGATTTAAACCACTGGGCTGCATTTTTAAAATCAACATAGAGTAGCACGAGGCCTTAGGACACATTGACACTAACATCTTAAGATGATTGGCTCTCTGCACACCTCTTAGAGTCCCTCTTCAAGGAACAGATTTTTTAAGAAAAAAAAGAGCTGCTATTTACTAACGCTACTAAAGAAAATCCAAGACACAGCAATGTGACCCACTGACTGAGAGATTACTCATTTAGAAAGACTCACAGAAAGCAAAGGTTATAGCAGGACAGAAAATTTGAATAAACTGTATGTCATTTTTCCGTGATTGTTTGCCGAGCAATAAACCCCGCTATCTACAAGAACAGTATATGGTGCTCACCGTCTGCATCAAAGACATAGTGAGGACCTCCCCAGTTATCAAACCATCCAGTCCAATACTCCATCACCATCTTTGGCTGATCTCTCTGTATCAAAACAAAAACAAAGGGTTAAAATGGACGCAGAGCAGTGTTTGCACTCATCCCTATTTTCTAGAGAAGCATTGTTCAAGTGCAGTTTGGCAACATGGTTTACAAGAGTGTCTTCTTCTCAAGCTGGCATAAAAAAATAGCAGCCAAGGAGCTCGGAACAAGTGAGGAACAAGATGCTATGGGCCAACAATGCCCAGAACAGGCAGGCAAAGCAGAGAAGTAGTCTGCTAGGCATAAAACAGAAGCCATGGCACACAATAAGATGATACCAAACAGTTCTGAATATTGTTCAGTAGAACTGTAGCAAAAAGACAAACCAACTGTCACTGTTTAGCTTCTGATAGAAATACACATTTATAAATGTCTGCTTACCAGCTACGCCACGGCCAGCTGAGAGTTTGCAGGTGCACTGCAGCCCATGCTTGCCAAGGTAGGAACAGCAGACCTTAGCGGCTTAATGCCTTTTTAATGCTGCATATGGTGTTAGCAGGAAAGAATTAGCCTTTGCAGGAATTAGGTCTTCATTAAAAAGGCTCTGCACACAGAGCAATTGCTTCCCATTTCTCACCGCCTGCCAGTTCCCTTAGCTCCTGTAGAATTCCACCCGGCCCCATCACACCGGACAGGACAACATGTGCTCAGCCTGGCTGGCACTCCCTCCTCATGGTATTTATTTCCAGCCAAGGCAATTTTGCCCTATATTTGATAGGGTCTTTATCTGATGCCACATGAAATGGCCAAGGTAAGTGGCATTAAAGAAACTCGTGTTTCATTAGAAGAAAACAACTGTTGAAAACAACAATCCAATTGTTCCAGGTTCAGACCAGCTCTTGGAAATATGTTTCATCAATCAGTAAACTAGGCAAAAAAGGAGTTTTATCACCCTCTGGAATAAAAGGCCGTAACAAGGGAAAAGATAACACAGCTTCATAATCCTTACAAATATGAATGACAGGCTTCCTATCTTGCAATTAGTTAAGTGTGACAAAGGAGGAGCTGCTTTTTATTGGGCCATGTTGCATTCAGTTGGTGGGGAAGGTGCCGCCTTCTGTCCATTTGCAGGGGTTGGGGAATTTTGAGAGACCTAAAGAACGTGAAAGCACATGCAGCAGAGACTCTTTTGCCTGTGCAGGAAAAGAAAACAAATTAAAGTGATAGGATTCAGCATTCGGCATGCCATGCAAGGTTTCCTTTCGCAGTCCAGGCAAAAGCCAAGGGAAGAGATCAGAAGAGAATTGATCACAGCCAGGGGCAGACGTCAGTTGTTCACATCTTTCCAGGATGACATTTGGAGCAAGCAGAGCAACAGTGAAAAAAGAGGACAGAGGGGATGCAAAGAGAGAGAGAACCTGTCACTAGAAAGCAAAACTTGTTATTCCCTCACTACTCCCTCAGCACACAATCAAGATACTTTTCGCATCAAGTGTTCATTAGGCAATTCCCTACTCCTGATTCACATCTCCGACAGCACAGGGGCTTAAAGACACTGAAGCGACGCACTAAATTTGAATACTTTTCTGCAGCGAGCACTGTTAAATGCCAGGTAGGCTGGGCTGCTGAGATGGCAGGAAGAGCCTGGGACTGTGCTGTGTGGAAGGTGTTTTGTGAAGCTACTATGGAAGCGTATCTGAAATCAAAGTGTTCCTCCGAACAGTTTTGCTGCAGGTCCTAGCAGAAATAGGACCAAATGCCTAGTGGAGCCAATACTCTCTTCTGCACAGCATGCCATTAATACAACTTTACATATCTACACTGAATATGAGGTATTGGAGATGACAGAAACACCCATCACAGTGACCCTGAAAGAACTGCAGTAGATCAGTACCCAGCATTTGAAGACTACAATTTTCAAACATGCTCATGATGGCATCCACAGTATCAGGGTAAAAAAGTTTGGGAAAAAGGCAACTGAACCTCAAGAGAGAGGTCTGACAATTGCAAAGTAGGATGCTACTGGGTGTCAACACTTGAAATTGTGAAGCAACCTAACCCCTAACAGCTAAGCACAGGACACAGGGCACAGATGAATGGAAAGCCTTTAAGCCGGTGCTGGATAAAAGCATACTTAAAACCTTCACTCTCCAGAGAAATCATTGAAAGTATTTTCACTGATTCCAGAAGGATTTGACCTAATAAGAAGGAAGCCCAAACATTTGTCCCAAAAAAACCCCAAACCAACACACAAAACCGAAAGAGACTATCAATGCTTCATTTCTAACGCTGTCCTGGAAAACCTAGGTGAAGAAAGTTTTTCTGCATCTTACCTGTACTGTGTCCAGATATTTCAGTAGCCCAGGTTCCAGTTTCTGAAAGTTAACAGTGGCCAGTGCTATTGGGAAAATAAGAAGTTTTTAGTAATTTAGACATGTACAAAATGCCTAGGAGATCATCTTAGGCATCAGCCCAGCACAAGATTGGGGGGAACTGGAACATCTTCTGAACCACCAGTACAACCTCCTCAGAAATTTCCCATCAAAGTCTTCACTTAGTATGCAGAATCCAACTGGACTGCAGCACACAGTGGAATACTTGCAGGCCATCTTTTTAGCTCTAACGTTCAGAGATACTAGAAAGAGAGAGCATCAGAGCAGCTCACGGGGTGTCACAAGCTTTAATTAGAGGCTGTAAAGCACTTGGAGAGCCTCAGATAAAAGGTACCACATAAAGGCAAACTTATTATTAGAAAGTCGTATCTGGATGCCACACTGATCTCCCAGGCTTTAGCTGCAGGAATCACTACCTGGGCAGTATCTTAGAGCTTGTCATGTCTGCGGGGCTGGATGAGAGAAACCACAGCACAAGTGAACCAGATAGAAATTGTAGTTGGAAGACTTATTTGTGCTTCTGCCCTGTGCAGCATGGGGGAACCAGCAACTAGTTTATGTGTGCTGCATGTATAGCAGAAGTCCTTGCATGATCTTCAAGCACTGGAGTGGGAAGACCTGTCTGCAGGGCTGATGCATTAGAAGACACTAGTATCCCAGCCCCTGGTACACGTTTGAACCATTTTCATACTTTTCTAGCCCTCGGTGACACTGATCATATTTCTCCCAAGAAACTTTGAAAATGCAGGAGCAATAATATGATTCTGTATTAAAAATTGATTTCTTAGGAGACAGCTGGTATCAAATTCAGCCCAAGTTGTGTCAGACAGAGCACTTCAAACAGAATATTTACAGAAGCAAAAGCTCACTTCTCACTATACCTTGATTTTAATAGGCTGACCTATGTAGTGTGTTGAGCTGAAGAATTTGGCACAGGCAAAACCAGTGGGAGAACAAAATAAAACATGGATTTAGCATTGATGTAATATATTAGTTGGCAATTGTGAAGGTGAACGTTCCCAATTCTGCTCTGCATGCAAATTAACAGCACACCATTGAAAATGGTGTAAAGATGTGGAGAACCAGTCCCCAAAGCCTTATTCATCCTCTCCACAGTAAGTAGCTTTCACATACACACAGCTTTCCACCATGGTGCTTCAGTCACAGTGTGGAGGGAATCCAGAGGGTTTTTTGTCAACCATGAGCTCCCAGAAGGGCTGTACCAGGTCAGAATAGAGCCACCCAGCTGGGGATTCTTGCCACTGGCTGTGCCCGTGTGAAGGGAGAAGGATTGCAGGCACTGCACAGGTACTCTGAGACTGACCAAGACTTTCTCCCTACAGCACTGGACATCCCACTATACCTATGAGGCATGAAGGGACCCACAACAACAAAAGCTTTCCCCCTCATGGCCTGAAAATGTGCTGCAGCCACTGAATAAGTGCTACAATGCTGTAGTCTCAGGTCCTTCTACAACAGTTTTCTCTGCAGAGCACCAGACTGACTGCTCCTGGCATTAACAGGAACCTACAAATGCTTCTGGAAAAGAAATCAGTATACCACAGATGAACAGAACAAACAAAATCACAGAATCACTGCATCAGTTTTCAATGCCAGTATGGAATCTTCTCTTTTCTTAACGCATTTCTACAGTGGATTTTGTTCTCCCCCCTTTAATGCTTTCATAACCACCTTGCTGCTATACTGCTTTGAGCCCTAGTTATTCCACGCATCTGATTACTTGACATGTTGACTCTAATGAGCAGATTGTTATGACATCTAAGAGGCAAATTGGTATCAAAGAGCGCTCAGCATGCAACATACTGGAAAAGACAACTGCAAACAAGAATGAGCTCAGAGGCAGTAAACATTCCCACAGAAGATGGTGAGGGCTAGACAGGCATTTCCACACCAGCCGGCTGCATGTCAGCTTGCTGGCAGGGAGAGAGTGACTCTATGTGGTCAAGGCTGGAAACTGCTGCACACCAAAAAAACCCAGTTGAGAAGACCACTGTACCGTTGGAAGACCCATGGACTTCAGAGTTATTGAATTTGTCCCTCTTGTACTGTCATGTAAAAAGGAGAAAAAAAAAGGAGGGAAATGTCTTTTGCACTAATCATCTCCCTGTCTGAGATTAGAAAATTAACAGTATTTACGACTGAGTGATGACAGGAGCACTCAAAGACTGCACCCTGCAAACACTTCATTCAGGGAAGCAATTACTACTCAGGCAGGCAACTGGCAAAAACCCAGGAGAGATCAGAGGCCAAGCACATAGCAAATCTCATCTGAACTGGATCTGGAAATCTGAACATCAGTATCGCACTATGCCCCAACCAGTCAGATGTAGGGCACAGTGAAACTCAAACAGCTGTACCTCCATTTTTTCACAGTGAAAAGCCGGAGGGGTGCTAAGCAGCATTTTTAAACACTTAATAGAATTACAATTTTTAAAAGGGAAAGGGAAAATGGACATCCTTTTGTACTATGCACATCTGATACCCTCCTTTACCTACCTACCAAAGGCTATACACCCCAGAGCAAGCTTGATGAAGAAGACAGGGCTGCCCCGCAAACTACTGCTAAACTTCCAGGATGTTAGTTTTCAGAATCTAATGATGGACTTTTTTCCTCTCTTTTTAATTGCAAAGCAGGTATCTTAAGAAGTTATTACTATTAGTAATTGCTGAGGTACTTGTTTGATACATATTCAAATGAAGGAATAAGTAGTATTTTCAGCCTTTTAATCTAGCAGAAATGCTAGGTGTTGCCATCTCTTGACTAACCTCATTGGGAAATACAGATGCCCAATACCAGACAGAAGGCAGCAAAGTATTTAGTCTGCACACGCTTAATGTCCTTGAAGGCAGTCTGTGTTACACCCTAAAAAAAACACTCTAAACCTTTCTGAGACGGGACTGAGTTTGTTCTGTGTGTACACTATCCAGCTAAGGGGGTCCCTCCTCTGTGGCTGAAGCTCCTGCCACAAACAGAACACAGGTAATGGGTGCAGCTTAGTGAACGAAGCCTACTGCTCTCACTCAAAGGCTACGTTTCATCAGCCGCCTCAGGCAAAGAACACAGCCTTACCTTGCTCTCCTACAAGCACATACCTCCTTCCACCAAGCCAAATGACAGTCCGTTCTTGTTGTCTGAGGTCATTAGCAGTTCCACAATCCCTCTGTTTAACAGGGCCTAAATTAAAAAGAGGAAAGCCATTGTGTTAACAGCCTGAGTTTAGTATTTGTCAGGATGTTAAAGCATTAAAGTACATTATTGCCTTCTCTGGGGATAGCTTGAAACTGGTAGTGGCTTGGTAAGAAATATTATTCCTGTGAAACCTCCTATTCCTCCTGAAGCTTCCCTGCCTACTTTTTCCAGCTTAAAAACAACTGAAAAATCTTATTTTGTTTTAGAAAGCTGGATCGGTTTGTCACTGATGCATCAAACTTCAGGATTTTACCTTCTTCTGAGATCAGTTTAATAAATAGCTGCTTTACATCAAAAGAGGGCTTCCAGTGAAAGAAGAAAAAGAAAAGCAGCTCACCCTTCCTGACTAGCAATGGAAGCTGAAAGGAGAAAATAGCTGGGTTGCCGGTGAATGCCATCACGGACAGCTCAGGTACCTGTGTTCTTGAATAGCCAAGTCTGAGTGAATTTACTGGTTCTTCAATATCACAACGCTGTATGAAATAGCACTCTAAGGTTTTTAAAATGCATATGCACACACAAGGCTCTTCCCATTAGGATTGTTCCCTTACAGGTGTTTTTTTTACAGAATAGTGGCTGATGGTTGAAGGAGAGATTAGGAAATCCTAGTTGCAAATTAACCCCTCTTTTCACTGTACCTGCATTGGAAGTCACTCCTTCAGCTTCAAGGAGCTTTGAAAACAGGCCTTCAGTCTCTTAATTCTAAATGACTAGCTGTAAAATGGTGATAAAGACACATCAGCTCACACGGGAGTTACCCGTGTCATGTGCACCAACTACTTAATGTCTGCTGTGTGTTTAAAGAAACCTTTGCATATTGCACACCCTGTGCACACAGCGTGGACTTGAGCATCACACACAGTCTACATTAGAGAAGCATTACAACACAGTTTAAAGACAAACCCAATTCAGACTTAAGACAACCCGGTCAGTTTATCAGCCTATCATCACTAAATCGATACCTGCTGGTATCTGACAAAATTCAGCTATTGAGGGAACGGGGATTTCTAACGAATTTTACTAAGATAATTCTTTGAGCAGTACGTTAATACTAAGTTTCTTCCCCTCCTTGTAAATATGAGTGCGAAATGGAGAAACAGCAGAGAGCTGCCACACATTGAAATGCATTACAGGATTTCAGGGTGCAGCAGAGAAACCAGGAATAGAATCAGCATCTGAGGCAGACACAGGTGTGTGTTCAGCTAATCCCAGTTCATGTACTGTGTGGGGAGGGAGGTGTCAATACACCCCTTCATGGCCTAGACGTTTTGGAAGGCAAAGGCAACTGCACCCAAAAGAATGAGAAAAGGACAGGGATTTCAGGTTTTGTGTGAGTTGTGGGGTTTTTTTAATGGATATATTAATTCCAGGAAGACTGCAACATTGTCATGTATGCTAGATGCAGATGTGAATTAATCAACTTGCAGCATTCAACGCTCAAGGCCCAAACCAGAACAAAGACTAGGAGCTCTACCTCACATTAGATTCCACTCCAACCAAAAAGGAAGCCCTGCAAATCCTGCTTTCCTACATTTTCATCTTTAACCGCTACAATATACTTCCTCAGATGTAAATTGCACACAATACCAGAATATGATGAAACAGCACTGCAAAAATACACCCACAGGCCTGGCAAGGAAACATTATCTGTTCTGACAAGTCTGTGAAACATCACAAGCTCTTTCATCACTGAGATATGGAAAATGAAGCACTGAGTCGGCACGCTGTTCAGACACAACAGAGTCTCTATGGGCTCTGAAAAGCCATTTGCTTATATGCTTGTCACTGGTGGGACATAGGGAGGGAAACTATGTAGATAAAACAGAAAATTTTGACATTATCAGTTCAGATTGGCAATTAACTCTTTAACTTGTTCCTATATACACTTCATATTTAACCTTCTAAGTAATGTTAAATCACTCCACCAGATGGAGCTAGTGCAGGAGCAGGTACCACTCTACACAGATTAGGATTCCTGACACGCAATTTATTTGGTTGAAGAGCCTTCGTATACCTTGAGCAATAGGACAACCTGAGCCAGAGTTAACATCAGGGTGCTCAGGGCAAAGCTGGGGAACCCAAAAGGTTTCAGAAGGATCTGATAATGCTGTAGCAGGAGACTAGGGAACATAAAATTTATAGCACTTACGCACACACCACTGGATGAGTAACATCTCTCACGTGCAGCAACACGTTTAAGCATTCTTTGAGAAGAAATTAAAGAACGAACCTTGTAAGACATATTGCAGATCTTGTTAGCTGTCTGCCTTGCAATTGTACTGGAGACAAATGAACAGGTCAGACTCATGTTAGATCCACCAGGATAACCTGGCCTCCTTGGGCACTGGCCAACTCTTTATCATTCAGCTGAGAGGCAGGAGCCAGGGCACAGTCTAGCCTCCATTTGCCAAGGACAAGGGAAACATTAGGCAAATCAACCTGCCTGATGCTGAGCTTAGGTGTGTGCTGGTGGCTTGTTCACATAAACTTTCCTCCCAGGAAAGTCAACAAAGAGAAACCTTTCTCTAATGTCATCTAAGAGAAGCAAAACAGGACTAGCAGGAGACAGCTTTTTCAAGACCAGCTATGTATTATAGAAAACCCCTCATTTCCCTATCGTCCTCTACTCTGGAAGACATAAGAACACAGGCTTATCAGCAGGCTTATCAGTATTAAGAGAGTCATATACCATCTCTTCCACTCCAGGAAGAAACAACAAGGGAAATGCAGCTGGATTATGCAGTGATGCTTTCAAGGGTTTCTGAAGCCATGCTCAGAAGTTATTCAGAAGAAAGAAAATACTGTAAGGAAGGTCGTTTATGAGAGAGATTTACCACAGAAACAAGTAAATGTGCCAACGTTACCATTTTAACATAGGTCATGTAGTTTGGGTCTTTGGCGTAGGAACCATATTCATTCTCCACTTGCACTGCAATGATGGGACCCCCTTTCTTGTACTGTTGGGAACAAAAGGGAGAAGTTGTTCACCATCATTTCTAATCAGAGGGATCAAAATCACAGTGGCACTGGCTTGCAGGAGAGATGCACGAGTCTCAGACAGACTCAGCTCCACCCTCTCATCCTCACAAAGTCTATGCGTAACCAAACAGCTAGATCTGGAGAGCTGGCACAGACAACTACAGTCCATACTGGTTCCTAAAGCGAAGCTGCTAGATTTGTTATTGCTTCAACCTGCTGCCGTTACGCACAGCTCACACTCATCTGTGCAGACAGTCCCCACTTGTGGACAGAGAGGGTAATGGATTGTACTTGCCTGAAGAGGGACGACAATAGGCATTAGATGATCAAAATAGGAATCCACAGCTTCTGTGAAGCCCTTGTATGTTGTCCTCAATTGCATCTCTGGGTCTTGCAGTAGCCAACTATAAGAAAAGCAGCAAACAGAATCTATTGGAGTCTCCTGTCCAGTCACAGGTGCCAGAGGTAATACCACCCACCAACATCAAGTCACATTTGGGCAGGAATCATTGATTTTTCTGTCTCACTTGGTTAAGCCCACAGCACAGGTATGGACAACATCATGAGTCAGTGAATGACACCATGTGACACTCTCTACCACTCACACTTTTAAATTAATCCAGACCGCAACTGCCAAGCTGTTCCCCTTCTTTTTGTGCTGTGTGTTGGGCCTAAGCTCATTTCATTAACTTTCTCAGCAAGATTTCAAGGGCTAAACTTAACCTTGAATTACTCTGGAATTCTCTGCATCCCCAAAGGCACTCTACAACCAAATGCTCCCTCATAAAACCCCAATCATTGCTCAAAACAAAGTTTCCGGTAATTGTTCTGATGGTTTCTACTGCTGATTTACAAGACTTAGTTCGCTGGTTTGGGGTTGACACAGAAAAGGGCGATTTAAGAGCAGAACAATGTAGTGCTGTAACAATTTAAGCAGAGTGAGCTTGTACCTTCCTTATCTCTGCAAAAGGAGGCATTAACTAACAGTGCTTCCAGAGGTCTGAAAGACTCAACTCCTGTATGCTATATGCAGCTCAGTGGGCTTAGAAAATCATCGCCTCTATCTGTAAAATGAGAATAGTACTGTTGCTCTTTATCAGAATCTTTTATGTGTCTGATAAAAAATACATGGGTGATGTGGCAACAAGTGACAATATATGCACGTCTCATAATCTAATGTAGAGCTAGCTACTGCCTCTGGTCACAAGTAACCATGCTCTTGTGAGTTAGTCCCTGACACGCCTTGGCTGTTCTGCACCTGAACTCTCCCATGCCAAAGGCAAGGAATTCTGAAAAATGAAAAGATTAAAAGAAATAATCCTCAAATTTTGTCAAGTATCTCCATTGAGGTTTATGCTCTGTGAAGGTAAAGAAAACAAGCGGTATGGAACCTGGTACTGGTTCCACTGGTATCTAGTAACCAGGCAAGTCTCAATGCTAACGTATTCAACTCGGCTCTCAAAGCCTCTTAACAGCAAGCTGTGTGCTTTAGGAGAAAATACAACAGGAGGTTGGAAAAGTTATGGGTCTTTATTACTGCCAGCCATATAATACACATGTTCTAGTAGGCCTTTTAAAATGGACCTGAGATGAAGCAAATTCTTACATCAAGCTGCAAATACTACTATTCCTATTATATAGAGAGTCAAGTTGCAACAGCAATAGAAGATGGGTTTCCCCAATTCTATTTTCTTGCTGTAATCATTATGCCATAACACAATTATTATTTTAAAGAATAACCACTCAAAAAAAAAATTCTGGTTCCAGGCTTACTATCTGTACTGCTTAGGAGAGCTCAATAACATAATGAGTATTCACCTGCTTTGAGGACACAGAAAATTAATATTCCCATCTAACAGCCAGCCCTTCTAAATCTTTGGAGGAAGCTCAACTGTATGATCAGGGCTTTTGGTTTGTTTTGGTGGGGTTTTTTCCACAGTCCCAAACGCTTGCCTCAACTGAACTATTTACACACTTACCTGGGCAGACCACCAAGGTCCCATTCAGAGCAGATATAAGGTCCAGGACGCAGAATCACCCACAGTCCATTTTTAGCTGCCAGTGAAAGGAAGGCCCTAGAGATCCAGAGAGCGTAATTATTGTCTGACTGCAGAATCCCCACTCCATGCACTCTTAATACACCAATCGCCATGAAATTTAGGTAGCAAAACCAGAAGAGAATTGCTTGATGAAGCAACTGTACTGGATTGTAAAGCTCTAAGTTCCAGGACTCCAGAAAGCAGGGAAAGGAATGAGAGTCTCCACTGCCTGACCAAGGTACAGGCTTCGCTGAGAAGATAGAGATGACATTTTCATCCAGAATCAACATGCACACCCTCCCCTCAGAACAGGAGTATTTAATAATAGAGCTGTCTGTACCACATACTCTAGATCCAGGTTTTGACTGAAGTCAAACTTCCCTCTTTCTTGTTCATGAAGGTTCCACGGCACGTACCTGAAATGCAGAGTTAGGGCAGTGGAGGTGAATGGCTGAAAAGGGCACTGCACTCGTGAAGCACAGAAAAAAAAAGTATGCACTCCCTTTGCTAGTCAGTAACAGATCCAGAGATTACTGCATGTACACATTACAAGTGTCTATTTACATGTTATTTGTGCCTGCCTTTTATTTTTCTGACAAGTCCTTACTTTGTTGCCCTCTTTTCCTGTATTCTGCAGTATCTGAGTTTCTCACAACCATCAAATGTGGTCTCTTTCCAGGTATATCTTTCATTCTCCAAGCCAGAGCAATTCCAAAATCACAGCCGTGCTGAACGACCTCACCAGGTCAGCATTCAGAAGGCACTTTCCCAATATGTCTGATAAGACATCTGTACCAGTTGGTATTTGAGGATACTGCAGTGTGCGATGGTTAAAGAAAACCTGAGTCCCCACTACTCTTTTGTGTGTCTTTTCTCCTAATAACAAGTCCAGAAAGACATTGTATGGCCCACTGGAATTAATGACAAAGTCCCACCAACTACTGTGGAAGAGGGGAGAGGCTGCAAGGTACACATGACAGAGCCTAGGGAGTGAGGACACTTACGTCGTGAGGGTGTTTAAGCCACACGCTTTCATCTTAAGCATGCGGTCTTCCCAGTACTCCCTGGGGACTCGGAAATAGTGCATTGAACCTCCAAATATGCGGAAAGGCATGCCTTCCAGGAGGAACTGTGAGTTTTCTGTCTGCAAGCCTAGGGTCCTCCCCCATAACTGCAGAGGGATCAGCTCACTCCAGTTAAACCTAGAAGAGAGAGAGACATATGAGCATCCAGTCTCTAGTAAAGAAATCTGTCCCACTAAGAGAGGCTGCTCATTTCACCCTACCTGGCAGGATCAGCTCTGCTCTTCATACTTCTTAAGTAAGCCATGCTCTTTGTCATTTAGAGCATATAGATTTTTCAGAAGACGATAAAACAGATAGAAGATCTGACCGAGATGTGTATTTAATATTCATTTCACTAGTGGCTTCCATCTTGAATGCCCCAAGCCACTCTGCCATACTCTACAACTGAAATGTGGCACTGCTCAGGCACAGATCATAAAACTGACTTGTTGAAAATACAACATGGGGAAGTTTTCACTCACGGTACTAGCAAACACTTTCATAATTTATGAAATTTAATATAATATCTCAGACATACGCTGGCTTATTTCCAGATCTTTGTTCCAGCAGCATTTCATTTCATTTTCGGCTACATTTCAGTACTGCTACCCTGAATGTCTTGTGGTCTCAGATGCCTTCCAACTCAATGCATGGGAAAAATAATGACCCCTCACTTGTTCACTGCGAATGGAGACCCTTTTCCTTAATTTAAAGAATCCTGGACTACCTTCATCACTCAAGAGAGATGAGGTCTGCTGTCATCACAAACTTACCTCTACTGCATTACTGCTTAGATTAATTCCTTAATATGTTGTTTGCCAAAAGAACTGGAGCAAAGGAGATACCAGGTTTCAAAGCACTTACCAGCTTCCATACTCATGCCATCACAGGCTCCATTTGAGTCAGTTCCTGAGTGCAAGAAACTACTTCCTATTGCCTTACATGGCTCCCCACTTCATTTTCTGAACCAAGAAAACATTTTATCAACTAGTCCGGATCCAGAGCAGTTACACTGCCTCCATCAGACCATCCCAGCTCCACAGTTCTGAATACACAAAAGAGTTAGACAATAGCAGCTTGTTCCTCTGAGACGTTAGCACAGCCAGATGCGAGGGATGAATTCCCATCTCAAGAAAGCAAGGGACCCACACATTTGAGAGAAATGTCACATTCGGAGATGAGGGAAATACTTAAGCCTCTGGCTGTTTTCTAGTCTACGTGAAAAGCGGGTACTAGTGAGGTGAGGACTTCTCAGAACTCGCGGCTTACAGGGATTGCTAACCAGGAGCCTGCAGCAATTACCTGTCCTCTGACACAAGACAAGGAGACTACAAAGGAACTAAATCTAAGGCTTCCAGGATACTGCATGGGCTGGCTGACAAGCACAGAGGGTACCTGTATAGCACAGCATTCTCACAGGGCTCTGAAACAACTGGCAGCAGGCATGGGTAATACCTGGAAAAGGAAGTCTAGATTAGATATTCACTGCCTTCAGTCAATGAGCACTCACGTACATTTATTGTCAAACGTTTACAAGAAATATTGCTGAGCAAGGAGATGGTAATGAATCCCATTCAGAAGGTGGTGCAGTAATAGCAGAGCTTTTATGAAGGTAACACAGCTCAAAGGAGGAGAAATAAGCACAAAATATCTAGCTGCCGTATTTAAAGGGTGACTGCCTGAATAGGAACAGGATCAAAAATGCCCATCTACACAGGAAACGCGAATGACAACGTGAGGCTAGGAAACACTAGCATTGCTCCCAAGGAATTACTATGAATTTTACCAGCAGGGGAGGTGGTTCTCAATCCACATGCAGGATATCCTATGGATACCTGTCCCTCTATTCTCCTAGAACTACCTCTCGCACAGACTGCAACTTTTGCAAATCAGATCCTGAAACTTCAGCTATATCTACTTCTATTGCTTGGCGGCAAGCCTGAGGCAGAATTCTCAAAGGGGTCTGGAGACACAAAGCTCCAATTTTTAAAGATTAAGTTGGAAAAAAACAAAGTTTCCCATCTGTTTCTGAGCTAGGTAAAGCCCTAAATTACCCCTGCACACAACGCTACTGCTAACTGCCACTGGTGCCAGAATGAAGGTTGTACTCAGGAAGCATACATAGCCAGATAAAAATAAACAAATCACTTAAGCTCATCTTCTTAATCCTGGGTATAACTTTGTTAGCAAGTTTCCAGCAAGTTTCCTACCTTAAAACTCCCTGGCTCCAGTGTTTTTTCTCACCAAGGAGGACTGGTAGGAAGTCCCCAGGCTCCCAATATTTTCTACAGATTATCCTGGATACCCTGAAACCCACATCTCTCACTGGGATCTGTTCAAGTGGCTTCTCCTGAAAAAAAAATTCTGTGACTCAGCAGAGCTTCATCCTGTTACCCTGAGCCGGATTTCCACAGCTCAAAGCCCACCTGGGCTCTGTGCTTCCTCTTGAAAGCAATGTAGATCTTTTTTCTCACTTCTCTAAGGACAGCATAGGTTGCAAAGAATCTTTTTTTGTCTTTGCTAGAGGTTACTGGTCTACTTTGTAACTCTGTAGCCATTTCCTCCCTAATTCAGGGAAGTCTTTTTTTCAAAAAAATAGCATTAGATTACCAAGCTCCCCCAGAACAGAAGCTTCAAAGTTGGCTTGGACAAATTTGTTCTTAACGAAATAATCTGTCTTTAAAAGATGTAAGTTGAAGTGAAAAACACTCCAAGCAGAATAGGAAAGTCACAGTTAACTGCTAAGCCAGACAGCTATGATAAGGCATTCATGCCTGTAAAACAAAAACCTAGCTGAAGTCCTCCCTGCACAAGATAACAAGATTTAGCTTTGGTATTGGTCTACCACATGCCCAGAACAGTTGGGAGAAAAAGCTAATGGAAAAGCAAAATAAAGTCAAAACAGGGGAAAATGCACATGGAGACCACTAGCTTGCTTTGCCAATACGAAAGGACATGCTTCAGAGGACAAGGGACTTTACAGTTAAACCCTAAGCTCTACTTAGACCTGCCTCAGAGGGCTTTGTGGTTTATTCTGGGCTTCCTCCAGCCAGAGAAAAGTGAAAGCTTTGAGGTGCCTTCACTCACATCTTGTTGTCTTGCAGCAACTGAGGTCCTGCGTCAGTCAGACAAGCCCCAGGTGCACGTTCAGCGTGGCTGGGATAATGATCACTGCATTTTGTAGTACCGTTATTCTCAGGTGACGTGGGCCACGGAGAAACTAGGTACCAAGGGATACGGTGTTTCATAGAGACATTCTTCCAGGAGACAGACTTCTATGCTTTCATCAGGTATCAGTTTGCAATAATCCTCTGCTAAGAACCTATGTGGCACAAACCCAAGACCAGCTATACAAGAATTTTGCCTCTAATTAAGCCAAGATTTATCAAGGCTTTTCTACAGCTTTGAGGATCAGGTAACTTCCTACTATGAATTTTAAGAACCCATTACAAAATACCCAAGTTATAAAAAGGATCTGAGTGGTAATAAATAACTCCATCTTCCCTTGCCTGAATATTATCTCCAGCGCTTTGCTGTCAGGGACTGAAGAGCTTCTGTCACTTGGCACAGAGAAGCTACCATGCAGACCTACACCTCTGGCTGTAACACGGGACACGCTCATCCAGGGAAGAGCATCGCCCTCAAAATGAACGTGACCTAAACCACACAGGATTCAAGCTAGAACTTTGAATAACTTCTTGTTCCTACAGGTGGGCTACAGAGGAACAGGCGCTGGCCTGGAGCGTACAAATGGGACCAGAAGAAGAAAGTAAACAGGGTTCTGAAAGGGGAGGTGGACACCACCACACGCTGCAGCCCAGGTCTCCGGGAACCACACAGCTCAGCCCGCGCTGCCGCTGCCGCTGGGACGCAGAACAGAAAGAACCAGACCCAGAACAGGCTGAAGCAAGAGGGAAATAACGCTCTGGGCGAGCGCGTCAGAGACACCCGCGGCAGCTTCAGGGATGGGTTAGAACCCACGGAGGGATTGATTTGCAAACACGCATCATCCATCAGAGCTGCGATGATGTAAAGCCTTACAAGAGCCAAGGTCGGCAGGGATAGCATTACCCTAGCGTAGAATCTGATTTATAGCGCTGGCAATTGGTCTTTCCTTACCCATTACTTTTTATGACAGACGAGAAGTTGTGTGTGTTACGTGTAACGTTTATTTAAAGCTTTTAAATCATTTCTGCGTGCAGGTAGCATCACTCTCTCCGGTCCTTCCCGCGCCCCCGTCCTGCTGGCGGCACGCTCCCCCTCCATCAGGGCAGGTGGGCAGCAGCGCGCTTTCTTTCCCTCCGCATTCCGGTAAGAAAAGATGTTTTGCTTTTACCGAGTCTGCGTCGCCGCCAATTAATTTTCCAGGCGGCGGGAGCGAAGCGCAAAGTTAATTATCGTTTTCGCCTTAAAGGGAGCCGCCGGTTGCCGCTCGAGCGCAGCTGCTCTCGCCAGCAGGCACAAGCCACGGCGGCAGGCCTACGCTCGGAAGCGCAGCGGGGCAGCGGCAGGCGAGTGAGCCCGCTGCCCGCCCTACCCCTGCCGCTCCGGTGCGTGTGTCCCGTCCCCGTCCCGCCCCCGGGGCGCGACCCCCGCCACCCCCGCGGGGCCTTGCCGGCTCTCACCTGCGCAGCAGCAGCCACAGGACGAAGACGAGGAGCGCGACGCCCCCAAGGCGGCGCTGCCGCCGCCCGCCGCACGGCCACATGGCGGCCGCCCGCCGCCGCCGCCCCGGCCCCGGCCCCGGCCCCGGCCCCGGCCCGCCGGCCCCGCCGCCGCCGCGCCCCCCCCACCGCGCCCACCGCCCGTGGGCCGCTCCGCCTGCCGCTCGCCCGCCATTGGCCCCGCGGCCGCCGCGCTCCGCCCTCTCCCTCCCGTCGGCGCCTCTGATTGGTGGGACGACGGCGCGCAGCGCTGCGGACTGGCGGCTTTCGTGCCAGTCATGAGGCGGCGGGGCCGGGCTGCGCCGGGCCTGAGCGGCTGCAGGTACGGGGGCTGGAGGACCCCCGCCCGCTCCCTTCCCGCCGTCTCGCTGAGGTAACGGCCTGGTGCGCGGCGGAGCAAGTTCCCTCAGCCCCCCTCCCGCCCTGCCTGCCGCCCCGGGGAGAGGGGAGGCAGCTCCGGGACGGGCCCCCTGCGAGGGGGGCGGCTCACCGGCTGGAGGAACGGGGCTCACCCCGCCGCGGGCAGGCGGCCGTTTTCCGAGGCGTAAGTGCTCATGCTGCAAACCGCCCTGCGAGAGAAAGTCCCTGTGCAGGGCATGCAGGGAGCCGAGGGAGGAGACGTAAGGGCCTGTTAGCCACAGCCGCTTGCCGTGTAGCAAAGTCCAAGGTCGGAAAACGCCCATGCCGCTATGCTCTGCCATCTCCTTTCCCGGCCGTGGACTAGGCGTGTGCCCGGGGGGAAGAGGAGCTGGTTCAGCTGAAGAGATTAACAGAGACGCTGTAACCAAAACAAACTCAGAAACAACTTTTTTTTTGCAACCCCTTACTTCAAAAGGCTCCTGTGACCTCCGATTAGATACCTGAAATACCACAGAAGAAAATTATCACAACTTCTGACGGCCTCAAGTAAAGTTGCTATCATTGCTTTATTGATTCCAAATCTGAAGGGAGGGGGGGAAATAGTTGAATCTATCAATGTTTTTACTCCCCCTAACAACATAGCAGGGAGTACTGATTTGAGGCGACAGAGTTAAATGTTTCTGTGCAGGACCTTACTTTTTGATTTGTACCTCTGTATGGCAAAGGCTTCTTTGAGATTACGCACCAGTATGTGGTGGAAACAGGGAGAACAAGCAGCAGTCGGTACACTAGAGAAGGTGTGCTGGGAAAAGAGAGGAGTGCTTCTAGATAAACAAGACGCATCCTGCTCCTCAGTTAAAAAGCCATTGCACTCTGGAAGTGGCTAGAGCTGCAGTACTTGTGGCTACCTTGTTCCCAGTGGTGCAGTCAGCACGCAGGAGGACAGGTTTTTAAGCAGAGCAACTAGTTCCCTCGAACCAAAGATTTCAGATAGAGGAAGAGTCCTATGGAATCAGGCTGTACCTCTGCCTGGAGTTCCCGTTGCAGTCCTGACTCTGCAGAGGTGACCAACAGGTCTAGTGTTTCTCTTTCAGAGAAAGATGGGTGCCAAGCAGCCCATGATCAGGATTTGGAGACAGAGGCTCGTATTCACAGCTGTGATTTGTATCGTCAGGCTGCACAACACTAGCCTAGTAACAGCAGCTCTGCCAGGCACAGAGTGCAGCTGTGGCAGTGTGTGGGTGGCATCCAGCTGTGCTCCCAGTCAATATAAGGCAGAAAGACTGTTTCCACTATTATATCTATCCCCCTCTCCACTCCCGGGGAGAGAGCTGGTGAACAGGGGAGGGAAACAGACCAAGCTGTAACAGGCGAAGTAATTTAAGGCTGGCGATTAGCTCCTGGCTTCAGCCCTGTAGCAGGTTCCTGGCCACAATCATCCGCATCACCTCATTGGTACCTGCAGCAGGATGAGGGTGCAAAAGAAAGACAGTTAGGAGATGGTCCAATTCTGCCCCCAATGAAAGCAAAGAGAATTCTTCCCTGAGCTGCAGTTTACAGCACAGAAAAGCTCTTCCCACCAATTGAGGTGGCATTTAGGAGATGTTGGGCCAAAATACAACTGCCAAGTGCCACCACATTGCTCAGGAAAGGTTTCAGAGTGGTGGATGCTGGTGCTTCTTTTTATTTGTGCACTGAGAGGATGTGGGCACCAGGCATCAAGCAGAACTGGATATATACCAACATCTGAGTTCTCTGCTTTACTATTTAACACATATACAACACAGAGAAAGAAAGACTGTAGACCCACTTGGTACTGGAAAGAGTATGTCCCTTGTTAGGTACCCTGGTTGTAGGTGAAGGGATATCAAAGGAGGGAAAACAAAGTGGTTAGGAGGCTGAGATTAGAAAAGGTCAGACACCATTAAAGACAAAATGTCAAAGAGTGAAGATAGACTGGAATCACAGGAAAGGAATGGTTGGGGAGCGTCAGCACATGTCTGTAGGAGTAATGTTGAAATCAGACAGAGGCACTGCTAATATGACAACTAGATACCCCCCACTGCTGTAAGACTCTTAAAATGCACAGTAACTGCTCCAATACACCAGGAGCTCTTGGCCCAGGGGATTCACAGGTCCAGGGACACCACAAGCTCAGAGTAAAATGGGATTCTAAACCGCAAGAGTCAGAGTCTCATGCGGGAAGGTGGGGCCCTCCAGAGGGCCTGTTCTCTCCTGGCTTCACTGCCAAGTCACTGGTAGTAAGCGTGTGTTTTACCTTCCAGGATCTGGTGCACTCTGATGTCTCGCACAAACTGCTGCACAGCATAATCCTTCAGGTAGCCGTAGCCCCCATGCATCTGTAGAGCATGGTTACAGATCTAAGAAGAGAACATCACTGGTGAAGTGACTTGTGTGGTGTCAAGGACAAGTCAGTGACAGAAACTCGGTAAGAACCCAGGAACCTGGGCTCATTTTTTTTTTTTTTTTCTGATCACCTAATCTCATCTCTGGTGTGATGACAAAGCACGCTCAGTCCCCATCAGTGCTGCTCTCCGTGCTATCGTGTTACCAGCCATTTCACATTAATGGTGCATTTATTGTGAACATGGTCTAGCATAGAAATACCCAGGAAACACTTCACTTAAAACTTTTTGCCGCATTTCTATGGTGCTACTGATGCAAAAAGCAAAACACCAGATCACCATCTAGCGGTCAGTCGAGCGAGGAATCTGTGCAGGGCTCTGGTTTCTATTGAAACATGACTCCATGCGTCATTATCTATCAACTTGGGACATAAAACATAATAAATAGCAAGAATGCAGACTGCTGAGAAAATATGGTAGATTCTACATGACACTGATCTAGGAAGTGTCAAGGTGCAGATTTCCTTTTCCTTTCTTCCTTCTTGCTTTCTCTTTTCAGGGACATTTTGTGATAACATTTTATTTCTCAGTGGTCTACGAAAGACCACTTACTACCTAAGAGTGATCAGCCTGTCACATGCATATTATCACTTGAAAATAAAAATGCTCTACTCCCTGTCCTGTCTCCCTACTTGGTGCCCTGCAAAGTAGCGTAGAAAGCACTAGAGGCCAGGAGGCCTGAACTGTGGAGAGGCTAATACTGCAGCCTCCACAGGGTGCAGAATTCTGTCCCATAAAACATCCTGGTCCTGAAATGAGGCTTCTGGCTCAATGAATGTGCTTGTGTCTGGGTCCCTACAGTGCCAAACTTCTTTCTGACATCCTGGGCACCAAGAGCAGCCTCCAAGCTTGCAGTTATGATACCAGCTGAGGTTTGAGTAACCTACCGCAAAGCATTCATCAGTAGCAAAGAGCTTGGCCATGGAGCACAACACAGCCGCATCCTCCCGTCCCTCCTGCAGTGCCCGCGCTGCGTTGCGAACCATGAGCCGTGCTGCCACCAGGCGTGTCGCCATCTCCGCTAGCCTGAACTGCAGGTACTGCCAGCAGACAGCACGAGAGAAAAAATTAGGTCAGCATCTTTGAAGGGGCCTGTGACCTGAACCACATCCCCAAGACCTTCAGGCAGGTTTCAGGCCTGACACACTTTCTTACTCGGAAAAATCATGTTCCTGACTTCCCCAGGGAAGACCCTGTGAAGTGAGTGGTGGGACCTCTGGCTACTTGTTCAGCCAGGATCAGAAAGAGCAAAGCTCTGGGAGTACAGATCTGATGGAAAGGTTACCTGATTGTTTGCTAGGGGTTCTCCAAACTGTTTGCGGACAGTGAGATGTTCCTGAGCCAGAAGAACAGAGGCATGAGCTGCTCCCAACGAACAAGAAGCTGGTGGGAGAAGCCAAAGACACAGCGTGAATATGAAGCTAACGCAGATGGGCGACAAGATGATTCTGCCCTCTTCCCTTGGCTCTCAGCTGTCTTTCTTACCAATGTTTATCCTGCCTCCATTCAGTCCCTTCATGGCAATGCTGAAGCCCTGCCCTTCAGCTCCCAGGCGGTTGCCAACAGGAACAACACAGTCCTCGAAGATCACAGCCCGAGTTGGCTGGGAATTCCAGCCCACCTGGGAAAAAGCAGAGCACCTTCCAGACTGCCCGAGGAGCAGCACACCTCCAGCTCCCAGCAGAGAACTGCCCAGCCTGCTCTCAACCCCTTGGTCTCATTGCCAAGCTGCCACAGTATGCCTGTGGTCAACGTGGTTTGGCCTCAGTGTGCCAAGTTGGAAACTGGAATGCATGTATTTGAGAAGAGGCACAGATCCATTGAACCTTGATGTTCCAGAGATGAAAATCCTTCACTTACCAAACGGATGGGTATTGTGCAAACTTCAACAAAGCTGGACTTGGCTTGGAAAAGACACACCAGGCTGAGACTCCGGTTCACATCCAAGAAGATTTTGGATGCGCTCATCTCTGTCCTGCACTTCACTCAAGCATGCAGGAAGTAAAAACCAAGCCTCTTACCTTCTTCTCTTTCTTGCCAAAGCTGAGCCCTGGTGTCTCCTTCTCCAGCACCAGGCAGGAGATGCCCTTGGGGCCTGGGCCTCCCGTGCGACACATGACCACGTATACATCGGTGTCACCTCCCCCACTGATGAAGGCCTGCAGAAGGGCACAAGAAGAAAGGGGCGG
The DNA here is from genome assembly GCF_964289735.1 of Phaethon aethereus. Classification (NCBI taxonomy): domain Eukaryota; kingdom Metazoa; phylum Chordata; class Aves; order Phaethontiformes; family Phaethontidae; genus Phaethon; species Phaethon aethereus. The sequence goes on from NC_138599.1 coordinate 4,581,943, forward strand.
CTTCCATATGCTAACTCTGAGCCTGCAGCAGCACTGGGGTACAAAGATGGATGGGAAAAGACCCCACGGCCAGGAAATATTTAGGGACCCAACTCTACTAAGCTCTGGTGAATGCTCCGCAGAGCATGTCCTACCTTGGGAGAATGCACAGAGCTGACGAGATAGTAGGAAATGGAAAGGGTGGTGAGACCCAGGCCCCCTTGTGCATGCAGTGCCATCCAGCAGCTTTAGGAGGAGCAAAGAGGTACCTTGGAGCCGTTCAGGACGTAGGTGTCCCCTTTCCTCTGAGCTGAGGTCAGCAGGGAAGCTGCATCACTGCCACTTCCTGCAGGAGAGGTAAGGAAGCAGCCAGTGAAGCAGCAGGTCTGTAAAGCCTGCAAACTGTCCCAGGGATCATACCAATGACACTCGGGTTTGTACCACGAGCATCTCATCAATCATCATCTGCTGCTTCCCAACTTCCTGCTGAATGCCCAAATGAACGTGAAACAAAACTTTTCACCTCCTGTTCCATGCAATGTTCATGTCCAGTTAAACCATGTTAGGAGTGAGGGAAGGGAGATTTCTTGGTTGAGGATGCTCACCTGGCTCAGTCAGGCAGTAAGAAGCAAATTTTTCCATGCTACAGAGCGACGGGCAGAACCTGCGCCTCTGTTCCTCATTGCCAAAGGTGTCGATCATCCAAACACACATGCTGGAGCAGGAGAGAAGGAGCAGCATTACAGTACGTGAACACAGCCCTGGGAGGAAGGCAAGTCATACAAGAACGTCCCTGGCTGAACAGAAGAACAAAGCTCCATGGGGTTCAGTGAAAAGCACCAAGGCTTGAAAGCGTATTGCTCCACCTCTGCTGCAATGAATCCGAAGTAGCCCTGGAGGCAGCCCTCCTCCTCAGCCTTCCCCTCAGTGCTAATCTCTACTGTCTTTTTGGAAAACTGCACCTGGAAGAAGGAGGCATCATCACTCCATCTTGTCGTGCAAAGCGAGCCCGTCACTGAACATGTCGGTACAAGCAGGACCAGGCTCTGGTATCAGCTGGTGCCTCTGGGCTCTGTTACAGTATGACCAAAGCACAAAGGCTTTTTTCCAGGCAGGTTACTATCTATAGACAGCTTAAGTGGAAGAGCAGGGAACAAAATCCAGAACTTAATCCCATCTTGCATGCCACAAAGCTAAAATTACTTGTTGGTGGCATCTCAGTTTTTGTAGCCTATTTGTTTACTGCTGTCAGGAGATCCTCACAGGGACGTGTCTACTTGGAGTCCCAACTTTAAATAATAAGCAGCACCAAGAGAGCTGTCTCCAGCTGGATTCAGAGCCCAGATAACAACTGTGTTTTTCAGCCAGGCTGACACCATCCACCTCTCAGCCGACACACTCACTTGTGGATGCTCATATAAGCAGTGGTGCTGGTACACCCTGTTGATAAAGCTTCAAAGATGACGGAGGTATCAAGTCGTGACAATCCAGAGCCACCGACGTCTGGTTTCACATAGATCCCACCGAATCCTAGCTGGGCTGCCTTCCGCATTGTTTCCACAGGGAATATTTCCTGTTGGGACAGGCAGAGACATCACAAGTGAACATTCGTGATCAATCCAATCTCAATATTTAATCTCCTCTTTCTGGTACACCTGGGCTACGAAGTCCAGTCCCAAACTTCTGCAGACTTTAAGTTAATTGGGTGGGTTAAAGAAGAGGCGGCTACCTAGACAGATACCTACCATCTTCAGGAGTAAATCCAAGTTTTCAGAGGACTGAATAGCCTGGCTAGGAAAGCTTCAAGGAATTTCTGATGGCTTCCCACCCCAGCTACAGCAGCAGCTTCAAAGAAAATCTCTACAGATGGCACTACAGCACCAAGGATCTATTGCAGGAACCCCTCTGATGAGACCCAAGGATACCTGTATCCCAAGGGTAGAAAAAGCAAGCAGTACAACCCTTCTGAGGCTGTCATACCTTTTCATCCCACTCAGCCATGTGAGGAGCCATCTCCTTGGTAGCAAAATCAAAGGCAACTTTTTGGAATTCCTTCTGCTCCTCTGTCAGGCCGGCGGATGCTAGAAAAGCAGAAAGAGGTCAGACACGTGTCTGTTGCAGGAAAGCAAGCGCTACAACCTCTTCTATACACCAAACAATTTCAGAGTGTCCCTTAACTCATACAAAGAGTTCAGGGTCTCTGCTTCAGAGACCATTTCTCTGTTCCTCGGGGCCATCATGAACTGTGCTGATAGAGGGCAGCGGGCTTTGGGAAGAGACTTTCTTAGGACAAAACAAACCTGAGGTTTGTCCCAGCTATCTCCGTCTACTCAGCGCTAACTGCCTTGCAAGACCAGGACAGGGGCAGCACAGTCTATGGCAGCTGTCACTCCATTCCTCAGATTTTCTGACACCAGAAAGCAAGCAATGAATAAAGCAGCCCTTTGGAAACAAAGTCTTAAAGTCTTAGTTACATCCTGCATTTGAAAACTCCTGCTTCATTTGCACATAGTTCCAACATTGTTTTTGTAGTTCCTCTCCTAAAATTCATAGGGATGCTGCTGTTTCAATTCTAAAGGGGGTTACATTTAAACATCCAGGCAGCTCATGTGGGAAGTGTTTGGGAATCCCGTGGGAGGAGTCCGGCACAGACAGAGCTGTTATCGCGGCAGCTCAGCGATGCCAAGATGACTTCAACCGCAGGATAACCCAGACTTACAAGTGGGTGCAGAGAGCCTAGCCTCCCTCCCCAGTGACCCTTTCGCAGTGTTTTACTGTGTCTTTTTGAGCTATTCTTCGATTCACAGTCAAGCCTGAAAACGCGTGAAGGCCTATCAAAGGCACAGGGAAGGGGAAGGAGCCTTTGGTTGCCGGTGGCCACTGTCCCAGCTGGTACGCGACTGCAGGGCGTCAGGACGAGCAGGGCCCGCGTCACCCTGTGCCAGGAGCGGGGACGGGAGGCCCCGGGTCACCGACCTGCTTCAAGGTTCACCCGAGACCGCCTCCCTCCCTCAGGCAGAGGTTGCGGGGGCCGCGGGGGCGGAGTGGGGTGTGGGGGGTCCCCGCGGCCGGCCGGGCCCCGGCTCAGTCCCACGGGCAGGCGGGGCCGGGGCTCCCCGCCGCGCTCGCCTGGCCGCCGCGGAGCCTTACGGTCAATGCAGGAGGCGATCCCCCGCCGCGCCGCCGCCGGCCGCAGCGGCAGCAACCGGGCCGCGACGCGGGGGGCTCCTCGCCAGGCCATGGCGGGCCCGGCCGGCAGCCCGTCGTCCCCGGGCAGCAGCCCGGCTGCCGGGGCAGGCTGGGAGCTGTAGTCCTGCACTCGGCACCTCCCGCTGGCGCGGTGGCTGCGGGGAAGGAGGCAAGCCTACAGGCCATGGCTTATGGGGTTTTTTCTTTTTTTTTTGCATAACGGTCACCCACTTCCGACTCCAGTCGGGCGGGGGGCGGTGTGTTTCCTCCTCCTGCGTCGAGGTTTGGGTAAGGCGAGAGCATCCTTCTCCCCAGCCCGAGGCGAGGGGGGCTGCTGCGGCCAGAGCCGGTGAGAGGGAGCCGGGGAGGGGTCGGTGGGCGGGCGGGCGGGTAAGAGGGAGGGGAGAAGCTTGGCATAGAAGGTGGAAAAGTTGATGCCACTCGCTGTGGCAGAAGGAGGCCAGCTCGGAGCCAAATAACTTCTAACAGGCTGCTGGCAGAAGAAGGGGGCCGGGGCTGGACTGTCCAGCTTGCTCCCTTTCCCGAAGGGCCTTTGCATGCATAATCTCTGTGAGCAACGAGCTGAGCCAGACGCCCCTGGTGCGAGGCTGGAGCAAGCTCTGGAGGCAAGCTGTTCTCCCGATTCCAAAAGCACAGCTCCTCTTCCACGGCAGAGGGGCCACGCTTAGGCCAAGCACCTTCCGGACTTTTCTCCGATGGCTGTGCCACTGTGGACAAAAGCAGCCCTCCTGCTAACGTCCATCAGAGCACTGCTGTGGAGGGCCTGCCTGCCTCCAACACACCAAGGGTGTGGTCCTCAACCAGTGCCAGCATTTGCACTGATAGAGGAAATGGCTGAGCTCAAGGAAGGAAATTTATTTACTCTCCACTTACTGTACAACCTTACTGTTCTCCATCTCAGATCTCTCTAATTCCTTCAGCTGAATAAGCAGTAATTCTTCCTTCAGCAGGTGTTTCTCAGTTAAAGAAGATAATTCAAAGAGACCAGAGATGCCTTGGCCAAGCAGAAAGAGGGACAAAGGAGCAGTAGCAGGTCTGTGCTGACATCCTAACTAATTTAGGTTAACCTCACTTGAGTTTCCAAACTATAGTGAAACTACAGACAGTCATCTTGACTGTCTGTCTTTCAAAAACCACATGTCCTGTAGACAGCACTTCCTCTGTAAAAATGGGCTGAGCATCCATGTGTGACTGAGACAAGCCTGCTAGATATATGTTATGGGGACAATGATGTCTTCTCAGCACAAGGTGGTTAAGAAATGTAACTCGTGCCCATGTATGAAGAGTTTTCAGAGCCTACCCATTAGAGATGGTCAGTCAAAGTATACCCTGTGTAGTGTCAGGAAGCTGATGTGGTACCATCTGCAAAAAGAACCAAAAAGCAAAAATCTTGCACTTGTGGCAGCGTTATGTGGTGTTTCAGGTGCAAGATGAAAAAATTACACAGTTGGCTTATCTGTGCCACTCATCCGCTTAATCAACTCCAGAAAATAACCACCTTCTTACCCTTCAATCACTTCTTATTAATTGTTTTTTGCTGTCTCAGTCCTGGACAAACAGGGATATATACCCCCACTCAACAGGTGGCACAGTGGAGGTTTAATCTAAGGTTTCCAGCTACTGTAGTAATTGAAATAGCTTGCTTTGCTGCTGAATATTGCTGTTATTCTCTAGACTCAGTTAAATCAACTCGCCTGCAGTTGATTTCTCAGCAATTAATTAAAAAAAAAAATCTACGCTTCATGTGAGCAACATGGTCTACCTTGGCTTTTTTTTATGATTAACTGTGACTATTAAACTATGTTTTTGCATACCACACACACAAAAAATATCCCTATTTCAGACGCAAACTAGAAATACTTAGAAACACTGGTGCATAATGCTGCTACCTTACACATAGCATCTGGGGTGCACCAAACTTCTGCTGCAGTCGAATACCAGTATATGAAACTAGCTTGGATGACTAAAAATGTCTCAGCTCCAGTCCTTATGGTCTTTTTTTGTTGTTTCTTTTAAGATAAAAAGGAGCCTGATGCTAAAATTGCCAAAACCGAGGAAGAGACTCCAGATAAGGAGGAAGAGGAGAAGT